>NC_053170.1:98307165-99507165 GCF_016835505.1 Polypterus senegalus
CGTTAGTCATTTTTATAAGTGCTGTTTCTGTACTATGGAGGGGACGAAAACCAGACTGGAACTGTTCATACAGATTATTATGAGATAAGTGGGAGTGGAGTTGAATAGCTACTATTTTTTCCAAGAATTTTGAAAATAAAGGGTAGATTATAGAGAAAAGCCAAGCAAAATGACACCTTTTATTGTCAATAGAAATAGGATGAAAGTTACTGAAATTAGTCGGATCGGCAGCAGGTTTTTTCAGTATTGGGGTTATTGCAGTAGTTTTAAAAGATGAAGGAACAGTACCAGTAGTGAGAGAAGAGTGGATTATAGCAGAGATAAGGGGGACCAGAAAGGGGAGGCAGGCTTTGACCAGAATTGTAGGGAGGGGGTCCAGTTGACAGGTGGATGGCTTAGACTTAGACGAGATCTGAGATTTCTGAGAAAGTAGGAAGCTGAAAAGAGGAAAATGAATGAGTTGGTGAGTGAAATTCAAATGAAGTACTGGAGGAATCCATACAGAGAGACTGATGAATCTTCTGGATTTTCTCAAAAAAAAAAAAAGGGAATTACAAAATTCAGTTGAGTAAAGGTAAGAAGGTAAAGAATCTGGGGGTTGTGTGATATTGTTAAGTAGTGAAAACAATGACTTGGTGTTGCCTTCATTGGAAGAAATAATGAGAGTGTAATAGTTAGATTTAGTTTGGGCAATACAGTCCTTGTAATAAAGTATAAGGCTTTTGTACATCTCTTTGGGAACAAAGATTCCAGTTTTTTTTTTAGATAACCATTCAAGTTGCTGGCCTTTGGCTTTCAAAAGCCAAAATTCAGGCGTGAACCAGGGAGCAGAAAAGGAAAAAGATACACATCTAGTTTTTAATGGAGCGATGGAGTTAAGAATACCATTAAGTCCAGTGTTATAGTATCAGACCAATTCTTCAGGAGTGGATAAATTGTGAATTATGAAATTATGAATGTCCATAAGGGAATCAATACTAGAGGAAAGTCTAATTAGATATTGGAATTCAACATAACAACAACCTGCAAGATTCACCAACATTGATTAATGTCACAAAAAAAAAAAAAGTGACAACTTTGTTGCTCAGTGTAATTTGATATTGTGGCATGTAAGGTGGCCTACCATGTTCAGAACAAAGAATATATGAGTTGCGAGTTTTGGCAAGAAGTACACAAAACTCGATAGATTCAACAAGAAATCAGGACCCTATATAAACAGTCTGTTAAAGCGCACAGTAGTCTTAAACATTTTCACCCTATAATTAGACAGGTTAACTTAGGGTGTTTTTTTTTTGTCACCCTCTGAACCAAATAGCAAAACTGCTGAGCCTGGTTACCACTGGATACGTCTATGGACTGCACCATCCATAATACAGCTGTGTCTGCCGGTAAATTTTCAGCATTTTCCGGCAATGAAGTGAGCAGACATTCAGATGGGAATAGAGTAACAGTGAAAGAATGAAAAGTGCTTTTTGTAAAACATTTCTTAAACAGTAAAAATGCATCCTTGTGTACCTTTGGATCAATGGTACATTCTTATACGGTCTTTAAATTTGCGCAGGTCTCAAAAATAAGTCCTGATCTCTCTCTGTCAAGATATATATAGTGATGGATGGCCGGGGATCCTGCCCAGACGGGACGTCCTTTCCAGGAGAAGACGGGGAAAATGAGCATGCTATCAGGAGTACCTCCCTCGGGACACGAGAGGGCAGCGACCTTGGGTAAACATCGGGGCCATGGAATTGGGGCTTGGAGGCTTATCACAGTACAGGTCCGTGGCCACACCCGGAAGTGCTGCTGGATGTTAATCAAGGAACAGCTGGAGCACTTCCGGGTGCTCTATAAAGGAGGCCGTTTTACTCCATTCCGGGGCAAGATTCGGGAGTGGAGTAGGACAGAGCTTTGGAAAGGAAGTAGTAGAGGAGAGACGGGAAGAAAAGGACTGGGTACTGTTTGGAGCACTGTGTGACATATTTTTGTCTGGAGAAAAAATTGCATTTGACTATTGCTGTTCATAAGTTCATTTACTTTTAACACAAAACCAAATACGATGGTAATGTTCAGGGTGGTGGCCTTTTCATTCACGTCCTGGGATTCCTGCCCCTGTTATCTGGGCCTGAGTTTTGTGGGAAGACTATCAAGTCAAGACATTGCCAGGGCGTCCTCATATTTGACGATGAGCAAATCACTACATTGCCAGGATTTTTGAAAGATACTACTGTGCACCTGTTGGCATTTGAAGGGTGCAAAATAAGCCTGTGTAGTTATACTAATAAATATTCCGTACATTATAAATAATGCAGTCAAGTGACAGCACTGCTGTTCAGCTTGGCTTTTATATTTGAGTAGAATGCTGACTTCTGTTCTGATGTTTCATAACCAAAATGGAACAAAACAGGGAAGAGTGCAGAGAGGCCTTTCCAAAGTTGCCTGCAGGCTGCTTTCATACTGCCTTTTGTGTACCAGTAAATGCACCAGCCGTGCACATCTACTAAAGGGTACAGTTTAACAAAAGAGAGATGCCTAGAATGGCTCTCCTCCATAATAAGAAGTCACATGGCAAAATATTGAAATGCAGATTGATTCATTACACTTTTTGAAATCCCCGATTCTTCTCATTGCTGCTCACAAAAGGCCAATACTCACTCTGCCATCAGAAGACCCAGGCACACTCTGAAGGAGGCACAAGCAGCTAATACATACCTGGAAGGCAAGCTGAGCCATATATGTCAGTTTATCACATTCAAACAGTCCCCTTGTGGTGTACTGGAAGGCAGAAAAGGTAATACTGTCGATCAAATTGACGATACGCTGCTTCAAGACCTCGTCCTGGGGGGCTTTCAAGACAGCCTTCTGGAAGACCACACTGAAGGCCTATGAAAGAAAACATAATCATTTGTTACATGCAGTACATACAACGTAATGGTGCAACAGTTGATTCTGCTGCCTCATAGCTCCAAACAATTGGATTTGAATCCTGACCCAGGACAGCATGCAGAACATTAAAACGATTATTATAAATATCACATAACCCCAATAAGTCACACACAATAGAATTTAAAAGCAAACCTTTTAAACCTATTTTCTTTCCAGTAGATTGGTTACAGTTAGACTGCATTCCATTTTATTTATAAATCAATTAAACAATTTAAATGACCTCTTCCAGGTTAGCAATTTGAAATGGAAATGACCCTCTTACATGTCTAGGAAATATACACATAATCTGATTGTGTGCATGTCTCATCGCTCACCTCTGCATATATTGTATATATAGTACAGCATACGTATATGTAAAACTATAGCACTCTACAGGTTCAGTATGAAGAGGTGACATACAAAATAAAGCCTGAAAGATAAAATAATAAAAACCAAAGAAAGGGGTGAAGTATGGAAAGGACCATGAATGGCTCTTTTAGAAGGTGTACTACCCTAGTGGTCAGTGAGTTGGCCTAGGATCATAAACTCCAACATCATCAGTTTGCATTTCCTCTAGAAATTCTCTGGGTCACTGTCATTAGTCACCTGTGCTCAACCTTTCCCTCTGCTCCAGTGTTCTGTCTTTTTGTCACATTTGCTCTTTTCCAAGTAAGGATTGCATTTCCACTATTCTTAAATACTATCACAAAGAGCTTCTATATGTCAAACACTCCACTGAAAGCAAATTGCCAGACAATAAAAATCTTGATATACAATGAATGTCGCAGTATGTTAACATTTTTAACAGGGGATTGTGACGTCACCAGGCTGTGTTTGAGAGTTCATCAGCACTCTCAATTCTGATGTATACGATACCACCAGGGGTTATGATTGCAAAAGTAATGTACAAAATATGCGCTGCAGTGAAATAAACTTTGTGCAACAAAACCTCTTCATCTAACACTGTCATGCTAAACATGAGGCTCAGCACTTGAACTATATGACACAGTAAGGACTGTAATCTTATGCTTGGCCTGCTTACTTTGCAGCGGTGTGCAGCTCAGGTCCTGGTGCCAGTCTGACTGGAGCTGTCATATCTGAACTGGACATCAAATGAGTAGACAAGGTCTTTAGAATGCTTGGCTCTAAAACTGATAACACGCTGTACACTTGGCCCATTCATTTTTCCTCATCATCATGGCTGACTGTAACATCAACATTTATATTCCTACATGTAAGCATGCACAAATTGTGTTATTTCTTCACAACTTTTTCTTTTTCTAATTCAGAACTTTGATTTTCATGTGCTTATTGTTTGGTGTTTAATGGCTGAGATTAGTTTGCATTCTGTGGTATAATGTCATTGATTGTACTCCTATGGTTTTCCTTTGCAAATTAGAGAAATGCTCTGAGAACAGCAAAGGCACTATATAAATAAAATTATTATTATTAAAAAACCCCAAGGTAATAGGTCACCACGAAATCATGTGCAGGTAGGGGAGGAATAGATATATTACCTCAGCCAACTCGTCTTATATTATACTAATGTTAGCTTGTGTGTCTGTGCATGACTAAGCACAAGATCGCTATGAGTGAACAGCAGAACTTATCAGGAGGGCTCAGACGCACACATCTGTTAGAAGAAGAATACATAAACTGAGCTGGACTTCCTCTACTAAAGGGGTACAGATACTCACAACATAAAAAGCAGAAGTTGTCGTCTTTTTCGTTCAGTAATAATGTCAGGCCACTCCACTTTCTTTTTCTCCCCCCACTTTAAATCCAAATGGCATTTGACAAAAGCAACAATCGGGATACTAACTCTGGCTCTTTGTGTCTTTGTGCTTTAATGGAATCACTGATTCAAACACCAAGACTCCCAATGGTTTGAGCGCCCTCATGAGAATTATATAGATAATACCAATAGTTTAAAAGCAAGCTAAGCAGCAATAAACACTGAATAAAAGCACAGTCCATCAAAGCAGAATAATAAAAAGAGAAATGGCTATCAATCTCATTAAAAAAATATTCAGCTCCTTATTAAAGTAATATATCTGGCACTACAGGCTCTAAGGCTAACAAGAGTACCTTCAAAGAAAACTGGTACATGGGATGGATTTTATTGAGGTCATTCATTATGAAGTACAACACAGATGCACGGGCAGCAGCCGGCCTGTAGTGCTCTCTCGCCTCGTTGATCTTCACTTCTGTCACTTTGGCCTCTTTCACCTAAAAATCACAAAGCAAAGAAAGAGAAAAGTGTTTTTGGGAGCACACCAAATCATCCGAGTGTTGCAGTTTTCCAAAATATGTACATAAATAAATACATTTAAAATAGCCCCGATCGCGCCCATGTACACACATCCACATAGAGTTAGTATGAAGTAATCTAACTGTATGCCATTGAGGTGTATTTAAAAATACTGCATAGACATGAGAAGTACAAACAAACTCCTCACACACAAAAACTGGGCACAGGATTTAAGGTTAGCAGCACAAACCTCTCAGGTGCTATAGGCAAAAAAATCAAGTCATTTCAATGTTAAGTCCTTTGTAACATCAATTTGTATGGAAGGGATTATATAAAATGAAAATACATTGAACTTTAATTTGTCCCAGAAGAGAAATTTGAAGACAAGTGTTTTTTACAGCAGGTCTTTAAATAAATAAATACATATATAGACAGATAAATAAAAACACACTCACACATACCATAATATATGTAAAAAGAACAAAAAAGAAAGAAAAATTTCTGACTTGGCACTCCCAGTGTGGTGCTATACCAGTGTGTTGCTATTGGTATAAAGGAGTCCCCGTCGCATTTCCTGACACACTTTTGCTGAATGATTCGTTGGCTGAAAGTCCCTCAGTGTTAGTGTGTCATGGAGAGGACGTGCAGCATTGTCCATAATGGCACTCAGTTTTGTCTTCATTCCCTCCTCCACTACTAACTCCAAGGGGTACAAACTGTGTCCTCTCCTCTAACTGAGCCTGCCCTTTCAATTAACTTGCTGATTCAGGGGCCTCACTTGCAATGATGTTATAGGCCTAGCACATCACACGGCCATCACAGAGTTGCAGAAGATGTGAAGGATTGCACTACCCACATTAAATGTAATTTATTTATGTATTTTTTTTTTTTTTACACGAGTGATGTTCAAACAGTTTCCACACTTCCGTATTTTTGCTGGAAACAGTGAAGGTGGGAGGAATAGTAGTTGGGCATTAAAAAGTTGCTATGACGCTGGGAGAATTACATTGCAAACAAAGGCGACTATGTAGAAAAGTGATGTCATTTGTTTTTGAAATTCTTAATAAAAAGTGTGGAAACTTTTTGAACATCCCTCGTATATCGTTTCCGATTTACATATGCAATTAAAGATATTGTTGAGTGCTAACTATGAGAATACATGAATTGTTTTGCAATGCACTTTGTGATGGTGTTTGCTCTGTAATGCCATCAGTATTTCCACATTTTGCTGTTTGGAGTACCATTGGTTTTTCCATTTGTATTGGTGGTGCTTTGTTGCTATTACGCACCAAAAATCTGGAATATGTTACCAATAGAGATATGCCAGGCTAAGACTGTGGATCATTTTAAAAAGCTCCTAAAACCCACTTCATTTTGCTTTTTCGAAACTCCATTCTGCTCTTAATCAACTAGATATGCATAAAAGTACCGTGCTCTTCAATGAATTTGTGAGCATTACTAATCTATACTTTTCTCAGTTTTTTTTTTTTCCAGTTGATCTGTGGTGGCAGCGGCCTGATCAAAGCACTCACTGTGATGTCTGAATAAAAGCGGATACCAAAGCTTCCTATGAGACCCACTGCATCGAATCCTTTAAGACGAAGCCTAAAAAATGAACATTTATTTAGGTACAATTCCCAGAAGGGGCTGGGTTGTCTTTTGGTCTGTCCTCCCTGGCCATCTCACCTTAGCATCAGACTAATCTTTTGAGACCAAAAAAGCTGTTTTACATATAAGGTCTCTACTTTTCTATTAATTATATATCTATCATATTTAAGTGTGCATATGTTATTGTAGCCAACAGAGGGGGGCAAATTTGCTAAGGTTGCAATATGACAAGAAGATGAGCAACAAACAACTGATCGCTGCCAAGGCAGGGCATTTGGGAAATGAAGTGTGCAGAAGTTCAGTTTCTGGTTTGAAGTGGCTGTTCTATTTTCTATGAGTGATGAACCAGCAAACTAGAATGTACCCATGTTTGGAGCTTGTATGATCGTGTTTCAGACCCTTTAACTGTTGGAAATGTATAAATGCTTAGACGCTGCCCAGAACAGCAGAGATCACCTATGCACGGATGGAAGACATCACTCCTGCCCGAGCCCAGGACAACATGGTTTTCTACACTCGTCTCAAAATTGGACAGGCAGCGATCATAGGAAACCCTGACTGTATTACGCTTTGGCCAAGTAGCTCTTCTTCGAGTATTATATTCTTCCGAGTGTTAAGTCTATATTCACTTGTTTTTTCTTTGCTTGTAACAATCGGATATCTTGTAAAGCACTTTGAGCTCCATCCTTGTGCCACAGAAACAAATGTTGCTGATTGAAGTGAGTCAGTACCTGCACTCATCACAGCCTCTTGCTATTATCATCTACTACTACTACATCATATCTAGCTACTATCTTGCTAATGCCACAAGTGTGAGAAACTGGCTGCTGTCTCCTGGGAATTGTGGTACGAGGGTCTCTGACCTAAAATCTCTCCTTTTCTATGCTTATATCCCTACAAAGTGGGGCACCCCTGCTTCTGTTAGCTGAAGAAGCCAAAGCAGCAGAAGTATTGCCTCTCCCCCCATATTAGCCACTGGTGATCCATAAAATAAGAAGTATTGCTGTCCTTCATTTTTCAAAATTAAATTAGGGGTAAATGATGGATTGGTACAATCGCAAAAATCAGTTTAGACCCGTTTGGGGGAACAGCCTGACTAGGTGTGTCTGTGAAGCTTCACTGAAGCGGTCGTGGCCAAAGAATAAGCAATACCAAGTCATCAGGGGCCAAATGCATTATAAAAATGTATTTCATGCTCTTTATATGCAAAAACTGAATTTGAGATTTTATTTTATTCTCAGTTTTGTCAGTTTGATGGTGTAATCCTGTGTGACCTGTAAAGTGCATAGTATTCTTAATTACTGCACTCTCTGTGTCTGATGATGTGCATATGTAATGCAGCAGCATTTCATTTTTTAATCAACACTCATTTTAGACAGTGTCTTCAATACCATTAAGCTCTTAAACAAGAACATAACACAATCACCTTGAATTTTAATCGGCTGTTGGACATTTAATGTATTGCTGATCTTGCACTGACATCTCTCTGTGAAATGCATTTTTTAAAGCAGCTCACCCTAAAAGGCACTGTATAAAAATCAGGTAGAGAAATTAACTACTATGATGTCACAAAAACTACTGCAGTCAGTCAAAGACAAACTGTTTTATTTTTTATCTTAAAATTTTATTTACTCCTCTGTCCCCATCTTGCTACCCAGTGCCAACTCAAAAGCTCTTGCAATGCTCTAGAGACAACTTGCAGAAAATTCTTTCTGTCCTCCTGTTTGGGCACCAGGGATAACACAGAGGCTCCTGCTGGGGTTACCCGCTGAACTTCTCCTCGATCCTTCTGTCCAGACAGCGACAAGACATAAGATGCTTACAGATACAGTTCAGATATCGATTGCCTTTCGGCTCGTCTGTTTTATTTGGCTGTTACGATTCTGGCAGCGTTCTCAATATGTTTAAGAGGTCTGACTTCATCTTCGTAATGCATACTAAGATTTAATTCACTCAACCAATTCTGCCTCCCCCCGCCCAATTCCACCCATATTTTTTTTTGTTGAAGCGACTGGAGACTTCAACCCTAACCTCTCATCCCATCTCAATGGAGATGAAGTCTGCTAAGAGATATTTATACACTGCATGGTGAGATGAAAGCTCACTTCGACACAGACATTGTGACTTGCTGTATCCTTTCAACAGCACAACACTCCTCGTGGATGCGTCAACAGGAGCGAAGAAGTGAGACCCTTTCAAAAGAATGATTGATAGCCAAACAGATCTTCATTTTGTTTTCTTTAAAGCCAACAGACAAAAAAGTCCTACATTTTAAAGTGATTGATGCCCGTAAAACAGTTTTATCAGGGGAAGGCTAAACTGCTACTTAAAAATAGAATCAAAACATAAATCAATTTCACATGCAATTAAATTGAATCAATTGTTGCATCACTTTCTGGTTTCAGCAGTAGCAGTGCATCTTGGCCAATTAGCACTGACAGGACAGCTCCTGATATTGGAGTGCTGAAGCTTCAATCTACACGACATTACAATAAGTAAAGCAGCTCCGTGCACGGCTGTCCTGCCTCAAAATAAAGCTGTTGGCCTCAGAAATTCAAAACCTTTCAATGCTTCAAAAATCTTTTGTGTGACTCAATTGAGACACAGCACAGACAATGACCAAATGCTTAAAATATAGCTGTCTCAGAAATGCCACATTAAAAACATTCACACACAACAAATAGAATGTCAAAGCTTTACTAATACGTGTTGACAAACAAAATTATAAACTTAACTATACAGGGTAATGCTGTTAATTGGAGAACCTAATAGCACTTTCGAGGGAGGTGTTATGACTCAAAGAAAATTGTGCCTGAGGATTAACGTGAGCAAAAGCAACAACCAAGAGATGATCCAGGAACTAAAAGACGTAGTGATAATTGAGCAAGGGTCAAAGCCACAAAAACATATCAGTGCGGCAAACACTGCAAAAGGGCAAGGCAACGCTGAAGGTCAAGAAACGGACAGCAATGAAAGACAACACCCAGAATGAAACCAAAACTGAGAACTAAGTTTACAAACAAATTCCCCCCACACACAAAAGTTACAATGCTGTTTCTTATTTAATTTTTCCTGACTTTCTAAATGAATATTTTTTATAAATTAATTTTATCCATTTGGGGATTTTGACCTTAGAGATTACACTTTCTGTGTTGGTTTTTCATTCTGGCAATTATTGAAGATATTTATAATTTCATTCTTATCCACGTATACCACAATTTGATTGTTCGGTCTGTCAGATATGACCCAGAACTCTGCAGTGCATGACATCATCTGGGCCACAAGATATTAAGGTCACCTGTGATGACCTCTCCTTATCAGAGTAAATGGATATTGAAAAATCTTTTTGAAAAAAACCTCTAGTGTTGACCTTCAGGTTTAAAATTTTTGACTCTTCCTTTTGAGTCTTGTTTTAAGGTTTTGATGCTCTCGTAGTGATTTCCTGGTTATGATTTTTGCCTGCCTCTCAATTACATCTTTTCTCCAGATCCCCTCATGTCTTGTTGCTAGTTTTCTTCTTCATAACACATATAAAAATGAATACACATTACAGGAGACGCCTATCTTAATTGGTACCTTTTATAGTAAACTCTGTCACAAAAAATTCAATACGCACGGTAAATCTGTTGACTATTATTGTACACGTCACGTTTCAGAAGAATTAATGCAAATTGTTTTAAAAAGCAATTTTTTTTTTTTTTTTTTAAACTATGTGCCTATTAAAGACACCTGCATTGTATTTTTAATTTAAACATCCTCTATTTTGATATGCCTTCTCCCAAGTCACCAAAAAGCAATCAAATGCTTAATGGCCCAATGTGACAGCCCAGAGGAGAGAATGTGCAGCAAAATGCTGTGTGAAGTTCACAACCGGCCAGTGCCATTCTCACCTGAGATGGGTGGCTTTATTCAGTGGTGTGGTGAGGTGTGCAGGTGAGAAAGTACATGCGTGTCTTTTGACATCCAGACACAGAGAGCCATTAAGTGAGTACTAAGTATGACATCTGAAGGCAGAAGTTAAAAATGTCCTGTTCAACTTTGCTTACGGTACAGAACAAGTCCTTTAGTTTCAACTTCAATAAATGAGGTGTCGCTGATTTGATACCTTAGCCAAAAATAAATATATCCCTTCAGATGTAAGAAGTAAAATGGGCATGTCATGAAAGCCTGGGCTCTGCTGTTACATTGGACTGGCGGCTCTGCCCCCCAGTGACACCATGATCATGTTTATCCTGCATGTCACTAGTGAAAGCACACATCCATCTATAATTACTTTTTTTTACAGCATCTTGGAATGTATTCACACATGGACAATATCGGGAAATTATGTGGTAATGGAACTTTATGGGTCATTTGAAAAAGCAGCCGACGGTTGTTTATTTGGGAGATACCTGTTCAATGTGGACTCTTTGTTGATGATGCATCCTACTCAAGCCACCCACCCTTCCTTGATGTGCTTACCTGCTCTTCAATTTCTGCAGCTGTACTTTTGGTGAACTCCAAGTTTTCTACCAGGGCTGTGTCTCCAAGAAAGTTCCCAGAAGCAGAAGACAAACGTGAAAGTAGATCATCTTCCAGATTTTTCAAAGTGATTTTGAAGTCGTTTTGCTGCTTGGTGAGCTTAGACTGTAAGAAAAAAAAAAAGGCAAAGAAAGCACATGAGAAGAGAAAATAATCTCAATGCTGATCCCAGTGCTAGCAGTGGGTTATTTTGTGCTCTAGGCCAAGCCTATTAGTGTGCCAACTGAATGTCCGGTAGCTACCCCCCAAAGTGATCTGTGCCATTTTTTCCCCCTACAATGTCTTGATTTTGTTATGGGTTTTGACAAAAGATTGGTCCAATTTTTGGCTTACTAACTTTGTGAGTACTTTGACTATGTCTTGTTACCTGGTTCATCTCACTAAAAATCTAGCCTGCTTTTTCAAGTCAGCATAATAGTGCTCTGAATTTTATTCCTAAGGCATCCATTTTGAAACACTACCTTAACAAATTCAAAACATTTTGCTAGTCATTAAAATGTTGCTCAGCTCGTGTTGTTGTTTGCCATCTGAATGTTTAAAATGGATGGCCTGGGTGTAATTGGAGGAGGGTTTTTTTTTTTAAAAGGAACCCCTATGAGTGAACACTTTGCCAAAGGTTTAGTGAGTTGTCCCCATCTGTGTATTCTCTTTCCAAGGATCACATCTGGCCAGACGTGACTACTCTGTCCCTAAAGTATACATTTTATTACTTTTATCCTTTCCATTTAATGTTCTTTACTCTTCACGTTTCATACATTGTCTTCAGATTTACTGCATAATCAAAGATTCCTGAATAGGCTGAACTTTTTATTCACAAAATATTGAACATAAGAAGAATGACACACAAGAGGTGACCATTCAGTCCACCACACTCATTTACAAGATACCTAAGGTGCCCCAATGTCTTGTCCATGTATTTTATAGAAGTTTTCAAGGTTTCAGATTCAGCTCCTGGCATCAGTTTTAAATATCCTTTCCTCAACTCTATTGTTTCAATTAATTAGTGAACTGCTTATATAGAAAGATTTTTGATGTATCAACTTTAACAGCGACGTTGAGGACTTAGATTTCCCAGATTAGGTCAACTTGCAGCCTTCTCTGCTGTCACTTTAGTCACACACAGGTAGAAACTAAGGGTAAGTCAATGATGTTCTCATTTTTTGCTGACAAATATCTTTGTTTATAACATTCTTCTTTAATAAAAATGTAGACTGGGACAAGATAAATCCTTTTTAAACTCAAGAAGACAGGAATACATTTAACAAAGTATTGTATATACCGAGGACACTTTCAAATTTGGGCTTAACCTGTGGTTGCTAAACTGAGATGGGAAGGCACGGGTTGCAATTCAATTTCTGAAAACAGACACAGCCCAACATGCCACCAAAATCAATTACAAGTGAATGGTGACTGTTTCATAACAGGTACACCTTCCGAGCGTATCGCCAACCTAATTAGTAAGATAAGACAATTACACACAGCGGATGTTGCTTTCACCAAGATTATAATTCAAGAAAGCCCATCTAATTAGAATTCATCTCTTTGAATTTCTGCTGAGAGGACAAGTGCCGAACAATAACTCACACATTTCAGGGCATTACAAATGCAGACTTATCCTCCGATGAAATCAGCCAGCACATTTTTATTTAAATATAGACTCGATAAAAAAGACCAAAAACCTAAAAAATAATTGAAAAATGTAAATGGAATCATGCTTATATCTTGCTGACCAACAAAGACTGAAATTTCAAACAATCAGCAAGTGAATCTCTAAAATGCAGGTATTGGCAAATATAAGTGATATGCTAAAAGTACCGCACTGTGCCACAGAATCTACAGATCCCAGGAGAAGCGGACAGACAGCAGACAAGAAATATTTGTATTAAGGAGGGGGGAAAAAAAAAAAACAAAAAACTTAATAGAATTTTTTTTTTCTTTAAAGAAAAAAATAACTGAATAATTTCATTTTTTTATTTAACAATCTGAAGTTTCAAAATGAAGAAAATATTTTAAAAATGATATCTTCAAAAGAGACATGTAGCTAACACCAGTTATTTAGGCTATGCTTCAGGCATTCCAGCAGATTGGATGTCACAATATTTCATCAGCACGCCACATAAATGTAAGTAGTACCCAAGGGCATGTTTCAGGTGACCAACAATTCTAGGCATGACACGTCCACTTTGGGTATAATGAAGCAAATGTGCCTACTTATTATTAAAAACAACAAACTCCACATAGTGATATCAACAGTGGAAAGCAAACTTACTGTTCCAATTAGTAGACCTGAACACTGCAAGTATGTATGTAATGCCCTTGAGAATAGTGTGGAGAAACTTAATTACAGGATACTGGTACATTTACAAGAAAAAGATATCCTAGTGGCAGAGCAGAGGATCCTGACAGCAATGACTGAAATTAGTTTGTGAAAACAATGAGCCTGAGATCACATTTAGGGGGCCATTAATTGAAAGGACTGGTAACATAATATAACTAGATATGCTGCCTGTTGGAGACAGGTAATAGAACAAATTTAACACCATTTGATATCTCTTGGCTTACATGTACCCTCACTGTCCGCACTATGCCCTTCCTCGGTGTCCTCGTGTGTCTCAGACTCCCTTACTCCGCGCTTCCTAGCTCGATCACATTCCCGTAACACATGCTTTTTTGACTACCACCAATGGTACACAGGCCCCCATTACCCGATGTGAATACATCATTCGTATTCACGTGAATACTTCCCATCTTTGAAGGAGACTCCCAGTGTCTCCAAAACCTTCCCTCTGGTACTCCAGTCTTCATGCCACTTAACCTGCATATCTGTGGGTAACTGGTTACTCTAAATTAGCCCGATTATGAATGCACCCTGTAATGAGTGGACATTTTTAAAACCTTACTCTGTCAAAGGAAGAGAAGCATTTGACTTCACACTTCATAACTCATTCGAACATCTGAAAGATTCCTGAACTCTGTGGATTTCTCACTCTTCTTTGCACCATATGACTTTCTGATATTCTGAACTTTAGACGTGGCAGCAGATGTTCCTATAATAATTTCTACATTTTCATTCAACTACAAGTTTGCCTTTCACACTGGCTAAACTGAATCTAGTTTATTTGTTTTTCCGATCGTCATGTGCTGCTTATTGTGATCCGACTACAGGACAAGCCATGCACACTGTGCAACATGAAAGAAAATATTTTTGCTGATAAAGTTGGCCACATCACCGGGAGACAGTGGTGTTAACTCACAGTACAAGTGAAGGATGTCAGCCTCTAGTCAGCAACTCTCTTGAGATTTTTGCACCACTTTATTTAAATAACTTCAAAAAAAAAAAAAAAAAAGGATTCTTTTCACCATTTTGCCTTTGTGAAGATACTAAGTTAAAAGTAGACACAATGACAAACAGTCCTAAATTATAGCATTAAGATATTCTAAAAAGTCAAAAATCACAACTGTGCAGTCAATAAATTCATAATTAGAGGGTAGCGGTTTTTAATATTGCTTCAGAAACAATGTCAACCCAGGAAATAATTATAAAACATTGCCCTAAAGACACCCAACCCCAATGTTACTGCTGTTTTGAAATACTCACTGCTAATATCAATGAGTAATGCCACCTTCCTTAGCGCACACCCACATCAACATGACTTCTCCTTAATAAGTCACCTCACACATGTACGTTATCAAAATGTAAAGTGAAATGTGTGTTCTCACTGTGTCCAAGGTTTAGAAAAAGCTAAAATAAAGATGGGCTTAGTCACATGTAAAGAAAATTCTGTCAGCACAAATGAGATGTGTCAACAGTCCAACTTGTGGCAGCGCATATGGATAAGGATGAAGTAAGAAGATGACATAATTCTAACTCAGAGTTCACAGCACACAGCAGAGACCATCATCGAGGGGACACGTTCATATATCACTGCATCTGTAAGGCTTCCAGCATTATGGGGGAACCCCCAACAATCTCTTTTCCCTGCTTCCACCCAGCAGAAAGTGTCAAGAGTCTGCAGACCAACACTGCCAGACTGAACAACAGCTTCTACCCACAGGCAGTCAGGCTGCTGAATGCAACGTCACCCTCCGTCCCTGCATATGCACCTTTATCCTAGGCTCTTATCCAATTACTGTTCTGAAGTCCATTTTATATCTTCTGTCAGTCATCACTGATTGCACTTTGTCAATATAATGTCAATTTGTACAGAAGTTGCTCCTTTCTCTACTCTCCTTTATGTAAAATTATTCTCCCCTTGTATTATTACATGGTCATATTTATTAGTTAAATAGTAAATGTCATTTCACACCACTAAATAGGTATGACAATAAAGACTAATTGACTTGACTTGAGAATGCAAATAAAAATTCCAGAGAACAAAAGCTCTGCTAAAAGTTGATTCTCTCAGCCAGGAAGTGCAAGCACCTTAAAAATTCACTCTAACCAAGGAGCACACGGTTTACATTTTGTTAGAAGAACTTGCCTTGAGCTCCTCCAAGTCGGGTCGCTCCATGCTGACAACGGCTGCCAGCAGCTGGTCTTCCAGTCCATCCCTTGTGACAGTGAAGTTGATAAGGGTGCACTGGGCCTGCATCTCAGGCTGGTAATGAGGATTGGCCAGTTTTGTATGCAGAATTAAGCGGAAGTTGACATTGTACTCGCACTCTTTGTCTCCAATCTTAATGTATCTGTCATTAGAAGGAAAAGGTCGAAGTGAGCACTACAGACAGTTTCACAAAGTGATCAGCTGATTTTTATTTCATATTACACTTTTATTGAGAGTAACACATGTATTACATATAAAGAGCTTTAAGAAGTGCTATATTTTTTTAATATCATGTCTCTAACTATATCAACTACTGTTACAAAAGTATTTAAAAACAAACATCACATTTTTATAGACAGCAACCGTCAGAAAAACAAAGGTGAGAAAAGTATAGATAAGTCAGGTCAGGTCAAGTTAGGGAGCATGCACAGGTACAGCACGTTGCTGCACCCACCACACGATGAAACAGCGCGGGATCCTGATTGGAAACCCCCCAGACAGACACACGGTCCAGTCCCATCCTCTGGAAATGACCCTCTATCTGCTGCAGCCAGGCGTTATATGGGCGCCCCCCTCGGCCTGGTCTTGCCACTCGGGTCCTATGAGCCAGATCACCCTCAGGAAATCGCACCACATGGCCCCGTAACTGATGTGCCCCGACAATGCAAGTCATGTGCGTCATTCGGGACTTGGTGAGCAACACAAAGTCAAACCAGCGGTGCCCAAGGACTCACCAAAGAGACACAGATGAAGGAGTTCAGTCTTCATCTCAGGTCTGGATGGATAGTATCGATAAACACTTTAATAATCGCAGCATATGTCCAGTAATTTTATATTCATATATTTTTAGTTTCTCTTTAATAGACAATTTACCTCTTCCTAAGTGACCATATTTTGTCAATTTGTTTCTAAAGTTTTAAAGCTTGAGATTTGTGTACCTTGCAATGGAGTGGAGACTTCTACGGTAAAACATGAGTTATATAGCTGCTGTTTTATGCAAGTTACATAAATACATACATCCTCTAACCCATTCATCCCAGTACTTAGTCACAGGGGTCTGTAGCTTATCCAAGCAACAACAGGTGTAAGGCAGGATCTGGTCTGGACACGGCACCATGCCACTGTAGGAACCAACCCTGGGAAAAGCACTGCTCTTACTGCTGGGCACACTCAGGAAATTTACATTATCAATTAATGTAATCACACATCTTTTGGGACGTAGAAAGCAACCTGCAGCATGCAGAGATAAAGTCACGTGAGTTACTGGGAGACGGCTCAAACAACATTATTAACATTTACAACGCATATATAATACTTGCAAATTCATATCTTGTATATAAACATCTATGTGTGGAAGTGTGTGTGGGCTCCACCTCCGAGGATACGCAAGCGAGGCCAGCATGCTGGTAAAACGAAACCTCTGAAGAAAGTCACTCGCTTAGCCACTAATACACAAGCGATGCAAGCACGATGACAAAACGAAACCTCCTAGGAGAGAGATGCCCCGAGTAGTTCCTTTCAATTGCCTGACATCTCTATTTTTTTATGACAATTTCAATAGTTTCTAGGACCCTGGGCTGTTTACAGCTAGTACGTTTAGCTGTTGCATCCTATGTATACGTATCTATTTAAATTATTTTCTGATATGCATTATTGCCAGCTGTTATAAAGGAAACATGCAAGTAAAAGTTTCACTGTTTTATGTTCACATGACAATAAACTTAACTTGACAATTGCCAAGCAAGGGATTTGGACTTTGGGTGTTGAATTTGTGAGGCAGCAGCACTGATCACAGCACCACCACGTAATATACTGTATTCATTTTAAACAGTATGAAGAATTCTATTGACTGCACTCACTTTATATGGCTTCTTAATTTCATCCAATGCTGTCAATACTAAATTCTGGGCTCCCATAAATCTATTGGCTAGCAAAAGAGGGTACTGAACATGAGGGCCTGTATAGTTTATTACTATACTAGCAAAATACCCGCGCTTCGTAGCGGAGAAGTAGTGTGTTAAAGAAGAAAAAGAAAAGGAAACATTTTGAAAATAACGCAACATGATTGTCAATGTAATTGTTTTGTCACTTTATTACTATATTTACCACTACCATTTTATCTTCACGCTCCCAGTAGGAGGATGAATTCTAAATTAAAAGTTGCAGTCAATAGAAGGAGGTGTTTCTGCCCATTAAACAATTTGTGATTTCAAGAACAAGACCCAAAATATTCAATAAGGGTCTAAGAGTGAGGCTTAGCTTCTGAAAATCCATTAAATCATCACTTCTTTAGGCAGCGATTTGCTGTCTACTTGCTTCATTTTTTTTGGTAGACTATTCAGAGTTAAAGTGGCCACTGATGTTAAGAACTTTGAAAACAACAGTCCATCTTTCAAGCATTTAAGAGTACGCAGTTAGAACTTTTGTTCTCGCAGGTGCTAAGCAGCTCCTTTTCAGAGATGGCCCAAGTTTCCTGCATGAGCTCTGCCAGCATTTTTGCTGCCTCCTGGATGTCTATACACCACACTCCGATCATCTCCTATTAACATTAAGTTCAAAGATAATTTACCCGCATATAAAAGGCAAGCTGTCTTATGGTGGAGACAATCAAACCAGAATACAGTTACAAGATGCGAGAGAAAACTGTAAATAAAAAGGCAGACTTTCCTGACTTTAAACAGGATGCAGTTATTAATGAAATAGTACATCATGAAAAAGTCGCTTTTGGAGTAAAATAAATAAATTTCGTAAGCGCAGAGGACACTGAATAGTTCACATAAATCATAAATGGCTGATTTGTTTCCTGTGCGTCTTCAGATAGTTTGATCTTTCATCAAATTAAATGAAATGAGATTTCAACATGCTGCTCTGATGCCGCTTTTATTTATCATTCAGGTTGCCAAGCTCCAGATTCTAATACACACTGTGCTGCTGGAAGTCAGCTCTGAAGCCAAAGCAGGCGGTGTAAAGGGCACCTGCTAATGATACTACTTGCCCACCGACAAATATTCCTAGATTTTTAATAAATTATCCAATCTTTTCTTTATAACATTTTTCTAAGAGAACATTGTCAAAAGGTACTTTGCAAAGCAAATGAGTATAGAAGACAATAAATCATCCGCTTTTATTTTATACAGACTTAACACAGCAATCACCATCACATGGCACTTTACAAAGCAAATAACAATACAAGAAAATCAATCATCAGCCAGTCATAATTTTAAATAAATTATTTTACTGCAAGTTCTGTCACATAGCACTCCATAAGGTAAACAGTTCTATACCACCATCGGTCTTTATTTTATGCAGTACCCTTAAAAGCAATTGCCATCCCAAGGCACCTTACAAACTAGATAAGAAATCAAGACAATCAATAACTAATTTTAGTTTTATACAGTGCCTTTCACAAAGGGTAGCACATTGGTGCTGCTCGCTCACGGTTTCAGAGTCCTGGATTTGAATCCCATGCTTAGTTGTGATGGATGGATGAGTAGATAGAGATAGATAGATAGATAGATACTGTACTTTATTAATCCCAAGGGGAAATTTACATTGTGAGATTGCTTTCAAGGGAGCACCCTGCCAACGACACGACTGGATAGGACGATGTAAATGAAGGCTACCATTGAAGTTACTGGAACAATTGTCTAATATGATATGGCATTAAGCAGACCCTGAGAAGGACTGGCACTCAATCAAGTGATGGTTCAATCCTACCTAGCACCCAAAATTGCCAAAATATGCCATAGCATAATTGTGATCCTGCAATAGATTAAGCAGGTCTAAGAATATTCTATTTTGTGCCTTTTACAATGAACACCATTAATATGTGCTTCACAAAGAGAAATAAAGACCAACTTTATTTTATATTGAACTTGTCACAGCAAACATTGACACAGACAGTTTAAGAAAATTAAACACAATGATCAGTTTTTGCTTTCTACAGTGCTGCTCATTGTGATATCGCACAGGGCTTCACAAGGCAAACAGGAATAGAAGATTATCAATCTTTATGCTGCACCATCCACAAACAAACACCAAACAAAAATACTCATCCATCATTCCATCATCTGTGCCATCTGTTCAACTCTGTGTCACTGAGGGGCAGTGTCCTGAACAGCTGTAAACTTCCCACTGCATATTATAAACCTAACATTTCTACTCCTAATGTTCTGACTTCAGTTCTCAAAATTGAGACCCTGGCCTAAAGCAAAGTAACGCAGAACAAGGCATTAAAGGAGAATGGGTGACATGAAACAAGGGCAGGTCAGAACCTCCATAAATGAATGGGTGTATAAAAAAACAGTCAAAATGCAAAGAAGAAGGTGGGCTAAAGTCAAGAGGATGTCCCTCTCTCGAAGACATGGTAGCTTCAGGAAGGAATAATAGAGGTGATTGGTATGGACATTTTTACCCATCCATTTCCTTATGGAAAACATTTTCCCAGTTCAAGTTTACAGGGAGCCCCAAATTAACATCATTCTGGACAAAAATATTTAATCACCTTTCAGACGGCCTTGGACTCACAATCCCTCCTAACCCATTAACAGCTGTGTTTGGGGTTCTTCCAGAGGGGCTTAAAGTGGAGAAGGACAAACAAATTGTGATTGCATTCACTACACTCTTGGCACGCAGACTTATTCTGATAAACTGGAAGAACCCAAACTCTCCTCTTTTAAGTCAGTGGGAAACCGATGTGTTATATTATTTAAAATTGGAAAAAATCAAATACTCAGTTAGAGGATCTGTACAGACTTTTTTCAAAACATGGCAGGATCTAATCAGTAATATTTTAAAATAAGTTTATAAAGCACAGAGAATTTATTAATTTAGGTATGTTTACAAGCCGTTTGGCTTGCTCTCTCTCTCAGGGGTGGGGATTGATCTGTTCTTAACTCAATTCTTCTTTTTGTAAAAACTTGATTGCTTTGTATGAATTGTAATAAAATTAATAATAAAAAAAAAAAAAAAGTTTACAGGGAGCCAAAGACTCCAAAGGTAGGAAATTCTGGAGTAGATATCAGGATATGGTTAATCAACAAAACAAGAAAAGATGAATTGAAGGTGGAATCTGCTACAGTAGGGTAGGGCAAAGAAGTAAGGTAGAAGTACGGTAAAGAAATAAAATGAAAAGCAGGAAAATGCCATGTTAAAGAATTGTGTGCCAGTTAAAGCAAACTAAAGAATTGTGACATGAAACAAAGAAGCTGACCTGCCCTTCTTGATTGTTTCTCTCCCCAGGAGTGGTGCCAAAACAGGATCCACGGACTCTTCCAGGTTCTCAATCAGTACCACCTCTCCTGCTGAAAGAGCTCGTTCCAGGGAGTCTAAATAGCTAAATAAACAAACAGGAATTAAGATAAACCTATAAATTACCAGGGAAAAGCGAAAGTATTCATCAGGATCATTTCCAACTTAATGCAATAAAAGTTTAAAAAAAGAACAGTTAACATTAATAGAGCTCTTTTGAAAATACAAATTTGTCAATCCTAGCCAACATTAACTAAGAACAAAAAGAAATGGCCTCATTCTGCACAAGTTTCTAATGCTAATTCTTAGAAGGCACCAAACACAGGATTTTTTTTTTTTTATAAAAGAAATGTGGTCTTTAAAAATTGTTAAGGTTCTTTTCAAGGCAACAGAGACGCTGACACTTTTCCTCATGTTGACAGTACTCTGCCATGATTCCTCCAATGATTACGTGCTGAAAAAATTCTGAGCATCTCATCATGTCCCTGCGTGCATGGCCTTTTTAAACAATGGTCCAGCATCAGAGTGAAGCAGATCTGATATGACCTTTACATCACAAAGCAGATTGCAGATCAAAACATACTTCCCAAAAGCACCCTGAAGAAATAACAAGTTAAAAGGATGGCTCTGCTCAAGAAGGTCTGCTGAAAAAAGAAAGAAAGAAAGAAAGAACAGCCATATCAGAGTACTGAAAAATATACATTTAGGTAGAAAAAAAGGAACATCAACTGCCCTGTCTCAATGATTCTTGGCAGACTTTTTCCATCACAGTAATTTTCAAGACCCCCTCCAATGAACAGGGTAATTTAAAAAACATTTTTTTCCAGATTGTTAGCTATAAGCTGCAGCTGTAGTTTTCTTTTTCACTTTCAAATCAAATACATTTTTGTCCACTTAAACAAACAAAAAAAAAAAAAAAAAAAGTGATCTGAGATAACTATAAAAATACACATGCAACCCAATAAAAAGGATTCGATAAACATCCAGGATGTTAAATTAAACCCTAACATAATGCACTAAATTCCCCAGAGTTTAAAATTCAAAGCAATCTATTACTATTTCTAAAACCCAAGGGTGCTAATGTTCCTTCACAATTCTGAATATATTATTAATGGTATATAGATAACTCTAATTTAAAAGATTCAACAATATAGTTCAATAACGTGTCTTTCTCAACAAAAGTTAAGCAGACATTCCAAACTGATTGTGTTTAATTATGAATGTGTCCACGTAAGCCACTTTTTCCTTCAATTTTTTTTTTTTTTTGTTTTAATTGGTGACAAATTCATCCTGGAAATGCCCAAGCTATTGAACTTGTTTTACATGCACACCGCACAATACTCGCGTCTGGAATCCTTAATAAGGGCTGGCTACCAGTGTAAACAATTCAACGCCAAGCCTCTGAAATCCCTTCACAACGGCCAAGACCAAACTTGTTCTCAGCTTCCCCTATTGCAGTGGTTGAACCTCTGAACACCCTAGCAAAGGCCAGGAGCTTGCACCCATCAGGATCACAGAACACAGCCTGCTCCCCGTTCACTACATTTAAAACATGACTGGCTACCTCAAAAGGCTTACACTAAATGTTCGAACAGCTCCTGATGGGATCACATATATACTTTTGCTCTCAGTTTGCTACTTCTGAAAGAATTTAACTTGACTGAGCCAAGGTCATTATATTACAAAATTTCTTAGCACTTGTAACCCTGGTTAGGATTGCTAGTGCCAGTAAACAACAAGGCAGTTTTAGTGATGTAAAACTGAAATTTTATTTCAATCTAACTTACATTTACTTGTAGAGAAACCAGACATATGTCCAAATGTTAGATAAGATAATGGATCAAAACATACAACCTGAACAGTTCAAATCAGTTACACAGCAAGTTTCTTATCAGGTATAAGGACAGACATGATGATCATTTTCTCTTCTGCTCTTGTGGTGTCTCTTTCTATGCCGGCTGTGATGTCTGACAAAGCTTTTGAAATTCTTTTCCGTTCTAGAGTGCCTTGGCAGCTAATAGCTTTATCAGCCGAAATCGGACAACTGATAATTTCTAATGGTCTTGTTACATGTCAGTGAAGCTACCTTTAGCTAAATATGATAACATGTTGATGGCAGCTTCTCAAGCACCTATTTCTCATCTTCTTGTAAGCATACATACACACACACACTGGTTAGTTAATCTGATCTTAAATGTATACAGTCAAGTAGTATTTACTTTTACGTTTGCATAACTCTCGGCATTCCTTAATCTTGTTTGCATGCATCCCAATATCCTCTCTTTATTATCTTCATTAGGTGTCAATCATGTGCGGCCTTCTGCCCAAAAGGGCACCTGTCTGTTAAACTCCCGTTTAAATACACAAATTAAATTTTTTAAATATTTTATTTTCAATCAATATAGATGTGCAGATATATTATTCCTCCTGGTTTCATGAGTGACAAGCATTATTCTTGATAAACTTCCAAAATAAAATGTGCAATCTAGTTTATGATATGCAATTTTAAGTGATCTGTGCTGTGTGTTCGGCCAAAGCTCATAAAATTCTATACACCTGCACAGACAGGACCAGAATGGATGCTTAGAATTTCTCTCACATATAATGAAAGGAGTATCTTAATGGAAATGTGCAAAACTGGAAAAAAAAAAAAAAGACATTAGGTGTATAGCCTTAATTAGATTTATGCATTTCACTCCAAAAGCAATAAGATAGCTAGACTAACTATTTGTAGCTCTAGCTCTGGTCATTAAACAGGATTTAGAGGTTATTACATAGTCATGTTGCTGCACTGTCTAGAGTTTTGTGGCCACCACTGCCATCCTTCAATCAGATTCTACTAGAGCCAAACTTACATTGTTTAGTAACAACAACATTTATTTATATAGCACATTTTCATACAAACAGTAGCTCAAAGTGCTTTACATAATGAAGAATAGAAAAATAAGAGACAGTAAGAAAATAAAACAAGTCAACATTAATTAACATAGAATAAGAGTAAGGTCCAATGGCCAGGGGGGACAGAAAAAAAAAAAAAAAAAAACTCCAGACGACGGGAGAAAAAAATAAAATCTGCAGGGATTCCAGGCCATGAGACCGCCCAGTCCCCTCTAGTAGGCATATCCTATCAAAATATCATAGTGTGCCCCTTGCTGGCATTACTATAACATTTTCTCAACTTTCTCAATTTACACCTTGTTTCAGGACTTTACAGTTGCACCAATCAACTAAAAATGATGTTTTCAATGAAAAACATGAAATATTCTGTCCTGCAATGCCACAGTGATTTTTCATGTGGTCTCTTCTTGGTGATTCAAGCACAATCGTCAGAGCAGAGTTGCTAGTCTCACTTGGTGATTCGAGTATGATCACTGAAGAGATACAGTCATATGAAAATGTTTGGGAACCCTCTCAGCCCGCATAATAATTGACACTACTTTCAACAAAAAAAAGATAACAGTGGTATGTCTTTCATTTCCTAGGAACATCCGAGCACTGTGGTGTTTTCCGAACAAAGATTTTTAGTGAAGCCGTATTTAGTTGTATGAAATTAAATCAAATGTGAAAAACTGGCTGTGCAAAAATGTGGGTCCCCTTTTAATTTTGCTGATTTGGATGCCTGTCACTGCTCAATACGGATTACTTGCAACACCAAATTGGTTGGATAAGCTTGTTAACCCTTTAACTTCATAGACAGGTGTGTCCAATCACGAGAAAAGGTATTTAAGGTGGTCAATTGTAAGTAGTGCTTCCTTCCCTTTGACTCTCCACTGAAGAGTGACAGACAGCATGGGATCCTCACAGCAACTCTCCAAAGATCTGAATACAAAGATTGTTCAGTCTCCTGGTTTAGGGGAGGGCTAAAAAAAGCCATCTCAGAGGTTTAAACTGTCAGTTTCAACTGTAAGGAATGGAATCAGCAATGACCCAAAACACAGTTGGAAATCAGAGGGAGAAGTACAATGTTCTGGAATGGCCGTCACAGTCCCCTGACTTAAATATCATCGATAAACTATAGGATGATTTGAAGCAGGATGTCCATGCTCAGCAGCCATCAAATTTAATTGAACTGGAGAGATTTTATATGGAAGAATGGTCAAAAATACCTCCATCCAGAATCCAGGCATTCAAAGGCAATAGGAGGACAGCGTCTAGAGGCTGTTATATTTGTAAAAGAAGGCTCAACTAAGCATTGATGTCATAGCTCTATTGGGGGGCTCAAATTTATGCACCTGTCTAATTTTGTTAGGATGCATATTGCATATTTTCTGTTAATTCAATAAACTTCATGTCACTGCTGAAATACTACGGTGTCCATAAGGCATGTCATATACTAAAAGGAAGTTGCTACTTTGAAAGCTCAGAAAATGAAAAACAAAAATCCCAAGAATTAAGAGGGATTCTCAAACTTTTTCATATAACTGTATAAACAAAACCAACATGCGACCCAAGGGTGTCAAACTCACAACACACTGGAAACACTGCAAAATGTACAAGTGCTACCCCCATATACGCTCGTATTTGGTGCTACAGCCCCTAAGACAGTATAACTCATAGTGGGTGTTTATCTATAGATCATCTACGATGAGTTACCTCAAATTTCGAGGTCAATGTGTGCATGGAGGAGTGTGGCAACATGGTGAATACAAGAAAGAATTTTACAATAGCCTGTACATATGACAATAATATCCCTATGAACCCATCAGGCTTATGCAACTCTTTGCTATCAAAATGAAGTCAAGCAATTTTTCAAAGACCAAACTTCAAGTGCTCTTTATTTGTGCAGCAGGTCTGCTCTGCAGGTGTGGTTTTCTTGTACCTTTTGAGGCTCAAATATTTTACTCTTAGCGAGCAGAAAGAGTCATGCCAATGGCTAATTTACTTTGAATTAAAAATGAATTGCCCAAAATTTGTTACCCTCTTTGACCAATTCGAATTACTCGGAGGTCCTCGCCATATTTCGTTTTGATCCATTTAATGCCCTGCAACTGAGGGTCAACCATCAAAGGCCAGCGCTCGCAGTTAGTGAGGATGGTTGCATTTTCAGTTGACATCCGATCTGCTGGAAGTCCCTCATTTTGCCAGCCTGCAATGTCAGCATCATCTGTTAGCATGGATAACGGGTCTAACTCAGGAGTTACTGGGATTGGAACCTGAAAGAGAAGACCAATGTTACAGCCAGAGGAAAGATGGCAGGTCCCTGTTGCAGCCAATTTCAAAGCCTTTTCAAAAAGTGTTTCTGCCCGCTGATCCATTCTATGAGCACGGAAATATTCTGCAGACATATTACAGTGTATTAGCTAGAAGGTGGAAAACGTCCAAGTTCTACATTTCTCAAGAGCATTTACAGCATTTTACTAAAACACAGTGAAAAGATACTTCTATGCCTTTACTGTTATGACATTTGAAAACAAGCTCTGCTTTATACTTTTCTGAGAAAAATTCAAAAGTCCAATGTACAGCACATCAGTATTTAACTATTTAGTGAAATCTCCTTTTCTTACTCACTATTAACCAGGATGCACAAAAACAGCATTTACAAGCATGTGTGTGATAATTGGTCAGAAAGGATATTCTGGCACTTTGGTTTGACATTCAATTGAATCAATAAGCAAATGGGCTTCTACGGTTTGAGGCAGTGAGGCTAGCCATGATTGAGTGCACATGAACAATAAAAAGCAGGGCTTTTCCTGTTTCAATTAATATAATCTCCCTTCTGATCCAATGCCAATTATTCCCTCTGACAGCAAAGAGCTGCTTTCATTTAGCTCCTTGCAACTGCATTCATGACACTGTAGAATGCCTTTGATGGAGAAGGTGGCCAACTGGCATTGGTCTTCAAAACTTCCACTTTTCATGTAATCCAGGACAGTGGACCACAAAAGGTTTATTTTCACCAGTAAGGCTGTTAATTGGAGCACTTGTTTGCTCCCATGGATTGTAAACTGGATACATCAAGCTTCTTATTGTATGATTTTGTTATGTTTTACCATTGACAGTTGAGAACATGTGTGCAAAAATTGTAATGTTTAATACCTTTACTGCCATACTGTATATTATAGCTGTAAATTTGTACAACTGCTCTGAACCTGTAGGCCAGTGAAGAGTGTTATACAAGAATACATCAGGCTTAACTGGACTTCATCTTTACCATTATATAAACATCACAATCCACCTCAACAGCCCCCAAAAAGACGGACAATAAAATGTAAAGAGGACTGTTGCTGGGAGTGGCCTGCCAAGAGAATGTTTGTCCTTAAATAGATGAGGTTTAAGAAAACAACAACAATTTTCATTCATCACTTCCTCGGTTCTACCTACAGGTACTTACAAGTTCACATCAACAAAGTTTAATTTAACAATTTTAACCACAAGGGCACTGTGAAATATAGCCATTGTCTGGTGATGTTCAAGGTTTGTCACCTCAGAGCGTAGCTGCTAAGTAGCCACTGTGCCCATATACTGTACGCAATTACAGCCGAGGTTTCAATTTTACAATCTAGTGAGAGCTGTGTCAGTCCAGAATAAACTTGAATGTGCTTAAAATTAAAGCAAAAGCGACAAATGTAAGCTTTTCAGAGTGGTCATTCATTTTCAGAGGTGTACAGTAATTTCCTTCTATAATGGACTGGCAGGTTGTCCTGCTATGGTTTCTGTCTTACACCAAATGATGACGGTGTAAGAAAAAATGGTGCGACGCAGTTGCTTAACCTTTTACCAATTTAATCCCTAGAATGGGGGAGAGGTCTGCAGCAAACACCTGACATCATTTCCATCTAATCATCACAAGCCCCACCTCTTTTGAAACATCTGCCAATGGTAAGTCAGCGTTCACTCATAGAGCACTGGCTTATAAATCCTGTTATATTGAAATTGCTGTTTCTACTGTGTTTAAATTGACCTTAGACATTAAAAAGGGCATCCTTCAGGACTTCAACTCTTGTTTATTTGTCTTTTGTTTACTACATATTTATTTCCTTCTGTCCTTTTGCTTTATTAAATAAGTAGGAAGAATGAGGGTATGGTTATATGTATGAATATGGACTTGAGTCTCTGTTGTAATTCGTTGCTCTTGTTGTGTAAGATCATTATGATGCCAGTATGACCAGACTTGGTCTCGAGGAGCTGTATTTTAAGTTCAAGTCCAATGTCCTCTGTACACAGTACAATAAGATATTCACTGGCGCGTCTTCCCCCAGGCTACTGACGGTAGGCCAATATACACAATACGCACTAATGATACAACACATTATGTTAAACACAGGGTGCAGGTCAGAGATGTGAGCAGCAGCTTTGATTTCTTGATTGAATTATTGTGCAACTTTATTTCTGTGTTTTAGAGAATGTGACAGCATGGAACTGTAGCTCTCTTGTACACTACAGTGCACATTTATAATTTTGATGAGGTCTGTATTTATTCTGTTTAGGCTTGCACTTACTAGCTAAAACACAGCGGACTTGTGACAAGTAGTCACCGATATGTGTGACAGGTAATAATTATGATTCACACCTGCATCTGTTCATCAGAAATTTGTTGTTTTATAGGGACCTGTAAGAAAGAATCAGTTTTACTGAACATGAGCCAAAAAAACAGATATTAACAGAAACGTTCGTAAAAATTTGTTGGATAAAGAAAAAAAAAAAACCACACTAGACAGGAAGTCCAGTAAAATTATGGCCGTTATTTATAAAAGGAGCAGCTTTGAAAATGTGTAGCCACTATGGCCCTTTTGAACTGTCTGACCACCAGTCATCAAGCATTTGACTGCAAAGCTGATGTTAATTATACTGTAAAGAACCAACTGACACTACTAAACAAGGTAAACGCTTCGCTGCAAAGCCCTGCTATTTTAGTTAATGAATGCAACTGATTCTCAAGATTTTAAATTCCAGACTACTAGCATCATTAAAATAGACAAAAAAAGGATTCTATCACAAATTGTCAATTATAAATCCCTTGGGTACCCCCATACTACACCAAAATCTTATTGGTTCACCTTGTAAAATCAACTAACCTTTGCCTCTGGAACAGTCAAGCTGAAAATCCCTCCAAGGAATAGTCCTCTAGTGTGGCAGAGACCTTTCTAAATCCCCGATTTAAAAAGCAATTAATGGATGTCTTGTATTTGAGTACCGTAGTAACTTACTGACATTATTAGATTTTATTTTATCCTTCCCCCACCCAGACTACAAAATGAACCTAATTTATACGAGGATATTCCACTTGTGAAACATGCTCTCAAATATTCTAATTCCAATTGCAAATAGAAATCCTGTCCCGTTTTATAGCCGAATGGTACTGAGGGGAAAATTGGTAATAACATTTTCTGTTCATAAACAGTGGGAATTAAATGCAAATTAAAATGTAGCCAACTGTAAAGCTTTAACTATTAAATGAGGTGGAGCGGTATGTGTTTATTTTGACATTTACATAAACTGGCTTTCAAAAGTTTTCTCATTACCCTTCGGATGACGCAAATGACAGCATTACTTTAATAATGTTTATGGGTTGATGTTTAGCTTTAAATAAGGTTCATGTGACTTGCAAATGGGGGAAAAAAAATATTTCCCACTTCAAGTTTTATTTTTATGTCTGTCATACTGGAGTGTAAAAAATGTGAAAACTACTATACTAATGTGAATATTTGTAATTTGAAAATCTCACTGAGAAAAGAATCCTTCAAATAAAGACGTTTCACTTCCTCAATCTATGCTATACAGGTTTGATTAAGTTGTATATTGCATACATTTCTTCATGTTTTGTCATGCTGGGGTGACCCGAGTCACCCCATTATACTCTTTATTATGTAGACATAAACAGAAAACCCAAACTCTTACCACACCGTCAGGTTCTGTAGTTCAGCACATCGCTCTTACTTTTAGAACTGTAACCCCAGGCTACGAGACAGAGTACCAAAAAAAAAAGTTCCACATTTATTCATGTCTTATGGATAGCAAGTTTTAATCTTTAAATATTATTAATACTATAAACAAAAAGCAAATAGAAAGTGGCTTTGCAAACCATACATCCTTATAGTTCTTGATGTGCAGTTTGTTTCAGGTGGTGTATAAACCGTTCCTTCTCAGTCAGCTCATCATCTGCTTGGGGTCAGGCAGCATGGACTGTCAGATTATAACCAACCAGAAGAGGTGGTCTTCCCAGGATGGCAAACGGCAGAGAGACGGAGCATTCCATTGCAAGTCTCGATCTTATTGTCACTCTACAGCCCCTGACTCAGCAATGAAACAGCCTAGGCACAACTCCCCCAGCCTAGCTAGCTTTGTCAGCATTTCCTTTAATTTCAAAGGAATGCACGAGAAGGTTCAAACAGACAAGAAAGTAACATAATTAAGTCATAAACTGGCCCAGATGGTGCTCTCTTTATCACTAAAACTCTGCAAGTATAACAACTGGCTTATCCAGTTTCCTTACACTTTAAAATTAGATGCTTGGCCAATTATTTAAACATTGACACCGTCAGATATTATATAATAATAATTAAAAAATATTTTAATCCTGTATGTTTGATACTATTCTCTGTTGCACTCTGGACTTGGAATTTTCAAAAATATAACACATGTTGTAACTGTTGCTTGAGTCCTATTTGATGGCAATTTTTACCAACTACTTGCTCAATACAATGGGGAAAAAGAGGTTATACAATATTTAAAATTAGAATAAGAAAACAGAAATAATGACTAAAAATGCAAGCACATTACACTATTACAGTAGCCCCTAATAAATGGCATCCTCAACTGACACAATTCAAAGAAAACATGCTTAATTGCTGCGTAATTTAACTTTTGCAACATTTTTAACTTTTCACCATATGTCATTCCATTCTAGTTGGGAAGAAACAGGACCATGAATATAACTACTAAGGGGGAACACTTAATAAACTACCATATCTGTATTTGTCAAATTGAATTATAAAGCATGTACTGTATTCATATGTAAAATTAGATAAAAAGGATTCATGTCTTTTCTACCCCATCATCAAATAATTCATTAGAAAATTAACGAAACAGAACTGTTCATAAACAGACACCACAAAAGGCATTAGTGTTCATCTCTTCTTTGTAAGATGACCAAATAAAATAAAATCACATGTTTCTGTGGAATCTGTTGAAACACCTTGAGGCAAATCTAATCTGGCCTTCAGATTCTTGCCTTTCCACCCACAAGACCATAAATAAAAAAGCACAAGCATCACCCTTAATTTAAATGTACTAATTACTTCAATATTCAGCACATGTACGGAGTGTCGGAAGTACAACTAGTGGGTCACAAGGTGATTTTCTTAGACCTACCCTCTGGCAACTAATCTCTATAGACTAATGAGGAAAACAAATAATGAAATCTCCACATAATTGGCTGAAGATTCCAGAATAAAATTAGTGCCAGGGTGAGAAGGTGAACCATCACTGTGTGTTCTTTATTAAAAAAAAAAGGAAAGTCCAAAATCCTATAACCTGGTAGTTTCAGGAGGGTTAAAATCACATTTATAAAATTTATTTGAACTAAAATGCTCTTTAATCTAAAAAAGGTCAAAGGCTACAGCGTCGATTTCTCAGTGCTCTTTGCTTTTAGAAATAGGCTAACAACCATTAGTATCTTCTCAGTCTTCACTACATGTTAATTGTCTAACTTTTCTAAAGTATAACAACACATGGAACTTTTTTTAATGCTGAAGTGCTCACAAAAGGCTTTGTGTTAAAGGTTTTTGTTTTTTCTTTCAAGTGACATCATACAGAGCATGGATTGACTTATTAAAGCACTTTCATCAATTTCAAAAGCAGACTCATGTCTTCCCTTACAACTCAGCCCCCACCAAGATATTTCCACCAGAAATTCACTCCTTGCTCACCTTTAGTGCACTGAGGTATGGCCTCCATGCTCCATCCATCAACTCAATTCTGTACTTTTTGGTGAAATATCCCAAGTAGGACACAAATGCTGTAATCAGCAAAACATCTCCACACACAGTGGTTAGCTGTTCTTTGAAGTTTCCAACGGCTTCTGCCCACCGTACATTTTCTGAGGCAAGGCCACCGACCTAGAACAAGGAACATGGAAAATGGTTGGCTAATAGATAGATAGATAGATAATACTGCAGTGTTAATGGTGCTTAAACAATCTAGTCTACCTCATTTTTTATAAGCTTTGTTTTGCCATTTGTTTTTATTCAACAGTGATCATCCATCGGGTGATTCTCACATAAAACAAGGCCTCCGTGCTGAACAACTGACTCATAAAGGGATCACCTTGGACTAAAGTAAAAATCTATTTGGTCTTGAAATCAAATGTACAGCATCTCCCATTTACATTTAAGCCTCGTGTGCAGCCCACCTGCATTTGTTCATTGTCCTGCTAGTTTTGTTTGCTGCTTTTACACTTTTTTCTTTCTTGCTTTGGATGAATTTATAGAGTCTGGAAATCAATGCAAATGACATGAAAGTGGCGACTGAAGAAACATGAAAAAGCTCAAGTGGATAAGCCATCACCAGTAATTTGCAGTACAAGTCACATCTTTGCAGTTTGCAGTAATTAAGAGGCTTGTTTGTTTTGATTTTTTTTGGACCGTCTCTTCTGCCAGCTCTTTAAAGGGCTTTGGTGTAAGATAAATTAAGAAATCAGCTCAAAAACAAAAAGATAAAGTTAGCATAACACTGACCGTGAAAATGTACATTTCATGAACGGAAATTATTACGGTACATTATTTACGGAACATGGCTTTAAATATAACATAAGGCTTATTTTAAGCAAAATTAATGCAATTTGCATTTTTCTACATCATGCACCTGCTCCATGCATGCAGTCCATGACTTTAGTTCTCTAGACTGTAGGCTAGTTAGCTACAGTATTAAACGCCCCAGAGACCAGCAAGTTAATTCCAGGATATAAGATAAAGGATTAAAAAGCATGCCTGCTTGTTTGCTTTTGGCTTCTGAGCACAATTAAGCTCCACTCGTGTATGCGGCCCTGGATGGACATATAGATCTGCTTGCCTTGGGTATAAAGTATCACCTTGAACAGTGTGTGCACATGTAGCCAATCTACTGTAATGCTCCCAGTAACCTCTAATGAATAAAATCCTGTCAATTGTCCTTTTGTACATCTGGCTAAAGACCTTTGTTTACATGTTTAGCTCTACTCACTATAGAAGCAAATGGGACACACGCTTTGATTTGTGCTTTATAAACATTCTCTTATTGTTTTCGTCATAATGCACTCAACAAGTGCACATGCTAGGCCATGTTCATTGTTTATATCTATTTAATTACAGTACCTTATTTTTGTGAGCTACATTTTGCTTGATAACACACTCAAAGGCCAATTTGCCCAATTAGTAGTTATAATTAATCTCAAGTATCACAATTTCTTAAATGGCTCCCAAGAAACCGGAAAGTGTGTCCTTTGTATAACATGTGTTACTTGATTGTGATATCTTGCTATTGATGTATAGTAAATAGACTAGATAAAACATTTTTAGTACAGGTTGAATATCCCTAATCCAAAATTTAAAAATCCAAAACTCTGAGTGCCAATATGATGCCACAAGTGGAAATTCCCAAACCAGGATTCACTATTTTGTACACCAAATTGTGGATATGAGTAACATATGCGCAGGTTGAAAACAAATGTAATTTTTCAGAGCAGGATGAGGTGGCGGTTAGGGGAGTCCCCAAAGGAGCTGAGAGAGCCATGAAGCAACAACACATGATTGACAATCTGAGATCAGGGCCGTACAAAGCACTACGAGGAAATGTCACACAATCAACGACTGAGTGCTGGGCATGTTGGCTGTACCTCTTGAATTACTAGGTGCCACTAAGGAACAAAATACAGTCAATGACCTTTGCACCCCATGGAATGACACAGGAACACCTGTAATGCAGCTTATAAGTGCTGTGCAGTGGCATTAAAATTACAGAAGACATGGTGCATTACTGAAGTATCACTGCTTACAGTTAACAAAAGCAGTTTCATTCTGGCGAGATGCCTTTATTACAATAGGAGATCAGTAAACTCTCCGATTATGTTAGGAAAGCCGGACACTGATGCAAATTGACTCTTTATATTGGCAGAAAAAGCGGAATGTAGCCCTTGTCAGTTTTCTAATGACTTCCAGTACAGTGGGCATAAACAAATGAAGGTTGGCTGAAATATTTGTAACCTATCAGCCAGTTTCCAGGGAAGTAACAACAGGTAGCAGATAAAAACTAACAAAAAAAAAAAAACATTTTTCAGTCTGTATGTGCATCATTAGGCCTTTTAAGAGGGAATTAAAATACGTTCGGCACACCGTATTCATCACTTTTGAAGTTTAATATGTTTGTCACGTCAGAGCACATTATAATAAAGGCTCAGTGACATGAATAATTATACTTGTGAGTTATCATTTAGCTGGTTTAGGCTGCAGTTCCCTACCTGATGAAGGGGGTCCCCGGGTTCTCTCATTAAATATATGCAAATATTCCAAAAATCCCAAAATATCCTAAATACTATGAAAAGTGATCAGAAAGATGCCCCTGTCGGACTAACATAGATAATATTCAGCAGATCCTGTGCTTGTATTATATGGTTGTCCTAGTGGTACAGTCAGAGGACATGGAAACAATTAAAACCAGACCTGGGGGTAGAGATTCAAATCAGCATGCCAGTGTGACAAGATGGGTACCATTTGAGGGCTAATGTGTGTTCTGAAATACAGTAATTGCACTAGGCACAGACATCATAATAAGAGAAAAAAGCTTGGACCTTGGTGGAAACATATAATGCTCTCCTAAGATTCAAGAGTGCAGGTATCCCAGCCAGTGCAAGGGATTATAAAATAATATCAAAAACAGAGAGCAAGCCCAAAAAAGATGGATAGGTGCCATTTTACCTTCTAGCAGCACATGGTCTCAGCACAGAACTATATCAATGACGCCCTTTAAGTGGTGGAGATGGGGAGGACTGGTAAGAGACCATACATTTCCTTATAGCTTATCACGTTGCAGGGCACATTTCATGAAAGGAAGAAGCATGATTGTGTGGCTCCCAACTGACACAGCATAAAGGTGCATTTAAAAGGCAACTGAAGGCTCAGGAATGCAATGGTGAAACTTTACATGTCCACCCCTGATCCAAGAAGTAATTTTAGCCTTGGCTGGAATGACCCTGGAAGGAGGGGATTTAAAGTTAAAACTTGGCAGAAAGACATTCATGTCTAGAGTAAGGAGCGAGTTTGGGTTAACACTTAACTGGCACGAGGACGGAAAAAACTGCTGTGTTGCACAGTACTTTGAGGTGGACCAGTGAACACCTGGTAGACAGAGATCAAGACCAACTACAGCAGACCAGAGAGGCTGTAAGGTGTATTTCCATTGGTTCACTTTGTTTTCCCCTGTACTCTACATTTTCATGTTTATTTCCTGTGCAAGCAGGTATACAACCTGCACTTCAGAACAGGTAATCCATTCGAAGCTAATTATGTTTGGGTCCAGTCAGTACTTGGATGGAAGACCATCAAGGAAAACTTGGGATCCAGCTGAAAAAGGTGTTGGTGAGGCCACCAGGGGTTGCTCACTCTGTGGTTTGTGTGCGGATCCCAATGCCCCAATGCAGCAATGGGGACATTGAGCTATAAAATGCTGCCATCCTTTGGATGAGACTTAAAAATCAAGGTCTTGACTCTTGGTGTTCATAAAAGATTCCTAAGAATCCTTCAAAAAGATTACAGTGTTCTCAAAAATTAGGGCTAAATTGACCATCACAGTCTCATCCATTCCTCTTAATCACCCCTTGTCTCTAATTGGCTCTCTCTCTCTCTCTCACCCCTTCACAATCCTAACAGGTAAAATGTGGCGAGCGTGCTGGCGCAAGAATGGCCGCCGTCACATCATCCTGGTGAATGCTGCACAGTGGTGGTTGAAGTGGCTTCCCACTGTCTATGTAAAGTGTTTTGACTAAGTTAGAAAAGCATTATATAATTATTTTTTTATTGAATTAAAAAACTCTCCTGTTTATGTTACATACAAATTTTAGATAAAACTCAAACAGACACATAAATGTCTATGAGCCCAATCTGTTAAGAGTGCATAGGAGCCCAAATATATTTAGAAAAAGTCAGCCTACAAACCAGCCAGAGATCAGAACCATACTATTTCCAGCAACTTTCATACAGGGATGAATCTGGGAAGACCCCAGAAACAAACGCAAGAAATGGTTATAAACAATTGACATTGCCAGCATGCACTGAGCCATGAGTTAGGAAGAAGTGAACAACAGATTGCTGCTGTCATAGAGAAAGAAGTTAACAAGGAAGCAAAATAAATAGAGGAGCTAATCGAGAGGAACACAGATTTGTGAAGCTGGGCCCAGTGGAGTTGATGTGTCATGCTTAATTTCAGTTAAACTTACTACTTTATTGGAGGACATTGGGAGAGAGAAGATCTTTTCATTATTATTAATTATACGTCTTACAAAAGAATATATATGGAAATCCTAAATGACTGCAGACTCTAAAATGCAGCCACTTGTGCTGTTACCATGTGGCTCCAATGTTATTGGACATGTCACTGTCTTTTGTCCTTCTACACTCACTTGTATATTAATCCATAAATTATATTTAAAGTGCAATCCTCTAGGCTTCAGTGACTTCCAGGATAAGATATATCCTACTCACTGGAAATAGTTTACATGCAGCATTTGTCTAAATGTTGGCATGCATGAGTCGCAAGTTAATTATCAAAACGTTGTTATGCTTTTTGCTATCTTGCAGAACAAACCACTATGTCTGACATGGAGGCATCTAACGAGTGTTCAGGCAGAGTCCAATAGAGATTATGAGCATCTTATATCAAAGCCATCAGGTATACCAACATGAACATGACAGATTGCAGGAAGTGTTTTAAGATCACCTAAGCAAATAATGAAGGAATTATAAGAGTGGCGAGTGAGAACATCTGACGAGGCAGATGGAAACCTGGTGACAGTATGTAGTATTGAAATGGAGACCTGTTTAGAGTGTCTTCCTGCTCTTTCACAAGGGAGCGCTAGGGCTAGGGTACAAACAACAAATTATATGTATCTGAGATAGCAAGATATTGCTGTTTTAATTCATTTTAAATAGTTATTTCTCATGTCTATATGAGAACGTTTGTTGATTTTGTATGTGATATGAAAATAATGTACTGCCTCTTTAAATGTTGTTATATTCCATGTTCTTTGTGGATGGAACCCAACAGGCAGGTTCTCCCTCATTCTATTTAAGTGAACCAAGAAGGCCTTGGTATGGAAATCATTTGGATATTGTGGAGTTACAGTAAGCATTGTGTTTCCTGTCTCAATTTTTCTGGATCTTTTTTGCTGTTTAAAGCATACTGATTTTTGTCTAATGTATTGGGATTTGTTTGCTTAGGTCTGCCTTTTCAACAAATCTTTTGCGCTCCTTTAATGCTGGTTTGAAGATTTTTTTTTTTTAGTTTCTGCTAATAAATAATTTATGTATAAAATGTCCAAGAGTGAAGGTCATCCTTCCTTTTGTTGAGATTTTGCTTTACTTCAAGACTATTATAGTTGTTTTTGCCATCTCCCTTTTTAGGCCTGGTCCAGCTAAAGTCAGCAGGTAGTCTTAAAAAGGCAATGTTTCCTCTGCTTAGCAGAACAATAGGCTTCTGGCCTGAACCTAGCTTGTTTTGGAGGCCTCATTATTTAGCTTTGAGTGAAACTCCTAAATCATGACACAGACCAGTCTTATTAGGCTGTGACTGTATTCTTCACTTATCAAAAGAAAATAATCATGAATATGAATGTGAACTTCAACTCACCAATCGGTTGGCAAGAGAGATAGTCCGCTCAGTTGCTTCTGCCTCTTGTTGGCATTTTAGCTTGTCTGTTGTGGCCATCTCAAACTTTGCATTAAGGTTTGCCAGATTTTCATTCAGGAGCTATGGGAAAAATAATGACAACATGAAAAAAAGATTTAAATACACATAAGTACAGTAAAACTGACGGGTCTGTTACTTAAGTATACTGTGTTGTTATGTATCTGAGACCAGAACAAAAAATTTGTGAAAAGAAACGCTACTCCTACTCTGCTACATTGGGCAACACTCGACTGGTTACTTTTTTCCATTTATACATTAAACTATATTTTTGCAAGAGAGAAGCTGCCAGTGGATCTACTGCAGGACTGTTTCACCAATCAGACGTAGCCATGCAGTCACATGACCACACAAACGTCCTGCATCTTGCAGCCTTTGAGAGATTTTTTAGTCATGTGGGGCTTCTGTTCACTGCTACAACCATATCGTCATTCCCAAGCCTGCCTTTCATGTCTTTTCTCCTTTTGATTCCCCCTTCTTTTTTATGCTGACCCGTATATATACACTTCCGTCTCCGTGGGCCTTACTCGCATGCTGCAGGAAGCCAATAAATCAATTGAGAATGATCGGACCCGCATGTGCAGGTGCGACTTGCTCCAACTACCTCATTAATTCACAACGGTCATGCAATTGCACTCACGGATAGTGACACGGCTTTATGAATTTGAAACTGGCCCAGGATATCTCGTCACTGTAAGTAGTTTGCACTGTTCAAACATACTCATTACCTACCATAGGTATCGGCTCCAAAAGCTTTGTTGTGAAAAACTGAGATTTGGAACTTTGTGCTATTTGTGCATCTTTATTTTGTAAAGATAAGATTTATTTTTACTCATTTTTGTATTTTATTATTTGGAAATAGCAGAATTTGTACATTATTTTAAATTGTTGTCTGTCTTATTACAACATTTCTAAAAAATAAATCATTTATTATGTTCAAACAGTTACTCAGATTTGAGTAGTCTTTTCATCAAGTACTTTTTTATTTCTTACTTGAGTAAGTTTTTGGTGGACTACTTTTAACTTCTACTTGTGTAATATTATTTTGAAGTAATGTTACACTTGAGTACAATTTTTGGCTACTCTACCCACCTCTGCTGGCTTCTAACCACTAAACAATATGGTAAAAGAGGAGGGTTGAGATGGTTATATTGAAGAGATGTTACCACTTGAAAAACAGGGAATGGATATTAAGTATTTAACTTGCAGTGTAGACACTTACTGTTTACAAGAGATGACACTCTACACTGATAACCTGGGTGGGGGGGAGGAGGTAAAGGATTAGTAACTCTGGAAATAAATAATACCTTGGTATCTGGCACTAGTAAAAATGCAGATAATTATTTATAAGTGCTGGAAGATATTTCAACTGTCAGGAGACAAGGTGCACTTACTCACTTACTGAGACAGTGGATAGAAAAACGGACATGAGGAATCAACGATGTGAGCTTGTGTTCTTTCTTCTGCTGGCATCTACAGACACCCAGAAATGGCGCCGATGAACACTTACCATCGGGTAAAAATATTTCAGACAAATAGATATGATACCCATAATAATGTTGTAAGATATACCAAGTTCAACCTGAACTATATATACCTTTTAGAATGATCAAACTCTTCAAGTAATACCAAAACCTCATCTCACCCTAACCTACAGTATTTTACTGTGCAGACTCTGTTACTTTGCTAACCCCTCAAGAGATTCTTTTCACTTTCAACATCCCCTTCTGAAATTCTAGCATGCAAGCCCACTGAGAAATGAAAGGAATTGTTGCTTACAGCTACTTTGGCTTTGAGAGCTGACAGTTTCTCTTGAGCAGCGTCTAAGTCTGCTTTGGCTTTCTTTGCTGCCTGGCGTTTGGGCTCCACATCACAAAAAACTTTGTAGAACGCCACAATGTTTATAACCCAAGAGCACAGACCAGCAGCTGCTAAAGACTTGGAAGCCACAAATTCAGGCCTGAACTCAGGGTCCTGAAGATATGGTTGAATGGCTTTCAGGCAGTTCTCATGGATATTCTCCTTGTTGAAGCTGATGAGTGACTCCAGAAAACCATCTACTTTGGCCATCATGATCTTGGCTGACTTCCAGCTGCGGTCTTTGGGTACTTTCCCTCCAGGCGCTGTAAGGACCATTACTGCAGCAGTGACATTTGTGACTGCAAGTACTGGGGATCCGAAGGACTTCAGCTCTGTCAAGTTATTCTGTTTAAAAAAAAAAAAAAAGGAAAAAAAAAGAAATAAGGTTACTGAAGCAATTGTTAAAAGAAAAGGAACAATTTCTCTGCACACAACTGCTAATGAAGTTTAGTCCGCGGACATTTCAGTCTGAAAGGACAGCTTTGAAGTCAGGAGCCACATGCCGAAACTTAAATGATGTGTCTCATCAAATGCAATGTGCTGAAACCCCCTAGCGGTAAAAGTACCCCCTGAAGACTTGTTAGCTATGAAGTTCTGAACTCTCATGTGCTCTCTTTCAGACAATTTCAACAATACAGAATGAAATCAATAACTCTGGAGCATCACTATTAGACGCACACCTGCAGGAAAGATTTAATTGCTAGTTAACCATCTTATACACACAAAGATGTCCAGCTGAATCCACCAAACATGTAAGGCTTTGCAGCTTTCAAACTGGCATTGCCAGGGGATAAAAGATGGATGGAGATCCATGTATGGCTAAAGATGCAGAAGGGTACATGGGAAATTCCAAGCTCTTTTACATTGTTATCTTCATAACAGGAAACAGTATCACTTTTGTAGTCACTTATGCTTTGAACAGTTTCTGGATTTTTTATTTAACATTAAGAAATACAGTAATATTCTTCAAGCAAGAATGAAAATGACTAACCCTCATCTCCTGCAGTATGAATGGCTGTTAAAGTTGCGTAAAATTGCCCTGTTGTATGAAGACAACACCTTTGGGAAGCTCACAACCTTTTCCTCCACTAACAAAATGTACTTTTTTCCTGTGTGAAATACATTAATCTGTCTATCATTATCCAATACACTTTATACAGTCCTGAGTCAAAGGGTATTGAATCGTGAATAGGGTACCAGTTCATAAAAAGGGCACACTCACTCTCATAGATGGCAATTTAGAAATCGCCAATTGACCGAATATATCTATTAGATGGGAGGCAAAATGTGCAAACTCCACACAGACTGAAACCTGACTAGGACTTGAATGCAAGACTCTGGAGCTGTGAGGAATATGATGAGGAGGTGAAACTTCACCCTGCTTCTGAAGTACACTTTGGCCATACTGAGTACTGATATGGGAAGTACTGCAACAGGACGAAGACAGAGAGCAAAGGGACCACCCATTATACCTTGTTTCAATTCAGAGGGTGAAAAAAAATTCTAGACATAATCCCTGTCATGTTCACAAATGTTAGTAAAGATACAAGCAGAGTGAAAAGGCAACAATAATCAATCTTGGCTAGAATGCCCAGTACAGCTAATACCAGAAGAAAAACAAAACCTGAAAAATGACTGCTAGTTAAACCCAAAGTCAGGTCCTCAAGCACACCTCTCACTATAACTCCAAATGCCTTATTAAGACAAGCACATGAAGAATAAATAAGGTGAAAAAAATAGGTCAGCCTCATCTAAATCATTCAGTTCAAATTCTCCTTGGACTGGTCAGTTCAACGTCTCAAGAATGAAATATTAGAAGATCAGAATGGAAACCAGCAAAAATGAGCTGCTCATTTAATATGTCCTCAGACTGGCCATTGCTTTAAGGACAAGTAATGCTGTATGACGTTTTAGCTTTGAGGTTCCACTGGATTGGAAACAAAAAATAGGTAATTGGTGAAGGAAAACTCCCAGTTGCACATTGCCTTGAATAGATAGCGAATACTAAGAAAATATGACAGTACACACTGGCCATAATGAACAACTCTGCCTTCTCAGGTCCCAGTTGAAACCAAACTTTGTTCTGAACAAGAAAATAAAAACAATATACATAAAATGTTAACCTTGTTCAATGTATTTAAAGCATCCTGTGCTGCAAAGAGAGCTGGCTCTGCCTTTGCCAAATCTTCTTCACAATCCCGTTGCTTTTTGCTGACATCCATGGCAAAGACAGCCACCTTTTGTTCTTCTTCATCGGCGATAGCCTTCTCCTTGGATACTTTTTCTGTTTCCACTCCTACTACCTGGATCAGTTTATCAGCATCTTCATTCTTCTGCTTCAGCTCTACCTCTTGAGCAGCCAGTTTGGATTTCAAGTCATCAACCTACAGGAAAATAAACAGGGATAATCGAGTCAACCGGACAGAAAGTGCAGCATCAACACGCAGACTTCAGATATAGTTCCTCACAATTTGAAACATTTCTTTCACATATCGAGGTGTGTCTAAAATGCCAATCTGTCATAAAATAACCCACTGCATACTGTATTTGTAGTAACCATCTGGAGGTTGTAGCATTTCTGCAGTCCTCAAGAGCCTTTTTCCAAGAGCTGTAGAGTGACCTACTATTTTTTTTGGGATGGCAGGATCTCATGTGCTCTAATGCAGAACATGTAGCTGATTCAAGTAAGGAATACTAATCCTGAAATGTAACCTTGCGTGGCTTAGGTTAATTAGCACATGTAAGAATTTCACCATACTCTGCATGTGGCAGTGAAGACTATAACCCTACACAACAGTGTCATGTAGATGGCAACTCACTTCAATCACACTTTTATATTCTGAATTCTCCTTCGTGAAGAAGGAAAGCCAGAGCCGACCTTGGAAAGGTTGGACTCAGGTGAGGAATTCATTCTGGGCAGCTGCACCAGGATTTTAAGTGACACATGCATACACACATTAACACAAACTCACAGTGTAAAAAAATTGTAACTAATCAAACATGTGTTTTGCGGATTCCAGAAGGAGAAAATACAAACTCCATACTAAGTCACATACCTAGAAGTCAAATGCTGGGGCTTTGAGGCAACAGTGCTAACAAGTGTGTGTCCAATGTCAGTGCTTATCACTTAAAATTAATGTATCCTTTAAATAAATTTAGTACACATTTTATTAAAATAGAAATCCTTTTAGCTGAAGATCACTTGGTGAATAATTTATATCAAAGAGAAAAAGAACTGAAAGGCATGAATCGTGGAAAATGGTTCATCTGGAGCTAGTTAATTGTCCCTTTTCATTCTGTGATACAACAGTGCAGCTTGATCCATTTTATTTTAATTTTACAGAAAATGCACCGTTGTATAATTTTTTCGACACATGCTATCTTTCACGGAGCTGTAAGAAAAAAAAATGAGCAGACCTGTTTTCTGATTAAAAGTGTGAGATGTCAATGTACTTATGTATAAGGATTATCTGTGATTTTTTTTAAAGAATAAATATGAAAATGAGTGAAAGTGACATTTGATATCTGCACAAAGAAGGGGCCTTTACAGTCATTTTATGAATCACATTACAATGAAAAAGACTGCAAACAGTCAAGGAGGCAGTCCGTACTACTTTGAATACAAATGAACTCAAATCAAATCAATATCAGCACTTCTCCCCTACCCAATTCGGAGAGCTAAGTGAACAAAAAATCAAAAAGCTTAAAATGGTCCAGATTGTTTATTCTGATATTGCAGTAATGAAATCATGCCAAACCTCTAAAAATGCTTTGGACCATTGATCAAGAAAAAAATGTGATCTCTTCTAATGTTAAGTAAATAAGACCAACTTCTCCCATTGAGCCATGGAGAGTGAAATAAGATTCTTCCAACAATGTAAGATAAAATGACGGGCAAGCAGAAAATATCACAATAGATATTTCAAGTCCGGGATTGTAATTCCATTTGGCGCTACTCCAAATAAAGCTGCCAGTGGGTTTGGAGTAATTGTAAACCATCCCACTAAGAAGCAAAAACCTTCTTATCATATGATTTTAATGTAGGGTGAAACATATGGCCTAATGAGGCAGGCGCCTGATAACACCACTCACAGTTCAGGGGCCTCATATATAAATGGTGCGTATGCTCGTTTCCATGCTCACTTTGAGGTGTAGAAAAACTAAACTTGGCGTAAAGCCATGAACATTTTCATGGAAGGGTCTCCCCGGTGTACGCATTTTTCATTTTTGCAAACTGGTGGCACCCAGTGTCAAAGCAGTGCTACCGTTTCTTTTGTCTGCTTTTCATTTTACCTTCTCAAACACAAACTATAGGGAAAGTATTGTAATCTTCCAGAAATTCAATGTCTATATTTTGCTGAATCTCTGCGTTTTAGACCTATCGGAGTCCAAAAATACAATTTTTGGAATTATGTCTCTCTGTCTGTGTGTGTGTGTAAACACGATAACTTGAGTACGCTTTCACTTAGGTCAACAAATTTTGCAAACAAGTATTAGGTACTAAACGTAGATTTCTACCAAATTTTGGGCCAATTCTGCTAACCAGAAGTGGTACTTTTCCTTATATTCATGCGGCTGCAGAGTCTGATTTATTCAACTTTAATTTTATAATAATTGTTAATTATATTATTTATTTGATTTGATGTTGATGGTTCTTTAATGCACAGAATATAAATATATAATCACTGTTTTGTGGTTTAATCCTCAAATCTGAGTATATAACAAAGTCAAGGGGAGACCACTCCCAATTTTTTAGATTCACATTTATAAAGCGGGTTTTATCAAATGTACCAAAGTTAATTGCATATAGTTTACAAATTTAATTAATTTGATTGTAATCATTCTGTAGCAATAAAATGGTGCACAGAATGGCCAACCTAATCCCACTAACATGGCTGCTTTCGCCAATTAAATAATAAGAGGTACGTTAAACACAAATCATACAGTAATTAAAAAATCCCTACAGTAAACTGCCCTTTCTCTGTAGACACAATATATCCTTTCAGCTAATTATAAAATTCTTAATGCCGGTGCTACTTCATATTTTAGGTCCAAAAGTCTAATCTGCCTGCTACTGCCAAAGTATGACCACATGAATGACTTGCCAATCAAACAGTCTGTCAGAAATTCAGCCAAAAGCAATTTTTAGCCCATTATTAAAAACATACATCAAAGAGATTTATCTAAGCAGAAAACAGACAGAAGTAACAACGAATGTGTTTCCAACATTAAGCATAAGACAGATAATAAGAAGAGAATGAGCTGCTCTTAGGAGGCTTTATAAAGCAAACCATTACAGCAGATTAAAGGCACATCATGCTGTATTTGCCCAAAGGCAAGAATAGCACCTGCAAGGCTACTTTTAAAATTATTAAAGAGCAATGGTGTCTGTTTAACTGGGCGCTTTCCTGTGACATCCGTTTTCCAGCAAAGGGCATCAGAATCTATAAAGCAGTGCTTTAGTACATGTATGAGTAAAGAATGACATGCTTTCCAGCTGATAAAGTTTGTCTTATAGTTCGAGTTTGTGCTGTCACAAAATGACACCAAGCTAAGTGAACCTACATTCTGAGAAGCATTACTGTAACTAATCAAGGAATGACATATGTTGTCATTCAGTCCTAGTTCCCAATTCAACTATCACCACAAGTGCAGAAATCACAAAAATATCAATTAAGTAATGCGATAAGGTATTCCCTTGGGAAAATTCAGAATGGCATTTAAGACAATTTAAATGATTAAAATGTATTATCTTCTTCAGTGATCAGTTCTCAAAATGAAAAAAGAAACAAAACGAAAACTAAATTTGTATCAGGAGGTTTATCTAGCATTCTACAGAGGGTAGAGAGGGTGACCCACTACTAAACAGGTATGACATTGATCCTGTCACCCATTCTTCTTCACACTCTTTTTTGGCACTCTGTACCCACATGCTCACTCACCTGCTAGCTGTTTGTCCGCTGCAATAGAGTCACATTATGTGGTCAGAAGCCAAACTGAACGATGTAATGTGGTAAAATGTTCTGCTACCTGGTATTCACTGAAATTTAAGTACTTACTTTAATAACAAAAGAGCACCCTATTTTTTATGGTAACCAAAAATGTCCCCTGTCCCATACTGCCTCCATTAGGAAAATCACACCCTCAATTCTTTAATCATTCCAGAAAACAGTAATAGTGAACTCATGCTAGTTGCAGAACACACCTTCTTATGCCAGGCTCACATGAATGCACCACTGTATGAGAAGCCTAATGAAATGAGCATGATACCTAAGCTTTTAGAATGTGTTTATTGTCACCCTTATGCAAAGTCTACCTAAACATCTCCTTAGCTTTCTATTTGAATGTCCTTTAAGTTACTAGAATCTCCTTTCCAAATTAATAACCAATCAGTGCTCCTTATGAATAAAATTATACTATGAATACATAGAACATTACTAACCTGAGCAGAGGTACTTTTGAGCTTCTGCAACCCATTCTCCAAACGCTCCATCTTGGCAGTGAGCTCTTTGCTCTTCTTTGAAAGGAGGCTCTGGTAGAGTTTGATTTGTTCTAAGAAGGACTTTGGGGTGGTGTAGTTATACCGTCGATCACTGCTGAGATATGCTTTTGACTTTTCGTTTACAGTGGTATGAACATAAGCCATGAACTTGCTGACAGATTCTTTTATTGAGGGCTAATGAATAAAAATATTCCAGAAAATAGTTAGTGTGTATTCAATGTGAATGCTAAGAATACTTTACATAAAACATCATTTCTATAAGTTATCTAGTTTAAACTACTGTAGTAATTGGGGAAATTCATACTAACATTTATGTAGTTTTTTCTGTTTTTAAATCAGACTTTTATGATGAAAAACAGATCATTTTACTGTACTGTAACGTTACTGTAAAATGGCAATAGTCTATGTCAGGAGTGACAGAAGATAAAACAAACCATGGCTGGCACAGTCACACATAGCAGGGTACATACAAACACAAACACAGGAAAACTGAGTGAGGTTAAGTCAAGAAAGGCCATTCGTTTAATAAAATATTTGCACTGTAGAAGTCACAGCACCTGGAATAGCAGGGACAACTTCCCACATGAACACGAGAAGATCACCAAACTTGAAACTGCCTTTACTTATTATATGATCTAAATACATTACATCAAGTAAAATGCTGAAACCTCAGAAATTAAAGATTAAGTCCACTTTTAGAAATGCCCTTAATACGGATAGATACCCATTTGGAAAAGGATCCTTCTTACAGAGAATACTAGTATTAACAGGGACATAAAAATACGTATACCATACAAATTATTATGTTAGCCGTTTTTCTTACTTCACTAAAAGTGAAAGCTTTGTTCCGGTCAATTTTTTCAGAATATGTTTGAAATTATAATAATGATCATATTTATAATAATAATAATCTCTCTATTATATAAAAAAAATCCTGGGATGAGACATGACTTTTTCAGAAAGATACTTTGATGTCTTGCAAGACAAGACTTTGTTTCAAGAGATTTAAACATGAGCGGGGCTGGAAATAAAAGATAAAAAGTAGATGACAAAGTAGAACAGCGTAAAGAGGTTCAAAAACGTTGGTACGAAACACATGCAGAACAGGTTAGAGATAATGAAAGTAATAAAATTCAAAAAATGATAGTAAAGATCGCATTACCACTAACAAATGGAAATTATTGCTCGGTGAAATAACGGAACAGCAAAGAGACTGAATATATTGTTTGGATTTAAACTTTTAAGTCAGAGACTTGTAGATCATCTAATTTGTGTTGCCAACAGGGAAAAGTAGTGTTGCTTTCCATTGAAGAGGTGAATCTGCGAGAATAAAAAGATTTGCTGTTGGTGAAAGTCAAATCCACATATGCGAGCAGCAGAGATGCGAAGTAGCTGGCAAGTACCGCAGGCCAGGGGGTTGGTGAGCAAAGCCCCCTAATAATAATAATAATAATAATAATAATAATATATTATTATTATTAAATAATATTTTTATTATTAGCCCAGTTGCTGAAATATGCCAAAATCTATGTAAAAGATCTAAAAAAAGGCGTGTTATAGTCAGATAAGCAAACTATTAAAGTGTAAACCCACTGGGCCAATAAACTTTAGAAAATCAATAAAAAGATCAAGAAATGGAGGTGGCATGCATGACAATTCAGTTGTCTCCCAAATGTCCAAGAGCCTTTCACATAACAAACGTCTCCCTTGGGGATCTCATATATCACTTGGGAAATACATAAAAGGTGACAAAGTCAGGCCATATATAGTCTAGAACAATTCTAACCGATGATGTAGGTGGACTTAGGTGCAGTTTCATGCAACGTGATCCTAAGACACATACGCCTAATCAATCCAGTTTTTAAATGACTTTGTGTCTACATGTACACTGTACTTCAATGTTATTAGAGGCCCTTAAAATCTTATATTCATTCTATGTACCAGCACTTGATTAAAAAAAAACAACAAAATAGTCATCCCTAGAAATGAAAACATGGAGAAATTTGAAAAATAAAAATAATTCCAACAGCATTTGAAAGTGTGTTAAGTAGTGCCTCTACCGATAGTAGCTCTCAGCAGATGCTGGTAATGTCTCACCTCAATGTTCTCTGTTTCTTGCAGGAAACGCAGACTGACAGACTCCAGTGCATCCTTGGGCCATTCGTGGAACCAGTCTATCGCTGTGCAGTTAACAACAGCTGGGAACTTCCTGCTACGAATTCTCAGCTTGTTTCCAACCGGTGAGAAGCACAGGGCCACCTATGAAAAGAAGGAAAGCACAGTTAATCTAAAGGAAGTTTATTATGGAGAACCTGCCAAAGAATTGAGCACAATTCACAAAATGATGTTATCTTTATGGGGCACTAGCTGTGCCCAGGAAATATTCCAAGCCAAATGGCTACAGTTATACAAGTACTATTGCATATATCACAAGTACAAGTCATGTAACAAAGTAAGTACTTTTCTGTATACAATATTTGTTGTGTTTTTTTTGTACCAGGGCTAATATGCATATTAGTTCACTTGAGGTGCTTACTGCTGAACATGTTATATACAGTCTTTGGTGCTGCTGGTATGGCAGAGACTGCAGCAGAAACCATATTAAAGCAATATTCAGTAATATTACAAAGGTAATTTAAAGCTGATCCATTCAAAGCTACAAACTGCTAAAAATATGATGCTCCATTAGCATCAAAGTCTGAAATTAGTACTGTCTCAGTATACAGTTGATCTGAGAAAATGTCTACCAATAAAAAAAAAAAAAGTGTTACTAATTACTTTTAGTCACTCAAAAGCTTTGAACACTGATCTTTGATTGGTATTGCTAACTTAATGATGACATACAGGTGGACAACAGCGGTGGATTTTTCAAAAACACAAAGCTGTGCACTGATTAAAAAAAAAATATATAGTGAACTGGTTTCTCTCAGATTTATTGTTACATGTGACACACCCCAGTCCACCAAAGTAACACTGCAAGATATTTTCCCCCCGGTTCTAACTGTCCTTCTAACTGCACTCGATTCACAAAGGGGGATCCCTCTGTGACAGTACGCTATATACAGAAAGTATTTTATATTTTTTATATATATATATTTTATACACACACACCGTTCTGAAAAATTAAGGGAACACTTTATTGTCACAGTCTAACACTATGTTAATGAAACTTTAGGGATATAATTTGCCCAGTTAGGAAGCATAAGCGATTGTGAATCAACTTTACCTGCTTTGGAGCAAATGAAAGTGACAACAGGTTCCCTGGAGAAGTAACAGAAAGACAACCCCCAAAAGGGGAATGGCTTTACAGGTGGTGGCCACAGATAACTCCTCTCTCACTATCCTTTCTGATTGATTCTTCTCTAGTTTTGATAGTGTCCTTGTCACTACTGGTAACATGAGGTGGTACCTGCAGCCAATTCAGGTCACACAGGGAGTCTAGCTCCTTCATGATGGCACATCCATATGTGCTGTTGCAAGAAGTTTGCTGTGTCTCCCAGCACAGTCTCAAGAGCATGGAGGAGATACCAGGAGATGGGCCATTACACAAGAGCTGGACAGGACCATAGAAAGGCATCAACCCAGCAGCCGAGCCGGTGTCTCATCCTTTGTGCAAGGAGGAACACTGCCAGCGCCCAACAAAATCATCTCCAGCTGGCTACTAGTGTGCAAGTTTCTGACCGAAATGTCAGAGGATATTGGCCCTCATGAATATTGTTTCTAAGGGGACCTATGCTCACAGCCCATCAACTGTGCAGCTTGATAGGCAGAGAATACCACAATTGGCAGCTCCACCATTAGTGTCCCATTCTCTTCACAGATGAGAGCAGGTTCACAACGAGCACATGTGACAGACATGAGTGTCTGGAGACGCTGTGGTGAACCTTCTGCAGCCTGCAACATCACCCAGCATGACCAGTTTTGGCTGTGGGTCAGTGATGGTCTGGGGAGGCATATTCTTAGAATCGCCCAGACCTGAATCCAATTAAGAATCTCTGGGATGAAATGAATCTGTGCATCCAATACAAATGGGTTGGCGATTCTTGTTTCCATTGACCACTGTTCAATCATTTTGCTCTCTATGAATTAAACAGTATTACTCAGTAAAGATTTCCACTTGACTGTTTTTTTCATTGAGATCCAATATGTGATTTATGTGTTCCTTTAATTTTTTAGAGCAGTGTATATAGATTTGCATTTGTTCTTAATATGACTGTCTATAATTACAAAACACAAAGTCAAATATGCACAATTCAGAAAACTATTGATTTATTAATATTGGAATATTCCCATAAAAATAAGTATGACACTAGTATAATGAAGTACTGATTTTTAATATGTTTATGTTCTTTACAAATATATTTCAAAAAGTATCATTTATAAAATATTATTGAGCTGCATATCTTTATGTAATTTCATCCTTAATATGAGGGTTTTCTCTTTATTGAAGAAAGATAAAGAACGTTACAGACTAAAGATAACTGCCTTCTTAGAATGCTGGGCCAGTTTCAGTCCAATATGCAATTCCAGCAAACCACTAAACAAGTTAATGCATTTTCAAATTCTAATGGCAGATGCTCAGAATGGAGTGGAAACTTCTTGTTATTTAATGCTGTGATACATATTCAACAATAAAAAGACATGCACTTCACATCCTGCCATACACTGTAATTCAGATAATCATAAATAACACTGTCTGGCAGGATACTGTCAATGGAGTACGGCTCAAGTGTTTGTGGATAAACATGGCAAGTGAAGGTCAACAGTAGCTTGGTTTCAAGGCTGGATCCATTAATTACAAAACAGACAACAGAAAAAAAGCAAAGATATCACATCAACAAACTCTAATACACAGAAAAAGAAGTAACAACAGCCCCAAAGGCTCTGGAAAGTGGAAATTTGTGGCTAAGCGAAAAAGAAAAATGAGGAGGTACGTGAAAGGCTGACAAAATGGGGCTGGGAGCAACACCAGAACTTTTAAGCCTTAATAATTAACAATTAGCAAAGGACACATATAGAACCTGCTGTATGCAGATGTTACATAAAAGTGTGTGAAGGTGACAGCAGGAGTATCAGTAACTCGACAACATGTGAAAATATCAGTTGAGAAAGCCTGAAGAGAAGCAACTCAACATGAAACAGGCATTATGTAGCATAATCTTTTATTAGGCCACGTGAAGTTTTTAAAATGTCTATATCAAGTATCACAATAAAAAAACAATCAAAAAAACTTCAGGACAGCCTTAAACATACAGAAGGAGGCAATTTATACATGAAAAAGCAAGGAGTTATTTAAGGTAGCATATCAATGTAATTCCAAAAAGCTTTTTATTAAAATGGACTATTAATGTTTATTACTATTTATTAATATACAGTAAATATTACAAAGTCAATGCTCTCCTTGCCTCTTTATTGTATCATTATGGATGCACTATGCACATATTGGGAATAAGTTTTTAGAAAACAATTTTTGGACACCATTCACGGAAGGAAAAAAAAAGATCAGTCATTTCTGTAAAAACTGTGTACAGTTGATTTGAGGTGGTGGTGTGGGTCTATGGATGTTTTAATGGGGTCTCCTATCAATGTTTCTTGAGAAAGTGGGACTTATTGTTGTGAAATTTATCACCAACTAACAACAAGTGTAAAAACAAAGTGTTTCAAAAGACAACACATGAAGGACACTTTTTGAAACCAGTATTTACATTTAAAGTAGTTGCCCATAAAGTGAATTATTAATAATTCAGTTTCAGATTCTTTTAGATAGAGAGATCTAAATTATCCTGGGATTTTTAGATCTATAAGAATCATCCACAAATGAAATTGAAGGCAATAAGAGTAAATGTAAGATCTTCAGAAACCAATCTGCTGCCTGCTATCAATTACATAGGCAAATGACAACCTATACTGAATAGAGGAAGCACAATTAATTCATACTTATAATAAACACTCTTTAAACACTTCAAATGGAGCTGTTGCCTGGTTTGTCTTCTCCCATACCTTTAGCTGTCTTCGCACTCGATCTATAAAGAACTTCCAGCAATTTTCTCGTGTGTCCATCAGTCCCATACTCTTCACTTCATTCCTCACGCTGCCAATAATGTTTTCAACCTCATCATCTGGAAACAAGTCAGGAATTTCTCCTACAAACATAAAAGAAATACCAAATCTATGAGAAGAGCAGAAGCAGCACAAATTTAGATCACTTATGATTAAGAGATCCATGCACCAAGAAACAATGCATTGTTTATGAACTGTAAGAGGCCACCGAGACAGAAGATACGAAGCAGACTTGAGCTGGCAACAATAAAAATAGGAAGCAGCTCCTTCAGTTTATGAAACTTGCATCCTGGCATTCAACAAATCCCATGCAACACACCTGGGCTGATAAAAATGTAGTTAAGTTGCCATAAGAAGCAGCTGCAAAAAACTGGACCTGCACAAATCCTTTGAGCATTGCTGTCTAATGGAGACTGAAAAGCACCAAAAGCAGTGAAGGCTGACATTGCAAAAGTGGGGTATTAAATAAAAAAACAAACACTTTAGTAAACTGTACTATTCAGAAGACGTTCAGTCAGTAAAATCTAGGACTCTTTACCATATTCCATCTTAATTAAGTGCACAGAGACCTGTGGTACTCATTACATTCACTGAAGATGAAGGAGGCATAGCATATGTGCGATCGGAATCTGAATAGATGCTAAGAAGCCTAGTGTGCACAACTTCATTCTCTCACTTTCACAAGAGCTTTCGAATCTACTTTGCGTGACTAGAAAACTACAGTGCACATAAGGTTAAGGTTATGAAAGCTCATTTATGAGGCGCCTTGAATATCTGATGCATAAACTTTGCTTAGCATTCCCCACTAACGTAACATTATTGTTTACCTGACTAAATTTAAACCCACCTGAATAATATTCTTTTTATATAATGATCTTCTATAGGAAGCAGCACCCTAATGTGCAGTGTTGGGAGGACATGCAATAAATACCCCCATATTTCTAAAATTGCAGTATGTTGTGGGATTCACTCAAGGTGACACAGGTCATGACTGGGGACTGATCACTATGGTCTTGTAGTGTAAGAGAGGACAACATTCATCACAGAGCACTTTAGGTAGCACTGCCACATTCAAATGCCATGCGTCTGAACCTTATAGTTGTATAGTGTCTACTATGTCTTAAATACGGTGGCTTGATGGCAATTTTTAGTAACTGACATTACTCAAATATTGGACAACAGAGAGTTTCCCTTGGTGGTCCTGAGCTTCTGTCAACTTGAAGCTACTTTATACCACATATGATGTACAAGTTAAATAAAGCCCCTAAAAGCCTGCATTTCAAATTATTGTACAGGCAAATAAACACTGGTCAATTTACCTGAGCTTAACCATACCTCTCAACTTTTGGTTTATATTTGCATATTTCCCAGAGTTCTCTACACTTGCATGTTCATTTGCATCCCAGAATTCAACACTATGTTAAACTATATTTCTTATTGTCATTTTATTTAGCCGATGATTCAAATGAAGAACAGATTTAGTGAACCACTTTTCTAAAGAGGTGTCAAACTTGTCCCACAATGTTTTCTAAAATTTTCCTCCCTAATCCTGCAAATCCTTGTCTTTTGCTTCACCTTGACCCTCTGCCTTATATGCTGAACTCTTGGTTAAATGCACACAATTAAAAGTAATGCTAGTTTACCCTTATGAAGCTCCATGGCATATCTACAGTCATTTACTTACTTAAAGCTACATCTTTTCTAAATAAATATGATTTTAAAAACTTCAACTTTTGAACCCCGTTAGAATTTTCTAACTTGGTTTCTTACAGCAATCTTTACGGGCTACATATCCATCACAAACAGAAGGCCAATTTACTAGACAATATGTGATGACTACAAGGAGAACATGCAAGCTCAATAGAGAAGCAACCTCTTCCAGCAAACAAATGCACGTAAGAATTTTACTGTATTTCGTACATGTAACAATAAATCTGAACTTCAGACTAAGCACCAACACTACCCATAATACCAAAGTGACAGGTCTGCTTGAAGGAAAACAAAGAAATCCAGTTGAAATATGTCTTTCCACTTACAAATCGCATAAAAGGGTAGTTATCAGACTTCCCCCAATACCAAAAACATACAGTTAAAAGATGCTTCTTGGCAGGAAACACGTTTAGAAAAGAGAAAACAGGGTGTTTTGAGGGAACAGAGCCACAGCACACCTCCATATCCTACCTGATGCAAGCAGGTCATTAACAAGGACCAAGAACTTCTCGTCTGCCACTTGAGCATCTGTCATAAGGAAGACCGTGCCAATGTTCTTCACACCAGCTTTTATATATTGGGCTGCTAAGTCACTCTAAATAAAGCAAACATCAATTAAGTGCATCAAGAGCAGTTTTAAAGACATTTTAGAAAAATAACAAAATGCATAGTTAAGAAAGTTAAGACATTATGCAATTTTCATTCTATTTAAGTAAGTTGGGTGATGCTCCGAGGTACACAGCCAATGCTTTACTTTCATCCTTTTTCTTTCATGCACTGCTCTGAAGGTGCTCAGACACACTAATTTATTGAAGATGTGGATAGATTTAAAGAACATAAGTGTTTGGAATCATGGGATAGCCATCTTTGAACAACAGGAGCTGTTCTCCCATCCCTTGAACACACAAAGTCCAAGATGGCAACTTCTGCTTTTTTAGTTGGTACAACAGATCTAAAGTATGAATTTTCTTCTTCTCTTCGTTCAAAATAAGGTAAAACTAACAAGGACAGAACCAGACAGAACAGGCCAAAGGGCTGCTCCCTGAGGCGTGAAGATGCATTCAACCCTCTTGCTTCCCAGAGATAATTACCTTCAGATCCGGAATGCCATAGCCTTTCTTTAAAGTTATCTGAAAGACCTCCAAGGAGCTAATAAAGGCCGCCAGTCTCGTCAGGCTCTGCTTGCCACTGCCTCCTACTCCCACCAGGAGGGCGTTTCCTCTGGGAGATTCTAGAATTCGATTGATACGGCATCTTTAATCGTGAGAAAAAAAAATTATTACGATGCTTTATAGTATGAAAAAAATAAAAACAATTTTCAAGATTAGTTTTAATTATGACTGACAGGAGTATAGATTATACAGTGGATTATTAGTTCCAGCTTTGATTTTATCAAATGTTATGCCATAAGCACACCAAACCTTTTATTCACATTTTCCATATATGGAACACATAGTCCAACATGTCTTTATTCTACAATGTATATATTGAGTTTCTAAAGGTGATTTTTACAAGGTTACATGTCACATAAAAAATTACTCAAATTTGTGAATGTTTTAGTATTTTGTTAAGATGGGTTGCAATGGGTGTACCCAAAAAAAAAAAAAACCAACATCTATCCATACTCTGATTTCAGGGTCATTATGAGTATTGGGAGCATAATGTGAACATACTATATGGTATACTATAGTCACTCATACTTATCATAACTGATGAATTTTTGGACCCAATTACTCTTACATATGCATCTTCAAAATGGGGGAAGAAGTCAATATCATTGACTCTGACCTTAATTTCAAATCACATATTAATAACATTACCATGACTGCTGTCATCCACCTAAGGAACACCGCAAGGGTGCAATCTCTTATAACATTTAAAGAAGACAAAAATTAATACATCCACTTGTATTTAGCCGACTAGATTGCAGCAACACTTTCCTACCAGGATTACCTAAAAAGGATGTATACTGTATCTGCTATAGCTTGTCCAGAATAAAGCAGCAAGAATTTTAAACAAAAGGAAAAAATATGAGCAGATATGCCCAATATTATTATCATTACATTGGCTGCCAGTGTCCTTTAAAATTGATTTTAAAATACTATTACTTGTATATAAGGCTTTAGTGGTTGAAGTTTGCTTAACACCACCTGGTTGATTTCGTATTTAGTATAATTACATTTATTAAAAATTATTATAGTATTTCAACATTTCGGAACAGGAATGCAAAGCAGCAATGCACAGAATTTACTCGAGATCCATATGCGCAAAGCATGCAATCATATAACCTAAAATCATCTATCTGTCTCATTTAAAATTGTCCAAAATGTTTCCAGGGAAACCTGAACCCAGTTTTGTAAAATCTGACTTGCTTGTATGGAATGTTGGTTGATTTTAATAAATTCAACAAATAAAAATAAACAAAAAGAAGCAATTATCATAGTATTAATTAATGATAACAATCCAAGCAAATGTGGTATAGCTTTGGTTTTATTGATTCATTTGTGGAAAGCACCTCGAGTTGCATGTAGATGTATGATAAGGTGATATATAAAGTTATTACAGTAATCCCTCCTCGATCGCGGGGGTTGCGTTCCAGAACCCCCCGCGATAGGTGAAAATCCGCGAAGTAGAAACCATATGTTTGTATGGTTATTTTTATATATTTTAAGCCCTTATAAACTCTCCCACACTGTTAACATTAGAGCCCTCTAGACATGAAATAACACCCTTTAGTCAAAAGTTTAAACTGTGCTCCATGACAAGACAGAGATGACAGTTCTTTCTCACAATTAAAAGAATGCAAATATATCTTCTCTTCAAAGAATGCATGTCAAGAGCAGAGAATGTCAGAGGGAGAGAGAGAGCGCGAGAGAGAAAAGCAAACAATCACAAAATCAATACGTGCTTTTGGGCTTTTAAGTATGCCGAAGCACCACAATAAAGCAGCATTTTTTAGAGGAGCGTCCGTATCCTCTAGGCAAACAGCCCCTCTGCTCACACCCCCTCCGTCAGGCGCAAAGAATGTCAGAGAGGGTGAGACAAACAGAGAAAAGCAAACAATCAGGCACCGCGCGGGAAGTATCATTGAGGAGTTTTAGTTAATATGTAATACATGCTCTGATTGGGTAGCTTCTAAGCCATCCGCCAATAGCGTCCCTTGTATGAAATCAACTGGGCAAACAAACTGAGGAAGCATGTACCATAAATTAAAAGACCCATTGTCCGCAGAAATCTGCAAACCAGCAAAAAATCTGTGATATATATTTAGATATGCTTACATTTAAAATCTGCGATGGAGTGAAGCCGCGAAAGTCAAAGCGTGATATAGCGAGGGATCACTGTATTTTTATTATCATCATCAGACCAAGAGAGAAATTGCTTATGTGCCAAAGTGCATTATGAATACAATTAACTTACTTTAAAATCAAATGCATTGTAAGCACATGAGCCTTCACAAACACATATCTATGTAAGTTTCATTCAGTAAAAAAATGAAAAACTTTTGCACAGCCAGAGTCCCTTTTCAAGGCACAGTATCTAAATGTAGAATCTAACGTCTGATATGGGTCATAAAAAGATGAAATAGCACAGATACTTCACACAGGGCCGTCTTAATGCATGGGCAGCTGGACAGTTGCCCGGGGTTCCCACACTAAACTATGTATGTTGCGACTTGCTGAGTGGAGGTGTAGGTAGGGGCCCCAGTGCAGTGCTTTGCCCAGGGGCCTATGATGCTGTTTAGACAGCCCTGACTTCACATGAAGTGGACGGTTAAATTAAAGCGGGCGGGGGGGGGTTGGCTATATGGGGACAAATGTTTTGGTGTGGTTCTTACAAATTAAGTGTCTAGTATTCAAGCAAAAGCTGGATCAGATACTTGCACCAATTAAAACTCCAAAATGAGGCATCTTACATGTGACACATGGCGTCTTCAAACAAAACAAGGCTCATGGCGGCATTGACTTCATTGTAATTATCCAATGCTTCTATGAGAGTCTTGTTTAAGGACTCCCACGACGTCACTGGCATATACTTGGGCTCCCCAATACCAGTGGCAAAATGACAATACATATTCATCTTCTTAGCTTCTTCAAGAGTGGCATCTACCTCCTAAATTAAGGAAAAAGTAACAGTATCAATACATATCATCATGTAAGGAAGCAAATGAATCGTTCAGCCCTGAATCCTGAATTCTAGAAAACCGCACTACAGTACATCTACAGCTCTTGTAGGCAGTGTAGACTCCTAGTAGCTAGGGTAAAATGTCACTGAACCGGTGTGATTTGTTCTCGCAGGGCTGATCCTTTCTCTCAATGTCTCAGTTGACAGACAAAGGTTCACCACTCCACACAAACTAATCACCAGCAATTTGTACATACTGATGCCTTGATTTTGAGTTTCTTGCCTCAATCAATAAGCTTTAAAGAACTTTTGTCCATTTTGTTTTCAAAATTCTGTCCGTTTTCTCTGCCTCAGTTTGCCATAGCCTTTGTTGTTTTTTTAACTAATGTGGTTCTTTAAATATCGTATTATTCCTTAACTTGGTTCTACTCTGTGTCCTGATAAGGTATGCAAACTCTCGAGCCATTCAATAGATAACATATGCCAGCCATTATTTACACCTTAAGTCAAAAGGATTACTACATGCACTACAAGCATCTTCCTTCCTAAAAGGACTCATCCCCACAAGAGGCCAGTTTAACAAATGATTGGTGGCACTGCAACTGTGAGCTAAGGACTCCTAGGCTTCACAGTCTACGTTTGGTCTGCTGTGTTACTGCTCTCTGATAGTCAACATTTTCCAGAGCTGAAAAAGCCCTTGACAACACTTCAGAGGAGTGGTGAGATGAAAAATGAAGCAAACGATTACCTGCACAGTTCATTCTATTCTTAGGTATATAAAAACTAATTCCACTTTACAAAAATGTAAAGAACTACTCAAACGCCTCCTGTAAATATACAGTGAACAGTGATTTTTTTGCGTTTTCTATGTTTAGTTTACCTACTGCTGGAATAGTTATTTTTTTTTTTTAAACCAACCTCATTCAACTCTAAAATTATAATTGATGATACAACGACCAACTACATGAAAACCCACAGAGTATCAATCCATTTTCTGCGGCTGCTCTTTCCATTACAGGTTAGCAGGCCAGAACAAAGCCTGGATGGGATGCCAGTTCATGGAACTGAAGGTTCACACTCACACTAACTCATGCAGGGCCAATTTAGAGTTGTCTGCTAATGTAACTAATGTAGGGGAACACCAGAGAACCTGGAAAAAATCTCTGGAGACTCTGGAAAAAGGCAAACTCCACAGATAATGTAATCAGGGGGGAACTAAAAACAGATGATGAGAATGGTATAAGGTATCATCAATTAAGAAGTCATTTAACAAAATTTCCGAGCTGTCTTGCAAAACAGGGCTCACCTCATAATACTTTTTCACCATGTCAAGCAGCAACTTATCAAAGGTTTCAAAGTCTTTTTCTTCAACCATCTTGTCTCTGTATACTCGATTTGCCTCATGTAAGTACATTTTCAGCAAGTCCTGTGGAACCTTTAAACAGTCTGGTGTTGAGAATAGAATACCCTGAGGGGGAGCGGGAGAAGAAATGAGAAAGCAAGTACATATTTGTGCATCTTTTTTCAGAAAGTAACAAAATAATTAAATCTGAAATTTGCTAAATTTCGGCAATCAACACATAATTTATACAAACTTTTTCAAAAACTCCTTCACAGGGCCCTGGATAGAAGAAATATAATATAATATTATACACACTCATGTAAAAGATATGTTTAAGGTTTATAAAACGATTTAAGTTGAGCAGGACTATACAGAAGTTACCACGTGAGTTATACCTGCAACCAGTTTTATAAATGAATTTTGCAAATAACCAAAGATGCACATTTTTAGCATTGAAGTGCTATATTTATAGTTCAATTGTAGTAACATAAACCTAACTCATTTGCATGTATTCTAATCACATTTCAAGCCTTTAAAATATTGTGCAATTTTGGCCTTATGGGAATGTTATTTCCAATTTACACAAATTCATAGTGTAAGCTTTAACAAAAAATTTGAAGAGGTTCACCCCTGGCCCATTTGTGTCTGTGACTGCCCTAGATAATGAATGCCACACCACACTGGCACAAGGGATATAGGTGATGATCTTTGAGTGTTTAATTAGAACATCATTGGAGATATTTTTGCATCATTATTTTTCTGGCTTTTTTTCTTAGATTAATCTGCCAACATTATGGCAACCATGAGCATTATGGCCCTGACAGCATATTAAATTAAGTTATTTTCATGCCGGAATTTGGAAGAATAACTTAAAAAAGAGGATTCAGTTTAGGTACTTGTGAAAATGCCCCGAGGGTCTGCCATGAGGAATGTAGTAGACACGGCCCACTGGGAAGACAGGCAGGGACAAGGACAGAATTTCCTCAGAGCCCAGTGTAGTTTTGTTGATTCAGAACAAGACAGGGTGGGTTTAGAATAAAAATGACCAGGAGATAAGATGTAGTCAGAGATGAGCTGCTATGAATACCCCAAAAAATGAGAAGTTTCACCATTTTACTAGTCACAATTAAGACTGGAAAATGGAGAGAAAAAAAAAAACGAGGTAGTCAAAAATTATGCTGAGAAACTAAAGAAGCAAACTAAAACCAAACCTCAATGCTTAATATGCAAAACAAAAGTTGAATACACATAAAAACAAGAAAAGCTTTATTTAAACCAAGTTTCTTTGCCTCGTTTGTTTAAAGTTTTTGAATTTCTCCAAAGTTTGTACATTGTGTGCTACTGATTTAAATAAAGTGACACACTGACATATTGCAATGACGTCCAATCAGGTGATAATCAATAATGCTGTTAACTCAGAAATGCGTTAAAAACCCACCCAACATGGTGCTAAGGTGGCGATGCTCTCTTCCTCAGGTTTGGGGGTTGATTTGTTTTAATTTCTATTTTTGTAAAATTGATCTATTTGTATGGAATGTGTTGTGTGATTTCAATAAAATCAATTTAAAAAAAAAAAACTCAACCAAATTAAATTCATATTATTTCTCAATTTCCAGGTCTGTGACTCCACCATTTCTCCCTCCGACGCCGATTCCTGGTTTATGATTAGGTTTTGCCTTTTATGGTTTTTTGACTTTTTTCTGGTGTGTCCTCGTCTCTCACCTTCAGGCAGAAAAGTTACGACTTAGGGCTCATTTTACTTTGACTTTGATTTTAGGTATTTTGACTAGGCTTGTGAACACAAGTTATCCTGTTTCAACCTTTGCAAGACTTTAGTTTACTTTTCATCTCCTGGCTCTTCCTTATTAAAATAATTCTGCAGCAAAGTTTTTTGTTGCAGAAGAAGCAGTAGTAGAGTCTGCCAAGCTCAATATGGTAAAACTATACCTGTCACAGCTAAAAGCAGCTTACCAAAAATGGATGAAGACCAACAACCCTTTCATAAGCTGCATATTACCAAGCCCTTTCTATGACATACAATTTTTAATGAACGATGGCCTCTCTAAACAGTCAGAATGTTAAAAGCTGATTGGTAGAACAGCTGAGGCCACTTTTAAGAGCAAGACATTTTAAGGTGATTTCATGGAATTTGGACCAAAACACCTGACATCACAAGTATGTCAGTTCTAAGCCTTTTCACACAGACCTCCCCACCCATTTCCCTTGCCCCCCATCTGGTACCAAGCAGCACTCCACAAAAACATCCACTTTACTATCACAGAAACCCAGTCTGCTATAAATTCTATGCCTGCATAGCTTATCCAACTTTGTGGGTAAGATTAAGTTTGTTTTCTGAAATATCAAAACACAAAATGGTTTCTTGGTTTTTGTGTTTTATGTTTTTCATCTCTTTTTAAGAAAAGTAAAAGGAAAAAAAACTCATTTAGATTTTTAATTTTTTGTTGCTGGCCAAAATATGCACCATCTGTTAAACTGCAGTGTGTTATCTCTTGATGTGGTTATGAAAGGCATCAGAAGTCATTACAGCTTTAATGCTTCATCAATCAGTGCACAAAAGAGTTTGTTCAAAGCAAGACACATTAGCTCGCAGAACAGCTGTAAAATCAGAGATTAGTTATTACTTCTGCTGCCGCCTCGTGCATCGAGTACAAAGACAAGCAGATTTATTTTTGAGCAGTTTCCTGGCTCTGTCATCAGGTGCCCTGTGAGTTCCTACTTAACCCTTACCATCCACAATGACTGCTTTCTAAGGCTCGTCACCGACAACCTCACAAAGACATTCCTGTACGGAAATCATTTTGGACCCCACGTATGAATTGCCTACTTTACTGTGCCATCAAATCATCTGACATTTGTGGGCACTCGGTTTGTTTGTTCCGATTTGATACCAGACCATCAGCAGAGGATGGTATCTGCACTGATACAGCACAGTAGGCTCTATTTAAAAAAAAAAAAGAATTCTGTCATTCACCTTGGGTTCAGAATTATTATAATACATTTGAGATATTAGAGAGTGTAGCTTGGGAGATAAAACTGTGGACTGTAACCAACAAGAATTGTGGCTTTTATCTAAGGATGCTCCACTTCAATTGACTCAATTGGTGATTAGTAAAAATATATATTTTCAGCCCCTACTTTTCCAAGCTTTGCAGTAATTTAATTGGAAAATTAATACAATGTAATATGGTAGATGACCCAGCACATGTCCTTTTTGTATTTCTTTTGCAGCAAACCTCCGGGAGGCCTGTTTTATCAGTGAATGAGAGGCAATTGGCATATTTGGCTTTATGTTAAAGAAAGCGGAGTAATAAACTGAAAAAATTTAATCAGAAATGTCATCCTGTGCAAACAGACAACCTCAGCAAGAAAAGTTACTTTAAGGAATTTAAAACTTTTTACTTTGTCTTTTAAATTAAAACCAGCACTTTCCGAGTTTGGACAGTGATCTCGTTTAAAATGCACAAGCTTATGCTTTTAATTGGAGAGAGAAAAGATAAAGACAAATTTGAATTTGCTGCTTAGTAAACAATAGGCTTTTTTTTTATTTCTACTGTGTTTATTATTTGTTGTTGTGTGCTTTACAGCATAAATCCTTGTAAAAAAACAAGTGCTACATAATTAAAATGGTAATCGATATTTTATAATTACACCTCAAAAACTACAAATTTCTAGCTGATACGCTGACCCGTAGGGGAGACACACCTGTATAAATACAGTAAATGTATACTTTAACAGCATAAAGCTGTAGTGCAATTAATGATATGAAATGATTAAAACCGAGAAGTGCATTTATATTTACATTTAAGTAGTGTTAAGTTGCCAATATCAATTAATTGATTGTGTGAAAATGGATATACGTATAGATTTTTGTTGTCAGAAAAAGTGAAAACTACTATTTTATTTTTTTTTTTAATGAAGCCTTGTTTCAGATAGGTACATTACAGAAAAAATGAAACGATATGACCGCTTTTAATTATGAGAAGCATTTTATTTTCTTTTAGAGGATATGGAAGATGATCCACTGTTGCAACCTCTAACAGGAGCAGCCAAGAGAAGATTTTATTTTCTGTTATACTATATGTTATATGGACCATTTTATAGATATTTTAAAGTTAAAGTATGTACTTTAAGGAAATTTATTTTAGTATTATGATTACTGAACAATAAGTCCACAAAACTTGATTTTGTTAATAAAAAATTAAAAGGTAACACTTGTGGTCTATAGTTTGATTATAAATATACACTTTAATATAGAACATAAGGGTTGTATTTTTTTGTTTATGCAGAAGATTAAAGTAATTTTTTTAAAGGAATAAAGAAAAATCAATCTGAATTGGTACTAAAATCAGCTGCTAATAATCAGGTAACATGAATATCTCTGATGGGTATTGGGCCTTAAAAAAAAAAAAAAATGATCGGCGCTGTAGTGTGACCAAGTCCAAGAAGATATGATAATAACCACATATGGTAGAAAACATGGAAACAATTTTTCTATAATGTAATACAAACCTCTTTGGAATAGACATGTGCCCTAAACCGTAAGACTACAGTTTTACCAGCTCAGGCTCCATTAGTAACTCGGGACAAGTCACATAACCAGTGAGTAATTATTCATGTTGAACAAATGAGTATAAAACTGTCACGGCTGTAGGTCAGGGTTGTACCGGGTGACCGAATGTGGTCATACTGCCTGATGTTCTTGAATATGGGAGAAAAAAAAAAAAAAAAAAGACAACTGTGAATTTTATAGGCAGTCTGAATATAAAATGTCTTGGGATTATGTTTACTAAACAAAGGCACTATGCATAGCATACAGTATACTTTGATGATTGTTTAAGTTAATTCTATTTTGGTGAGCTCTGAAAAGGCAATATATAAACAAACTGAATGAACTTGACAAACAACAAGCTGGACTTGCTGTATTCAAATGTTAAAAACACCTTTAAGTGCAATCTACTAATTTAAAGTATACGCAAATCTGATCACAATTTGATTCATTTTATTCCAAGCTACACACCTGCTATTAGATAGCAACTGTTGCCACCAGAATAGTGAGAAAGTGGAGCCTGAAGGCTGAATTGGCTCTGAATCATTACTTCCAAATGACAGACTAGTGTGTGGATCACATGGCGACAATATCAAGGGTCTCTACCACTGCATCACAGACTATACTAACTTCTGTGTCGACACAGTGGTACTCACAAAGACAGTACGCTGCTTTTCAAACAAGCAGCCCTGGATTACTAAAGAGCTAAAAGGTCTTTTGAATGAGAAAAAGACAGAATTCAAATACTGTGACAAAGGGGCTCCAAAGGACGTACAGCATGTGCTAAACAAAAACCTGAGTGAAGGGAAGGATGCTTACAAAGCTAAAGTAGAAAAACTCACTCAGAATAACATGAAGGAGATCTGGAATAGACTGGGTATAATTACAGGACTCAAGCAATCCAAAGTTCAGGTGCTAGAAGGGGATGTTGACAAAGCGAATGCCCTGAACCATTTTTTATTTATTTAATTTTTTTTTTTTTAAATAGATTTTTCCCTTCCACCGCCACCTTTTTTCCCCAATGGCCTGTCTCCCCACACAATCCCCACCACATCACGTTTACTCGAATGACCAGTGACGAGTCCACCTCTGACCATCAGCGTGGACCGTCCATAACTGAAGACCAAGTAGGACTAGATGGAGTCAGTCCTTGAGTTCTTGAGACCTGTACTGACCAACTTTGTGGTGTCCTGTCACCTGCTCAGTCAAAGCTGGCAGCACCGTGAGGATTATGTTTTTTGATTTCTTCAGCACATTCAATACAATCCAGCCATCCCAGTTAAAGGGGTAAACTCAGGAGATATGTAGGTGGGTGAGCCTGTGGCTTCCTGGATAATGGACTATCAGAAAGACTGCAGTTTGTGAGCCCATGGTGCTTCTGATACAGATGTGAGCAACATAGGAGCACCACAAGGAACAGACCTGTCTCCTTCCCTTTTTATTCTGTTCACTTCTGACTACAAATATAACACCCAGTTTTGTCACTTGCAGAAATTCTCAAAATATTCTGCACTAATGCGGAGTATTGATAAAGGGGGTGAGACAGAGTAGAATAGGTGGAGAACTTTTTTCTTTGGTGTGAAGAGATTTCTCTGCACCTTAATATCTACAAACCCAAAGAACAGGTTACTGAATTTAGCCATACCAAAGAGCCTCTATGTCCAGTCCCTATTCAAGGGGTAGATGTTGAGGTGGTCCACAATGATGACAGGTTAGACTCGTCTTGGAAAAACAGAGGAACTATCTAAGAAAGGACAGAGCAGGCTCTTGCTTAGGACATTGCATTCCTTAAATGTAGGAAATGACATCCTTCACATCTACAACTCTGTGATGGCCAGTTCAATCAATTTCTATGCTGTGGTGCTGGGCCAGTAACATCACTTCACGAGAAACCCACTGAATCAACAAGCCAATTAAAAGCGCATGCTTGGTTATGGGAGTTATGCATTCATTATACACTCCCAGGAGGTTAAAAGTGACGGAGAGGATTAAAATAAAACCGAGTGCCATTATAAACATTGCACATCCTCTCTCTGACACACCAACACTGTGTAATTTCAACCAACCAAGTGCATTAAGAAACACTACTGGGGCTTCTTTTTACCAAAAGCAATATGGCTGCATAATACCGCACTCTGACTGTGACCGCCAAGTCAGAAGTTTTCTTTCTTTTGAATGTTCTTTCTTTAAATTCATTCCATTGTATGTTCAGACCAAAGTCTGTGTGTAAACTTATTTACTTACTTATCTACCTATTGATGTATTTATTTCTTTAAAGAGATTCTGTTAAAAGCCAAATTTTCCCCAGGGACAAATAAAGTTAAATCTATCTATGTATCCAAGACATTGTATTGGTATAATAATATTTAATAATCTGTTTCTGTTGATCTGCAATGTGAGCACCAGCCAGTGAAGTGACTTGGTGAGGGTCACAAAAAGAGTCAGAGGTCAGAATTAAATGCATAAAAAACTTTCATTTTTCAGTAGCGAACAACATCCCCAATCTTTACACAAGTACAGACATTTAAAATAAAAAAATAAAAAAGTTTTCATATGTCTAGAACTGCCGCACTGGCAAGTTAAGTAAACCTTTTTAGGTTACAGAGTGGGTAAGCAGAGGGAATGAATCTAAAAGTCTCACCATAAAATTCAAATTCTACCAAAGGTATTAATGTCGCTATCACAGCATCAACATTTTCAAAACTAAACAGAAGGCAAAAAACTAAAACATCACTATTGCACAATTAAAGATAAAAAATAAAAAGATGTCTGAAGCAGTATCACCTGTGCCAATTGTACTGTACATATTAGCTTTTACTGTAGTTCCGTTTTAACTTAAATAATAATGACACTAGGAAAAATAAAATGGGTTTACAAAGATAGACTTTACATCTACCATCCTGCCCAAGGGACTCACAAAAAAAAAAAATATCGATTAGTTTGTTTGCTTTGTGTTAGCAGTCATGGTACGAAAGGCTTATTTCATTGTGGTAAATGCAACATCTACGCATCGTATGATACAATTTCAACGTGTTCATTCTTCCTTTGACTCAAAAAAAGTTTAATTATAGTTATAATCCTAAACTAAACATAGAAAATTGATGTTTTAGGACGTACTGCTTACAAGCATTTCTGTCAAATACAACAGGCATCAAGGAGCCACCTAAGCACTGCCTGAGAAATCTCATTCACAAACTGACTGCAAGGTAAAAATCAGAAAACAACTCAAAAATGCACAGGGAGGAGAACAATGAGATGAAAGTAGAATAGCCACAGGCTGAGTTCCATCAGCCTCTCATAAATGTGTGTCATTTATTGAAATTGGTTTTCAGCACTTCTTGTTGATTTGAAGTACTGCAGGTGCAAAAGCCGCTCCTCCTAGCAGGCTAGGCTATAACGGCTGCTCCTCTTCAGTCTCTCTTTGTCACAGCCACATAGACAGTGTGGTAGCCCTCTACTTATGAAAAAAACAAAAAGGTAAGGCGCCCCGTAAAAGTGAGTTATTATAGGTTCCACTAGCGTTATGTTTTGAGCTTGAGTGGTGCTCGTTTCCAACATAACATTTAAATTCAAACTGAAGGCCAGACCTTTACAAGACTTCAAATGACACAATCTGTGACACTGCCATCCACATCATCATCCTCATCAGTGGATCTGTCTAAATTTAAGCCGGACAGTTGCAACATTAGGACTAGCAATTATGTAAATTAAGAGGAAGTGTGGCAAGTTGGTGTATGCAAAGCCATCACTAAGAGATGACAGGGTGGCCACTAAGGGTGCAGGTCAACCTTTTGTTGCCAACTAAATACAACACTACTACCTCCACTGTAATGGCACATCACTACAAATCACCTGTGTGTGAGGAAGGCATTAGTAATACTTTTTTGATATTTCATTTTGTTCTAAATTCTTATTTTTTATTGTCTCCTCTTATTAACCATTCCCTTGGCAAAATTGTTGCATCAAAATTTTGTATGCAGACTTTGTGGGCCCTGAAATTTTCACCATTTGAAAATCATGGGAGTGGCCAGAGAGATGGTGCAGTGCCAGGCAATATGATGGACACAGCAGAAATCATCAATACAATTGTTCTATAATATCAAAGCATCTGAACTTTGACTAAACAATGAAAGACCATTTAACATCTCTGCCACTTGCAAAAATAAATGTTCATTCATCTCACCTGATATTGATACATGGAATAAATTACCAAGTAGTGCAGTGTACTGGAGAAGAGGACTTTGGGGACCTTTAAATCTCAACTTCATGCTATTATAGGCAATCGAGGTGAATGGGATAGATGAGCTTGCTGGGCTGAATGGCCTGTTCTCATCACAATAGTTCTAATGTACTATGGCATTGTGCCAAGTTAAAAAATAGCAAAATCAGCTGCCGTATTTAAAACGAAACATCACTCCACGGATTGAAATGCTGGTGTGACACACGATTGAAGATTGGGGTGGAGGAAGGGGTCTGTACCCCATGTAGGACTGAGTGCTGCTAATCAATAAAACACAGTTGATGAACTTTGTCCCCTGATGTGACACAATAACTCCTGTGAGGCAGTTTAAAGGTGCTGTGCAGCACAGTTAAAATTGCAGACAAGTTGTCCATTAATGGGACGTCACTGCTTACACTTAACAAAATCAGCTTCATTCTCACTAGGTGCCAATACGAGTTCAATAAAGTGCACCGATTACATTAGGAGAACGGACAATGCTGCAGATTGCCTTTTTATGATGGTAAAAAACTTATGCTCTATGTACGTACTACACACACACCATAAGAAAGCTGGAGGTAGTAGGCATGATCGAGTAATGATCGGCTGCGATATTCCTGACATAAGTGACAACAGATAGCGGATATAAAATGGCAAAGAAACAAAAATGTTTTTACAGTGCAAATCCGCAGAATTGGCCATCTTAAAAGGGAACTAAATTACACAGTCTGTACATCATATTCACATATCACTTTTGAGCTTTAATTGATTTGTCACTTAAATTCACATTATAACAACAACTCAGCAATGTGTGTTATATGTGTGAAAGTCATTTAGATGTTTAAGGCTGCATTTCCCTACATTTTCAAGGGTGTCCCTAAGAGAGAGAGTGAGAGAGAGATAGATTATATATAATATATGCGCAAATATCAAAAATCTGAAATATTTGTAATGCCAGGCATTTTGGATTAGGGATACTCAACTATTGTTCATGTTTGGACCTACTTATTGTAAAAGCTACAGTTCATGCCAGTAATTCAATGGAGTGATGGGGGACCAACACAAAAACATGCAACACTCAAAAGCAGCTACAGGATATCTATTTTCACAAACTTTGCATTTAAATTATTGTTTGCGCAATTGAAAATATAGGTTTCATGAAGTTTCAAGAATTTCACTAGGGAGTCTTAATGGGAGGCCACAAAACCAAACATTACTCCAAAACAGCTGAGTGGATGTTCACACAAACACAAAACCTGTTAGTATTGTCCAGCTTAAATTCTGCCTTAATGATTCAATTATTCAACAAGCCATTCAGTTGATTAATGTGGGATTAAACATCTACTTGGGAAACCAAACAAAGAAATACAAAGAAGTAGTGCTCTTGTTTCCAGCTCACCAAGGAGTCTCTGCAATTATGGAATCCAATCAGACACAAAAAAAGAACAAATTGTCAACTTAGGAGAGCGGAGACATTTACAGAGGAAGTGTAGATGACAGATGGAACAACTGTCATGAATAAGTGGGTCAACATTTAAAAAATACCTTAACCCATTACAAAATGTACGTGGGCAACTTTGGTTAGAAAACAATGAACAAATAGTAAATAACAGGACACAATCATAACAAAAATACAATGAAGCCTAAGGTGAGGGATGAAGGATCTGTTCCAGGAACACCAGCATATTTCGTCTGTCCATCTTTAATGCATATCCCTCTGGAGTGACAATAGTACCAGCCACATTAAACAGGCGTTCAGGGGCACGCTGGAGGTGGTACAAATACACATCTAGTTTTAATTATTTCTGACAGCCCTGAAAGTCATTTTTTGTTTTCTCTCCTCTAAAGAGGGAAGTCCTCTGTATTGTCCAGAATTGCCTTCTGTAAAAGTTTCACAGGTTTGTTGCTTATACTGCTAGTAATGACAATACATTCGAAATATGGGGAACTCTTCTTGCCAAAAGCCTCTTTGTTGGGAGGAGTGTGAATTGTTGCAGCAGGTGAAGCTGATGCTCTTTGTCATTTTTGATCAATTTGAAATAACATCCATTTTTCACTGTCATTACTTTGTATTATTCTTAACTAATGCCACTAACTGGGTGGCACCTCCTCCTTAATCCCCCCCAAACCCCCCCTCCCCCAAAAACAGTGCCAAAACCACTGCAAAGAGAACTAAGGGCAGATGTCTTCCAATCATTGTTTGGAAGAACCTTATTAAGTGATCTTAATTTTGGAGGTTTGGAAAGCTTGAAGAGTGGTTTATCCAGGTAGCATTTTAGACACCTACATATTGTTTAGTGTTTCAGTGTTCAATATGCCCGCATTCTTTATAACCCTACTCATTTTTTAAATGAACATTTTAATTGCCCCTTTTCAATGATATTTTTACAATGCAAGTGTGCTTTATAAATTCAAGTGAATGCTTTCTGTCACTAGCCACCAACTGAACCTGCTACCTTGGAGTCAACAGTGGAACCAAAGGGTAGTCTAATAAAATTCCTCAAGTTTACCTTTTTTTTCTTAAATTGGTGATCCACAGCGGGTCACACTTGTAGCAGTTAACATATTAAATGTTAAAGCTACAGCTAGTATATAAATGTTATGGATCCCTGATGAACCCTCTCCTTATTCCATGACTAATTCATTATGTGTATGAAAACCCATGACTAACAGTTCTCCAGTGACTCGTATGTTTTGAAATGTTTAAATAAAAAACCTTTTGAGTTTATTCCTTCAAACACATTGTCATTTGACTCACTAACATTTCCTGGTCAACGAAATACACACAAATACACATACTTCACAGATTACTGTTGCGTGTCGATAGGCAGCAATCAACAATACATTGTGAAAGCTACTGCTTCTTCTGTAGTTATTTCTTTTCTCAGAGCAGCTGCAATCGTAGCAGTGATGCACATCACTTCATTTTAAAAGAAGAGCAAACAAAATAAGATAGAAAATATTCTCGTTGCAGAATAAAGTATATTGCTGTAAATTTAAGAGGTCATAAACTTCCAAATAAACTACACTACACACTACTGGTTCACATCATCATTACCATTTCTGTTATCATTGTTATTAAAGAGTAAACTCTTTCAGTCTTATTTGTTTATTATATTAAAAAGCCAAACTGTAGGAATTAATAAGGTCACTGACACCATTCTTCTCTGGTTACTTTTCCACTGGGAGATTTAAACCTGTCATTTCCCCACTGGGATGATTACATGGTAACCAAGCATGAAATTAAGATAGCAGGAGTCGTTCCATTTCATCTGCACCACAAGCCATCTTCAAACTGTGAATGATGTCTACATAGTTTTCCTTTTTTCTTTTCTTTTTTTTCCCCTCTAAGAAACACAACAGCAATTCAGGATATATTTGTGAATTTTTGTTTGTATGTGCTGCTCAAAAGTCACATCATCAAGAAAAATCTGTCTCACACAGGAGAGCACAAATCGAGCATTACACTGTCCGGTGTCGAAAGAAAGGCTGAAGGCATCACCACTTTCCTGAATTAATTTTGAGAGTGTGTAATTATTTATGTAAGATCTTACAGGAGAAAAGCCATCTGAAAATGTTTCACACATACACAATATTCTCATATTTTACAGCCAGAGCGCTAAAAGGTTAAGAATCTAACTCAGGGTCATATAGTCAGTAGGTAGCAGAAACTGAACTTGCAGTCTTGAGATTTAATGTTCATCTCTACAGTCAGCAAGCCACCTTATTTTACTATTAAACTAGTATTAAACTAGTATTTACTAGTATTTTTATTAATAGCATAGCAAAACAGGCACTTAAGACATGTACAACAGTACGTTCATCTGTTTCAATCGCATCGTGCATTTAGGAACCTCTGTTCACCTGATATGCTAGACCTTATGTGCCTCTTTGTTCTTCTTGTTCCCTTGCTCATTGGACATTGCAGTTCTTAAGGGCAGTGGACAACTGTACTCAAAGTGAATACACACTTCAAACAGTTAGGGGAAAATCGCTCCAGGAAAAAGGCATGCAGAGCATTTAGCTGAACATTGTGAACAGATCCACGCACACAATATACAAATGAGAAGTAGCCACACAGTCTTAAATCTACAAAAAATGCACAGGGTAGCAGGATAGGTGCCAGCCTTAGTCTTTCACTCTTTATAGAAGCAACAGGAACTTTTAAGATGTGACCATAAATGGCCTTTTAAAATTATTATAATGATTAGGAGTGCATGAACAGGTATGACCACCCAGTTGCAACATAACACAGTATGAAATTCAGCTTAAGCCTTTCAACATGAACCCCAACATGTGACAGCCACACAATGAATCAAGTAAACCAAAAAAAGGGTTTAAAAAAAAAAAAAAAAAAAAAAAGCAGAACTGGGCTGATTCAGGACTACAAGGAGTGAGCTATGACAAGTGACTGACATGATTGAAGTGGTTTAAATTATAAAAGGAAACTGTACAGTTGATCCAGGCTGTGTCTTTAAAATGAGTTCAACAAGATCACGACGACAGAGTTGGAAACTTGCTAAAGGTAAAATTTCACACAAACATCAGAAAGTTTTTTGGTTTTTTTTTCTCGCCCACAGAGACAGAATAAATGACTGAGTGGTGTAATAGAAAGTGGGACTTCAAAGACCTTCAAAACTTGCCCTGATATTTTTGAGGAATGAGGCAGACAGGTTCGGCAAGCTTTGTTGGGGGTGAATGGCCGGTTGTTCTGAAGATTTTTGTAATATTCTACTGTACACTACAGCTAACTCAGGGGACTCCAGAATCTGCCTATATCCTAATTTATGTGACCAGAATGACTGGCATTGCACTTGCTGTATGTGAGTTGTTATGCATGTGGACACGCAGGAGAATAACTTGTGCCCCATTCAAGACAAGAGCCTACATTAAGCTTGTTGCAACAGTATACTCTCAAACATTTCATCAGTTTAAAAAGGACTAAAGGGGTCATGGCATGGATGAATGACTTTTGAGTTCATGCCTCTGGATAAATAGGCCTGAAAGACATCCATGTGCAGCATATACAGTAGGTAATAAAAGAAATTTATACGCAGGACACAGCGAAGTCAAAAAGTAATGAACTAGGCTGTTTTTCATCATTGTCACATGACAATACACTTAAAATAAAAGGTGCAGGATGTCCTAGGACTGCTTGTGGCAATCAGGCTGTCCTTAACAGCTCCGAGGTATAACAAACACCCCTATTCTAATACCACACAAACAATAGATTTCCAATGGGCTGAATATTGTTTTGAAACAAACATCCTGCAGCTGTCAGCCTTAAATCACAGGCATACTGTTCACTATGTGAAGGTACCCATGATTCATTCTGCAGATGTGTGCTGTTAATTCAGCCCCTTAAGACAGATGAAAGCCACAACACACCACCCGAATGAATTTAAATCAATATTTAACATTTTTAGTATAACCTGTAAACTGCTTTTGTAAATAATGTATTAACATGTGCAAAAGTGTTGCTCCTCTCTTTCTGATTGACTCATTACTGTATTTGGGCTTGCATATAAACCTTGTAGCTCCACTGGATTTGCAATTTGTTACCGTAATGTTTTCCTTACTAATCTAACTTTATTGACTAACACATAAGGATGGCATCTCATTCAAAAATCATGTATTGGCTTTCTGGATGGGAAGAAAATTTGCACGCAGCACCTCTGGATGACTGTCAAAGCATACGTCAGTCAGGTCTAAACTTTAGGTGTTCATTGGTCCTTTTAGTGATGCTAGAAATATAGGACAGCAAAACCATTTTGACGTACTTCCTTCACTAGAAATACATTTGAAATTTTTAATTTTAAATAATTTAAAATTATGCTGTTATCTAATACATCAATTTGGAAGTGCAAAATTATATTATTCTATGTATTTCTACAATTGGAGCACAAGCTAATGAAGTGATAGGCTCAGGGTTAGAGCTGCATAACCCAACACAAATTTCTTGGAAAAACTGCAGAGCCGCCACTTCTCATTTTAATTCACGCTAGAAGGCTGAAATGTACATTCTAGCAGTATTTATGTAATGTCTTATAACTTTATTTACTAGTCATGATTGCTGCCCTTATGAACTTAATGCTTTGTTAATTTTATTTGTTATGCACCTCAGTGATTTGCACTTAAGCAATAATGTCAAACCTGGATTAATTTGAGCCTGTATTTCTGCTGTTATGATTGCATGTCAGCTTAATCAATAGCAAGTTGTATAGCAGTGTAGTAACAAACTGTCACCATAGTGTTAAGGTAGCTGATCCATTTGGAAGATCACACATCCTTTTTGATGGAAAAATACTGACAGCTTTCAAAAGAGCACCCAAAAACATTTTAATTCCCAAGTCACTTCTAGCATGAAACAGTGATTTAATCCTTGTTTGGAACCCTGGCATTAATCTTAATGTTCTTGTGATTTGTAGCCACTTTAGATGAAACTAATTGTATGTAAGCAAGTACAAAAAAAAACATGCCTGCAAACATGATGGACCTGCAATTCAAAGTGTACGAATTAAGACAGCACAACTCAACATATATTAAACAAATCATTGAGACACTTCTACTCACTCCAGCACCTTGCTGATAGACAGACAGAGAAGGTGCTATTTATACACACACACACAATATATATATATATATATATATATATATATATATATATATATATATATATATATATATATATATATATATATATATATATATATATATATATATATATATATACACCATATATATATATATATATATATCATACATACATATATATATACATACATATACATATATATATATATATATATATACATATATATACACACATATATGTATACATATATATATATATATACCTTCATATATACATACACATACATACATATATATATATATATATATATATATAAAAAATACATTGTCACACACATACGCTTGGGTGGCAGCTAAAGGTCTTGAATGAGAGCAATTCCGAGCCAGACCGGGAAGTACTGAGTGCATGGACTCTTTTTCTCGCCTTTCTGCAGACCATTCACGGGAAATTCCACCTGGCCCTGAGGACATGAATTCTTGCTCCAACTCTTTTAACATCCCGTCCAGGCCTGAGCCTATGGATGAAGACTCTTCCAGTTCTGACCCCTTTTGAGGTCACTTCCTATACTGCTCTTTAAAAGCCGCCACCTTTCCTCTATCCCCTTAGTTCTGTACACTTCAGTACATCAATTTATTTCAGTTTTGCAGCCAGGAAACAATATAAGGGTGGCTGCCCCAAACCTTGCTACGGCTCTTGGTCGCGTTTGTATACACACACATACATATGCAGCAATGCTCATTTAAAATGCCTCACTGTGCATGCCATTTTGTCTTTAGCTACGCCAGAAGTTTTCTTCTTTTTGTAATTCTTGTGTGTGCTTGAGGAAAGTTGCTATTCGTTATCTTTCTTGACCTCCTGTAAAAAGTGAAATTTCCCTTCGAAGTTGATTTGTTCCTTCCTATCTATCCTCATAAAAATCTTTTTGATCTTCTAATAGTTAGATAGAAGCCTTAAAAACTGCTCTCCCATGAAACACCACAAAGAAAGGGGGAGCCTGATTTACAGCTGATTTGGCTGCTACTGCTGCAGTCCTAACCTTCCTTCCCAGACAGACAGTCATGAACATATCTGCTAAGACTGTTACCTCAAGCTTCACAGACATGGCTAGAACTACAGTAACACTACAGTACTGGTCTAATGATGTTATTCGTCAGTTTGAAAAACAGGTGAAAAACAGATGATTGTAACACATCAATTAACAAAATTATTTTTCATCTGACATGGTTTATTCATCTCCAGCTGTAATTGATTTTACATTCTAGGTGACTAATGTAAAAATCCCAGCTCTATATTACTGACTAGTTCACAGTGGCTTCTCACGTACACCCATCCTTCAAGAATCTGTTTCATTATTTATCTGTTGGTTTATTTCTTCCAAGTACTTCAGCAGACCACACTTGTGGCACCAAAAGTGAGAACAGAACTGACAGCTGCAGCTTCAATCGCTTCACTTCAGTGCAACGCCTTACACTGAGCCTCTAGGTAAGCCTCCTCTTCCAGTGAAAATCATTGAAGGGAGGCTGAAATTCAAACTTGCAGAGAGGACGGCTACGGCTTACAAGCTAATAACATCCCAGACATTCAATTCTTAGCATATATGGGGTACTGTATGAATCAATTAATCTTTATATTATGTGGTGGTCCTCACTGCAAGCACAATGATAAGGAGCTTTAAAACCAAGAAGGAATACAATACAGAGCAACACAAGATAACAAGCTGATTTACACTGCAATAAAAACTCAAGATAATTCAGAGGGAGATATTGAGAATCTGACTGCAGCCTGCAATTGCTTTCTGCAGTGGCTTAAAAGGCACACACATGAAGCAAGCTTAATATATTCATAGCAATTGAAACAGCAGTCGGCCTTTTCCAATCCCAAGAACAAGTAGTCAGCTCCCTCCAGAGGTGCCCTCACCTATTAGCTCTTAAACCATATAATGTGTTTTATAGCAATTTTGCTGACACCTTGGGTTAGAATGAGAAGCTCAAAGTCTTTCCTACTGATATTCCTTTATTGTAAATTTTCACATTGGTGCTTTCCAGCGCTCCCAATTACTTTTGCGTTCCCAAACTGTGCCTGTTAGATTAGCTGATCATTCCAAATTGTCTTAGCATTTGCAGGTATATTCATCTTATATGCTATGTGATGGAATGGACTTTTCCTTCAGGGTTGGTTCTTTGCGCTCAGTGCTGGCTTGAGCTTTATTAAGCCATATGTATGCATTGAAAAAAATAAGCATTTGGAAAATGGCTGCAAACTACTGTAGATGTGCACAATATAGAACAAGGCTAACTGAGATCATGCAGTCCCTGTCCACAGAGATGCCAACTCCATGCTAGTTAAGAATACCAGAAAGTGCACAGTAGATACAGTCTACAGAGACAAACACTTTATATACATATTGTACATAGATTTACCATGTTTATTGTATCCACAGTATCACACACACTAGATACAGACATACTCTACCTACAATACACAGAAAAACACAATATAAACTCAGCAATGCAAAAAAGCAACTACTATTAAACAGTCACTTAAGTTTACAAAGGCCATACAAACAACTGGGTCAATCCATAGGGTTCTTCACATGTCAGGTAAAGAGAATGGTTTAACATTATTCAATATGTTGGCCACATGAATATGACTATGGGATAATGCAGGTGATAATGCAGTCTGAAGGCTCTCATGCCTATGGCGAAGAATCCAGAAAAACACACCAAATCAGGGTTCAAAAGTAGGGCAGAATGCCACAGCAACCACGCTCATACCTTCTACCGACTATAGAGATGTGGTGCCCTTCATGGAGGATCAAGTTATTGCCTTGAATAATGATTTAAAAACAGAATAATGGCACCTGTCGTTAATTACTTGCCATTGCCAGTTATGTTTTTTAACATCAGAACAATCTAGATGAGAGTCCAACAAACCTCACCAGTTTTATAAACTTAATTCTTCCAAAATAACATCCAATCAAGTTCTGAAAGTCCCAAAATTCCAACTGTTCACCACACTACTTGGTAGCACATTCCATGTGTCTCTGATTCTCTGTGTAAAGAAAAACGTCTTAATGATTGTGGGAAAGTTACTCTCAACAAGTTTCCAACTGTGTCCCCGTGTTCTTAATGAACTCATTTTAAAGTAACAGACTCAATCCACTGGACTCATTTCTTTGATCAGTATCAGGCTGCATCAACCTGGACTGATATATGACCATCTTCAAAAAAAATGTATGTAAAGATAATGTGAACAATGCAGTAATCCATTAGTCCCCAAAAAAAAAAAACAACACTAAACTAATTCATTAACAGTGTGCTGGATATGCCACAGAAGAGCATTTGGAAATTACCTGCCATGATGCGTAACCACTTGTATCATCTGTGTGGATTTACCCAACTGTAAGAGACCCACAACATAAACCAAATCTGAACAATTAAATTACTCCCTTGATGATATTATATACATTTTATTTGTATAACCCCTTTCCCATTCTCAAAGCTTATATACCTTTTTTGGGAATATTTCTTACTCATGTGGTAACTGCTTCGTTTTATACAGTATATATTTATTCATTGCATGCAGTTATTGGCAGGCAATAGCTATTACATAAACTTTAAGATTTTATTACAATGCAAACATTACAGATCAACAAAACATTCAGTGCCATATTTTATTTAATTCAGCTATCCCTTTCATTAAAAGATAAAAGAGAAAGGTTTAATATAAAGCAATCACCCAGAAAAACTGCAGCATCCAAAAGGTTAGCAACAGTACAGCATGTTCAACTAATTGAGGACATCAATGATAAATGCCTGCCAGATTCTAAAAAAAAAACTTCAAATTAATTCTCATAAAGTTCCTCATTTAATTTCTTTCCAAATTTTTAAAATACATTTTATTGATTTTGGGTCTGCATTACAATGAATAAATTACAGATCAGTAAGACACTGAGTACTGCATTCTCTTCAAATTAGATCAGACTCACCTCCCAAACTCACACAGAAAAGAGAGAGAAAAGGATTTTATATGAAGTAATCTTTCAAAAGGTACAGAAATATCCAAAAGGTTAGCAATGGTTCAGTATGCTTAATTGAGGGCAACATTAATAAATGCCTGCCAAATTCTAAACAATATTTGAGTAGTTCTTCGGTAATATAATAAATAAATTGGAAGGAAACTAAATTCACTTTACAATGTATTACCAGGTTAATCAGAATTTGTCCAATTAAAGCAAAACAAAATGGCATACTAGCAATGCACTGAAAGATACCAGGGGAGACACCAAAATTCCCAGGATTGGTCAATAGCACAGGAGTAGGGCATAGTTCTCAAATATTCCATTTGACCTTGTACGCCCGCAGTCCAGCAAGTGGCATCATGCTGAACTGGATGAATGTGCATTTGTGGTATTTATTGTACAATTGTGTAAGTGACTTTTTCTAAGCTGATATAACAGCCAAACTGTGGTAACTCTTTTGATTCAGAATGCCAGTCACCCTGTGCAAGTCACCAACTGTGCCTACAGCAAAAAGACCCACAGACCATCACACTTTCTCCTTCATGTTTGTACTTTCAGGAATGGTTTTCTTACTGCCACTTGTCCTATCAACCATGCAGCCGGCACTTCCACTGCTAAGCTGTGATTGAAGCTGTTGTGCTGTGAAGCGCCTGAGATCACACAAGCTGCTGACCCTCAGAAACTGGTCTTCTGATTGGGTTGTGACTTTGGGTCTGCCAGATTTTCTCTTATCAGAGTTTCTTCCAGTTTCCAATTGCCTTCAGACTGAGTAGGACACAACTGTACTCACTGACACTTTGATATTTTTTCCCTCTCTGAAAGAAAGGCCTAAATTTCTAAGGGTTATAATGCTCTGCCTCATTTCAGTTGTTAATTGTTGTTTTCTAGTCATTATCACTGGAGTATTGTCCAATTAGTACTTCAGAGGGTTTAGTAAGAAAGTTTAATCCAACTCTGCTTTAAGTCAGACACATGCTTTTTAAAAAATCAACAGCAGTTGAGAAACCTGTGCAGATTATTTTCTTCAATTTGCAAGACTTAATTTACTTTAACTGCTGCAGAACAGCTCTAGGTTGTAACCTATTAGTAGTTCCCTGAAGGCGGCCCACTTCTACTATTCTGAAATTTAATTTTTTCTCAGTTTTTGCCAACCTAAACTTTATATTTAAACTTCTGGCAGTTTACTTTTCACCATTTTGGGTCATTCATTGCATTTCAACTGGAAAAAGTGAGGTGTTCTAAAGCTTGACCAGTACAATGTGTGTGTGTTAATTGTGTCCCTTCATTTCTTTTAAAGAACTCATTTTAAAGTAACTGGGATCTACTGTACAAATTCCTTTCATGGATTTTAAAAACTTCAATTCTATCACATTTAATTTGTTAGCTTAAACTGGAAGGGTTCACTTCCTAACATCTTTCCTCACAGCTCATACCTTGAAGACCTAGAATCAGTCTAGTTGCTCTTCTTTAGATCTTCAATGTCTTTTCTGTAGCCTGGAGACCAGAACTGCACACAGAACTGCAGATAAGGTCTCACCCATGTGAGAAGAGCTTAAGAATAAAATCTTTCCTTACTTGTACTTTAATGTTAATTCCTATGTGTAAGACAGTATACATCTCTAAAAACCCTGCACTCCATATATATTATTATGTACCTTAAGAATGGTGAAAATATATGAGCCATCTTGTAAGGTCTTTGGATTTAAAACTCCAAGGAATAGCTCAATCCCAACCTCTAACTCAATGAACGAGTCAGTGAACCTGAATGTGCTCCAGTTGTAAAGTATGTATGTAAATACCTCCACTGCATCCGTGAACTTGTAGATGATGGGATGCGATTCTCCAGAAACAGTGTTATACAGACTAATTGTTTTTTGTTTGATTATTGTAATTATTACTTAAACATTATATGCCCACATTATACTCATGTATGTAGTATACCTACATAAATTTTCATATATTACATAAATATTACACATTCATATATTTCCAATTCCATGAAGATAAAAAAATAAAAAGGTATTCATAGCTTAAAAAGAAATGCAAATTAGCTTAAATTGCTCAATCTGTCAAAAAACAAATGACTGTTCTTTGCAGCACAGTATAATTTTAACTTTAATGTTATAATTATTACTGTATAATTATTACTGTATGTATGCTCATGTAATCTAAAATAAGGTCTATTTTCAATGAGGAAGAAGAAGCAGACTGAAGTAAGAAAAGCTAAAGCCTGAGTAGGGGATTAGCTCACCAGAGGGTACAAACAGGCACAGTCTAATTGAAGAGTCCCGATTTCAAACAGATAGCCCTCTGTAACTCCAAACTGCAATGACTGTCACCTCCATCACCAGTGATTTCATGTTTGGTTAAATAAGGATTTAGAGACAAAGTTATAATCAATTGTGTTGAATGGTATCCCATGTTAAAAACTAAACAAAAGGAAGTATGTTTCATTAAACAACAAGCCAATAGTAAGAATCTCAACGGGGAGAAAAAAAAAAAAATCACTGCTTATATAAAGGGGTTTTTGGTAACCTCTGATGAAGTCTGTAAAATAAGGAGACTAAAAGGATTCCTCCTTTGTTTCCTTATTATTTTTTCCATTAGGATAGTTTGTACTTCTTGGGATTGGCAGCTTCCCAAGATTCTGACTATGGTAAGCAGGCCTTGAAAATGGATAATCCGATGTAAATTCTTTAAGACAACACCCAGCTTAACCCTTTAATCAAGTGAGCATAGCAAATGTTGAGTTTTATGCATTGGGACACTGCTCATTCAAAAGTCAGCACTACAGCCACATTAAAAGCTGCCATCACTTAAGTAAAACAGGGAATGCAACATACCTGGAAGATGTTTGACAAGTCCCTCAGGTTAAAGATGTAATGAAATTTGATTGCAGTGGGCAAAAATATAGAGGCCACCTTCTGGTGAAAAGCGAGCGCCAAATTAATGAGCTGAGAGCAAGTCTTCTGCAAAGCCACGGGGAAATTGCCAGTTTTCAGGTGCTGGGTGAGGATGGTGTTGTAGATAGTGGCCAGGGCATCCACACCAGGAAATGAAAGGGCAAATACACAGAAGTGGCGCTGCATGAAGACAAAGAAATTGAGGGGGAAAAAAAGTGTATAAGAATAAATAATATTCAGTCCAGTTTATTTCTGTATAGTGCTCTTCACTGAACACAGACACCAAACAGTACGAGAAGTTCTTGAGCAAAATAAGATTACAAACTTTACTAATGACATAGACAGATAAGGAGCTTGAAATTGATTAACAACATTTGATAGAATGCACTCTATATATCTATCCATTGGATTTGAAACTTTTTGTAGTCCACTTTAGGCTTGTCTATTCTGGCAGTAAAATATGAAAAGCAGGAAACTAATCTGTATGAGGCACCAGCTCATTGGAGGCCACATTTGCACACACAGCCATATTTACTCTCATCAGAGCAAATTCAGAAAACCAAGGTATGGGCACAGAAGATATGCAAACTCCAAGCAGAGAAACGTAAGACTGGGATCTGAACCCCCGACTCGGGATGTGGGAGGCAGCAGTGTTAACCACAGTGCTACTTTAACACAGTGTTAATGATTGACCTTTGTTAAATATATTACATTCTTTTTTTTAAATCAAAAATTGATTTGACGGAAAAAAAGGGATTTTATTTAAAAAAAACAACATGGAAGAATTCACGACAAATGACACTGGGTAATCACGTATATACACACACCACAGGCCAGTTTAGCATTGACAATCCCATTAAACCTGCATATCTTTGGACTATGGGAGGAAACCCACACAGACATGGGGAGAACATTCAAATTCAACACAGGGAACACCTGGGATGTGAACCATGAGCTCTTGTTGCGAGGCAGCATCATTACCACTGTGCCACCATGCCACTGTGGGCCATTTCACATTTTGAAAATTACTTTAATGTATTTTTCAGATCCTGATCTTTGGGGATTTTGAACTTCACTTATTTAATTACTCTGCGTATTTCAATACAGTTTCAGAAACAACTTCAACCTATCTCTACAGTAAATCAGGAAACAATTCTGGTCCAGTTCAGGTAGCACCCACTCTCCTAGAAAAACCAACATGCACAGAGTCAATTTAGATACACAGATTAAACTAACTTGCAGGTTTTAGTGAATTTAAGGAAAAAGGTGCTAGCTCAAAACTCCGCATGGAACTATTTATGATGAAAAAATACATTTTGTAAGAACAATATTATGTATACCAAATAAACTTTTAAATATCTACCAAAAAAAAGCACATAAAACTACCAGGGTTCTGCAGTTTCCTCTTTGGAATTGATAATTTAATTTATAACCATGTCAAATTTCAGCTTTTTAACTTGCAGAGAAGCTCAATTATGACCATAAGACAATGGGAATAAGGAATGTTTATATGTGGATGTTTTAAATGCACTTCAATAGCTTGATTAATATTGCAGACTGACTTGGGATGTTACAGTGCTGAAGAGACTAGCACCACTGCCACATGCCTCCATGGACTGGAGTGGGATTCTCAATCACACTTCCTTTGTGCAGGTCCTGGTCCTTTTCATGCCTACATGAGTTTTCTCCCCATTCCTTGGTTTATTCAAAACATTAAATTACATCTCTAAAATGTCCCAGTACAACTGAACTTGTGTATGTATGAGTGTGCCCTGCAACAGACTGTGGTTCCATTCCAGGTGGGTTCCTACTTTGTTCCCAGATTTCTTGAAACAGGTGTCATATTACAGTAGCCCTTTTTAGAAAATGAACAAAGACTAAAATGGTCTAATGTAGAAAGATTAACTGAGACTCCATTGCTCCCTGTCCCCATAACCAGTAACCACATATTAGACAGGAACAGCAGCAAATGTGGATGCAAGATGGATGATGTAAACAAGAAAAACATTTCATCTGAAGCTGACAGCAAAAACATGAGTCGTTTTGGGCAATGGATCTTTTTCTTGAATTTCCTTTTTCATTAAAGGAACAATAAATAATCTAATACACATGCATTACAAGTGGCCCCGACACTAACCACTTATTTCCTTTGGTGCTCAACTGCCTTTATCATCTCTACAGCAGATATAACGGAAAGTCCAAAGGGAGGTTTAAGACAGCCTCTGTGAAGATGGAAATCATTTAAAAAATAAAATGATTTCTATTCAGCAAGCCTCAGAATATGAAACTTACTCACTCACTCACACAAATAAGGTAAGGGCCGACTAGGAAGGCTAAAGTTAGCAAGCACTTTTTTTTTTTTTTTTTTTAATTTAACCTGTAAGGTAGAAATACATTTATATCACAAAATTTGAAGGGAAATCATCAGTGTAAGAAATTGAATAATAAATATTTAAAAATACATTGATTTTTTTTCCCCAAATCCATACCCTACAGGTTGAATGAAAATTGAGATCACTATCTCCCAATTGCCGTCCTTTTTCATATCCTTGGCCATGAAAGGACATATAAATTAAGTCTGGACACCAGGTGCCTTATTTGGAGCTGAAATTACCTTTTGATGAGTTGCACAGCTCACTCAGTGGGTATCCACTACAGTAATGACATGCTCCAAGCACAACTCCATCCTCTACACACACCACCCCATTTTCATCCTTTATGTTTCTAGGCCAGACAGCCTGTCTGCTCTGCACCCAGAAGCTGTTGTAAATCATCAGAATACATTCTGAAGATAACAAAATACCTGAAGTCTTGGATTGATGGTAAAGCTGCCAGATGTAGGATTCATGCATGAGACATACTGCACATTGTGAATCTCCTTCAGCGACAGCTTGGCTCTGTCATACCTGTGTGAGCACAATGGGGATGAGTTTACAAACCAAGTCAAACATTTGTTATATAAATAGTTATTGTCTTTCAAATGTTATATATTTTGGTATCGCACTGTAATTGGGCATTGTGTTCAGGATAAAAAAAAAATAAGTTTAAGCTAAGAGCTGCAGCTATTTATCAGTAAGTACATGTGACAGTAATACAACTATAAAGCTATAAATTCTGAAAGAATAAATTAAAACCCAAAATGTTTTATTAAGTTAACTGATAATAGTACTGCATTTCATGTGTTTATATGCACACAAACGGGAGACATACTCAGTCCCAGGAAAGAACCTTCTAGTAGATATCTAGAGATTATACAAACATCATCTCACAATAAATGACCTGAGGACTGAACTCTCATCTCTGGATCTGTAAGAGAGAGTAGTATTTACCACTCTTGTTTATGAAATTCTTTTATTGCTATATGCTTCTTGAAGTATGTCAAACATTTGGTAAAGACTGCACTGAACTAGTAATTGTGGATATCATGAAGCAACATTTTAGTATCATCCCTGGACCCACATTTTACAAGTGTTCTTCCTGACTATGCATGCATTGTATCCTCTTTGGAATTTGTTGGAAAACAGACAGGACGTCCTCCTAAAGAATGTTGTGCATTTAATTTGTAACTAAAACTGTTGTTCAGTAAATGATTCTACATTTGTGTATTAACACTATGCATCTTAATATATATTCAAAATATACACACTGCATTCACTGTAAATCAGCTATGAGCTGGTATTCTGTACACAGCTGAATTATGTCCTGAGCCAAGTGTTGTGATGCCCCCTAAACCAGAACCCTCTACCAGATCTAATGGTATAACAACATAAATGACTGAATGATTATCCTTCTACACTTTTAATCTGCTTAGTGCATAAACAGGTTACTGAGGAAACCGCGCCTTTTCATACATGACCAGGCACAAGGCAGGAATCCAGCCACGATGAGCTTTAATTCCATGGTCAGGTACAAGCGTTTAGGAGTCACCTTCAAGGCCCTGTAAAGGTAAGAAATTCAATCCCAAGCCAAGAGAGGCTACTGATGTGTTGTTCTTTGTCCACAGTTTAGAAACTCAACAAAGAGAAAAGCTCAGAATTCACTTCTGCTCTCTTCTCCTACAAACCCCACCTCTTCTGAGGTCTTAGTATAGAAGACCCAAGTCAATCGGAAGGAGGTGCTCAGATGGAGCCTGAAAACAAACTTCACTAGTCTTTTTTTTATTTAACTGTGCACAAGCTTTCTGGAACATTTGAACCCTTTGTGCCTGTTATTTTGCCATTTCCTCACATTATACAGGGCTTTCAGCTCACTCCACATGGAAGTGAGCTAAAGGGTTCAAAAGATTGTAATTTCACAGTGGACCACGGGGTGGTAGTGTGTAATAACCCTTTCTCTGCTTCTCTTGCTGACCACCAGAAAGAAATCCCACCTGGATCTGTCAATATCACTTCTGGTTCCAACCCCAGTGACATCATTTCCTCCAATAGACTATAAATTAAAAAAAAACAAACACACACACACACACACACACACACAACCAAAAGCCATTTTGTTGCCACTAAGACAGTTCTCTTTTGGACTAACATCTGTTTTTTTTGTGCTTCAAATCTTTTTCTGTATTCTTCTGTTTTATTAACTAATACACACACTAGCATTCAAAAGTTTGGAACCACCCAGATTTTGTAATGTTTTTTTACAGTAAAAAGAAAACTTTTTAAAATGACCAAAAGAACAGACACTGGGCAGTGAATTTCTGGATGATTGCAAACTTTTATCCCATTGCCCTTTTTTGTTTCCAGTTTTCTTTGACCTCTAAGACCAGAGTCTTCTCTTCATTGTTGCATTTGACACCGATAATCTGTTGTGTATTAATTAAGGATGCAGCCACTCTGAAGTGCTTATCCTTTTGTACAGTTGTGTATCTGGGCCTTTTCCTGGTTAGATGCAGTTTGCCATCTTCTCTCAAGACAGTAACAAACACCTTTCAAATGAAATCTTCAGTTTGTGAAATGTCACATGGAATAACCTCCATTTTGCAGAACAATAAAATAATGGCATGTTTCTTGAGAAAGCAGTTTTACTTTGGCCATTTTTGAACCCAGGAATTCTGTTACCCTGAAACCCAGCTAGTAATAATTGAATTGCTCTGTGGAACAGAATATCAGTTTTCAGCTGAGCGAACACAATTATAAAAGGTTTCGCCAATAACCAGTTAGTATTTCAACATGATTAAAGAGTTCTGCATTAAGACAGGGGATGTGAATAACTATAAATCAATCATTCCAAACAGTTTCATTAGTACTTGACATTAGGAATGTCTTGACTATATTTTTAAATTAATTCAATGGTACTTTGATAATCTGATGATTACTTATGATTAATAATTATTAATATTTATTATTATTCATACAAGAATAAAACTCGGTTTCTGTTCTCACAACTGTAAATCTAATTTTGCCCACCCTGCGTGTGTGTGTGTGCACGTGTGACAATGCATGCATGCTGTATAATTCTTATAATTTTCAGTGAATATTTAGGTGTTGGAGGAAATCATCTGAATAGAAAAAGAGGTGTATGGCCATTTGGATTTTGCTGTTGAGCTCTGCAATAACATATGTGCACAAACGGCACCTGTCATGGGGAGGTGCTGGGCCTAGGGGATGGTTATAGCTAATCCAAAACCAAGAAGCAGCAGATATTCTAGGATAGAAGTACTTATAAATGCCATCTTATTGCATCTCCAATTGTATGGAATGAAAGCCGAGATTAATTTCAGATGACTAAAGGAATTAAGATTTATTGAACTCTCACTCCTGAAATCTGAATCCCAAGAAATTATTCTAGGACCAACAGAGTGTCCATATGTACAGAGAATGACTGCCTCACAATGACAACAGATGGGAAGCTTTCATCCCAATTAGTACCTCTAGGCTATGATGATCTTTCACAGTGTGCTCCACAGGCAAGGTTTTTTTACTCATTTAAAGTGTAATCTTCCAAATTAAAAAGTGTGCTACATTCTTTGAAGGATGAGGATAGTAGATTGTTCTCATTTGGTAAATGTATGTGTTCTGAGCTGTATGATTTAATGTTCTAGTCCATTATGAGCAAAAATAATGGTTTAAAATTCATTGTTAAAACTTCAGTTTCTAATAGCTCTACTGCTCTTTTTTCTCCCAAATCACCTCTTTTGGGCAATTCCATGTAAGTAGCTTAATTCAAATGTCAGCCAGCAATAGGCCAGGTGTCATTCAGTCTCCAGGACTCAAGATAATTTCCCAAGTGGCCAAGCCTTCTCTAAATGGTACACTTACCTTTATTAAGCTTCCACAAGAAGCTGATTAATAACAAAGAGCCAGGAGTACTTTATGTTTAAATTGGTAACATACTGAGATTTACTGAATTAATTGACTTTACAATGCAAAGAAGTAAGATCCTGAGTAACAAACAGGTGAAGAGAATTGTTAATGGGAGATGCATATTCACTTAGGATATGCATATAGTGTAACAGTTTATTATATGTTCAGGAATAAAGACTAACACTCAAAGACATCATTACTATCTACTGTATAATGTTTTATATAAATCTACACAGAGATGCCCAGCTGGCATGTTTGCCAGGAGTAAGAGCACAAAATCTTCTAGCTGGGAGACGGCAGCAGGAATTTCCCTCTTCTGAAAATACTAACCAGACAGAAAATAAACAGGCCCAACGGAGGTCTGCCTAGAGGCCAGAGTATCCTCCATCTAAGCACAAAATGGATGGCAGGAAAGAATGCCTGACCACCCATTCCTTTAAGTCAGAGAGCTGTTCCTAGCTTTGGGTTCAAACAGCTTTATCAAGTGAATAGAATTTTAGACGCCCAGATTTCTCTACAGACTTCTTTTTGGAATCATTAGGAGGTTTCTCAAGAACTCTTCAACACTAAAGGGCTCCTAGGTCCCAAAATATTTGGACTTGGAAAAGGGTTTACTGAAACGTATGAAATTTCTCACACAAAAGCCTGAACACCCTGAAGTCACTAGCCCCTTTTCATTTAGCTTCTTACTGTGTAACACACTTTGGCTGTACCTGAAAATGAAGTAACACTGTAAAAGTCCAACATGACAAACTGTCACAAGGAAATTTAAAAATGCACAAGAAAGGTTTTATGTTGTGAAATGAATGGTGCATCCCAAAGAAAATATTTTAAGGGAGATTAAAGTTACCCCAACAATCAACAAAAAATGTAATCATTTAACTCCTTTTTCTGCAACTATTTGGAGAGAATGTTTCCTTGAATCATAATTGAAAATGGCTAGTAAAACTCTCTCTGATGTCAACAAAAAGTATAATAATGCAGGAGTGATATGAGCAGACCTTGTTGCTGTCAACAGCAACACACCATAAATATAAAAAAATGCATGTAGCGTTTACTAGATTGTGAATGAAGATGTATGTCATAGTAAAGAGGCAGTGATGAAGAACTGCATGGCCTACTCCTGCCCTTTAATTTAAAGCTGTTAATCTCAGTCAGCCTTACAAATCAGGTTATAGCTAGAACCCTCTCATGTAAGGTTCCATTTAAAAAAAGTGCAAATAAAAAATGAAATACCTAGACAACCACTTAATAATGAAAAGCATACCAGTGATTGTAGTCCATATGCTGCCTGATGAGTGTGTGTGGCTGGACAGTCCCATATGCGTCAACTTCTGGCATGTTCATGTCATCAATGAAATAGATGAGCTTTTTAGTTCCTGGTGGTCCATAGTTCCTGCCAGCTTTCTTTTCTAAAGGCTTTTCAAGAACAGCTTAAAAACAGCAGCAGAGAAGAGAAAAGGCAAGTCACAACTTTCAGAATGTACAAGATGTTAAACTTCTGAAGTTAAAATGAGGCCTGTCAAAATTAGACAATTAGAAATCAAAAGCACACGACTGTAACATACTTAATGCTTCTGATGAACAAATGATCATCCCATATTCGGTGTAGAAAACTAATGACTCCCGCAACATTTTTCTCCTGAACTTAAGCCCCCAATAATTTGGAGAATGTGCAAAGTAACACCAGTGGACATTATTCTTGAAGCTGTCTTAGGGGCTCAATGATGCCATTAGGCAAAGACCTTGGTAGAAATGAGAAATTACTCTTAGGGCTTTCTTTACAGGCCCTAAAAGAGGTGGCAAAAGTGCCTGACTGATAGGAGGTCCATATGGTACAGTGCTATACGTGACATAGAGAAAAGGAGCTATTAGGAAGATTTGGTTGCTTAGGTGTGAATGAAATCTCAAATATGCAGGGACTCAGGTGCTGGAAGGAACTCTAACCTGGCATCCTTAATGTAAAAATATGTCTGCGTTTCACTTTGAGAATTAGCTGAAGCTGACCTCTGTACTCACATTGACTGAGTGAACTTGGAGTTGGGAGAAGAGTTGGAACAAGAATTCAACTGGTGGGTGGAAATGAAAGGCAAAGGGAGAGGCAACGTTTGTTTGTGTACTTGTAGGAGGCTGTAGTAGGGACCCCCATCAAACAGAGAGGGGTTCAAGACCTATGTTTAGTCAGGCAACAGTTGTGTTTTCATTTTGGCTTATTTGGTGGTACTTTAGTTAATTCCTTTCTTTATATCTCATACTTCAGCATTAAAGGTGGCATATGTTATATAAATATTTTGGACTTATATTTCTGGTCATTATATTTTCATATTTTTCTTCATTACTTTGTTGTTTATATTTTCCTGAGACATTTTTATCTTTTGGATGTATATGGAGGACTTATTGATTTATTTTTCTTATTTTTCACATTCTGGAGTAATGATTTACTTTTATGTATATCTCAGTTTTTTCACTATGTTGACTGATTGTGAATACTGTGTTATTCCATGAATATATAGGGTTGTTTATTCCTTTAAACATTTTACTGTGACTTATACATCCTGCTTATATTGTTCTTTCCTAACAGTTAGCCATTATTATAAGTGGGCTTATATCAGTTGTGCTGGTTTATTTTGGATAGCTATTTTCCCTTGCCATTCATTTTGGGTTCAGGGAAAGCTCAAGTGAACTCCTTAACTTCCCAATAAGGCGAGTGACAGTAAGTAGTGAGGATTTAACTAACAGCTGTGCTGCCTTAAACATCAAGCCACACAGAAAAAAGCAAAGCATACATTTCAAATAAAAGAAAAAAGGTCATACATTTTTCTGCCTGAAAGACTGTAGCCTTAAACTGAAACTCGGTTTTATTGTGCTCTCTTCTCACTACTTGTATCCTACACTTGCCAAGCCAGTTTCTTTCTGGTGGCTATCTTTCTATAGCAAAGAGTCCATCAGGTATAGTATTAGCCATTGGAGATGGTGCTAAATGATAACATGACTCTCTTCATTTAAAGGGACGGTTTTACTGGCGAGGTATTGATGATTATATTTTTACACTGACAGCTTGTCAGCTCTGTTTCTACAAGCCTACTTCCTTCCTGCTGGGAACCAAAACCCAACCAGCAGTGAAGCACAGTTTTACAGCTTCACCTAATTAGCTTTCAGCAAGTCCTGCAAAACAAACATATCTCGTCTTACCTTGCAACATTGCAGAAGTGGTATAGTAGTTGAAAGGAACATTTTTGACCATATATTCATCTTGATCAAGGGATCCCAGCTTGTCACCCACTAGCACAGACTTTCCAGTTCCAGCATTACCTACAAGCATAATGGGCCTTCGCTTTTCCAACAGTCTATCCATAAAGTACTTAACACGGATAGTTTCATTAGTATGGACGAGGCATGCCTGCAAAGAACATGAAAGTGGAATAAGGACGTTAATTAAAAGGTGAAGAAAAATAACTTTAAAACCAAATTAGACAATCAAAAAATGAAACATTAGAATTTGAGCATGTAAATAGCACGTGGCAAAGAAGTCTGTAAGATGTACAGCCTAAAGAAAATAATCAAACAGTTACCAAAACTGAGCACTGGACTACATATTTAAGGCTAGTCCAATTAAGAAAAACAAAGCCAAAGTGCAGAATTGCCTTGGTGCTGTAGAAACTGTAAGGATCCATCATTTTGTTCATTGATTCTTTTCCTTTTAGTAAAAAAAAGTAATGAAGCCACCTAACTAGACACTTGATATTACAGTGCATCCGGAAAATATTCACAGCGCATCAGTTTATCCACATTTTGTTCTGTTACAGCCTTATTCCAAAATGGATTAAATCCATTTTTTTCCTTAGAATTCTACACACAACACCCCATAATTACAACGTGAAAAAAAAGTTTACTTGAGATTTTTGCAAATTTATTCAAAATAAAAAAAACTGAGAAATCACATGTACATAAGTATTCACAGCCTCTGCCATGAAGCTCACTCCAAATTGAGCTCAGGTGCATCCCGTTTCCCCTGATCATCCTTGAGATGTTTCTGCAGCTTCATTGGAGTCCACCCGTGGTAAATTTAGTTGACTGGACATGATTTGGAAAGGCACACACCTGTCTATAGAAGGTCCCACAGTTGACCGTTCATGTCAGAGCACAAACCAAGCATGAAGTCAAAGGAATTGTCTGTAGACCTCCGAGACAGGATTGTCTCAAGGCACAAATCTGGGGAAGGTTACAGAAAAATATCTGCTGCTTTGAAGGTCCCAATGAGCACAGTGGCCTCCATCATCCGTAAGTGGAAAAAGTTCAAAACCACTAGGACTCTTCCTAGAGCTGGCCGGCCATCTAAACTGAGCGATCGGGGGAGAAGGGCCTTTGTCTGGGAGGTGACGAAGAACCTGGTCACTCTGTCAGAGTTCCAGAGGTCCACTGTGGAGAGAGGAGAACCTTCCAGAAGGACAACCATCTCTGCAGCAATCCACCAATCAGGCCTGTATGGTAGAGTGGCCAGACGGAAGCCACTCCTTAATAAAAAGGCACATAGCAGCCAGCCTGGAGTTTGCCAAAAGGCACCTGAAGGAATCTCAGACCATGAGAAACAAAATTCTCTGGTCTGACGAGACAAAGATTGAACTCTCTGGTGTGAATGCCAGGCGTCACGTTTGGAGGAAACCAGGCACCGCTCATCACCAGGCCAATACCATCCCTACAGTGAAGCATGGTGGTGGCAGCATCAGGAACTGGGAGACTAGTCAGAATAAAGGGAAAGATGACTGCAGCAATGTACAGAGACATCGTGGATGAAAACCTGCTCCAGAGCGCTCTTGACCTCAGACTGGGGTGACGGTTCATCTTTCAGCAGGACAACAACCCTAAGGACACAGCCAAGATATCAAAGGAGTGGCTTCAGGACAACTCTGTGAATGTCCTTGAGTGGCCCAGCCAGAGCCCAGACTTGAATCTGAACATCTCTGGAGAGATCTTAAAATGGCTGTGCACCGACACTTCCTATCCAACCTGATGGAGCTTGAGAGGTGCTGTAAAGAGGAATGGACGAAACTGGCCAAGGATAGGTGTGCCAAGCTTGTGGCATCATATTCAAAAAGACTTGAGGCTGTAATTGCTGCCAAAGGTGCATCGACAAAGTATTGAGCGAAGGCTGTGAATACTTATGTACATGGGATTTCTCAGTTTATTTTTAATAAATTTGCAAAAACCTCAAGTAAACTTTTTTCACGTTGTCATTATGGGGTGTTGTGTGTAGAATTCTGAGGAAAAAAATGAATTGAATCCATTTTGGAATAAGGCTGTAACATAACAAAATGTGGAAAAAGTGATGTGCTGTGAATACTTTCCGGATGCACTGTATAAAATTGCCTCCAACGCTGGTGAAAAGGGCACTAAATAAACTTCAAACATACTGATTAGGACCTAAAACAAATGGTTATCATATAGCATTACATGAAAAAAGAAGGTTTGCAGGTTTTCATGGTGGTTTGACCTCCACTTGAAGATAAGCAAACAATGCAGGGATCTAAATGACTTCTTAATTTTAAACAGAAACGAGGGAGTAAATTGAAATCGCTGTATGCTGCTATGAAAGGTATCTGAATACAGTGCCACTAGGTTTTGGCTTGTTAATCGTCATGTTAAGACTCAGATTGGCATGGCATGGATGGTCCTGTTTAAGAAGAGGAGAAAAAAAAAAGGTCTTGAAAAAGAAGAACAGGCCATTTAGCCCAATGAGTTTTGTGGATTCCTATGCATCTAAAAAGATGGCTAATACCTACATCACCACAAAGTCTCACTAGAAAAAAAATCCAAAATTGATTTCAAAAGTCCAATGATATAAAAACACAAACAGCAACATTTTAAGCATTTTTAATCAGCAAGTCATCTATATAAAATCATAATGTTCACTTTCAGATACTCCGACTATGCATTTACAGTTCTCCTTCACACAAATTCAGTCTGACACTCATTTTTATACGGCCTGAATATCCTAAAATATACAGCTTTGGGATATACTGTAGGAGAAATTGGGAGTTCTTAGAAATAAAAATTAAAAAAGACATGTATAGGAGAACATAAAAACTGCACTGAGACATTTTGCTTGAATGTAAACCCAGATGCCCTGTAACTATGATGTAAGACTGCATGGCTAACTGATTTACCAACCTGCAGTTCCCTTCCGTTTTAAAATAAATGACATAAAATATTGTTGAAGAGTTAAAATTCTGAAAAAAACTGTATAACAAGCATTGACGCAGCTTCATTAGCGTTTCTCTACTTTGTGAGCAGAGTGTTGTGCCTATTAACGCACAGTACTCTATTGTTACTTTGACAGTTGGGGGGGGGAATAAAAAATCTGACTAGGTATTCACCCTGCTTTGACAACTAACGCATGTTTTCTTTAAATTTCTTAAATAAAAGCAATTTTACAGTAACTTTCTCCTTTAAGAAAACATTACATATTATTGTACTAAATTTATTCCAGCACCGGCCTTGCATTAAAAAAAAAAAAAAACCTCACTTAAATGTATTATGCCTATTTAAGGAGGATGCATTTTATTTCAGGACCATCTTTCTTATGAGCATGTGCCCATTACTGTTAAAAGAACAACAACTCACCTGCAAAGGCATGTCTGGGTCAAACTCAAAAGTGGGGATCATTTTGGACCAAGGCTCGAACTTTTTCGTTTCAGGATCAATGTAGTAATCGAAAACTGTTCCTTGAGAGGGGAACTTGATAGTTTTGAAGTCTGTTGTCCACCACTTGCTAAATTCCACTCTGTAGTCTACCAGCTATGGGGAAGAATAAAAGGACAAAGTTTGATTATTATTGCATATTTCAAAAGGACAATTTTAGATGTAAATCGATAATTAAGCTCCAACAAAGGAAGGCTAACAGATTTAACATGGTACTGTACATTATATCAATCACTAAATCAACTATTATGTGTAAGTTTAAATAAATGAAACAGGATCAATACATATGTAAACTGAGTATGTCACACAAAATCAACAGTAAATATACATTTATTTAATATATCTAAATACTTTGTACATATAAAGATGCCCATAACTTTCATTTCCATATTCTTGCTGTCCCCGCAATCGATGAATTAATATGTTAAACTATATTTTACTAATTTCAACACAGCAGACTTGATTTGACTAAATGTTATTCTCTTAATTGACTCGGAGGCCAGCATGTATATATAAACAAACAAATATACAGTATACATATATAATGTGGACCATACACTATATAGCAGATCAATAGATAATGTAGCTCTGCCTGATCTCCACATTTGAACATGCAGTAGCCCACCAGATGGCATTATTGCTTGGGTTGCATTCTTAAGAGGTTCCTCTAACAGAAAAATTCTGCCTTCAGGAGACATCTTTAAGCAGCTGTCTGAAGCCCAATGAACACTTTAGCAAATCTTATTTATACTTTATGTTTCTGTAGTCATTTGACTTCTACTTGTAATGATTACAAAGAAAAACACAAATATCATGTTACATTGAAATCCTGCACATTTATAGTAATAAATATGTAACAAGAGTGGCTGAGGCAGTAGGGAGATGTGTGCATCTTGGTATTCATTTCATATAAACAAATAAATTCATGGTATATCTCAGTTGACGCATATATTTATCAAATTCACATCCACATATATCATGTCACACTACCTTTTAGATGCAGCCTGACACATTTATTAGTTAGATAGGCCATAAATATTACACACATTACAGCCACATTTCATTCCGCCTACTTTAACTTGAACCTCTGGGATCAATAAGAAAACAACTGGCCATGAGATAAAGAACCATAGAGGACTTGGTCTATTTGTCTCTGTCCTCAGGAATAAACTTGAAATCAGGAGTCTAGAAAGTCTACAGGAAGTCCATTGAGCTTGACTAACAACAAGGAATATAACAAGCTCCAAAGGACCACACTTTATGGGGCTGTACGCTTTAAGCAGAGAGGGGAGGGAAGGAGAAGTATATACACACAGTATATAGGAAAGGCGCGATTTAAATTAAATGTATTATCATCATTATATACTGTACAGTGGTTGCTGGGTAAGGGTTCAGCTGCCCTGTGACCCTGCCCTGGATAGGACAGTTAGGAAGACAGATGGATATATAATCAAATGCACAATACTATAGTACATTATACATAAACACACATAAATCCATTTATGAACCCATTTATTCAAATTCAGGTATATGGTGCGTTCTGAGCTCATTTCAGAAGCATTTCAAAGATGTGCAAATAACATACAAAAAATAAATAAGACCTGCATAAGACAGTTACAGGAACATGCAATTGTACTGAACTGGTGCTGTGTCCGGCTCCTACCTTGCACCCAGTTCAACCCATAATACCCTCATAGAATAACAAAACCTTGTGGAAAATTTAGGGATGAAAATAATACAAACATTTCATAACATTCTGAAAAACAATCCATTTGAGGGTTAAGGATGGCTATTGCTTAACTAGCCATAGGAGCTATATCCATTTTGGACAAATGTGATATTTCATTGACTACTGATAATTCTCCAGTCTCGCCTCTGGAACTTTCTCCCACAAGATATACACAATATTGACTTTCTTCCTACCTTTAAAATAGGTTTTATTAAGCTGGCTTATTCTGTTTAATATAAATATTAGTTGATAAATTTAAATTCAATTTTATGATTGTATTTATTCTGATTTTATTGTACTGTAATATTCTATTAATTTTATATTGTGACTGTTATTAACATGTTCTGTAAGATGTTCTTGTGTGCCTTGAAAGGTGCCTATAAATAAAAACTATTAATTATTATTATTATTATTATTATTATTAACTCATCATCAGCACCAGATGAAAGGCAGTAACCAATCCTGGTGAACATATTAATGCTTTATCTAAATCCAATTACAAACGCTTATACATTTAAGCAGAACTTCTAAACAGCAATCTTAGACATACCTAGTGATGTCCAGGGAGCCTATCCAGGACTAATTTCTTCTTTGTTTCCAGTGCTGCCAGAATAAGCTCTGACCCCATAGTGACCCTGAACTAGAAGCCACAAGACCTCATTAAGTCATAAGAACTCCTTAAAAGACAGACGTTAATTGAGCCAAATATTTTAGTATGATTGAACTTGTGTCAGCATCTATATGACACAATAAAATTCACTAATGCAATAAATCCCTCATTTATTGATAGTGGCAAGTTCATACATGTTTCTTCCTTTGCACCACTGTCCAAGATAAAATATTAAGCCAAGTCAGTCTGTGATAACATACTGAACCAGTGCCTTGACAGGAAATATGAAATGACACTTTCAAATATGAAATTTAAATCAGTTTCTTTACGTCATATAGCATTATAAGTACAAGGGTGCAAGTTGATATGTATTTAAGAAACACGATGAGTATGTGTGTGTCACAAACAGATCATACACTATAGTAAATGCAGTATGTTTGATGGTACGCCAAAAGTATACTCCCATCCATGTGTCCATACATATTCCAACCTGGTTGTGCGAGTAGTCAGAGTCAACAGCTGCAAGGCAGGCAAGACGTCTGGGCAGGGCGCCAGTCTATCACAGGACACACAAATGCATATCTACACAATCATGTTTTTGGGATTTAAGAGTTAAAACCACAGTGTTTCGGAAAAAGTCACATGGTCTTCAGAGGAACTTAAACTCCACACAAGTATTATCACAATGAGAATTTGAACCCCGGATTTAGGATCTGTGACTCAACAATGAAGAACACAGCTCCAACATGCAGTCCTAGGTGTTTTTATTTATGTGAAAAACGCAAACAACCTGGCAGAGCATTTAGGCTGGGGTTATATTTTGCATCCTTTTTATTCCTTACCAACACAGGCTTCTGCGCAAGTTTTGCGGATTAAATAAACACGTAGACTAAAATTTCTGTGTGAGATGCACATCGATTCTTTGATAAAGGAAACCTTTTTGCAGCTGGAAAAAATATACGGGTGGCTGCCCCAAACTTTTATAATGTCTTGGACTCGTTTTTATAACAGTGGCTTAGCAGGCAGGATACAGTCCCAGAAGAAACCGTGACTCGGACATGTAATGAATCAGGTAGGAAAGTACTGGGGCCGAGTTTCTTGGGGGATGTGGCTGTGCGTTTTGGGGGTCAGGAAGGACTCAGTACAGGCTCCGCTCCTCAAATACAACCCCGGGCCTATAACTTACCAAATGGAGAACATGAAGGGGACATACAGGCGTAGGCTGGTTTCTGGGTATGAAACAAAAAAGGCTTATTATGTTCTCTCGGAGGAGAGAGCTGAGCCGCCCATTGGGACAGAGGTCCCAGATAAATATGGGCTATCCCCAGTCCAGCAGGTAAAAATAATAAAAAACTGGACACTTGATCCAGAGAGATCAGTCCAGGAGCAGGCTATGGCCCTCAGGAAGCAGGTGGCTGTGTGGCTAAGGCCATTTGAATTAACCACCTGCCAAATAATACAACAGGTAGCCTGTCTCCTCTTTTTAAAAGGCCTACCTAAAAACTTTGCCCAGCCGGACTGGGGTGAATTCCATTCTATGGAAGAGCTTATAAAGCTCTTGAAAACACCCTAGCCAGTCTTAAACTCTGGGAGAGCAGAACTGCCCTCTAGTGTATTTCCTAGAGATCATGTCCTACTGAATGAGTCTCTTACACATACATCGGAGCCTGTTTGAGTTCCCGGGCCACCAGGCGTGCAACCTACCCGGGAGCGAGGCGGGATGTAGGTGGAAGGGGGGAGATAGTTTGTGTGCTCTTGCCAACACCCTGACGTGTTCAAATACAGGATTTGTAGTCATTAATGGTTATAAACTCCTTGCCCTGTTTGATTCCGGCAGCAACATTTCCATTGTTGATTGCCGATATGTTTTACTGCAACAGAGAATAAAAAAAAGACCAGTATTAAATGTATTCACGGAGACCTCTGGATGTACGACACCGCCCTGTGTTTCGTGAGTCCGGGAGGAACGCTAATGAAACATCATATGGCGATCCACCCTAATCCTCCCTTCTCAGCGATTCTAGGACAGGACTGGTCAGAAAATAAATGCGGTAAACTATTGACTACTCCTGATAAAAACTTAGGCCTCATTGTAGATGGGGATAACTTGTCTCAAGCTGTCTCCACGCCGTGTACACAGCCAGCGGAGAGAGATACGGAAGCCCATGAGGAGGACGGGGAGATTCCTGGTCCATCACAGGCAAATACATCATCCACCTGCGCCTCGACGAGTCGGGAGGAATCCCCTCCCCTTGAGGTCAGACCAGACCCTCTTTCCGACATTTACTTTCAGTTCAAACAGACACCGGCTTCTTTTAAAAGGGAGCAGTGGAACGATGACTCCCTATAATTTGTAAAAAATGCAGTAGTCCTGGTCAACGGCCAATGCACACATCAGCCCATGCCACAAGGACCTCACTTTGTAATAGAAAATGATCTATTATTTCGGGTCGCGGAACATGGGGCGGAGGTTCGGAAACTGTTGGCAATTCCACGAATTTACCGGCGGCAGGTTTGTGAATTAGCTCATGCCCACCTATTTGGAGGCCATTTAGGCTCCGAAAAAACTTTAGAGCGGATTAAGCTCAGATTTTATTGGCCGGGAATTAACGAGGAGGTTCGCCATTTTTGTATTTCTTGTCCAGAATGTCAATTGCGGCAAATTCCAAAGAAGGACCGTACTCCTCTCGTTCCCCTTCCCTTAATTGATGTCCCCTTTGAACGAATCAAGGTTGATATTGTAGGACGGACCCTTGGAGCCCTCAGCCCGAGGACATAAATATATATTAGTCCTCGTGGATTATGCGACCCGATATCCAGAAGCTGTTCCCTTGCACTCAGTTACATCTAAAGCAATCGCACGGGAACTAGTAATGAGCCCTGCTCATTCTTTGCTCACATAGACACCCTTAATTTCAGCGAGGAATTAACCTATAGACAAAGATGGGAGCTGGAATCAGCCATCCTGTCCGTCTCAGAGGTAGTGAGTGAAAATCCCGGATGGACCTCTCTGATTGCACACGACATAGTGACTGAACCTGGGGTTATAGTCCGAGAGCGCCCCTATAGACTTCCTGAGGCAAAGAAAGCAGAAGTGGAGCTGGAAATCAAGCGGATGCTGCAACTAGGAGTGATTGAGGAAAGTTTTAGTCCCTGGTCCAGCCCATTTGTCTTGGTAAGTAAGCCTGACGGCAGTTGGAGGTTTTGCAATGACTTCCGTCGGCTTAACCAGGTGTCCCTTTTTGATGCCTCGCGTGGATGACCTCCTCGAGAGACTTGGACAAGCTGAATTTTTGACCACACTTGACATGACAAAAGGGTACTGGCAGATTCCTTTAACGGACTCCGCGAAGGTCAAGACCGCGTTCAGCACTCCTAGTGGACACTGGCAGTATCGTGTTCTTCCATTTGGGTTACACAGGGCTCCTGCGACTTTCCAGCGTCTGGTGGACAAAGTGCTCCAACCTCATAATGCGTATAGTGCTGCCTATCTGGATGACGTAGTCAACAATTCAGCACAAGGAACGAACACGTACAGCAGGTCACTGCAGTATTGCGGACACTAGGAGAAGCCGGGCTTCATATTAATCCCAAGAAATGTTTCTTTGGATTGAAAGAAGCTAAATATTTGGGCTACCTGGTGGGTCGGGGTACTGTGAAACCAGAGTGTTCAAAAATAGATGCCATTGTTAAATGGTCCCGTCCGAAAACTAAGAGGCAGGTCCAAGCCTTTCTTGGGTTGGCCGGGTACTACCGCCGGTTTGTACCTTGGTTTTCAGAGAGAGCGGCGCCCTTGACTGATCTTACATAGAAGAGGGCTCCTAATCACGTGGTATGGACAGACAAGGCGGACGCTGCATTTAGTGACTCAAAACAGGCTCTTACGTCAGCACCAATATTAAAAGCTCCTAATTTTTTTCTACCTTTTATTCTCCAGACAGACGCTTCGGACACAGGCCTGGGTAAAGTGCTGAGCCAAAGCGTCGATGGTGTTAAACAGCCCCATCATGTACCTGAGCCGGAAACTGTTGGATCGAGAGACCAGGTATGCAGCGATGGAAAGAGAAGCCCTTGCGATCAAATGGGCGATTACACAGTTGAGGTACTACCTCTTGGGCCGGGAGTTCACTCTAGTAACGGATCAAGCTCCTTTACAGTGGATGGCCTTCACAAGGAGTCAAATCCACGGGTCACTAGGTGGTTTCTTGACCTTCAACCTTACAAGTTTTCGCTTATTCATTGTAAGGGTACTCTCCCTGCCAATGCTGATGCTCTCTCTCGTGCCCACGACCTCTCGGTGCAGGACGCCTGACCCGATGGGTCTGGGCTGAGAGGGGGGCCTTGTCACACACGTGCAAGTAGGAGGCAGCTAAAGGGCTCAAGTAATTGTAATAAAACATCCGACCAGGGGGCGGCGGAGTGCGCTGACCGTCTTTCTCAGTTCCCTACAGACCTTTCCCAGGAAATCCTGCAAGGTTCCGGCACCTCTGAAGACGTCACTTGCGAAGCCTGCCCCTTTGATGACGTCACTTCCGAAGCCGGCCCCTTTGATGACGTCAGTTCCTCTCAAGACGTTTAAAGCCTCCATCTTAGGCTACTATAGCGGTTCTGTTTTGGACTCTGAGATGCACATCAATTCTTTGATAAAGGAAACCCTTTTGCAGCTGGGAAAAACAATATACGGGTGGCTGCCCCAAACCTTTCTAATGTCTTGGACTCATTTTATATATATATATATATATATATATATATATATATATATATATATATATATATATATATATATATATATATATATATATATATATAATCTCACACAATATATATTGTACATAGACACAGATGTTTTTTCACGGTTGCTTTAATACACACAGCCACACATACATACAAGCACCAGCTCCAGCACCTTCATTAAGAGAACATTGTGATTTTCTGAAAAGTGTTCCAAAGGAAACTTTGAAACAAAAGAGGCAAAAAAGCTAATTAGAGAGAGATGGATAGGAGCTATTAAGGAATAGCTAATGTATACGTCCTAGCTCCATGACAGTTAGAAAACATCATTACTACTGAAACAGAAATGTACACAACCTGCTGTCTTCAAATGGGTGTCAAACTGCCAGACATGCCAAGAAGAAAGTAAACAAGACAGAAATCTCTAATGAATGGAGATTTCATCATCACTCTAGCATTTTTATTTTTCTTCAACAGTAAGGCTGACAATGACAACCAGGGAAGTTTATAGAAATACTAGATAACTGGAAACATCGGAGGCGTTTGCCAATTATTTTAGTTAATACAACTACTAAGAGAAGAGATGAAATGTGATGGATCATTTATTTGCACTTTGCAGCAAAATACAGCTGAGAAATGAAAACCATTTACATAAGAGGCATCAGACCTGGGGCTAAAATAGCTCTAACTGCAGTTTGCCTACCAGGCACATATAGGAGTAGGAGGGGCACCCCTGGAACTATCCTGCCTCATTTTCTCATATCTGTCTATGCCAATTTGAGTACTGTACAACTCTAAATTATGCGGTCTACATCAGTTCTCAGGTTACTCCTCTATTATAAAAATGCCACAACAACGGCAACGAGGAGTATAGCAAGGTGTGCTGCTGGGACAGCCACCTATGAACAGCTCACTGCCAAAATAGTTGAGTTGATGGCAATCTTCCTGCTTGACCCATCCACCAACATAATGGGGACTGGCAGGGGTGTAGGGCTGGTGTGGGCTCAAACACTTAGAGGTTACTACTTCGGTTTCCCAGTGGAAGGCCAAACAAGCTCATTACTGCCTAAGTGGAGTTTGTCCTTGTACAATTTAAATCATCTCGAATCTGTGAGTCATGAATTGCAAAAATTCAGCAAATCAATTGAGAACTGTACTATACCAGCTCAAAGGCTCAATTCCTGGCTTGTTGCTGCCCAGTGATCCTCGATTTATACTCACTTTAAATAGTAATAGTAGAAAGAACATTAATAATCACCACATATACAGAGTACAGTGAAATTCTTATTTGCACCTCTGACTAACAATGCAACAACATGTCACAAAGAATTTGATTTGAATTCGTAGAGAACATAAATCAAAACACCCAATACATTCCTCACTGTTTCTATGCTTCACTGACCTGAAACCTTGGGAGGAAAAAAAAACCTCTTTTTAGATATCCTTGTGATGTGCTTATTATTGTGGAGCCTTTTCTCCTTTATCTTGTGAGGACACGTTACTCTACAGTATCTACCCATTGACTCAAGCAGAAGGTTGGTGGGATGGAGACAGTTTACCTGTATTGTTGTATTTCACTTTGTTTCATAAAATAAAAAAGATCACAAAATAGACACAAACAAAAACCTGGGTGTGCTCCATCTTAACAGCAAACTGAATTGTACAGTACAATAAGGACTCCGGTCTTCTGAGGAGTGTGATGGGTGATGTTTTACCAGTTTGTTCTAACCAGTTTCTAAATCATTCACTTATTGCTGCCTTCAACTGATCTCACAGATTAATTATTTGACACATTTTTCCCTTTTATTTAGCACTTAGAAAAGTGGAGTAGTGTCAGGTTCACACTTACAGGAAAATAAGACATATTTGAATGTTTTCTGTATCTTTAAATGCTTACATTGTTTTTAGTTTTTTTTTTCTCTAATTCGCTTTTTCGTGTGGAGTTTGCTTTCTTCCTTGTACCTTGATACTGACAGTTAATGATAAGGAGCACAAATGACTGACGGTAGCAGCTACTTCAGTGTTACCCACTTGTGGGCTTATTACTAAACAATTGTCTAAATAACCACAAAATAAAAAATATATATATTTAACAGAAAAAAAAATACATTTTTACCCATCTACACAGAATAAATGTATGCTTCACTCAGGAAAAATATAGCATAACCAGTCAGTAATTTCCAGATGGTTGTAAAAATCAAAAACACCTGGGAAATAATGTCTTGCGTAATTAAGGTACACATTCAATTAAGAGAATAAACGAGTTGGGGAATAAACTTGCAGCAGCAGAGGGCCCCGAGGACAGAAGGTTGAGAACCATTGTTTTATACTGTCATGTGCTGGGTAGGATGGTGGACTGTACTGACTAGGAGACAGACAGCTGCATTACAGGCCTGATCCTAGGCACACAAGATAGAGTAGCAAAGAAAAAAAGAAAGGGATGATGGTAAAATTGGAGGCTATTATGACTAACAGCTCTGTGATGTGTAGCCCTGCAGTGGGCTTTAGCCACTAGCACATTCCAGTGTGCTTGGGGGCACTGCTACAGCCCACAGCTATCAGAATGTACAATGCCTCCTTTAATCATGTCCGTCTATATCCTAGCTGGTCATGACAGACCCATAGGCATAGAGATATAACATCTTTAGGATCTACATGCAATACAAGTTCATTGGAAATATGTGTATAATACTGGGATCCTGCACTTATGTAAAAGTTTCTGACTGTTCGTTTGTCTGTTGGAAAAATGTTTAACTTCAACAGTGGTTTAATAAGCATAGAATGGACAATTTTAAGAAATGCAATTTGTTTTTATTCACCAAATAGTTTACAACTCAACAAAAATATAAATGTTTGATATGATCACATACAATCATGAATCAAAATGTGAAAGATCCCTTTCGACACATCGATGAATATGTGTCAAGTACTCTCTAAAGCAGACTGTGAATCACAATAGTTTCAAGAACCTGAAAAATGGCTTGAGGTCAAGACCAAAGCTTTTAAATTACAGATAATACTTTTGCCAGATTGCAAGAGAAAAATTGATTAATCCGGGCTACATACGTAAGTAACTAAAGGATAGAACACCCCTATATGCCACTTTAAAATATGCACATAATATTCTCAATGCAGTGCCTGCAAGGTGTTGAGCTATTATTTGCTAAAAAGGCTCTTCAACCTTTTAAATTCCAAAAGGTAAAAAAAAACAGCTACTGAAAATCACTGAATGGAAGATGGGATTCATATTTATTGAATAGCCTTACAAATTACAGCAAGTGTAGCAGTAGACATTTTTTGTCTTTATATACTTTATTATATAAGGTATAGTCCCAATGGGAAGCCCTGCTGGGTTTCTTGGTATCCAGCAGGAGGAGCTGCAAGTAGGTTGCACAGGACCTAGAAGTGTTTCCTAGAAGCTACCAAGCCTCACCCAGGTAAGCTAGAGACCATGGAAAAGGACAACACTTGCCTTGGAAGGAGAAAACTGGAAAATATTTGAACTTCTGCTTATTTAATGATAGAAATCTGTAAGAAGGTAAAGTTTTTGATTTAAACGTTTATATGAAACTGGAATTGTTTCTAGTCAATCTGTGCTTGGGATTTGGAACTCTGCTATGCCCCATCCATCCATCGATCCATACACACAATTTGTTAGTGCACTAATGTATAAATAATAAGGTTAATATTATGTAATATTTGATAGTATAATGGCTAGTGAAATTAAATAAATAAGGTCTTACCTGATCCTGGAACATGGCACCACCAAAAGCCCATATTGCAGCAAAAACAAAATAAAGCTCATAAAGCTCCTTGGGACAGTCAGGAGGGGTGTTCTCTTTTGTTAAAAGACATTCAAGAAGGTGACATAGCATCTGTACCATGCTTTGTTCAGGAATTGGGATGATCTTCTTGAATCTGACAAGACACGAACAGAGAAAGAACAACATGTTCCATTTGTCAGCATTCTCAATTTTGTTCCTAGGTCTGTTACCGGATTTATGAAAATGTGCTTATTCTTTAGTGGCTGCTTTGCATTTTATGAATGAAGAGCTTTGCACACACCCAAAGAACAAGAGTATTATTCAGATAAAACATTACAGCAGCCACAAGATACCAAAAAATAAACAAATAAATAAAGTGTTCTGCATTGGACTGAATTTAATGTACAAAATTCTTGGCAAGAACCAAAGCCAGCATCCATTTCACCAAGATATGGGTATTTAGCAATACATTATAAAACTAATTGCTTTATATTAAACAGAAATGCGTTAGAAAAGTGTACAGTTTGGAATATTTGTGAATATCCAAAATTTGTGCAGTGAAGACACGAAGCTTACTCCCGAAACCCTTCATTTAAAATTTTTTTTGCATTTAGATAAGCACACCTACATTTCAGGTGTTTGCCCGAGGGCTTTCTATGCGATTTTTCAGCATTTCTATAATTGTTCTTCATTTCCTTTGTGGATATAGACATTTTGGTTTGATAAAAGGCCCGATTTTCATCTCCAAATTGCTCCTGTGTGACTTGTCTAGATATATCCTCATTATATGCTTTCTTTAGCATTTAATAAGATAATACTGCATGCTCTGATATATTGTGACAAGCACAAAATAAAAATCAATTGAACCAAATTAAAGTGAACATTTTACATGTGTTACCAAACATGCACAAACCCTCCATGAAAAAATAAAGCAACTCAAAAGGAATTAAAATAAAGCGTCATTGAAAAGAGCAAAAAAACACAACCCAAACTTGCAACATACCGGGTCCTTAGGGTGTCAAGGCAGATGGGAAGATATTTATCAAATAAAATGGTTAGGTTGGCCTTCTCGGACTGAACCTCTCTCTTGTCTATCCAGCTGGTGACAGGTGGATTCCAGCCCAAATCAGCTGGATTTATATACAAAATACCTAAAGACAAGCAAATTTTTATTTGAAATTTAAAACCTTAAACATGGTTTGTTGCAAATTACGTTAAAAAGAAAAACTGAAAATCAAAAATGAGATGACAAGTTGATAAAGGTGTTAGACCTGCTCTAGAGACAGTGGCTGGTGTGGCTGTTCGTAAATGGCTGATCTCGAAGACCAGCCTCATGGTGGGGTTCAGGGGTATTCTCTCATTGCTGGCCAGTGTTAGAACCTGGAGGAAGATTGAATGCAATTATTCAGAAAGCTGATGTCAGAAGTCTAAGAAAAATAAATCTCCTATAGACAGAGGTCAGTGCTTGTGTGTTTCATTTGGTAGCATTCTACTTTTTTTATTTAAATTTTTGAGGTAACAAGTAAAACATTCATCTTTGGTTGGTCTTAAAACAATTTTTATTATTAAATCCTTGTAAATATTTCTACCTTGTTGTCATCCATGACAGTATTAAGAGATTCAATCCACATGGGATCAATATCGCCATCCAGTACGATCCACTTGGGGCCATCATGGCTGATATTGGCCAACTCACGCATGATATTGGAGAACAGACCTGAAGAAGAGTTTAGAGGTTAAAAAGTTTTAAGTACTTGACTTGTAGAGCACCTTTAACAGTCATCAACATCAAACAAAAAAACAAAACTGAAAACATCGTAATAAGATTCAAACACCACACAAATTTACAGCGACATCCTGAGGCAAAATTGCAACAGTAAGATGCCACATGCACCTTTAAAATCATGTTGCAGAAAAAGTTAAATTATACTCCTAAAGGCAATCTTCTGTGATAAGCCAGAAAAAAAAAAATCCAGAAATAAAGCCCAAACATTCAACCAGTACAGACTTAACACCCTAGTTGGTTCCTACCTAGAGAGTTAAAAGGCAGCAGAATATTATTTACAAGATATGCTTATATAATAGCTATAGACGGCATCTAACGATTACAATTTTGCCACTTCTGATGTCAAATCAAAAGAGAGCCAAATCATTTCAAGAGAGCAACTAGACAACTTTTTGTGGACTTTGCCTTTGTAACACTTTGCTTTGATCTAGTGCAATTCTTAAAAAATGTATATAAAAAAAAAAACAAAAAAAAAAACAAACAAACCCATACCATTCTTGTAAAAGTACTTTTAATCTCTGTTTAGTCACTCTGTAGACTCCCATGTTCTAGTAAGTTTTCTCTAGGTACCCTTCTTTCCTTCCACATCTCAAAAGCAATTTATCCTTACAGGTGTGTACATGCATTTGTGTCATATCTGTAGTGTTCTCCTACCCTGCTGCATAGGCTCTAAAATCCCCGATCATGTGATGTGCTCAGCATGTTAGAAAAAGGAGAAATGGATGGATAATTTTCTCAGATTTTTTTTGTTTGCATTGTCTTATTAAAATTATTGATTTTGTTAACCCTGTTCTGTCCAACCTGGCCATTGGACCTTACTTTTATTCTATGTTAACTAATGTTGTCTTATTTTAATTTCTTATTTTGTCTGTTCTTTTCTTCATTATGTAAAGCACTTTGAGCTACTTTTTGTATGAAAATATGCAATATAAATAAATGTTGTTGTTGTTGTAACCATTTTGTAGTGTCCTAGCGCACAACAAGCAACGATAATTGAAGTGTACTGAAACAATCATTACCATTTAGTGACTACTTGTTCAAAAAATGTTATGATCTAATCAGGTTTTGTCTAACGATGAGAACATTTACTAGTCAGGTTACTGCTGGTCCTTTTTATGCAATTCAAGTCCTTTAAACACTTTATTATAAGCTATATTATTAATGACTCTAGTCACTTAAACATCTTGTTCCTGTCTATAGAAGTATAAAATTATCAGTCAGCAGATATCTTTAAAGTTTCAAGCTAAAGCAGCTGGCTGTGTAAGTATCAGACATTGGGTACTTGTGCAATGCACTGTAGATTTGACCGATTGATAGTACTGAAGGAATTCAAAATTTAGCTTGGCGATACTATCTGACAGCACTCTCCGCAGATGTTTTCTGCTAAAACTCCAAAAGCCCATCTTTGGTAGCAGCTCTGTCAATTAAAATTAAATAAGAAAAATTTGTGATTGCAAGTGCAATTTCAGCTCTGCAACTCATTAAAGATTTTCAACAAGCAAGCAGTGACATTTTGACAACATACCATTTACTGCAATTCACTTGAAGAGCTCAAATAAAGACTACTTTTGACCTGAGAATCCATATAGTATGCAGGTTTTCCTTTTTTCATCCATCCCACCGTGGAGACCACAGGACATATTAGGAATTACACTTCTTATGGGCAGCCCTGTTGGGTCCCATGGGTACCAAAGCCCCAGAAGGGCTGCCACCTAGATTCTTGGGGGAGACAATGCCCTGAATAATTCATCTTCCATTGTCCTTCTACACTATTGGCATCCCTGCCAGGTAAGGATCCTCAGTTCTACTCCAGCTGGAATGCCAGTCTCAGCCCGACATCATAGCAATTAACTTTTTTAATTAGGTTTCTAGAACAGAAAGAAGCTTACCATCCTTCCACTCTCGAGTAGATGGGTTTATGATGCCGAAGAGCTCATCATTTGTAACAGCTTTGGGGTTCAGGTCAGCCCAGACTGGCCTCCGCTTCATGTTTTGATAGGTTTTGTTCAGTGATTTATTAACTTGGGACTTGCCAGTGCCAGCATTTCCAACAACAAAGACAGAGTGACGCACAGCAAGCAGCTCCTCCAGCTGGACTACCTTTGGGGTGCAAAAATAATAAATAAAAATTGTTAGTGGGTAGGAAATGTGATTATTAATATGTCTGATGTTTGCAAGAAGATTCTTACAAGAACACACCATGACATGGCTTTGTATTTCTACAGTTGGACTGTAGACATGTTCACTAACTTGTCTGAAGTCCAAATCAGAGTTATTGTGGATATTTGGGAGGATGAACTAAGTAAGTATGTGCACTAAAACACAACATTTAATCTTAGGCCAAGGTTTTTTACTTGATAATGTTTGGGCTCTGGAGATAACATTGTATTGCTGCACACGTGGGTGAACTGAAAAATGAGGAATTGTTCTGACAATCTAAAATGACTTGATATACATGGAAAAGAGATTTCTGTCTTTAATTAAAACTGTAACAAAGATTTAACATCGCATATGTCAAGGGAAACCTCTGATAAATTAATTAAGTTACAGAATCAATATTCATTTTGATATAATCCTGAAATACAAACACTGTCACTGTTTTTTGATGAATAATTAATGTATTGTCAATATATGCAGTTGAAACAACAGCATTTAAAGATATTGCTTAAAAACACGCACCATCAACAGTAAATGAATTGCATTCTTGAGTTTCAATCAGATGATGCATATCTCATACAACATATCGAACTACTGTTAAAACCTTGTCTTTTAATGTATAACGTATCAAGACTATGGCTGTTTCTAAAATCATTAAGGCAAGTGCGCACAAGATTTGTACAGCGATAAAAATCATCATTTATCATTAATTTATAAATCAAAGTATGCAACTTGAAATTATCACCCATATAAAATGAGCCATCATAATGCAGCCTGATCCAATAACCCATTGTATTGGCTATTAATACTCGAATTTGAGAAGCATGGTGGCACAGTAGTTTGTGCTCCTATCTCAAAGCTCCAGAGCATGAAATTTGGAATGTCAGCCTTTTCGTGGCATACATGAAATTTGCACATTTTCTATCCCTTTCCATAGATTTCCAATTAGAAACCATATTTTCATCCCAAAACATATGTGTAATATTAATTGGTGGCTCTAAATTGGTCCGATACGAGAGAGTGTGACAGTGTGCAGATGTTTACCTTGTCCAGGCCCAGGCATAGTACCCGCCTTGTATCTAGTGTTTTCAGGTTAGGAGGTGAAAGTATGAACTGGATAGAACAGGTTCAGTAGTGGATGGATGACAGATTATTTTATTTTTTTCTTTCATTGACAAATTTGCACTGGCCAGTAACATTTCTGTTTTTCTGTCTTATCTGGTTCTTCCTCAGTGTTGCACAATTTACGTTAAGTATTTGTATGTATAACACCAGCATTTTCTCATAATTTCCCGCTTTCTTTCCTAGTTGCCAAAATATTCTTTTACTTGAGGAGAGGAAAGGTTGGGAGCTTGCACTGATACATTTGATAAGCATCCAAATCTGTGGCTATGCATTTATGGTTGAACTTTATTGTTCCCATTGTTATTATTAGCCAAGGCAGCGTAACACTTAAGATACAAGTGGTTAAATTCCTTTTGCTTTTCCAATTGGAGTATAGAGAGGCGAGGTCAGTTGCTCATGGTCAAACAGTGTCAGTAGTGGGATTTGAACCCACAACCTCAGAGTTTGAAGTCCAAAGCCTTAACCAAAATAGCTGACTAATTCTAGCTTCTTGGAGCAACAGGTAACTTAAATTCAAATAATTTGGACCTAGTCACACTGCTATTACTTTGACATTCTAACAATGTGGCTGTTAGCTTAGGAATGGTTAGGAGTAAGCATAGGAAGTCATAATAAAAATATAATGAATTATCCTCCTTAGCGTTAAACCCGAGCATCACTCGGGCTGTAGAAACACTGCTAAAAGCATTAGAACACTCGAGATGAGAACAGGTCATTCAGCCCAACAAAGCTCGCCTGTCCTATCCACTTATTTCCTCCAAGAAAACATCAAGTCGAGTTTTGAAAGTCCCTAATGTCTTACTGTCAACAACACTACTTGGTAGCTTATTCCAAGTGTCTATCGTTCTTTGTGCAAAATGTACCCTTAACAAGTTTCCAACTGTGTCCCCGTGTTCTTGATGAACTCATTTTAAAATACAAGTCTCGATCCACTGTACTAATTCCCTTCATAATTTTAAGCACTTCAATCATGTTTGATTTCACCTTATTTAATCTGAGCAGCTCATCTCCCTCTACAAATTCCAAATCCCTCAGTACCTCCTTAGTAGTTGCGTTTACCTCTGGGAGGTTATCCACTTGCTCACTTGTAAACACCTCAGAAAAATGTAAGTTTAGGGCATCTGTTATTTCACTGTCTGTATCTTTTAATTCCCTTTACTATTCCTGATGAACTTGACCTCCTCCTTAACTGTTCTTTTACTACTAAAATACTGAAAGAATCTCTTGGGTCTTCTTTCGCCTTATCTGCTATATTCCTCTCCAACTGTCTTTTAGCCTCTCTGATATCCTTCTTAATGGTTGCCCTCATGTTCTCATACGCCACGATTCTCTTTGCAGTCATTAGTCTTATATGCCTTATACAGCAGTTTTTCCTTTGCAACTTCTTTTTAAATCTTTATTAATCCATCGTGGAGTTTTTTTTAGTTTCCTATTACTTCCAAATTTAGGTATGTATCTGTCCTGCATTACATGTAAAACATTTTTAAACCTGTTCCACTGCTCCTCGACTGTCTCCACATTTAAAAGCTTATCCCAGTCTATCCTACTTAGACTTTGTCGCATCTGCTCAAAATTAGCCCTACCAAAGTTCAACTTAACAATTTTAGTCTTTGCATCTGTACTCTTACAAAATACTGAGAATTGTATTACATTATGGTCACTTGACCCTAGTGGTTCAATCACCTCTACACCCTCAATTCTATCCTGATTATTACAGAATACTAAATCCAGACAGGCTTCACCCCTTGTTGGTGCTTTAACATGCTGTGTTAAAAACAGTCTGATTACTTCTAAAACTCCTGCTCTTGTGCTCCTCCATCTGTAAGGTTATCCCAGTTAATATTTGGATAATTAAAGTCCCCATGACTATAATATCCCCTGTAAACTTGCCTTTTGATATTACTAAAAGATGTGTGTTGAAATTACTGTCTGAATTGGGTGGTCTATAACACACTCCTAAAATAAGACCTTTCCCTAATATTTTCCAGGCGAAGCCACATGTCCTCACTAAGATGGGGCTCATCATCCAACTGAAGATGACTTACATTTAATTCCTGTTTGGCATAAACAGCAACCCCACCTCCTTTTCTGTTCTGTCTATCCTTCCTAAAAAATGTGTATCCCTCTATGTTACACTCATCCCCATCTTTGTTATTTAGCCAGGTTTCCGTTATTGCTATAATATCATAATTATGCTCTGCTACATACAACTCCAACTCACTTACCTTATTTTTGATACTTCTAGCATTAAGGCAAGCTATTTTAATGTGTTAATCCTTCTACATTTACGTGTTTGCTTAGAATTTACATTACTATGCATTTTTATTTCTACACCATTGTTTGTACTTCCTTGTATAGATCTAAATCTGGCCTGTCCTTAACTCCCTGCCCCGCAATTCCCTAGTTTAAACAATCCTCGACTAGCCTACATATATGCCTCCCCAATACATTGGTGCCCCTCCGGTTCAGATGTAACCCGTCACAGGAGAACAGGTCCCATCTGTTCCAAAAGGAGTCCCACTGCCCCAGAAACCTATAACCTTCTACCCTGCACCAAGATTTGAGCCACGCTTAAGCCTTCTAATCTCCTCAATCTTACCTGGACTGGCGTGGCACAGGCAGAACTTCAGAGAAGACTACCTTGTCAGTTCTGCTCCTCAGCTTGGTACCTAACTCTTTGAATTTGGATCGCAGAACTGACAGACTACCCTTATGTATGTCATTTGTTCCAACGTGGACAATGACAACTGGATCCACCCCCGCTCTGGCCAAGGGCCTATCCACCCTTCCAGGGAGGTCTCCCACCTGTGCTCCCGGAAGGCAACACACCGTGCGAGACTCTCTCTCTCTCTGGAGCACACCTGCGCTTCAATCCCCCTAATGATTGAGTCCCCAACTATCACTACCTCTCTCTTTTTAGGAACTGGTTTTAAGGTGGCCCGTTGAGGCTCCTCAACCCTGCCTACCACCTCAGAATTGTCCGAGTCACCGTCCAGCTCCGCAAGGACATAACAGTTAGACACTTACAATTCTGGGGTTGATGCCCCCGGACAGTGTGCACCCTTTACCTTACGCCTTGTGACCGTGACCCACCTATTCCTACCTGTCTGGTCTGGAAACTCCCGCGCCACCTTAGGGGTGCAAACTCTCTTTCTAAAGGACACCTGGGCCAAGACCGCCAATTCTCTATTACAACACAGGTCAGACAACTGGCTCTTCCAAACCATCATCTAAAAAGTCCAACATCCAACAGGACTTGCATTGCACTGGCCTCATTATTAAAATTTGATTTGGGATTACTAAGCTGCCTTAACTTTTTTTTTTTCCTTAAAATTTAATTTCTTCTTCTTTCGGCTGCTCCTTAACTTAAATGGTAACACTAAGATCTGCTACAGATATTTTACACCTTTTCCCCTTAAGCTCCTGTACTGTTCTCCCTCTAAGCTGCCTGCTATTTGCCTTTCTATGAGGTTTACTTTTCTCGGTCTCTTCTCCTAACTTTGCGCTCCTCTTACTTATAAGCTCTTCACTCTCACCGTTTGTATTCCCCTGTATTATTGAACCAATACGCTGTCGCCCACTTAACTGTTCTACCTCTGGACCGCCAAGGTCTGTTTAATCTAAAATAAACAAATAAATAAAACTTTACTACCTTATTTGCTCCTACTGCTCCTTGTGCCTGATCGGCGTCTTAACGCAGGCCGCTTACCTGTGCACTACTGAGCTTCCACCTTTTACTGCTTTGAAGTCAGCTGCGGCCTTTTTTTTCTTTTCCTTTGAACTAAGGAATCGCTGCTACGACGACATGGTTATATATTTACAAATGCCGATATCAGTTACTGCTGCTTTCTACCCTGCCTCCTCGATGCTAATTCAAATATAGATAACAAGAACAGATACAAGTACAAATAACTTATCCAAGCGCACTTCCAAATAACCAGCTATTTTTGCTCTTGTGCGGGGCGAAAAACAAAGCAAAAAAAACCCTTCTAAAGGGAAAAAAAGCTTTAAAAATTTCCACACCGTTCCTTAGCGGTTTTTAAGAGCAAAATGTATTTTTTTTTATTTAAATCTCACACCACAGAACAAACCAACAACTCTTAACAGACTTTTGCATTTGCCAAGCACACGTCAGCACAAAGCACACGTGACTCTCAGCTCCCTCTCTCAGCTTCGCAGTTATTAGTCCTGAGTTTCACTTGTGCAACAGTATAGACACGTCTTCCACAAGACCAGAAGACTACTTGGGCTGTAAAAGTGCCAACAGTGTTCGTAGTGAGCATCACTCTGGTAATGGTATAGGCATGTCTTACGTAAGTGTCAGGCCCGAGCGTTACCTGTGTAAAAGGTGTAGACATGTCTTCTCCTAGCCTCATAATGGTGTCTCATAAGAAACACCTCTCATCAGCAGTGATAAAGTCGATCTGCATTCAGGCAGTGAAATTTAAATGGTCAGTGAAACCAAAAGTGATTCGGAGTATCCGAATGTGACAATTCATTTACACACGTGCAGTGTGCTGTGCATATTAAACATTATTATTTGTGACATTATAATACTTTCTATACTTTCTCTGACTTAATACTTTTTAGTGTTTTGCACATTTTACAGTAGATAGAAGAGATTTAACAAAAATGTAATTTTTTCAAGCCAAAAAAATGCAACGAGAAAAATAAACGCTAAGGAGGCTAACTAAGGCTCTGAAAATTGATAGATGGAATCTGACAGCATAACATGAGTCTGCAACACTATGATATGCCTCAATCATTCATCCCTCCATTTCTAAAGTCTATATCTAGTTTTATCATGAACTTATAATCTTAACACTATTTGGCTCACATTTCCCATAAAGAACTCCACTATAATTTCAAAAATTCATGTCCATAGCATGGAGTCCACCTATATAGCACTTGCACCCACACATCGCATGTCCCAACAGTGATATCTGTGTGATGGATTTGTTTAATACAACCTGCTATAAGCTGACCCAGTGCAGTTCAAACCAACCCCATCAACTTGATAAATTGCTGCTCTGCATACTGTCACAGAGAGGTCAGCCTAAATATTGTCATCATGTCATATGTCAAAAAATATCCGAAAACAACCAAATGCTTTACTTACATTGGCTTTCTTAAATTCTGGACATTTATTGTGCCTAATGTGCCATCGAGACTGGCCCAGTTGACCTATTGTACTATTGCCAATTCCTCTGAAGTTAGACTCTAGCTTTAATGCTCGCTGTTGTTCGTTGATTCGCACAAAACATCATCATTTCTACTTGGCCTTTGGCCTCCTGAAGATTAAACTTATTTCCCTGAGGCTTGAATCTCTCATAATTCTGAACTCCATTACCCATAAGATAAAACCCTTTACTCTGAAGTTAAGGACAGGTTTATACTGTTGCTGCAAAACACCATCCTTCAAAATGCTCCAAGCCTTAACTAATAATGTACCATGTGTAGAAACAAAGAATACATAGATTTTGCAGTGGTTTGAAAAGTAATAGGGGGAGCTTGTGTGTGAGGTTATGCGAGATCCCTAATGAAAGTGGGAAGCTGGGGGGAAAGAAGGGGCTAATGTACCCAGTAAAGACAACCAGGACATTGAAATGGCCCATAAAAAAGAAACATCTGTAGTGCTGAGGAGATGTACTATAGATGGCAGAATAACTGTACATTTACAGAGCTGGACACAGAAATGCACGTCTTGTTATTCTGCAATCCAATAACAACAAAATCAAATATACTCAGTTTAAAATTCTATTCAAACTTACACTCAGAATCTGTTTCATTGTCCTAGGGATTTTCAGCCTAAGCAGAAATAACCCAGGACAAGTCACAAGTTCAGGAGGCTAAATTCCCACTGTTCAGCTTGATCTTTTATGATTGTGGAGGGAAAAAAAGCAACAGAGAAACTCAGAATGGCACAGGGAAAATTGTAAATTCCAGATTAGGCCCTTGAAGGTGTGTGGGAGAATTTCTGACCCTGAAGATGTCTACAATGGACAGGTACCGCCCTCATCTTGAGGTCGTGCCTTGCACATCTGGCTGCCAGAATTTTGCAGATACAGCCTGAACGAAGCAGACCTTCATTGTTGTAGACAGAGAGGAGACAGATTGCACCCACCACACAGCAAACGAAATCAGTATCCAGATTAGGACCCGAGTGCAGCCATGCAATGGGTGACACCTCAGCACCACACTAGTTCAGATGGAGTGGAACAGTGCGAGTTAAAAAAAAAAAATGGTGGCTGGAGTGCCAAAGCAGCATTAACATAAACAAAAGAAGTCACTTCTCATCATCAGACTAAAAGGAGGACAGTAGTAAGAACACCAGGAAGATGGAAAATGTTGCTACAAATTCTTACAAGATTCCTTTTAAAGACAGAATAGGAGAGAACCTGTGCACTAGAGAGTAGCAGACCACATCAGAGGTTGAGACGGTCTAAAAATGAGCAACGTCTTTTCCAGGAATCAAGTTGACTCATTCAGTGGGGGGCAACTGCCTTGGAGATTTGGCAGGAGGCCACAACACTGCTAAGCTGCAGAGAATCATTCAAGAATGGAACTGTGAAGGCAGCCATTTTAGTAGACTTTAGGCTCCTTGCCATTTTATTGGATTAAGAGTGTCAATAGGAGGGTGTCATAATAATAAAAAGTTCTTTATGATTAAAAATACTTATTATGGGATACAATCTCCAAATTCTAAATGGGCAAAACTGATAATGTAGTAAGAGTGGCCTGTTTATGAACATACAGTATATAATATTTTAGAGAAATAAAGACAAGTATAGGCCAACAGGGTAAAACTAAAATGTATATATTAAAAAAAAATCCCAGGTTTGTTTAAGGTCTAATGCTTTTCACAGCACATACAAACAAAACAGAAAAAAGCAAAATAAAACCATATACTGATGGGTCATGTTGTTGTCAGTAATGCAAGAGGAAACTTGGAAAAGAATAGAAATCAGTTAGGAACATTCTACAAGAAGTAACATTCAGGTGCGTTTGGGACTTAGTTAACTGATCTGAAAGTTGGAGCATTTTGCATATTTTAGTAACTTCAAAAAGCCTGTTATCACATTTTTATTTATTAAATATTTTTGTAACATTGACACACATTTAAAAATGACAATGATAATGCATAGACTATATTAAAAGTAACCAAAATGTGAACCACATAGATAAGAGTAATGTTGTGCAAAATTTGTACAAAACTGAGACTTGTTCCTTCATCTTGACAACAGTCAACATGAAGTACCTGTAGATTGTGTCAAGGGCTATCATTCACTTAGGAATCACATGAAGTAGATTCATTTATGCCCTTTGTTGGGATAAGATGTCTAGACAAAAGTGACTTAAGATGGTGTGAAAATAAACAACAACAATCCACAGTCTGCCATGTGATTCTAGTTATTTATAGTGTATGCTCAAGAATATGTTGATTCATCTATTTAGAGATTTTTTTCCAGTTTCTGTTAATTATTCTTGTCCCCTACACATCTGCTTTGTTTTGATGAACAAAGACTACAGTATCCTTGAGTGTACATCATTGTTCCAGATATGGGTTTATTTCTGGTATTGTATAGTTTTGCCTGTTTGGCAGCTCCAAAGGTGATGTTTAAACTCTCAGGTGAATAACATGTACTGTACAGACAGACAAGAAATATCAACCATGCTGTTGAATGAATTTAAAACATACATGTGTAGATGGTTTAACATAAGATACATGCCCATTTAGAAAGACACATATACTAGTGTACTATCTAAAGCTTAGTAAAGGGCCAGAGATCCAAGCAGTATTCAAATAAGATCTGAAACCCAAAAGGCACTAAACGTGTTTTTGTGCAGCGACAGGTCCTTGTGTGGCCCATAAATACTGTTCTTGCTTACTTACATCACTCACTATGACAAGAACAAAGCTAAAATAGAGACCAACTGGAAAAAGTCAAGTGACAATTAAGTCGACTTATGCTTCACTGATGACATTTAATCTTAGCCTGCTCATTGTTTATGTTCTACTAGCTCTCCTTGTCCTTACGATTTTTGTCCAAGCACACAAGCAAGATATTTACCCACATCTCAAAGACATGCATACAAGGTTAATGAGTTAGTAAATGAGCCTTGCATTGGACCAGCATCCCATCGAACACTGGATCCAGCTTTGCACCCAATGCTGTCCAAAAGGGGCTTGGCTTCCTTCCACGGTATGCTGTGTAATGTGGCTTCAGGAAAAATATAGATGGATGTGCCCGAGGTGCCTAGCAGATTTACTCCTATTCACTGGAGGGCTTGTCTTGAATAAAGCTTGCACTATTTGAAAACCCCACTGTGCAGCTCTTTTAAATGCATACAATTTCTGTGAGCCATTCTTTTGTTATTACAAAAGCATCAAATTGTCAGCATTGACTGTGTACAGATTTGATTTCTAATGCATCTGGCACCAATGCCCTCTTACCGTCTTACAAGCTCAATTCTCGTGTGGTCTGTAACCTGGTTTAACCTGGAAGAGAAGCTTTTAATAAGGGATAAGAGTCAAGTAATTCCCTCAGCTGCTTCGTTCAAGGCCTCGTTCTCTTATTTACAGGAGAATGTAACCACTTGTCAATCAAGCTCCACATAATCTACTTACTTTAAGTACAAAGTTATCTTCAGCCTGCAGTTTGAGCTCAAGAATAGAATTCTTCACAACTTTTTCAAAATCTAAATCTCTCTTCCTGGGCACCTCCACAGCTGGGAAGAGATCTCCAATCAGTCCCATGAAGACTGGCATGTCATCTGTCACAATTTTGGGAATATTGAAGTCCCTGAGAGCTCTCATCAGCACTTGGTCTTCAGGCCTTCCTGGGTCTCCTCTCTTCAGAGAGCCAGCTACAACCAGCACAGATTTAATGGCTCGCAATCCCCAATCATAATGATCCTAAGGAGAAACAAGTAGAAAAAGAGCTAATCACATTGCCAAACATGCTGCACGTCAATCTATGCCTAAAAAACTATTTGTCATGTCTGATACCTCTCTACATTGAGAATCAGCAACCCCTTAAATTCTTCATTCCACATGCACCTTCAGCCTGCTCAGCTACACTGGAAGTCCTTTAGCCAAGAAGACGATTACCATTGTTTCTGTGGGATCAGGTCTCAGACATCAGAGCACGTAAGCATGTAAGAAGTGATCAAGAAGGCTAATATGATGTTAGGCTATATATCACAATGTGTGGAGTACAAGGAAGGGGAGGTCATGCTTAAATTATGTAAATGCACTAGTGAGGCCTCACCTGGAGTACTCTATATTATGAGAAAAAAAAAACAGCAATGCTAGAGAAAGTCCAGAGAAGAGCAACTAGGCTCTTTCCGGGACTGAGAGGTATGAGCTATGAGGAGAGACTGAAGGAGTTGAATCTTCTCGGTTTAAGCAAATGGAGATTAAGAGGTGACATGATCAAACTGTTTAAAATTATGAAAAGAATTAGTATAGTGGATCTAGGGAATCTATTCCTGGGCTCCTAGTAATGAAACTGCTGTAATTCCCAGGAAACCGGGAATGGCCAAGCTCACATATATAGCATGTAAAAGTGTAAAACTTGATCAAGAAATAACAGTTATAGTTGAAAATAATTAAGCGGCACGTTTTTTTGGCCCACGGTGTAGCGTGTTGCTCATTAATTTCAGTCAACAACAGACCAGCACAGTCAGTCTCCCGGCTCAGTGGACTGGGAGGAGTCTGCACTCGGCAGCTCACGAATGCCAGGACAGGGCAGACGTCATTGACGTCTGTCAGACAACAGCTTTGAACAGCAACTTGAAATTGCATCCGCATTATCTGTGCCAAGAAACTTGCCATCACAGAATGATGACAAGAAACTGGATGCACCAGTAAAAGCTGAAATGGCGGCATTTCAGAGCAACAGCAAGCGCGGGCGTTGTTTAGAACAAGTGTATCAGTATCTGATGACTGTGCCGCCTACTTCAGTGGAGGCAGAGCATGCTTCCTCAGCGGCTGACTTACACTGCACGAATGTGCACTCTCGCCTAGACAACCGCACGCTGGACACGTTGTGCTTTCTACGCTCTTATTACCACAACTAACTAGATACATGTACTTATATGACAGCATGAACTGCTTGTAGATAAGGTTAGTCTTATTGGTGTCAACATATTGCAGTAGTTTTATTAAAAATAAGTGTTGTTCTAAAACCGTTCACATGTGAGATGCCCGTGCACTGTGTCATCCCTGGGCGCCCGGGATTCCGGAGAATGACATACGAGATTTCCGAATTCCCGGGAATAGATTCTCTAAGTGGATCCCAGCCACTACGTAAAATAATTCAAAAAGAACATGAGGACATGGTTGGACAGACAAGGGCAGATTTCACACAAATGTTATAATTCGACCTTTATGTTATTTTGGACAACCTAGATTAATAGAATGGACATGTTTGTTGGATGAACGGCCTGTTCTTATCACAAATGTTCTGATGTTCTGTCTTTTCAGAGGTGAGCAAAACACACATTTTATCCTGCCATGCTAATGAAATATTTGCTGTTCCTAGAAGGCCATTGATGCTATTCAGTGAACCTACTGAAACAGTACTCCATGATAAACAGCTATACATGTCATGGCACTAATATAATCAGTTTCTACTTGCCTGCAACCCGTTCACTCTCTTTTAAGAGAAGTGGCAACTACATGATGTCCATTCCTTTTTATAGATAAAAAAAAAAAAAAAACACACAACACCTGACCAGTTAAGTTAAATCCTTCAGTCCAGTAGGTTACTACGGTTGTCTGATGACACTGTGACCTGAATGTAATACTTGCAACAGACTCAGTTACATAACCAGTGCATTTTAATTTAACTCATTCACTCATTCATACGGTTCTTGGGACTTTCTGAAATCGTTTCAAATTGAATGGCAGCTAAGTTTGTTTTCTCACCTGAAAAATATATTAAGTTATTTTTTTCCAGGACCTGCTCTCCTTGCTCATTGTTGGACTGGCACTTTATCCTTGGACTAGTCATTCTAAATCTCTCAGAGAGGGAGATTAGAAAACAAAACCAGTGACCAAATGATCTTAGAATGGCTAAAATTTCTCTCTCATCCATTACTTGTATGTGTGTGTATCATGGCATTTTTTTTTCTTTATTAAAAGTAAATCATGCTGTCATATGCTCATATTTAAAAAGAATGAGAAAAGAAACAAAATAGTCAAACTCAACAAGAAAGCCAAGGAGCAACAAAAATAAAATTAGCAATCTGAAGTGCTCTACAAATGATGGAGTGTAAATAGCACTTTCCGAGAGGACAGAGACATCAGGGATAATGGTGTTGAAATTGTGATGCTCATAACTCAAATTAAGCGGGGTGCTGATAAGAAAACTTAAGTGGAAGAAGCAAGACAAAAAGAAGGAGTCCTACCTGTTTAGAAAGCAGCTCTTTACACAACTGGTAGAGGGTAATGAATTTTCTGGCCAAAAGTCGGGCCTCAATAAATCCTTCAGCCACCAGCATGATTTCACAGATGAGTTCAAAGTCTGGCACTACCATGGCACAAGGCCTAAAGGGAGGAAAAAAAATTAGCTTTACGTAGCATCTTACACTGCACATTTGCCCTTGAAACTAAAATTAAGTTTATCTGGAGCAGGGTCAACAGAAACCCAAACATGAGCGTCAGTTTTGAATTCATCAGAATCACTTTTGGTTTCACTGCCTGTTTCAATTTCACTTCCTGAAGACAGATTCACTTTGTCATCACTGCTGATGAGAGGCTCCTCAACATCACTGCTTGTATCACTGTCAACAGCGTGCATCACCTGGGCTGCTGAAAAACATTTCTTACGAGACCATTATGAGTCTAGGAGAAGATGCGTCTACACTGCTGCCCGGGTAACGTTTGAGTCTGACACTTGTGTAAGACACGCCTATACAGTTGCCCAAATAATGCTCTGGACTAAAATTGTTAGCAGTCTTATAGCCTGAGTAATCCTTGGGGTCTAACGCTTACGCCAAGACGCATCTATACTCAGCAAAAAAAGAAACATCCCTTTTTCAGGACTGTGTATTTCAACAATAATGTTTTAAAAATCCAAATAACTTTACAGATCTTCATTGTAAACGGTTTAAACAATGTTTTCCATGCATTTTCAATTAACCATAATCAATTAATTAACATGCACCTGTGGAATGGTCGTTAAGACCTTAACAGCTTACAGAAAGTAGGCATTTTAAGGTCACAGTTCTAAAAACGCAGGACACTAAAGAGACTTGTCTACCGACTGTGAAAGATGCCCAGGGTCCCTGCTCATCTGCGTGAACGTGCATTAGGCATGCTGCAGGGAGGCATGAGGACTGCTGATGTGGCTAGGGCAATAAATTGCCATGTCCGCACTGTGAGACGCCTAAGACAGCGCTACAGGGAGACAGGAAGGACAGCTGATCATCCTCGCAGTGGAAGACCACGTGTAACAACACCTGCACAGGATCAGTACATCCGAATATCACACCTGCGTGACAGGTACAGGATGGCCACAACAACTGCCCGAGTCACACCAGGAACACACAATCCCTCCATCAGTGCTCAGACTGTCCGCAATAGGCTCAGAGAGGCTGGACTGAGGGCTTGTAGGCCTGTTGTAAGGCAGGTCCTTACCAGACATCACCAGCAACAACGCCGCCTATGGGCACAAACCCACCTTCGCTGGACCAGACAGGAGTGGCAAAAAGTGCTCTTCACTGATGAGTCACGGTTTTGTCTCACCAGGGGTGATGGACGGATTCGTGTGTATCGAAGGAATTGAGCATGTCTGGGACCTGTTGGATCACAGGGTGAGGGCTAGGGCCATTCCCCCCAGAAATGTCCAGGAACTTGTAGGTGCCTTGGTGGAAGAGTGGGGTAACATCTCACAGCAAGAACTGACAAATCTGGTCCAGTCCATGAGGAGGAGATGCACTGCAGTACTTCAAGCAGCTGGTGGCCACACCACATACTGACTGTTACTTTTGATTTTGAGCCTCCTTTCATTCAGGGACACATTGTGAAACATTTTTAGTTTAGGTCTTATGGTGTTGACTCTTTTAGTGTTCATACAAATATTTACACATTAAGTTTACTGAAAGTAAAAACAGTTGAAAGTCAGAGGACGTTTCTTTTTTTGCTGAGTATATATAGCTGCCCAAATGACACCTGAGACTAAAAGCTTTTAGCTCTGTTTTCACAATCCATGTGACATTCTGGTCTACTGTAGTGCTAAGGTGGTTATTAAGCAAACATTGCGGGAAAATAAAGTGCATTCCCTTAGAAAGAACTCACCACATTCAAAATTCCAGTTCTTGCCATCACGTTACAGGTTCAAGTTTCAAAGGATAAAAGCAGACGGTTCAAACACTCTTTAGTCCAAAATGCTATTAATCTTCTAAATAAATTTTACTTTAATAAATATCCACAGGCTTAAATTCTGCACTCACTTAGCAATCACTGGTCAAATCATAATGCTGGCTTAATATTTATATGCATATGAACGATCTAATGTTATACTAGAAGTATTATGTTCACTACTAAATTTTATTTTTTTGTACAATATTTATGTATGCGGAGTTAGTGTCTGCGGTTATTAAGATACTGGCTTGATCTCTCTGTAAAAACCTGCTGACCAACCCTTTTGGGACAAGAAGTTTGAATTAAATTGTCTTATGAATCTAAGAATTTAGTTTAATGGAGTATTCTGTTTTAAATGAAAAATGCAATAAAACCTGCAGTCACTGAACCTTCACATTCCTGACCTAGTCGTTAAAGAGCCACAAATAAACAAATCACACAGAGCTGCCTAGCAGGAACTACATTTATGTAGAAGTACACAGAACAGAATGACCACTAGCAGGTGCGAGTGTGGGGATGTCGCTCTCTATAGGGTTTTACCTCATCACTTAACGTAACTAAAGGCTATTTTCTTGTTGCTGTTTTTCAGCCTATAATACAGACTTTCATTACCCACCTGAAGAGAGCTTTTAGATTTTCTGGCAGCTCAGTTCGTCCAGCATACCCAGGGTTCATTGTGATAAAGATGCCAACAGATCTAAAAAGATTAATATCTTCCCCCATAAAGTTGAACCTCTTCTTCTTATCCCTAATAGCATCCTGGATACTCTTCACCTGAAGGCAAACATGAATGCACTTGTTAAGTTGTCATAAACATGACACTACAAGATATAACTTGACCATTTTTGAAAACATTTGCTGGTTTTCAACATAGCTTCACAACTCAAACTGTTGACAGCAGTGTTTAAGCAAGTAGTTAAAAAAAATACATAACTAATCAAGTGCAAACAAGACAAGTGACAAAGGTTATGTCAGAGTTTCTGTGATAGTCCAGTGCAGAATGACCCATAGAAAGCTTTGTGAATAGATTGCTGTAATTTTTATTTTCTTTTTAAAAAATAATTGAGAGTTATAAAGCAGTGCACTCTAAAGAGTGAAAAATGTCAGGAAATATAAATAAATTAAATCAATCAAAGAATCACAAAGCAATGTGCTTTCTCCACATTTTCCTTTAATTGTAATACTTAGCATAGACAGAACATGTAGTTTTCCATCTCCCTCTCCAACCAATACTAAACAGCAATGGCCCAAAGTCTCTAAATGTGAATCCGATGATAAACCAGAAGGTCAGGGATGACAGAAAAAAAATTAAAAACACTCCACTTAAGCTGGAGAAAAAAAAAAAATAATCTGCAGGCACTTTTATGCAGTGCCTTTCACAGATGGCACCACCTCAAAGACACAGACTGTTGCTCTGGCTTGATTAGCAAAATCGCTTTTTAAAGGTGCTTTCTGTTATGGCTGCTACATAAACTACTGAGTGATATTCATGTTTGCTCTGCAGTGGTGATGGCTGTGAAAGATACTACACAAAATAAGGATTGGGAAGCGGATATTCTTGTTTGCTTTGAAAAGCACATTATGATGGCTCTCTCATTGAAAGGTTCAACATAAAAAATAAACCAATAAAGTGATAGTCTTTGCGAGATGTGCTTCATAAGAACTCAATCAATAAAATGATTCTCTTGTTTGTATTGTAAAGAATCCCATGATGGCAGTCTTTGTGAAAGGTGCTATTTAGAAGTTCAAATGATCAAATGATATTCTTATTTGTGATAAAAAACACCTTGAGATAGTCTTCTTTGTGAAAAGTGCCATGCAAAATAAAGATTGGATAACAGATACTTTTGTGTGCTTTGTAAAGCAAAAGATTAAGTGACTGACATGTTTCTTTCATTTGTGTTGGGGAAGGCTGTGAATGGTGCAACATAAAATAAAGATCTATAAATTGATATTTTTACCCGTATTATAAAGCACCTTCTGATAATAATTGTCTTCTATGGCACAACTTTATGACAACACTCCCAACTTTACCATTCTATCTATTAAAAAAACTAAATGAATATCAGTTTCACTCAGTGAATAAATAATTAAATTTTGTGTTTTTCATTCTTTAACAATTTTACATTATTCTTCACCCAGAAAGTAGTTTGAAATTATTGTCTCTTCATTAATTACAAAATTGTTGTCCCACTTTTGATAAATAAAGCAAGCCGAGGACAGACACAGACACTCACTAATTTATTCATGTATGATACCTACAGAATGGCACTTGAGTTTATTGGAGTTGAAAATAAAAATTAACGGCATATATAAATGGTTTATGTTTTTACTTTTGAATTTACATTTAAGAAAATAATGTGAGAAAGATATATACAAGTTATATTAATATTACAGTTTTAATAGTCTTCATAATATTCATTATGTATTTGAAGAGACATTTCATGAAAAATGATTTCCTATGATGACAGCAAACACACACATGCACGCAACATGAATACTAACAATCAGCTCTGCGCCTTACAGGAGTGATGCATGTATTTTGGCACTCTGCTTTTGGTAGACATTCAAACAAGCTGAACTGAAAGGATTAACATGTCTTATGAAATGTTTTCAAGGGAGTGCTCTCTTATCATGCAATGTATTCTTAAACAATAAATCTGATATTGTTTCCCTAGAATTGTCAGTAATTCTAAAAAGTAGGTGTATTTTTCTTGAATTTGGGCAGAACAGTGATCAAGAATTTGATTGTCAAAACAGGTGTCTGATGAATTCATGTCCCACTCACAATGCAGAAGTTTGCTCATAAAAGAGACAGTAGTTAAGAAAATAGCACCTGGAGTGCAAAAAATGGACCAGAAGCTGAAATGTTTAAAGTGACATTAGCACTTGACACAACATATGAATATAACTTTAGAAAAACGTTGTAATTTGTGTTTATAAAAATAATAAAAACAGTGCATGGCATACATACAGGATTCAGAACAATCGTTAGTGCTAGCACTTTCTTTCAAAGAAAATTCTATGGCAAACACAATCCCAAGCCATTGTGACTCTTTACTGGTTAATCTAAGTTAAAGATTCTGTTCTTGGCACAGATTTGAGCCAATCATTTAACCACAGCTCTACCTTTATTCCAATATGGGACTGAATGTACTGTGCCTTTACAGTCTGGTTATTGTGTTCATTATGAAAACACACTGTATAAAGATCACAAGGTCGCTATCATAGTTTCCATGATGGAAGCTAATATATTATACAGGTTTCTGTATAATTTCTTAGTGCCTGCAGTGTTCAAAACTAAGATGCTTCACTTATCCTGCACTACATGGCCAAAAGTACGTGAAGACCCTCCAAATTACTGAGCTCAGATGTTTCAGTCACACATGCTGTTAACAGGTGTATAAAATCAAGCACATAGCCATGCAATCTCCATTGAAAAAAATTGCGTCATACTGAAGAGTTCAGTGACTTTAAATGTGGCACTGTCATAGTAATTTGTGGCAAAGGTGACATCCTATGTGAAATTTCTGCTCTGCAAGAATACTCTAGTCAACTATAAATGCTATTATTATAAAGTGGAAGTGTCAAGGAGCAACAACAGCTTAGCCACAAAGTGGCTGACCACGCAAATTCACACAGCGGGGCTGCAGTATGATAAAGCACATAAACATTGTTTGCCCTCTTGTGGTATCACTTATAACAGAATTCTAAACTGGCTCTTGAAAAAGCATTAGGATAAGACTGTGTTGGGAGCTTCATGAAATGGGTTTCCATGGCTGAGCAGCTGTACCCACCCTAAGATTACTGCAATGCCAAACGTTGGCTGTTGTGGTGGAGAAGCAGACTACAATTGCACTCTGGGGGAGAAGAAACATTGGCTACCTCCCAGACTGCACAATGCCTACTTTGATGGAGCAGGGATAATGGTCTGAGGCTGTTTTTCAGGGTTGGGGCAAGGCCCATTGGTTCCAGTGAAGGGTACTGTTAATGCTACAGAAAAGAAAAAGCTTTTAGACAATTGTGCACTTACATTTTGAGGAAACAGTTTACAGAAGACCCTTTACTATCTCAGCATGTCTGTGCCACTGTGGTTCATAAAGACATGAAGGGCCCCGAGTGCCCAGCACAGAGCCCTGACATTACCCCTATTGAACTCCTTTGGGATGAATTTTGAGCCAAATCTTCTCATCCAATATCAGCAACTGAACTCACAAATGTTCTGTTGGTTGAATGGGGACAAATTCCCATAGACACACTGCTAAATTTTGTGGAAAGCCTTTTCAGAAGAGTTGAGGCAGTTATAGCTACAAAGCTTTGGGTGGCAAATCCATAATAATGCCCATAGTTTTGGAATGGAAGGACCAACAAACTCCCAAGTGTGATGGTCAGATGTTCACAAATGTTTGGCCTTATAGAGCATCAGTGACAACAATATATGGAAGAAAATTTACTATACCTTTTTGGTTGCTGTTCACAATATGATGGCGCTATATACTACAGTTGTTTTTTTTTCTTAACTCTGAACAGTAAATCTAATTTAAATTGTCAATAGGTTGGTAACAGAGTTACTAACATGAAAATCAGTGTTTATACTTTAAAAATTACAGCACTCTGACTACATTCGCACTCTCTTTACAAGTGACTTTGTAACGTGGCTGAGAACCAGCAGTGTACTCCAGGTTTCTCACCCCATAATGATTCTTATATGGACATGGCAATTTATTTACTAATGTTAAACTATTGTATTTTGAACCAAAACAATTTGTATAAACTCACATTTGTTCTGTCGTGTTCAGACCCACAGGTCACCGACTGAGAATTAAACTGTGCAGGAGAAGGAACTGCTACTCGGGAACACTTTGCTCTCAAAGTCAAGGCTTGTTGGTCCATTTGTGATTCAGAACATAAAATGTCAAATTGAACCACTGCTACTATAAAAAGTGACAAAAAGGTATGATGCTTCATGTGATATTTCTAAATGGGAAGCATCACTCTCTATGCCTAATTTACATTTTTTGGCAGCTTAAACTAAAAATCACTTCCGTAATGTGAACGTAGTGCTAACAAGGACAACCAAGTCATTAGAAGGCTCACATTTGTGTGGCCCCTAGAGTCAGCTTGTCACTCCCTCTTCTTATACAACCTGTCAGGAAAGTCCCGGTGGATGCGAACTCTAGCCGATGAGCTTGACAAGGCTTGTGTTTAGACACATGTCAGGATGGGAAACTTTATTGCTCACAGGGAGAGGAAATAATAAAACAGAATATTGTTAATAATGATCCACTTACCTGTACAGCAACCACAGACAGCACTTCAACAGAAATCCTGTTAAATTCATCAAAGCAACCCCAGGCTCCGGTTTGTGCCAGACCTTTGTATATGTTACCACAGGACTGTAAAAAATAAATAAATTAATTAATAAATAAATGTGGTGCTACAAGATTCATGCACTTAACCATCACGATCATCAAACCAGTGGTACCCAACTCCTCTCCTGTGGCTGCTGGATTTTCTTCTAACTCAGCTTGTTGTAATTATGGGCTTAAGCTTGAAGCAAATTTATTTTTTCATTTAACTCCATTTCAGGATTCTCTGTTTTTGAACTTTATGGGGTTAAAACATAAATGTTGAAATCAGTTTCTGAGAGCTGCATCTCAGCTTTACTCTTTAACAAGAAGTTCTTCTGAGCCAATAATGGAGCTATTTCCTTACTTCTTTCATGTCATGGGACCAAAATAATTGTCAGTATTGATGTTCCATTTGATTTCATAAATATCTGCATCCACATAATAAATTCAGTCTAATGGGGGTGCTATATTCAATGTCATGTGACTACTTACTTTGAGATAGCTGATGTAATTAGGCTACAATCATTAAGGAAAGTTAGTCAATTCATGAGATGTACACATAGGGCTCACATGATATCACATTAGCAGTCAAGTCAGTGTAGTGCATTTATGTGTTAGAAACTGAATTCATTGTGTGCTATTGTGTTTAAAAAGAAATAAATGTGTATACACCTTAGTACGAACAGCAACACACATTAATCTGTGCTGAACTGAAACTTGCAAAAACACCTTGTAGACAGTTTTTAAAATTTCCCTGTCAAGTTCAAAAACAGGGAAATAATAAGCATTAATGTAAATATTGGACTGTAACGATAAACTAACTTCACCATTAGGTATGTAAACCTTAATTATTTGAAATATGGAAAAAGATGACTTTTACCTGTTGAACATCTTGTGCTAGTCACCCATGTAGAAAATAAACTGTGTTTCAACAGTATATTCTTGCTTGTTCAGGATATGCTTACTTATAAAAGGGGATGAGTTTGATAGGCACAGGGATGGTGAACTGTTTAGTACTGCTGTGCGTCCAACTATAAGGGGCAGGTGTACCTTATAATCCATCTGTTCAGAGCAGTTGAAGACATACACCATAATTCCAAGGGCTCGACCGAGATCTTTCGTAGTTTCTGTTTTTCCAGTTCCAGCTGGCCCCGCTGGAGCACCACTCATGGTCAAATGGAGAGACTGGGTCAATGTAATGTAGCACCTGGCAACAGAAGACAAGCATTACTGTAAGGACACATTCTACTCACTGTTCTTGTTCCTTTCTGTTTGCGGAAGCCATTTCTCTAGCTAGGCAAAAGGGGTCAGAGTTAGATCACACAAGAGGCACAGGAAGCATAAAACAGAGCACAATGTGTCAAAATCAGATCTTGCTACACATACCAATGAACCCCCCTGTGAATATCTAAAGGTCAGACTGTCATCTGAGGAATGTGAATGGGGAGATATACCTCCTTCCAGCCACCCCTCATCCAAACAGGACTTTAAAAGCTATTTAATAGTTTTGCTGTAAACCAAAAAAAAAAAAATTATAAATAAGAAGTGACATTTTTATGAGCTATTTTGTTCCACAAACAGTCTGTGGAAAACCGGCTTTGTGTTTAGTATTTTAAATCATGTTGTATGAATATTTTGACATGGCACATATCTGAGGTCTTACAGAGCTTGATGCAGCACCTACAGGACAAACCACATGCCAGCCGTGGGGTACTGGTATATGTGATTTAGTACTTTGACTGCTTGCTTCCATGACAGCCATCCTTTACTCAAAGCCATAGTGGTTTAGAGTTGCAAGGAGCCACAGGCAAAGATAATCCAGTAAATAAAATGATACTTCATTAGAACTTTTTAAATAAAAAAATATTAAGGTGCAAATAATGTGGCCTATTACAAAAGTATTAAGTCTTGTGCACAGAAAGTTGACAGGGCAGAACTCTCACAGGCACCACACACACACACGCACACACACACACACACAGTCTTAATTACCTAATCTGTATGTTTCTGCAAATGTGGGAAGAAAATCCAAACAGACACTAGGAGAATGTGCAGACTCCACACAGGCTCAAACCTGAATGCTGATTCAATAAGGCTGCAGTTATAATGATTGTACCATCCAGGGGTCATTCAGTATGTGTGGGCATCTCACAAGCTTTATGGGGGGGCAATTCATAAGGTAGCTGAACTGAAACACAAGCTTAGTCAGTTTATGTTTAGTATTTGTTTAAAACTGATTGTAAATGGACTGCTGTTGTATATTTGTTCTACTAATAAAAAACCTGGAAGATTAATCTTTCACATTTTCCACTGAAGTATCTATTTTGGCTTTAAAAGGGTGTCATGTTACTGACACATCCAATTTTAACATTCTAAAGCACAAATGCTGCTTGAAACACTAAACTCTATGGCAGGAAAATGGATCTTTTAGATGATGGCCTTAAGTTCAGTCAATTGGTCTTGTTCAATGTGCACCAGCGAAAAACAACAAGAATCAAAGAAGTTCTCATTTTTGCCTTTTACTGACATATCCCGATAGTCTTTAAATCCCCAAGCATCACTACCGGAATCCATCTGCCAGTCCCAGCTATGAAGAATAGAGACATTTTAAACATTGTCAACAACTGACCTGTCTGTCAAGGGCGTGATTACCAAGCGAGGAGTGTTCCCCAGGTACTCATATGAATACAGAAATTGTGCATCACAAATGTTTGCAAAGCAATGCTTCTTTTCATCATCCCAGCGGTGTCGCAGTTGGGAAAGCCAAACAAAAGCCTGGGAATTCTCCACCTTTTTTAAAAAAATGAAAAAAATAAAAATAAAAAGAGAAGAATGTTAAAAAGGTCTTTGTGTGCTGTCATGTCTCAAAAGAACCTTGAGGATCAGCTTTTATCTTGGTGGACCTTTTTGTATACTATACTGTATCTCACAGAGAGAGAACATAATAGTCACATCACAGCAGGAGGTTTCTTGGTTTTGTCCCTCATAAGATACCTTCATGTACTTACAGCTAAGTGCCCTCTGTTGATCAAGAATTAGAATTATGGGAACAGGACAGCACGATTTTACATCATATATTATAAACAGAGTCAAAGGATAAAGTAAAAGAATCTAAACCCAAAAATAAAATATATCAAAAGGTTTTCAACTGACCAAAAAATGTATATACATTAAATATCTGTATGTTCAGTATATTTTATATTACTAATAAGTACTATGGTGGTTATACTAAAATTAGTTGTAAAACTCAGAAGAAATAATGAAAAGCACATAGTTTATCAGCTACTGCCATAAAAGCTCAATCAGACAAGTACAAAAAGGTAGTTGACAAGGGGAAGAGAGAGGAAGTGACCCCAGTATAATGTGGGGCAATGATTTCAGTGTCTAGGAAATCAATCTCTTCAGATCCAATGAGAGGATCATAAAACAAAGAGAGAACAATTTTATCCTGAAATGCATTCAAGCCAAGTCAAAAACCTGGAACTCGGCGTGCAAGCTCTAATGAGAGCCATTTGAAAACATCATGTAATCACACTCCTGAAAACCCATCTCCAGGGTACAAATTATCATTCATCACCATTTAAAATGTTCCCTGAAGATTATAAAAGAAACTTGCAGAATAATGTAAGACAGTTGCTAAATAAACAGAGACACCATCCTCTATATCATAAATCAAAAGAAAAAGGGATTAAAGCATCTTCTGGTTTGCTTGCCTCTGGACGAGTGATTCATATAATCAAATGTTTATTCCCCAAGTGGTAAGGACAGAATTAACGGACATTAAGACTTTGCAAAATAAAAAAAATAAAAAAAGGCTTGTAAACCAGATCTTGGTTTATATTTAATCATTTAACATCACCATTTTTTAAAACAGAAAAATAATGCTGATCCACTCACAAGTGTCAGAGTTTCCTGACAAAGTAAAAAATAAAAAGATAATGCAATTAAGGAAAGGTTTGCATATTTGCAACTAAAAAAAGAAAGCTAATCGTTTGTTATATGACCTGAACAACGCCTGATACATACTAAAAGTGTCTGTGCCATGACGCTGAACAGCAAGAACCAAACAGGAAGTTTTCAAAACTATTCATTATGTCAACTGGCAGATGAATCATTTTCTTATATATTTTTTTTATTTTATAAACCGGTTGCTTAGGAGACTGTCCTTACCATTAGCAGTCAGACAAACTAACTGGTACACATCCAACTGCTCAATGGGTGTTGTATTGCCAAAAAATAGAAAAAAAAAAAGTAGAGTAGAACTGTAAACTGTGTGAAACGACACTTAAGGTACAGAAACATATGGAGTGGAACTTCTGCATGATAAGCCTGTAAACAAGTTCGTTGTATTAAAAAAAAAAAAAAAAAGGAACTTCTCAGATATTCAACACAATATGCAAAGGCTCAATCTAAAACAATAAATGTATCTAATATTTTATAAAATCCCTTACTGTAGTGAGTGTCACAAACATAATAACTTACACGTTTTGTTCACAGGCTAAGCAACTTGCTCAGGGTCACACAGTGGAAACTAAACAAGGAGATGTAACAGTATACCTTCACTTGTATCATCCGATTTTGAACAGTCCATAAAGATGGAGCATGATGCTTCAAAGATGTGATGAGTTTTCTGGACAAGATGCACGTATAAGATGTTATTTTGTGTGTGTAGCGGTGCCGATGAATAGAATTGTTTACAAATTATTTTACATAGGTGCACCTCAATTAAAAAAATGTTTGAAAAGGTAATCTGCTGACATGGTGGCTACCACTAGAGACATTTTTTATTTTGTCTGATGTCCGATTTCTTCCCTATTTTTTGTTTAACCTTTAGGTGTTTCAGTAAATGTTCCTATTAAGCTTGGTTGCCTGCCTCATGCATTCAATGAAAATTTGTCATATAAGGACCCACACAAGATTGCCAATAAAAGAATAAAAAGCCAAAAATAAAAGTTAAATGATGCAAGAAAAGGTTCTCTTGCACTCTCTCTTAAAGCGAATGTCTTCTGAGGATTCCTGGAACCAAACGTCAAATTTCACGGCTTGGGTGGTAACTGCTCTACGTATGGAATATGTACCATCATGGAAACACATGCACTAGGCCATCATAACATTGCAATTCATGCAGATGTCACAACTGTAATCTTCTCCAACCATCATTAGTCTCTCCTGTTTTCAGATACTATCTTACTAGTCTTTCAACATTTTACTTAGAAAATTGGAATAAAACATGTACTAACTGCAGTCAAAGTCTAAGCACACCTGAGCAGGGTTTCTTGAAATAATTGCTCATTGTAACCTTTTTAATGTTTTCCAGACCCATTTGATGTTTTTATTCCTGGACAATCTTTAGTACTTCGAGAAACGTGGACGACAGAGTGAGGTGGAAGGGTTTCCCTCTTGAATTTTAGACAAATGTCAGATTAACTGAAGATCTTCTGAGCAATTTCAATTGCTTAAATCAGCCGACAGCAAACCACCACAGCTCATTACCATTAACTACAGTAACTCGCAAACTAAGGACATTAACCGATGATGCATTTTGGGTTGCAACAAAATATTCAATAGACTGTGAAAAAATATTAGAAAATTTCTATCGATAAAGCACAGTAAATGGGTGAAGATGAAGGGGCATCCCTGCACCAAAACAAACACATACAAGAAACACTATTCCTATCTGATATATATTGCCACTAAAATGCGGTACATCATCTATTAAATCTAAAAGCTGAAAATATAGATAATACTATTGTGTTAATGAATAGTACAAAAAATTTATTCAGTTAGTTAGCTAAAATACATAATCAAAAACAAATTTATATGTAAACATTTTTCTTGTACTCTTTACAAACCCTGTGTGTTCTCTAGATCATGATTAATTGACTTCTCATACATTAAACAAAAACACAAAAAAATGGCCAGTTTTGTCTTGCTGCATTTAGTTTTCAATATAATCAGACTCAAAATCACAACATTTTACAGGATTCCAAGATATCTGAAAATTAACTATTGTGATTGAACATTCAACAGGATAGCATGGGAAATATATAGGGCTAAACTGGAATGTTCCAAATAAATTTTCTCAAAAAAAAAAAACTGATATTTTAAGGATAGAAAGTCAAAGTTTCTTTAAGCATTTTTTTTTTTGATAGTTACTACTGGCCTCCTAACTCGGAATCTCTTAAAACCTCTTCAAGTATTGACCCTTCTATCCACTGCTCAGCTGCTTTTTATTTTAAGCAATAGCAGATCTGCAGCAGTACGATTTAATCTTTGCAGTGATTAAATTAATTGCACAAATGGGGAAAAATCCATTAATAATTCAACAAAGCTTTTTGTCTAGAATCCTCTGGAGAAAAGTGGTCATCTGCTGGTCACCATAATAACTTGCATGTCTAATCAACAGAAGAACCTGAAACAGCCAAAGATGAACTGTAGGCTCACCTTCTGAGCGATCATTTTGGCTACCACGTCTCTTGCGTGCACATCAATTGTGCAAATGGTCATAATTTTCTGGCGGTCACCAGGTGTGAGCTTCCCAATAAGCATTGTGATGAGTGTGTTGAGCTGGTTTACTTGCTTCTTGTAATATTCCTTCATTGCATTTTCATAGCCTTCTTCCAGTCTGGCAAAGGCAATGCCAACCTCTGTAGTCCACCAGATCTGGGTACAAGTCAAGGCAACCTTACAAAGAAAAGAAAAAAAAAAATCTCTTCACAAAAGAAAACCTAGAGCCTAAATAACAATTATATACAAATATTTTGTAATTTCTTAAAAAAAGACTTATTTTAACTTTTAACACCTTAGCCTTTCTTTACCGTAATTTTAATACCTCCTTACTTTACTAGACAACATACTAATGAGCACACTAACAGTGGTTTGTCCAAGTGGAAGTCAATGCTTGATTGGGAGCAGCTAAAAAAATAATTTAGTTGCTCATAGTGTCTCATCTCATTATCTTGAGGAAAATGGCCAGTTCTTCCTTAAAGCGAAGAGGAACACCTCACATAATATTCCTGCTGTTTTCTTTGCTTGACACAGGGTGTCACTTGATAAGCAGACTGGATATCAAGCTGTCATGCGTATCCAGTGAATTTCAAGGAGTAAATCTTAATCACTATGAAGACAATGGTGACTGATTAGAAAAAGCATTACCCCATGTGTGTGCAAATCAAGTCTCAACTGCACAAAAGCAATGACGTAAATCCAATTTGTGTTAAGCATTCAGAATGACGTGCAAAAATCACAACTTTTATGAAGTACTGAATAGATATTTCCATTTTTTCCCTATAAATTGGAGGGACCAGCATGCTACTGATTTACCTGAGCTGGGTAATCAAAAAGCCACTGATCCCTGGGCTTCTCTTCGTAAGCTATCACCGCCTCAGTCATCTCATGACGGACTGTTGCCTTCATTGCCTCCAAAACCTTCATCAGCCAAACCTCAACCTGTCAAAAAGAGGAGAGATTATTGAGGGAATGTACACTTCTAGTTAGGCTTTCCAACCAGCCTAGTTACTCAAGAGATGTACACAACAGTAAAAGGGCTACAAGTTTAATCACTATGTTCTGTGACACGAGTTAGACACTCAACGTACTTGGATTTGTTAATGTAGCATCTTCTGCTGACTATGGAAAGACAAATACCTACATGTAAAAACTGCACAATAATATGCACATTAAAACACTTTAAAGGCTTTTATGCTTCAATTGTTGGGATGGACAGAACTTTATTTGTCCCCTGGGGGAAATATGGCTTTTTACTTAATCTCTTTAAATAAATAAATACACACACACACACTTTGATCTGAATGCACACAAGCAATGTCTATAAAGCAAGAAAATTAAAAAGGAAAGAAAACTTCTGACTTGGCGGTCATAATCACAGTGAAACATCAGGCTGACGTATTGCCATCGGCATAAAGGAGCCCCAGTAGTGTTTCATCCCACACTTCTGCTGAATAATTTGTTGGCTGACAGTACTCAATGTCAGTGTGTCAGAGAGAGGATGTGCAGCATTGTTCATAATGGCACTCAGTTTTGTTTTAATTCTCTCCTTAGCTACTACCTCCAGTGGTTGTAGAGTGTGAAACTAAGCTTGCTCTTTTAATTAGTTTGTTGATTCAGTGGGCCTCTCAAAGTGATTTTACCAGCCCAGCACACCATGGTGTAGAAAATTGCGCTTAATACTGGGACCCACTACTGAAAGTAGATATTGGAGTGATGTTCACTCACTTGTAGGGTCTAGTAAACACCAGCTGGTCAAGAGAGGTATAGCCTGGTCAGTAGGAGTTTTTAAGACTGGAGCTGCCATGACAGATCAACCACCATAACATGAAATATCATGAATGAAACAAGAGACAACCAGCAGATTGTCACACTGTATATTAGATGTCATTGACAGTTTGGCATCCCAGTCAAGACGAACACTGCCCTCTTGCCTAGCTGGGAAGCCTATATAATGGCATCTCAGCTGGGATGGATGAGAGTTTCTTAACCAGCCAGGAAGCCAATGCGATTGACCTCTCATGTTCAAACCATTCCACAACATACTGAGTAGCAGCATTCCTTTTGGTGAACACCCGTCTGAACACCTTGTGGGTAGCATAGGAGCTGTATTTCCATAGGGTTGCCCTACTGGGTACCATGACTGCCACCAGGGAGAGCTATTGGGAGATGAATTCTCTGTCCAGGGATTTTCTGCCTGACTCCGAATTACTTCCTGGAGGCAATGATTTAGCATCAGTACTCCCTGGTGAGGTTTAAAAGGGATATAGCCACGTTATCCCTACAATTGAACTATATTGTGGAAGAACAAGCAGCATGTTTTAAGGTATTTCGTCAAATAAAAATATTTATTTGAACTTGGGACTTGTGTGAATGAAGTTTTTCCGGAGGTCAGGGGCTGTACTATGCTCCCTGTAGATCACATAGGCAAAACAAATCACACGTAAAATACATGTGGAGAACACCAAAAGTGAAACATCTACTCCAATGAAAGCAGTTCTCACAAAGCATTAGGCAAGAGCAGCAAAAGACAGAGGCGGGGTGCAAGTCTCTATAAATGACAGGTAGTCTACTTGTAACCCTTAATACAAGTAAATATATAAAGTATTAAAAAAAAAAAAAAAAAAAAAAAAAAAAAAAACAACAACACAACAACAGAAACACACACACAAACAACACAGTCTTGTCTGGTAAACAAGTGTGGCAAACAAGCAAACTGACCTTGCAAATGAAAGAAAGTAAAAAAAAAAACAAAAAAAAAAATATTAAACTGTAAAAATAAACAATACAATAATGCACTTGTTTCTTGTAACTGTTAGGTCTTTATATTTTCAGTGACATGCAGTTATTTCTAAGCTAAATCTATACTGTATAACACATAAAAAAACTGGACATTAGGTTCAATGCCAGCTGGAGACTTGGAAATATGGGAAATAAAAACCATGGCCAGGCTTCAATAATGGATACAACCTCTTAGGATATGGCATGTTAAACTCCTTTGGTAGGGAAACATCCAGAGCTAATGTGGCAGGCTACCATATATGACGGGAGTCTCCCATATAGAAATGATCTGTAAAAATAGACTGAGACAGGTCGCTCTACTATTGTAAACTTTTCCACAGAGTAGCAAAAGACAAGTATGGTGCTTATATGGTGAAAGAGCCCATTGCTTCAAGGAAAGCAAAAGTTAGACGAAAATTCTCACCATGTACAAAATACAACTGGCATCTTCCAAACAGCTCCTTCTACATCTTGGAGAGTGTAATAATTAATGTGTAATAAAGCAGTTTATAGTCGAGTATTATATATTTGGGATAAAAATCAGGACCATCAAATCATGGGTCATGATCATGTCTTGGAAGAATGTGTGAGAGCACCTGCCCTAAGTCAATAAGTGCATGTACCTTGGGGTATAAAAATGTTGCTCAGCAGCAGTTTTTTTACTCTCTACAATTCATCCGAGAGCAAAGTTCCATGATTAGAAGTTTTCAGTCATCAAAAGAATGAGATTATAGGGACAAGCATCCACAGTGAAGTTCCTGGGCTAACACTGAATGACTAGGTGAGTAACTCAACAATAAGCAAGGACCTCCGAGGAGAACCATAGCTTCTCCGAGTCTAGGGGGATCATTTCAAGTGGTTTCAGTAGTTAAGGAAAATGCTCCCTTGGTGTCTTTCGTTGGACATACTCGAAGCAGAGCCAACTGAAAGAAAACTTAAGAATAGGCCCAGAAAGCTGGTCCAGCTGAGGTGTCTGTGAATTCTTCAGATGGATACTACTGTTAGATACTATGGCCTGGTCTGTCCAACCTGATGTCTTGTCACCACAAAACTCAAAGTAAAATGATTTGAAGACGACCATGACAAATACATGCATTTCTCCATTTTCTAACCCGTATATCCACTTGCTGAATACCAGTTCAGAATCCGCATTACACCTATGACTTGGGTGTTTTAAATGTAAAACTTGAGAAAACCTAATTGCATTTATGAGAGAGGATTCATACCAAACAGAAAATGACCAGGCCTGGAATTTAACACAGATTTCTTAAGCTGGGAGGCAGCATTTAAACCAATGCACCAATCACATCTTCTAATAGTGAACAATGAATTTTGTTTATTGTATTCTTATTAGACATCATTTTCCAAAACCTGAGCTAAGAGTTTTACAAACAAAGTATTTGTATCCCAGAAGCACAACTGCTCTCCCAACAACAACTCTGAATTTTCATTACCCAATATGCCCTAGAAGCATCGCTTTCACTGCTGCTCAACATTTTCTTACCTGTCCACTGCAATCACACTGCTCATTAAAGGTAACATATTCCTTTTCTTTGCTGTACATTCCTAAGCCAATTTTGGTGGGCTTGCCGTCAGGTCCATCTTGAAACTTCATCTTTGCCATATTGTCAAACAGCTTGGAGAGATGGTGCTGAACCTGTTAAGAATTTACACAACAAGATGATCAAATAACACTGGTGGTTTCCTTTGAACACAGCATGTTTGCACTTCAGTTTCATAAGATGTGAAACACTGAATTCTACTGATCCTGCTGTGCTCACAGGTTGTAATATTTGGTGCAGGTCTGCAAATCATATAATGTGCTTTAATACCCTTTCTGTGAATACACCTGCACAATTAAACCAGATGAGGGTAGGGGGGCTGAGGTTTATGACCACAAGGTAATACATGTACAATCTTAATTTTTTAACCTGCTTTTACTTCTCCAAGAACTGGCAGGATATCTTTCTCTCAGAAATATAAATGGTCTAAAAACAGAGATGCCGAATAGAAATTGCATATAAAAACACATTTTATGATAATGCACTTAGAAATAATTCTTTTAAAGTCCTAAGCATAGTATATTTCATAAACATTAAGTGCTAAATGCAAATGCCCAATCGTGATAAACATTTAACCAAAATATAAACATTTACAGGTGGTGTCACAGCTGAGGAATTACTCAGGGTGGCACTCTTTCCCTTTCAAATCACCTTCCTCAAGATGGCAGAAATGGAATGCAAACTGGGGTCCCTGAAATCAAAGCGGAGAACTCTGCAAACCAGCTAAAGCATATTGGTCAGCTAGTGGCAGATCGGACTGCTTAGCTTGCGATTTGGATTTTACTGTGCAGTGGTTCTCTCTCCCAACCTGAATGAATGTACTGCTAGTGCCTCAGTGATCAGCACTGCACTGCTTCCACATGGAGCTAACAACCAGAGATCAAATTGAATTCCTTGTTGCTGTAAAGTTTGCATCTCTTTGTGTCAGCATGGCCTCTTCTCCAGGTATGCCAGTCTTCCTTAACTCTATACTGACTGCACATCAGTACAACTGGAAATTCTTAAAATTGGCCAGGTATGTATACGAGTGTGGGTGCCCAACAATAGTCCTGAACTGGACTAAGTGGCTTAGGAATGCTCTTTTTTATCCTGTTCATACATATACAGTGGAGGGATGGTGGAGAAGTGGTTAGTACTGTTGTCCAGTGGATCCAGTATGCTAGGTTTGAATATAGGTTATGGTCTTTGTGGAGTTTGGACATCGGTGGGAAATATAATTATTATATAAGCACACACACACACACACACACACACACACACACACACACACTTTGTAAGTCAAGCAGACTTTTCTTGTACACTCCGTTTATTGTATCACTCTCATCAGTAGCAGTGGCTGCTAACTGTGCAATTGACAGCATTGAGGCAGACGAAAATGATAATTGCTGCCCTCTTGAGGGAAAAAAATTGAAAAGCATAAAGCATAGAGGGGAGCGATTTGCTCATCCAGTACAGGATGAATCACTCAAATTCCAAACTAATTTCTTTAAATTTTAATGTCTTTGTAAAGGCAGGTGCAGAGCATTCAATTCAGGCACATTCTTATAACCCTGACAGATGGATGTAGGAATCTGAATGAGCATACAATTCAAAGTATTTTATATATGGTCTATTTTATATACCTGCACATTAAGCATCCAGTTAGGTACACCTGTTCTTAACCTTGCTTAATTAGTGGCATCATGACATGTGTAAGCAAAGCTGTTTAACAGAATTAAAAAAGGTGCATGTACAACAAACCGAGGGCATGCAATGCAGAAAATGAACAAAATTGAAAATGTTAGTTGCTTTGAAAGGTGCATAATGGAGAGTGGCAGTCACAGGGCATGAGTGCATTTAGAACAGCCACCTTTTTTGGATTTCTACATACGAGTGCCATGGGTGTATTAAAAATGGGCCACCACCAAAAAATAAAAAACCAACACCAGTACTCAAGTTGGGAAAAGACTGATGGTAACAGGAGCGGACATCCTCATGAAGAACGAAGGAGGATGGGTTTGTAGATCCAAAGTGGAGGGAGTTCAGGGCCTTCATTAACAACATGAAGTGCTAGACCTTAAACAAGCATGTGAAATAAAAGTGCACAATGCAGGCTTCAGTACAATAAAAAGTATATTTAAAAAAAAAAAAAAGTTTGTTCACCTGAGAGGGGTCAGTGCCATTAGACAGAATATCCAGAAGATCAGCAGATGAGATGAAGTAAAAGCGGGGAAAGGCAATCCTCTTTGTGTCAAGATATTCAGTCAATGCCTTCTCACACAGAGCCAGTCTGCAGAAGGTCAGGAGAGTAATTGTGTTAGAAAGCCCAATTCTACACAATGAGGACAAGGTGGAACATACATTTATCTGTTTCATGAGGACATCAGTGTTAACCTGTGCTAGACTAGATGGGATTTCTTTTTCACTGTAAGATAATGTTTTAAATTGGAGGCATCTGAGAGTTGCGCATACAAATGCACACTAAAGGCTTTTCACATAAATTTTTTAATTAATGACCAACTGAACAAAAATTAGACTTCTCATTTCCATACATTATTGTTTTAATACCCAGAAGTGCATTTACACCATTGTCCTAATTTAATACTGATTATTATTTTGTTCTAAATACTAGCACGGATTTGATATGTAACCGTGCTCATCTCTCTTTACTTAACAGGTTATCAGTAACACTTATCAGTGGAGTGAAAGAAGACAGCATTCACTAGGAAACGTTTTGTATAAAAATCAGCAGATGACAGATTTAATCCCTATTGCTGACAAACTGTGGGTCCCCGAGTGTGTCACTTAACCTCCCAAAAAAAAAAAAAAACACAGCTTTATAAATCTGAATGTCATATGAGCAGAAGACATTGACTAAAATATAACTGTTTTGACTGATGTTGCTTTCCCTTTTCTTTTGATTTCTGAATGTCTTTCCAGGCAGTCCAGCAACAGACTCCTGCTACAGCTGAAAACAGATTTGCAAAAATGCAATTCAATGTCACTTTGTTATAATGAACGTGCTTTTGCACTCAACTGGTACATGTAACTCAAACGCTCGGTAAGTAGAGGCTGTGCAGCAGCACTCATTGCAACAATTACACAAACAGCATGAGCTCAAATGAGAAAAAAAAATGTACCCACCTGCCTTGGATATCCTCTAATTTCTCATAAAGGCCTGGCTTATTGGTGGCTTTGACTACATTTGGAGTTTTGCTAACTTCATTTGAGAGTCCTTTAAAGTCAATATCAATGCCTTCAAACCTTTTGGAATCCTATTAAGACATAATTAAATGGATTTGGTTTTAACAAGTACACAACTAAAACATGCATTCTCACTGTTCATTGTGTATACAACAAAAGCTCATTGGTATTGTAACCCCTGGGGAAGAAATCCCATTATGTTCCAAAAGAGGGATTCAGACAGACTGGCTGTGCATACAGCTTTGTTTGTGAGCTACAGCTGAACTCCTGTAGAGGGGTTAGAACGTATATTTTCATACCTTTTCACTTCCTTCAGTGGAAGGTATAAGACACACCATGCTTACCATTCAGGGCAGGTAGACTTGTTTATGCAGTACAGCCTCCTAGCGGCAACAACTTGGACTTTAAACCACAAAGTTGCAGATTTGATCCCTTTCTGAATGTCAGTGAGAACTAAGAAGGAAAACTTCAAGGTTGTGCACAAGGCACAAACATTTAGAACTACTAAAAGAAATTCACACACTGCTATCCCTATCATGACTTGGACCTACGGTGACTCTTTGAATACACAAGGATTTCAACATATTTTTGAAATTATTCAGAAAGTGAACCAATCCAAGAATTGCAGATGCCAGCGTACTTGACAACATATTAGATATAAATAATTGGAGTATCACATCAAAACAACTTGTGTCAGTGCATTGAAATTTGGTGCATCTTCAGGAACCACTTAAAGTGAAACAAAGAACAGTAACACTAAACATAGGAATAAAGAGATACGAATGCAAATCTACAGGTTATAAAATTCTATAAACGGGAGTTTGCAAGTTAACTTCAGCACATTTCCTGAGGTTAGAACCAGAAAATCAAGAAGATGAAATAATGTTAGCCGAAAAATAGAAATGGGTGTGGAGTAGGGGTTCGGTTTGAACAAACAGCTACTTGAGCCCACCAGGAATTATGAGTGATCAGTTGAACAAACTTCAACTTCAGTGCGTAGGGAATCTGAAAAAGGTAGAAGTGGACAAAGACTTCCATGAGGCACCAAACCGTAAATAAAAAGCAGCTAAACTTCTGCACACTTCTTAGAAACTCACAGAGGTCAAGCCTCCCAGCCACCAGCAGAACCAATATGTGTTTTCTATTTATTCTCTATATTTCGAATCCATTATATTGGAAGAGAAGGCTAATATTCAGAAGTGACAGAAAGAAAAACTGGGCCTTGCAAAAAGGTGGCAGAGTACGAGTGTGGCAGTACTCAGCTGTATTATGGAATGCATATCATACTGTATGTATTATTCAGGTAACAGTTTACGTCCTATGAAATGATGGTGCTAAATCCAGGATGAACAGAGCATACTCCACTTCCCACACACATCACAATATTTCACCCTGTTCTTGGAAAGGCTAGCACTCTCGTCACCGTTTCCCAAGGTCATCTGTGATGCACAAACTGGCAGACTACTAATAGAAATTCACACTGCTATCCCTGCCATGACTGGAAGCTAATGTCATGCATGCTGACGCTATATGACAGACACTGCTTTGATATTTTCCATTTAGCGCTTCTGTGAAGTTCCTCTCTGTCAAAGACAACCAGGGAAATGTGGACAGTGTGAGAGTTCAGCAACTTCAACAGTTGTTCGTCTTGAGTCACATTTGACATTTCATAACTCTCTGGTTGTACCAAAAGAAACAGGTTGACCAAAAATGTAATAAATAAACTGCATACACTGTATGATCTGTATTTATGGCTTATGTTTTCACATATTCAAAATCAATGCAAGTGGGTATTCAAAGCCAATTTTAATATGAAGAAAAGGAGCTACACATAAAACAGCTGGTGGCTAAGGCATAGTCATAGTGTCAGGTCATGTTGGGGAGCATGCAGTAGTACAGCACATTGCCACACCCACCACATGACGAAACAGCTCGGGATTCTGGTTGGCAACCCTGGCAGACACATGGTCCATTCCCAACTACCTATCTGCTGCAGGCAGGTGTTATGTGGGTGTCTTTTGGCCTGGTCCAGCCACTTGGATCCTCAACAATGAGGACCCTGTGAGCTGAATCATCCTCGGGTAATTGTACCATATAGCCGAAGTGCTGTAGAATCAACTGGGAAAAACACAGGAGGTTCTGCCTCCAGTCTGCACAGCATTTACAGTACCAGTGTACAGGCCGGCCATGATATCCAGCAACTTTTGGGGGATCTTGCAAAGTCTCAGGATGTCTCACAGAGAAGCTTAAACACTGTACGAACATCGACAAAGGCAGTAAAGAAACTCTGCAGATATTTGCATTTGCACTCCACGAGAACCCTCAGTGCCAGGATGCAGTTGATGGTGGACTTCTTAGGTGTAAAACCAGACTGCTCAGATCGCTGGTAAGTAAACAAGCAATCACGAATACTATTGAGGATGACTCTAGCAAAGACATTACCCGGCACCAAGAGCAATGTTATCCCTTGTAGTTAACGCAATCCAGGCGATCACCTTTCCCTTTCCAGACAGGGACAAGTCCAGGTTTTCAGTCAGCTGGAATCTCGCCCATCTCCCAAATGGAGGCAAAGATTGCTTGCAAGACAAGGATGACAGCCTTACCACCAGCCTGGAGGAGTTCACCCCAGATCTGTGGTTCACCACCTGTGCAATCTCAGCGAGACAGGGGGGCTTCACAGCTAATTGGGTCCACAGTTCTTGACGCTGATCCTCCAGAGATACCAGTGTCCTAGCCGAATGATCAGCTTTAAATAGCTGCACAAAGTAGCCAGCCCAGCGGGTCACAACTGCAGTGTGATCCGTAAGGACTGTTCCATCAGCAGCTCTGACTGCGACTCTGAGAAGAATAGATTTGGATGTGTGTAATGTTTCGATTCCGGGGAGATGTAGTAGATGTAATTATATTGTTGTGTTCAGAGAAAACATGTTGCTCTTCTCCGGTTGCATAAAAAAAAAAAACTGTACACAGATACATAACCTAATTTACAAGGTGCTACAAATTTTCTCTCATACATAATGTACATGTTTAAAATTTACACTAAGAATGAAATTTAGATTAAAACATGTAAGCCATATGATAATTAATGACATGCTATACCTCTGGTAATTGAGATCGGATATCTTCAGAGCCAATGAAGATGCTTTCCAAGTGTGACCAGGTGCGCTGAACCTCAAACCATATAGAAATAACAGAGTCAGCAGTGGACAGCTTCTTTTGCCATGAGGAAACCTCTTCTAAGAAAAAGGCAATGTACTTGGAAGTCATTAGATTCTGAAGCTGGACCTGATTATCTTCCAAGGTTTCAATGAGTTCCTCGTTGGACTTGAGCAAGGAAATCTGGGTTCTGGGATGAGGCTCATACTCAAACTCCATGTTGTTCCAGGTTGAGTTGAGCTCCTTCAGTATCTTCTCCATTCCCATTTCTTTTACAGCTTTGTCAACAATGCCACGAACATCCTCCTCAAAGTTGTGCAGATTCAGTTTCAACAGATCAGCTAAGGTAGTATCCTCATTCATTGTAAAGCGGACACCCGTGGCTTCCATAAGCTGGAACCAGTGTCTTTCTCTAATCGCAGGGTTCTGCAGTTCAGCCACAGCACGGAGGGATGTCAGTATATTCTTAACTGTGTCATCCAGTCCTGTGAAAGCATCCCATGCCCTCATTTCTTTATCAAGACCACGAATGTCTTTTGAAAATCTCTTGCAGTCTTGGTCCATGTTCTCCACATTGATATCCCTCCACCGGGTTGTTTTCCAGTCATTTATGCTGGACTTGACCATATTTATCATGTCCCAGAGGTCTTTCAGGAGAGACACCTCCTTCCGGCACTGTTTTAGCTGTTTGTAATCCGGAACATTCACTTCAAACAAAGCAGCAGACTCAATTATATTTAACATTGTGGCCTCCTTTTCAGCAATCTGCTTATAAACCATTTGCAGTAGCTCATATGGATTTTCACAGGAAAACCTAGAAATAATTTTAAATAAAAAAAAAAAAAAAAGTTAGCCAGAATAACACCTAATGAACATTAACAAAAGAATAATCAACTTAAAAGCATTTATGAAACAACATGGTCATGATAAAAAAGGGGAACAATAAGTACCATATGATAGCACTCATTTTGAGCAATGCCATACAATTAAAAAACAAAAAGGGGCATACTGATGCTAAGTAAGTTTATTAGGTTTATTGACACGTTCTTTAAAGAGCAAGAGAGAAACAAAAAAGCACACTTTTTATACTATGACTGTGATGGGAAGCTTTTCTACTAAATATATGCACCGCATATATATATTACATAGTTTACTGTGAAATAATGCAGTGTATGCAACACGTGTTTTGTTCAGGTTATTTGGGCTCATCAGGCATACACACTCCACTGATCCCCGGAGTGAGTATGCCTCATGAGCCCAAATAAGGGCGAAACACGTCGCATACTCTTTGCATTATTTCACAGTAAACTATGTAACATTCTATGATCTGCTTCTCGCAACAGAGAGGGCCCGTGGTGGATGTTTGCCTGGTAGGTAACCACCCATACAATCAGATCGGGACACTGACCTAACTACACACACACACCCCTCTGAAACCATATTCAACAAATAAACTTTAAGAGTTGCTTTATAACTGTACCTGTCAGTTTTGGCCTGAATTTGGTCTCCTTTTTCCTGACCTTCTTGCACAGGACAAGTCACAACACAAAACACACACTCATCCTTGCTTTTATTTAGAACTTACTTAAATGGTGCTTCAATACGAAACTGCTCCCTGAATTTATGCTGCTCCACATTAAATGAATCACATTTCCGGCGGAGGCTAGCAACCTCATTGGCCTGAAGCGGAGCAACATGCTGCTTAACTGAGATGGCCTGTTTTTTCAAGTTGTTCCACTTCTCTGGAAGTTCCTAGGAAAAAACAAATAAGAAAAAAAAAAATCCAACCGGCACCATGTGAATTTTGAGCAACCAACCTAACATGTCACTGGGATATGAGAGATGTGGTTAAAAAATCAAAACATATATGGAGAATAACCCAACTACACATGTCTTAAGCATTCCCTATACTTGATGTGAATCCAAAATTGCAAAAAAAGAGTTAGTTAAACTACGATTTTTAACCACGGGGGGGCGGGAAAAAAAAAATCAAAACAAAACAATTATACTTTTTGGTCTACCTATTAAAAAAATCTCAATTTAAATTGTTAAAAAAATGCCAAAAATGTAAAAAATAATTACTGAATATTGTTTAAATTATTTTATTTAAACATGTTTCTTAAATCTCATACAAAAAACAATAAAACCAAATTCAGAATACCAAAATGATTATTATTGACTCTGGAAATTCAAACGCCAATGACTAGTATTCAGACATACCATATTTATAATTATATCAAGAGATATGCCAAGTTGGGTGGTATCACTTTTTTCCTCTTTCTCGTGTACATGTAAATCACAGTGTGCATTGTCAGTGATATGGTAATACTGTATGTTAAAACACCACGGACTAGAAAACAGATTGAATTATTCAGACTCTACTCCTGTGGCCTTCCTTTGCAGCAGATCATTAAAACACGTACCTCTAACTGCTTATACACCTCATCTGGTAACTCTTGTTCATACGTCTTCAGCAGCTCAATGGTGTGTTTCAGTGGCTCAAACATACCATCTGTGTTGCTCTGTCTCTCCTTGACAGCCATTAGATGGCCCATGACATTCACCAAACCTGCGTAATCACCCTCAGCTACCTTCTTCACTAGACCACTGTCAGCCACTTTGATGAACTCCTGAAGGTCAGATAAACTGTTTTTAAAAAAAAAAAAAAAAAGAAGACATTTTTGACTGTTCAAATCAGGCCAGGGGAAAGGTGAACTGCTGCTGAAAAAGACTGCACTGAATGGAGTACAGTATTAAGAAACTGAAAAGATTAGATGAAATACAAAGAAAATTAAAATAACTTTGAACTAAAACAGGTTTAGCTGTTCATGCCCTGCCAACTCTACCTGTTGGTGACATGGTCAATTAGGTGCTGCTTGAACATCAAACTCCATTTCTTTATAACATTGAGGAGTGCAACTTTAAAGGGCCGAGAATCAATTCGCATCCAACCCCCAAATACACTGATGGGCTCCAGGTGGTTGACTTCATCATAGATTTTCTCGTATGAATCAATCTGCTCCTGGAATTGCTCCAGCTTCGGGGGTGTCTCAGGAACGCCATCCTCTGCATGGGCCTCGATTTCTTCACTGGTGAGAACATGGCCATAAAGCAAAAACTGGCGCATGAATTCCTTCCTGTCATCCACGTAGAGATATGAATATTGGTCAAATGTGTTTCTATACTCGCGGCACTGGCACATGACATTGTGGACATTATTCATGAGAATGTTGCGCATGTCAGCAAGGTCAGCCATATCTTCCATATCAGCCTAAAATACAAATGAACAAACTCATGATGTAATGGTGATAATTGCCTACTGCTCTATTTAAATTTATTCTTTAAACACAAAGTTTTCTTCCTTGAAGAACTGAATTCAAAAAGATGTAGCTGTCAAAATCTTTTTACTAATGATCCACTGCTTTTATTCTAATTTTGCAAAAAATGATCCATTTATTAAACTTTTACTCCAGCTAAGTGTTATGGGGTGCCATTAAATTTACAGTTATCATTGGCTGCAAGCTAACCACTGTGACAAAGTGACACCTAGTAAAATTACAGTAAAACAAATACATTCTACTTTGGTGAAAATAATCTTGCCTTATAATGAGGAAATTCATTATGTTGTGCAATCCTAGGTACCAGGGTTGAAATTCTGTATATATCTTCAACAATTCCTTCAATAATTCCAATAAACCCATCGCTAGCACCTTCTTCTAGCGAAGGCCTAAAAATCATGTCTGGAATACGAAGGTCTAAATGAGCTTCAAATAACGGGGCCAATTTACAGTCTGAATCTGTGGGAAGTAAGAAGAAATTATAAAAAACATTCATTACAAATCTACAGAATAAATTAAGCTCTCATTTATAAGCAGACATAAAATATATCACAATACAATAAACATCTCACAATAAATGCCAAAATTAGCAATCATAGGCACTTGGCCCAAATGAAGAACACTGCAGGCAAAATGATCATAAAAGAGTAGCTCATCAGTTCAATACTCCCTTTTAACAAATAACAGGGACAGAAGGGTACCAAATCCAACTACTCTGCCACCAGTTAATACATGTCCTATTTCTGAATAAGCTTTTGACTATTTTATGTATTATTCTAAGCAGCTCCGAGTTTGGGATAACATCCTTAAAACTAGATTAGCACTTTAATTATTGAAACTACAGAATAAAAATGCTGAACTTTCACTCATTTTGTGAACCTATCTTGGATTCAATCTTTAAGTTAAGCTTTACAAAAAAAGTAAACTGGCACCATCAATCAGAAGGTAGTCCACGACAGGATATAGACAGACACACACTCAGTCATGGCCAGTTTTCACTCTCCTGTCAACCTAAATGCATTTTTGGGCCTGTGGGAAGAAACTCATAGAACAGACATTCAGAAAAAGCATCCCAGGCAGGCATCAAATCAAGGTCCAATTACAATGATATTCACTTCAACAGCATCCCAATCAGTGATTTACCAATATCTGACAAAGTTAGACCGACACAGCTCACTGCTTGTGACCATTAAATGTAGTTATAGTAGGAGAACATCAAATTAGCCAAGTCCTGTGTGTTTAAAAACAAGGGGAGTCCAACTCTCAAAACTAGAACGGACTTCCAGGAGAGAACATAATGGCAGCTTTTCTATACAGACTGCATCTAAACTTATTAACAGATAAGCTAAGATCCTGTCACTGGACTGTAAAACATATTATTAATTAGAAATAAAAAAAATCTCTAGACCAAGGGTGGCTAAACTGGTATTTCAGATTTAGTCTTGTTCCCATGGCTGGTTCCTCTCAGCTGCAATATGTAAAAAATTGATAATATAACAACTTGTACTACAAGAAAACAACATTTAATCCTTATACAGTATCCAATATAACAGAAAAATGAAAAATGTCAGTGATTTTCTAACCCACTTTGTCCTGAACTGGACCTATTCTAGGTAGCATAAAAAGTGCAGAATGCATGCACACACACACACACACACACACACACTAGAACTCTGTTCACCTACCCTGCATGTGTTGGGATTGTGATAGTATGCAAAACACTATGAAGGGAGGACACAGGATGTGAACCCTAGTCTCTTTACTGCGAGGCAGCAGCACTACCACTGTGCCACTGCCGTCCAAAATGGGGAAAAAAAAAAAAAAGACTTCATGTAATACTACTGAAAGCCAGTTCAGATGGCAGGAGACATTAAATTAGGGACTTTAATAAAACAAAAGCATCATCCAGATTATCACAAAGGCAATAGTTATTAAGCAACCACACTCTTCTAAAGAGAGTACAAGAGGGAAAAAAGATTTCAACAATATCCATTTTCCAGTGACGCAATGTGCAAATACAGAATTAAATTAATAAAAAGACAGCTTATTTGTACAAATGACAAAGAGGTCAGGACCCAATGAATTGTCTTCTGTGTATGTAGCATCATCATCTTATAATAGATCTGAGCTTAGACATTCAGTAAATGTTTGTTTCTAAAACACTACAAAATTAAGTAACTGGTTCAAATTTTATACTCTTATACTATATTTATGTTTGCAAAGAGTACAGAAGCCAGTACCTTTATTAGCATCAGACAGTCAGCCAGCCCACTGCATTTTACTGTCTTTCATACCAATAAATCCAACTGCTTTTATGATTAGTTTAGTATTAAAACATTTTTTGGTAAAACCAGAGAATATCCCCAAAGCAGACTTAGAGAATGAAAAGGTGCAAAAAAATAGGTTACAACTCTAAAGATGCTTTTTTGAACGCATCTTACCAGTGTTATCCAACAAAAACTTGAGAGAACATTCAATACTGTTAAAAAAGCCATCAATGATCATTTCGTCAATGTAATCCACATATGTTTTCCACATTTCTGTTTCAGGATCAGCTCTAAAAAGGTCCAAATTTTCCTAATTAAAAAAAAAAAAAAAAAACTTTAATTACAAATAAAGAAACCAATGCATAAAGGGATATTTTTGCAAAATTACAAAATACAGTGGAACCTCGGTTCACGAACATCTGGGTACACGTACAACTTGGTTTACGACCAAAAAGTTTGCCAAACTTTTGCCTCAGTTCCCGACCGGACACTCGGCATACGAACAAGCCAGTTTCCCTTTAGGTTTGTACATGTTCAGTCTCTCCCTGTGCATTTCCTGTGCGGCGGGCAAGAGAGAGAGCGCAACACAAACACAGGCGCACGCACGAGAGACACACACACACACACAGGTGCGCGAGACAGAGGTGCACACAGACACTCCAGGCTCGCGAAAGAGACACACACACACACGCGAAAGAGACAGAGCGCGAGCGAGCAAGCGAGAGAGGGAAGGCTGGACACAAGGTAGAAAAGGATTGTTTTTGTTTTCAGTTCCGTTTACAGCGATCAGTTCATAGCATGCATTGTGGCAATGTTACTTTTCTTGGTGGTTTATTAAATTATGAATTTTTCAAATGTTCATTTTTTTCCCTGTGCTTAAAACTCATTAAAAAAAAAATTAATAAATAAAGAAAGTGTTTTTAGCGAGCGGTTCCTAGCACTATTGTGCGAATTATTGCAGTGTTAGTTTTCTCTGTTGTTCAAGGTTTTCTCAGTGTTATTCAATGTTTTTACATTTAGTTTACTATTACGCTGTGCATTCTATGGTATAGTTAACTATATTTGTGCTTAAAAACAAAAAAATATATATTTACATATAGTTCGTACGGTCTGGAACGGATTAATTGTATTTACATACAATCCTATGGTGGAAATTGCTTAGGATCACGACCAAATCGGTTTACGACCAGAGTATAGAAACAAATTATGGTCATGAACCGAGGTTCCACTGTAATCATGAGAGTTATTACTGCCAAGAATTTAATTTTATGCAGATATAAACTGCAGCACATTTAATACAAATACATATATTGACAGCACCTGGTGAATATCTGCACAAAAAGTGCATAACAAAGTACTTATTTATGGATCATATCCCTGGTGCCAGTAAGTGGTAACCCCATCTAGAAACCAATATGGCAAATCAGGAGTGAATGATGCAATTAATTGTACATCATTAGTTCAGGGCATCAAGACTTGCCTAAACAAATGTAAAAAAGTGACATTAATGTAACATTTATGATTCCAACAACAACAAACAGGCAAGTTAACATAAAAAGCTATGAAAACAATATATTGATTCTGCCAGTCCAGTCTTTCACCTAAGCAGAATGGGGGGTTGGGGGGCTGGCGGTTGTGGAAAAAAGTGTGAAATCAAAAGGCACCACATTTTACTCTGAATACAAAATTGGCTAGAATGGAAAAACTAACATGTAGAATATCAGGAGTTGATTTTGGAGAGAGTGTTTTAAACTGGTGAAAGTGTTAAAATGTTAATATTACCAGTTCCCTATTATTGACTCTTTCAATAACACATTAACAGAGTGCACTGCTGTGAACTCACACCACAAAGCATCTCAGTTCAAATCAGTCACGAAACCTGCGATGCCTGACTCAGAAGTGGCTCCTCACACCTAACACTAAAGGAGAACTCCATGATTCAGCAGCCTCTGAACACTGCACGTGGATCCCCTCCTGGTGACATCAGCTGAACTCTCTCTCTCTCTCTCAGACCTCACATTTTCGGTGCAACACTGCCGATATACTCCATCAGTCAACAGTGCAAATCTACAGACAGATGCTTCACGTTGCAAGTCCACAGCAATACACACGACAACAAGGGTGGGATTTGCACCGCAGATGGGTGGAGTATACTGGCAACGTTGCACAGAACTTTGGGGGGGGAAAGAGATCTGCATACAGTGATTAAAAGAAGCCTTTGAGCTCTTGATGTAAGGAGTTCTCATTTAGCGTAAACTGGGCGGAAACACTTCGGAGCTGGATGTAGTGAGTTTACAGCTGACTGGCGACAATTTCCACAGTGCAAATCAGCAAACTGAGATGCTTTAAGGTGTGACTCCACATCAATACACAGTTTTACAGTATAGTTAACTGCACTGTATTAGTGGTGTTAACCACAAATAGGCAGTATAAAAAACACACTTCTTTATCAAAAGTTAGGCAGCAAACTTGGGCATTGTGCAAACTTCAGCCTGGAAACTAATAGTACCATCATGCTCAAGAGTGTCCTCTTATGGGATAGCAAAAGTAAACCAGTTAAGTGTGAATATTGGGTGTGCTTGCAACAGTGATTGTCTTGCACCTTATTCAGTTATCATAAGGGGGCACAGTTAACTTTAATCAGGAGAGGAAAAACACTAAAATAAAGGGAGAACATGCAAACGTCAGGGTAAAGGTATGTATAGGGTGGTCCAGATCTAATTATGCAATTTTCATTATGCTATAAAACTTAAGTTTATTACATAGAAAATCACCCATAAAATCCTGGACAATCGAGAAGTGTGCGAACTGACAACAAGAAGAATCGTCTTTGCGCCGAACTGGAATCATCCCCGCATAAATCAAAGTCATCCAGGTGAATTGGATCTGCATAATTAGATCTGGACCACCCTGTACAACATACAGTATGTATGCGAAGAAGTAAACCAGGGTGTAAGTGCTGTAAGACTATGAAACTATAAAATACTGCCAAAAAAAAAAAAAAAAAGTCATTGAAGTTAGAAATATTACAATAAAAAAAAAAATTGGTTCCATCATACCTTTATCAAAGTATGGATTCTGGCACCAGATTCTTTGATAGCATGGTAACGTTTTTCAAGCCTTTCTCCCCGGTCATCCAGGTTAAGCAGGGTGTCTTTCTTTCCTTCTTTGCGCTCGAAAATTGGAGACACCCAGGTTTTCATGATATTCAGTATTACTTCAATGTTGTCTTTAGTTTTTTGTAAGCGTTTTTCAAGATCATGCACCAAATCCCGAACAGCCTGGATATATTCCCAGATACCTGAAAAAACACACACAAGAAAAGATTCAGTTTGTGTCTGGAGGACAGCCATTTCTCCTGCCTACAATAGTTATCTTTGCTTACCATTTACATATTAACCCTTTGGAATTTAAGAAGACTGCATCTTTCTTACAAAAACAGAAGTCAAGTGTACCTTGATGACAATATGATTAATTTACATTGCCTTTACAAAGTGGCAGCATATATAATTTACTGTAAGCACTCGTAAATCATAGAAGGCTAGGAAATTAAAAATCAGATGTACCAGCCCTGGGAATTAAATTATAGAAACAGTAAAGCAGTATTTTGTATTATGCCAGCAAAGTGAGGGGATTGTTGAAGAATTGAATAAAAACTCATTGTGAGAAAAAGAAAGCACGTTTGGGTTTGAAGAATGTCAGAAATTAGAGATTCATGTTACATTTGTATTCTTTATCTGTCAACCCTAAGTGTTTTATACAAAGTACCAAAGGCAAACCCAAAAACAAACTAAAAAAACAAACCATGCAGTGCCTTAGCGCTTTACCTCCACAGGCCCCTTAGCCCCCAAGTACACATGACACCAGATCTTCTATTAACAGACGAAATGTTTAGAGAAAGCTTATGGGTTGTCTATGATATTAGCAGGATACCACACCTCCTAAGTGGCACCTATTGACCCAGAGAACTTAAGTAGCCTCTTTCCTTCTCCTAATTCTCCTTTTTTTCACTCTGGGACCCTTTAGGAGATATTGAACCTCAGTAGGCTTAGGCAATCCAAAGGAACTACTGCATACTGGTGTGATCTGGCAGTTAGGATACAAGTGAGGAAAACCGTGCAAACCCTTTGTCATGGAGGAGTCATATGTACTCTTGGCAATGACTGTTCAGCCACATAACCCCCTTCAGTGACTTGTTGAAAAGGGTGATTCAATTTGCATAGACTGAAATGGTGATACCCAGAAAAGAGACAACAGGAAAATTATTAAGGCCTATGATCCCAAAGTTTGCAAATGAAGACTACACTTTGGGGTGGGAGGGAGTTGGTAAAATAAAATTTAAAAAAAAAAATACAAAATTAGATAGAGGTGATCTGCAAAACTTAAATTCATTTTTTGGAAATCCTCAAGAATTCATACAAAATCAAATGATGAATATTGTGACTGTGATTTGTTTACAATAAAGGTAGTTATATAAGAGTAGATTTACTGCCTGCAGAATCAGTTCAAGCAGCATCTGAATCTCTGCGGTAAGTGGCTCTTCACTTTAGAATTCAATGGTGAAACAGTGGTGTGCGCTTCTGCATCAAATTTAATGCTCCATAGCTACTCAACTAGTGGAACAAAATAGAGCCCTTATTTTCCTGACATGTTCTATTTCAAAGTCATATGGCTATTTGCATTAGTTAGAAGGCAACCTCCGTAATTAGAAAGTGAAGTCACATTAGATAGCTAGGCACAAGAAAATCCCAGACCTCTCCATACCTGCATACAGACTTACATGAAAGTAAACCCCTTGAATCATTCCAAAAATTCAACTTGGGATCTATTCACTATTTGGTGCTCACAGGTTTTAAAAAAAAAAAAAATCAAAACTATGAAAGTGTCAGAGTCTGAGGTCCTTGGCCCTTGATTGAATGATGATCTCCAAGAGGCCTGAACAGAAACATTAGTTGGAAACTCCTTCCAGAAACGGTCCAAGAGAGAACAATGTGGGTAATTAGTAACTTACAGGCTATTAATGTATAATTTTCTTTACAATAAAAGGAGCCATCACATATTTTAAGGAAAAAGCACTTGGAAATATCCGACTGAAACATTTGTATTTCCAAAAGTCATAAATAAGAAAGATACATGTCTCAACAGGAGTCTTTCAAGAAACATAAGAAGCAATGGCATCATGCAGGGTCTGAAAAGGAAAAATCATGTGTGGCAATGGGTGTGGTCAGCTTTTAAAATTTACTACTGAAAGACACTGCAGGATTAGACATGCTAGACGTGAGGCTCCTACACACCCTTACCCTAATGTTCTGTGTTCCAGGTCTATAAACTGCATCTTATCAAAAGGGTCATTCTTAATCTCAAATCCACCATCCATAGGTTTGGAAGAAAAACTTTAGTGGCTCACCTTCCTTTCTCCAGTTTAAGGAATGTTCTGCCTGCTTCAGTTGTGAGTCAACCTCCTGCAGTTGCCCAGCAATCAGAGGGTACTCCACCTCCAGGACTGTCCTCAGAATCTTGTTGTACCAGTTTGCTGTGAGCTCTAAATTAGCCACAAACTGCCTGTATGACTCCTTGGCGGCAAAGATGTCTGCTGCAGTGTTTGGGATTTTGTCTGCCTGTGTTGCTTCCAAATATTTCACCTCTCTTAATACAGAAACCAACTACAAGAGAAGTATTTATAAAAACAAGATGCCATTAATCAAACAGCCAACAAGGAGACATGTCAAAGAAAAAAAATGCTGATATTTTATAAGTAGCCAAGCCCATCTTAAGATTAGTGATGTTGCACTCATTCGGACAACAAGGCAACATTTAACTGCTCTGCAAAGAATTGAAAGTGCTGTGTCTGGTGTAATGAGACAGAACTATAGTATCTACATATGAATATAACACATCTTTGGTTTGCATGAGTGTACAACACATTGAGTTGCTTGCATATTTTGCCTCTGTATAAGGAACATGGCAGAAGATATTCTGAGAAGCCAGGATAAACCCATCACTTATTGAAAAAAATGGGGTTATGCAGAAGATTCCTTTGTGAAAACAATTGTGCTTTCACCAGTCTAGCCCCCAACCCACAAGAAACTTCTGCTCCATGTGCCTAGGAAGTAGACATTAAAGGACAAGGTCCCAATGTCACAGTGAACCATTTCACCAAGCAGTGATCATAGTATAGAACTGTGAAAACAAAATGTACTACTGGTTAATATATTAAGAAACTTGAAGTTGCTGTTCACTATGAAGTGGAACAGTTGACACAAACACACACCCCAGATGCACGGTGTGGTTCTGTATGAGTCGCTTCACCCTTTAAGGCACACATTACACTAATAAGAAATCAACTGCAGAATATTACACTTTTAGTGTGTCTTAGAATAGTGTTTACTAGGAAAGCTGCTGTATGAATCTATAGCATTACATAAACAATCTATTGACTTTATTCATAAACATAAATAAGTCATTACCTAACAGTGGTCACATATGAAAATATGAAATATGAAAACAGACATATTACAACTGTACATTTGTGAAGTGCTAGATGGCCAAATGTTCATTTTGACCAACTGTCAGAGTTTTACTGTTTAGATGGACTTTATTCTCCTTTTTGTTACCTGAATGACAATACGTCCTACAGCATAACCGGTGTTTGTGTACATTACTATCTAATGAATCTTTTGGCACCTCCAAATTAATTGGATAACTACTTGTTAGTTTTCACTTTCACAATCTGTGCACTGTATTGTTGCATTCTGTTGTGGGAAAAAAGGAGGCCTTATTAGCCTTCCTCACTTAATTTACAATCAGCAGTGCAGTCAACGCCTAAAATACTGTACATACATCAGGCATTCTTAACAGAAGGATATAAAACAACACCTTTACTGCTCTCTGCTGGTAGGAGTGTAAAATTTAAACTACTGTATATCTAAATTTGTTTTGAGCTTCAGAGCCAGCGTCAAACCAAATATTAAGGAGTTGTGATAGACATATACATGCAGAGATTCACAGTCTCTCACATCAGGACAATTTGGCATCATCAATCAAACTAACGGCATATCTTATGGGAGGAAATCCAGATGAAAAGAAAAACATGTAAACACCACACAGATGGCACCTCAGCCAGGTTTCAAGCTTGAAAAACATTTCAGCTGACCTCTACGGTCAACGTAATTCATCAATTTTGTTAAAATCATTTTTCTATTATAGGTTAGCAGCAAGGTGGTGGCAAGGAGTAGCATTGCTCCCACAAATCTGGATGAGTTTGAAACCCAATCTCGGCGATCACTAAAGTTGGATTTTCCGCATGCACCAGTGGCATTTATATCTGGTTTTAGCAGTCAGAACAACAGAGAACCTAACTCTCTTAAGACATCAATGGGTGAAGGACACTGGAGCCGGAGCCAACTGTCCTCAGAATCTTGTTGTACCAGTTTGCTATGAGCTCTATCTAGACATGATTATCTAGACATGAAAACTTGCCTTCAGCAAGGCCAAAACAGCGAACTGTTACGGAAATCTGTTTTAAAGGGGGCACTGAATCCAAATTCTTAAAGGAAAGCACTTGAACCAGTTTCCTAGAACTGTGAGGCAGTAATGGTATCCACAGAGTCACACTAATTCTCATAGTAATTCAGATTAAGGACTTCCTAGTCAGGAGTAAAGCACACAGCAGTCAGGCATTTGCTTTTTCTTATAATTTCTTGAAAATGTTTCTAAAACCTGAATATAACTGGTCAGGGCTGCAAGAGTCACAATTAACCCAAATAACTACATGTGCACCTCTTACACAGAGCAAAACACTTGCCCCAGTTAGAACTGCCAGATGACCAAAGGGATGTGTCTGGTCTAATGGAGAAGTTTGCAAATTTCACACAAGGTATCCCAGTTGGCAAATGAAGATGGAGCCCATGTGCCTTTAACCAGAAAGACCAATGCATCACCATGTTGTACAAAATACATGCACACAAATTGAAATATTTCAGGCAGAAAAACTTGATGCCCTCTGTTGACACTAATCAAAAATATCAAAACCTTAAAAGGGGAAAAAAAAAACTTGTTTAGGATAAACAAGCTGGCATACCTGAGGACTAAAATTGACTGTAATCAACTGTGTCTCAGAATCTCTGGTAATCAGTGGCTGTGTAAGGTTATACTGAGATTTTTCTGCCACGGTTTCGGTCCAAATGGAGTAAAGCCTCTCTGAATATCTGCAATAGAGAAACATAGCTTAGCATGCGACTGGACTACTACCTGTAGGCCCCTGATATGAACATGCACACAAATAAAAATAAATAAATACATGATGCTTGCCCACTGTGACTACTATGGAATAAAATATTCAATATTTAGCAATGAGCAAGCTAATTATCTACTACAGCATGGGCCATTATATTCAATCCATATAAAACTTTTTCAGCCTTTCTATATACTGTATTCCTTCAGTTCATTCAGAAACATAGTGATCAAGAGCTACATAGATCTTCTGATCCCACAGCTCTTTTCTCTACGTGAGGATACATTGATATCCTGCACCATTTCACTCAAAAGACCACTCTCTTATTTCATTCAACATATGTGTTTTTCACCTAATTGTAGAGTTAGTAAAGCCCCCATTCTCTAGATCTTCAAAGGAATATTACCAACTCATTAAAAAAAAAACCTTGATTGCTTAAGAAGATAAATCATTTTAATAAGGAGAGGAAACTGTTCATTTTCATTAGGGTTACTGGGCTAGCTAACAATTATGCTGTCCCAATATTTTATTCACAAATTCTTCAAAGCTGTCTGGGTCACTATTTCAACTCATGGCTCATTAGTTTGCTCAAAATTTGCAATAACCATTTTGGGAAGAATTTCCTCCTGTTTATGACAATGAATAGCTTGTCAAAGTGGAATATATTCTGGAAAGCTTTTAGGGTCACTTCTTCAACTAGCTGTTGGTAACTTGCTCCAAGTTTCTATAACCCCTTGTATGAAGAAGTGCCTTTTGGTTCCCATCTTCCACTTAAGCTCCACTTGCGTCTTTCAACACATAATTCACTAACTTAAAAAAAATTCAATCAGATACACTTTCTTTATACATTTGGGAATTTTGAAAACTGGGATTAAAGTCTGAGCAGAACAGCTGTTGATTTATATTCATCAGTTTTACTTTATAACCTAACATTTCATCTGCCTTTTTTTTTTTTTTTTAATTACTTTTGCACATTGCCTGAAGGCTGAGAACACTGTGTCAATGTAATCCCCTAAATCCTTTTCTGAGTTTGCTGCTAATATATATTTTTTTAGTTTTCATTTAAATTTTTCATGTAGTTGTATTTTAATAATATTTATCTTTAAATTTTTCAAGTCGTAAGACCAAGTTTCTTGGACAGCGATACTTAAATAAAAACATGTTAATGATTTTAGTCTCATTTGATTCAAGGAGTTTCAGAATATTTTCTCTGTATTTAAACTTGAGTAAAGATATTCTTAACCCATTGTGCTACCTTGAGGAATGTATTTTCAATTATAAAGCATCTTATGGCAGTTGCTACAAACGGCACTGGATAAAGAGTGAAGTGCTTAATTGAACTAAAATTTGCAAAAACAGCAAATGTACTTTTTACAATTAGGGAAATAAAATAACTAAGATTTAAAAAAGGCACCAATAGATCTGTCAGTCTTTATTTTATAATATATACAGCATAACAATCATCATCATCAGCATCATCATGAGGAAAACATAATGAAAACCAAATAAAATATAGTGAATAGTATACTCTACAAGTTAAAACGCTGGACTGCAAAGCACACTGTCACCGGTTCATTCCTCAACACTGCCCCCAAAAAGTGCAAGTCACTTCAACGTCTGGTTATCATTTTATTAGAAATAGAGATACAATTTTATTGTGTTGATAAAGTTCCTCTTGAAAGGTAATATATTAAATCACAAAGATCAGACTTCATTCACTGATCTCACCTTGTAGAAGTACCGAACCAACTCTGAAAAGACACTCTTGAGAACCTAAGTGATGAACCACGTCTCCTACCTATGATAACATTGCAGATCTATGGAAAGAACTATTTTACATCTCAAAGCACATTGGGATGGGTTTCAGTATGGACAGATGCTAAATAAAGCAAGATTATATATTTCATTCCTTACCACTGACTGAGTTTTACCCCCAGGTAAATCATTTCATCTTCTAGGGTCGCACTACAACAATAATGCGCTTCAAGATTGTATCAACTATGTGCAGTAAAATAGCTGCATAAAAACCACAAAAATCAAAGACTCGGTTCATCCATGGTACTTTCTGAATTGCTCTGAACTACCAGTGCAGAAATACGCTACATAATGAACCTGTAAAGAGCATCAGAAAAAGTAATTGATTACGAAGATAGAATACATCACAGAAAGTATGGACTATATAGTACAAAGTTGCTAGTTACAGTATGCGCCCAAAACCAACACACCATGAGGCTCTGAATAAATCACTTTACATTCCAGTGTACCAGTTGTAGAAATATGGAAACCTTTGAACAAAAAAATATGCAATTTGCTGGTCGCCTGGGATAAGTCAAGTAGCAATTAAACAACTGTGAAAAGCAGTATGTCTGGTCCTGCACATAGCAACATCCAACAGAAGATGTAATTAATTCATGCTAGAATTCAGTTGCCCTACACCTACAAGGAGGAACACGGATCAAGTTGTAAAATATATAGCAGAAATTCTTTACATTTCCAAGATGGATATAACATTTCTATGTAAAAGGAAAGACAGGTAAAAATTAACATCATAATAGCAGATAAATGACTGTCAAAAATTAGACTTGATAGTGAGTTTTAGCCTACTATATAATTACTGGCCAAAAAAACAGCACAAATATTTTTTTTAAACCTACTTGATCCAACTCAGAGTTCCCAGAAGCTAGAGACTATTCCAGAAGAACTGGGTACAAGGCAGAAACCAACCCTGCACAGGACAGCAAATTATAGGACTTGCTCACGCTCACACACACAGTGTAGAATCATTTTTTATTAGTGGGTTACAAGGAAGCGGAGACTATTATGGGAGCACTATGCACCAAAAACCAAGCCTAGATGCTAGCCAGTTCTAATGTGCATCCTCCCATAAACATAAGCGTGCAAACCACGGTTAGAACGACCCATTAGCACTTGATCAGATATGAACCTAACAGGTCAAAGACCATTTACTGTTTTGAATGAACACCATCATTCTGGTTATTCATCACATATTAATAACCCCTTTCTACTAAAAAAGTAATATTCCGAGGCCCAGATTCATACTTACTTATCCAGAAGCTGCATCATTTCTTCATATTTCTGGACCATTCTCTTTCCTTCTGGAGATTCCATGCATCTAAAATATGAAAAAACAAAACTACAAATTACTTTGACTGAAAAGGATTTAGATTTCCCACTCTCCGTGCATCCATGCAAACAGAGGAGCTGTGAGGTGGAAGAGAAGATGCACAGCGGCTATTCTAAAACGGCATACTGGGAAAATGGCTTAAAAGTCTCAGACTGGATGTGGCCCATTCTGTTTATGGAAAGTAGTTCATTAGGGTCTGGCTTACATATAAAGTGTGGTCTAGAAGTATGGCTCATGTACTCTCTGCCAACAATTACCAATCATGAATGAATAATTCCAGGAGTTGATCAAGTATGCAACTCTCTGTGAAATACTTTGTCTTTGGTATCTCTTAAGATTTATGGAGACCTATATTTCTCTCTTCACCATTTTAAATTTTCAAGTTTTAATTTAAGCTTAGCATTTATGCCACTGAAACCCTGAATGGTCTAACGAGATGCATCATTGTGTGATATCTTTATAGCTGCTCCTAAAATTAAATTAATGGAAAATTTGATTATATATTAAACTTGGATATTAAAAAGGCTACATGAAATGTTTGAATAAAGGTTAATAGCTACTTTTTACAAATCTGTTTACTGATTTTCTGTGTAGGCAGTAAACCAACCTGTAAATCAACGGCCAATTCATTTTGTAAAATTGATGCACCCAGTCAGGAGGAGGGGGCAGTCCAATGGTTTATGGCAAAAAAGGGAGCGATGGCATGTGATCATATAGCTGTATCATGAGCAGGTTGGTAGCCAACAAAAGGCAGTACATTTTACCAACCAACAGGTAGCTTTCAAAACAATTTCCTTTGGTCAAGCAGTATAAATACATTTATGTGGACATAATGTGGAAGCAATGTTAGATGAACCAAGTCAAAAATAAGAAAATGGCTTCCTCCTTCAACATTCAGGAAATTCAGTCTAAGCACACTTGTCTGGGACAGAAAAGCAACGCATTTCAAAATTCAGTTTTGTCCAGCTTGTTTTTTGTTTTTGTATAAATAGATTTTGTAGATGCCATCAGTTGACAATTGGCTTGAACACAACTGGAATTTCCCAAATAATTGAGTCTTTTATGGGAGATTGGTTTATTATAAATGAGTTGCTAGGAACAGAAAAATATTAAAGGGTTTAATTCTGGGAAAGGCCCAACAGGATGAGACAGGAAAGCCTATAGTGGAAGATGCCTTTGTGGGTATACGGAGGGTACAAGGGGCTCAGAACTGCTGAAGGACTACTAGAGAGACCTTATTAGTAACTCATTCAGGAGAGAAAGCATGTTAAAGGAAAGCAACAAAGAAATTCTAAGATAGGATACACAATAAGCAACTTACTGGCAGTGCTTAACTGAACTGAGATGTAGTCATAATTTGTGATGATTGAGTGGAAACTTTAGTGTAATGGGGTTGAAATTACAGGTTTAAAAAAAAAAAAAAAAAAATTATGAGAGGGAGGAACACAAAGGTAGTAAAGAATGTTACATTATTGGAGGTGAGCATGTATGTAAATCACATATTGTTATCAGGGTTACTAGGGTAAACAGAAACAGGAAAATAAAATCCATTTGATAATTTACATTTTTCACCCCTCCATTTTTCATTCTGAATGAACTTAAATGCCTAGTTTTGACAATCTAATCTCTTTGTTCAATGCAGTGAGATGTAGGAGGTGCTCCTTCAACATTATGTATAATATAACTGGAGCATTTTGCTTTCCTCTCACAATTCACTGACATATTTAGATGAAATCTGAAGGTTTTTATATATAAATTTATCAGCAACATTCAAAATGTTTGGTACTCACGGGTGTGTAATGTGTCTGAAGTTGCCAAATGGGACATGAATACGTTCCTGCAATTCTCGTGCCCAACACAGCCCTCCAGCTACTGCTGGCATGTTTTTATCCACAGGTGTATAACCTGCCAAAATAATACAAAGAAATGCAATTGACAAATCTAGTACAAATCTACACAATTTAAACTCACTCAACAAAATGCAAAGACAATTTAACTCCCTAAAGCCAAGTGTTTGAACTATAAATCACAATGCATCAGCACTGTGTTCCTTATAGTGAGGCACTTCACCAGTCAGGAGTCAATTTGCAGAAATATGGAAACTAAAGTGCATTTTGATGACATTTAACATAGGAGGGAGCTAAATAAGAAGAAATGGTAGAGCACCTCCAATTTCTATCAATCTAAAACAGGTGCTTTGTTTGAGGTAGCAGTACTAAACATTGCATTACTATGCTACTATTTGTTGCATAATTCTTATTCCAGAATTTAAAGTGCACTACAAATATCTAACTTGACATTTACATAGCTCTGGAAATGAGAGTAAGTCAACAAACATAGTGTCTATAATCTTGCAAGGAAAAAAGTTAGAATGTTATAAACTTAAAGTGAAACTTCACTCTAGGATGCAAGAAATTCTAGGGATGAAGGTCTGTAGTGATTCTCCATTCCACCCCAGCCCTATGATAAAGTTCACACTGTCTGTCTTTACCCAATTCTTTTTCCCTTTGCAGGTGCCGGTTATAGAGGATTTTACAGTCATCAAGCTCTTTGTCAAACATGGTAATAAGCAGAGGATATTTGTTGTATGCATCAGCAGCTATAATCGGCCTTTCCAAAAGACTGCCAAACATGTCCATCACCTACAAAAATAAAATCAGAATTGTGACAGATATGGAACAAGGTCTTAAAATCATTGTGGCACTGGTAATACTACTGCCTGAGACATGTAGGTGTAACATGAATAAATAGTACTTGCAGCTGTCAAGTGTTTGAAAAAAAAAAAAAAATTTTTCACTCATGAAACTTATTTCTAGAAATTGAAATGGAGTATGGGATATTTACAAACCTTAAACGCATGCTCCAGACCAGAGGCATCTTCAAAAGCCTGGCAAAAAATTGTACCAAGACGACGATCCATATCTTCTACTTTTTGCTTAAAGTCTGAAACATCTGCCTCAAATTCCTAAAAGAGGTTTAAAAAAAAAAAAGTACAAAATTTTTTTTTTTTTTAAGGTTGTAATGAATGGGTAGCTGCCAAACTACTTGGTAGTTATTGCTATTTGACTCTACATGTACTTACTACAGGTCATACTGTAAAATTATAAAGTGACCCAAAAAAGAAAAAAGCAAGCTTGATGAAGTACAATAGCTGTGTGGCCGATCTCGAGCTGAGCGTGGACTGTAAAACAATGACAGTTCAATCATGTCACCAGTTCAAGGTTTGACCCAAAGACAAATAAGCTAAATAAAACCTTAAAGGGCACAGATTCAGTGCCCAGTATGGACTTAAACAAATACTCCACCCACAAATTATTTTGTTTTATATGTTACTAACCCCACGCAGCTGTGGTGAAGGGCTGAGGGGAAGAAAAAAAAAAGTAATCTTATGATTTCATTGAGATCGGGGATAACAAACTTTGATAGAATGGGCATCTAAGACCACCAATTCCAGACACATTAGTACACAACACAGTGTACAAAGTTTACACGGGATTGAGCTTTTGAACTGAAGACTCTCCCTCATTCATGAGGCGTTCTCAGGCCAGCTGGGAGATATAGTCCCCTCCAGCGTGTCCTGGGTCTTCCCCGGGGCCTCCTCCCAGTTGGACGTGCCCGGAACACCTCACCAGGGAGGCGTCAAGAAGGCACCTCATCGGACTCCTCTCTACTCTGAGCCCCGCCCGGATGACAGCTTCTCACCTTATCTTTAAGAGAAAGCCCAGACACCCTGCGGAGGAAACTCATTTCAGCCGCTTGTATTCGCAATCTCATTCTTTCGGTCAATACCCAGAGCTCATGACCATAGGTGAGGGTAGGAACGTAGATCGACTGGTAAATTGAGAGCTTTGCTCTTTTTTCACCACAACAGAGCGATGTAGAGCCCGCATCACTGCAATCCGCCTGTCGATCTCACGGTCCATTCTTCCCTCACTGGTGAAAAAGACCCCGAGATACTTGAACTCCTCCACTTGGGGCAGGATCTCTCCCCCAACCCTGAGAGGGCACTCCACCCTTTTCCGGCTGAGGACCATGGTCTCCGATTTGGAGGTGCTGATTCTCATCCCAGCTGTTTCACACTCAGCTGCGAACCGATCCAGAGAGAGCTGAAGATCACGGCCTGATGAATCAAACAGGACATCATCATCTGCAAAAAGCAGTGACCCAATCCTGAGTCCACCAAACCGGACCCCTTCAACACCCTGGCTGCGCCTAGAAATTCTGTCCATAAAAGTTATACACAGAATCGGTGACAAAGGACAGCCCTGGCGGAGTTGGTTTTCATAGATGTCCATTCTATCATAGGTTTGTTCTCTCTGTTCTTCATGAAAATGATTAAAATGTTGTCCTCAGCCTTCAACACAAAGTTAAATGGCGGAAGTATCGCATACAAAAAGTCATTTTTATGTGGAGTATTCCTTTAATGTGTTGATTCTAAATAGTTCATATCATCAGATCACTTTGGATAAAATAGCTAAAAAACTGGATCAAGTAGGTTAAAAATACAAATGAATGAATGGACCTTCCCACCAAATTATGACTGATCGGTTAGCAAAAAGCTCAGTTTAAAGAACTACTTTTTTAAGATTAAAGCAACACCTTAACCAGAAACATGGTGGATAGCTGGCAAATATTTTCCAGGGGTTGACCTGACCTCCAGGATAACCTATGTAATAAAATGCAAACAAACCTTACAAACTTAATCAGTCAATTCTCTGTAACTGGTTTTCAGTATTGTACCCTAAGGATCACTAATTAATCGATAAAAAAAAAAAACTGTTAATATGGGAACTGAGGGGAAATATTGAGCAGAATAGAACAGTCTTAAGCTTACAACTTTAATAATACACTGCCAATGCATTAAAATGAAAATATAAAAAAGTTATGCATCTGAAAGTCAACATTTATATGAGATTTCCTTGCCTTGTTACCAGGATCCAGACAGTCGTAGGTTCGTTCTGTAAATACTTTAAAGGTTTCCTGAAACTCCTCGTACATGGCCAAAACCAGTTGACTGAGATTCCTTCCATAGATGCCTCCAAACTCGATTTTTTCCAACTTAAGAAGATCCACACAAGTTAATAAAAGTTCCTTTAAAAAAAAAAAAAAGATGATTTACTTCTGTCAGTCCTTTGCATCAGCCTTATAGGCAGACCTTGTGATCAGCAGAGTATGTAAGCAGTTAACAGTTGGCAGCTTCTGTTTACTCATTATACAGAGAATTTCTTCAAATTAAACATTTGCCATTTTATAATCTGATAACATATTAAATGCATCCAACTAACATGCAAACAGTTTCTGCTGTGCAACTTGGGCACATATGTTATGCTTCAGAAACTATTTAACCATAAATTGTTAAATGTGTGACACCACAAGCTGTTCTATAATGAATCTGATTTCAAATGAAGATGGAGATGGAGATAAGCTACACATAGGCAAAAGTAAAACCCATATTTGCCAGAATGATATATTACCTTTTTATGTTTATTACTTTTAATTAATTTAAATTAATTCAATTCTAAACCAAGTGCATTAAACACTGATACAGCAGCTTCTGCATCTTTGGACAAGACTGCACAAGAAAGAAGGAAGCAAATCAAGAAGAGAACCACATTAGTCTATGGATGAAAAAAGAAGCTTTATCTCAAAGAAAGCCATAAGAAGTTTGGAAATGTTATCATATTTCCTATTGCTACAGGTCAAGGACAGCTTATTAGCTATCGCAAAACCTGGATTCTTCCACTCTCCTTCCTTCTTAGTGATCACAACAGCATGACAAGGAAGGGGGGGGGGGAATTACATAACTAATACAGAACAAAATAACAGTATATGCAAACGTGGTGCCATACGACAGTAACCATAGAAGCGTAGTCCACATGCTGTAGTATACTGGGGGTGGGAATCTGGGGGGGATCAAACAGGATGAAATAGTTTAGACATGTAAAGCAAAACTCAGGGTGAATATGTGGAGGTTGAATTGGCCTCACGGAAACAAAGGAAATGAAGTGTGGAAATTAGTCAACCTTGGTCAATCCAGAAGATGGGCAGTAACCTTACTGAATCTGCTGAATGAATGTTGACAAAGGGGGTTTATGAATATGAATGGCATTGTGAAGTGACTCACCGAAAGGAGGTAGTGATGGTGAAGGAAAGGGGGACATGATGATGGATAACATATAAGCATTAACTTTTACTAATAACTTTTAAAATGGAAAAAAAAAAAATTGGAATTTGGTGGAAACTGGCCAACCTGAAAAAACTGAGATTATTAAATTGGATGCAGCAGTACTACTGATTAGGTTACTCAGTGGGTAACAATTACTAGCATCAGTTGAATTGGAGCACTCCCAATAACCATAGGGCAATTGAACTAATGGAGAGGAGAGTCAAAAAATGGGAAAAAACAAAGATTTGACCTTTTCATCTACTAATGGTAACAGTAAACAACAATTGCCATTGGTTAGACCTTTAGCTGAAACCCTTTATATTGTGGATATGTTACCTCAGAAAACTAATGCTGCTCAAGAGAGGCAGCCAGTTCAGGACAGCACAATCTTTCTTTCAGACCTTCCATGCATAGCAACTGTTGCAGCAAAAACAAATACACAATGAGCCACTAAATAGCTGCACAGCTTTTCAGCTTCTAAAAGATTTTCTACCATTCAGCTAAGAATTCCTTTCCTCCCAGATTAGACAGTAAACCCAAACAGGCTAAACTAGCTTCCACATATATATGCCTCCATCATCAAACTCAACAGTTAAGACGTATCATAAGAGAAAGTTAAATCAGAAATTGGTAGTCCGACCAAATCAATGTACAGTAACTGATGCACAGCTGACAAACAGAATTTTTCTCATAAGATTGTTAAAAACAACTTTTTTAAAAACCACGTAAACCACTCCTCTTCTCTCATGCACAAAACAGATCTCAGTGTGCCATCAGACAGAAATGTAGCTCATCTCTGGCTTACAGGATGCACCAACCTGGGCATTTTGCTTACTCTTGCCAAAAAAAACACATTAAAACAACAATTTAAACAACCAAGGATCCATTTACTTCCATGCTTAAAGTGTTGAGACCAAGAGCCTGAAGTGTGACTGTTTTTGGAGTTGGCATTCATGCCATATCACCCGATTAACCAAGACTGATCTTTAGGCACAGTCAGGTTCTAAGGAGCACTTTTTGAGCTCCATGTTGATCCTCTTCATTCAATTTTATTTATTTAATTCATTTCACTGAGTGCATACTCAGAGTACTGACAAGTTCACTGGTAAGTATGATTGCAAAGCTTACAAATTACTCATTGCATAATGAATACAGATAAAGACAGATTTATTTAAACAGACAGGAAAACAGAAGTTCAAAACTGATTACTATGAATGGAACCTAACAATATCTTAATTAATGAAACATGTGCTTATGCATTTAGATGTTTGTAACCAAGATGTTATTTGCATAAATCTGAGAACACTTTTGACTTGGTTTCTGTATCCTGAGGGAGGTATTCCTTTAAAAGGTCAACTAAACAAATGGCTGAATGTTTGGTTACCAAGCACTTTTTCATTTTGGGCAGATTGTGATATATGTTCACTGACTTGCATTTCAAAGCTACAAATCAAACTCAAGGTACTGAAAATTTCACAGAGAACCACTCTTGAGTGTATTTCACACATTGGGCATAATGTTAAAGGTTACAACAGTGTGTGAGGGTTATCTGTTTCAGGAAGCTAGATCACTATACTTAAATTGCATTTATTAAATCCAAAGCACTACTGTATACCAGGGGTCTCTAACTCCAGTCCTAGGAGAGCTACTGTGGCTGTAGGCTTTCATTCAAACCCTTTTCTTAATTAGTGACAGATTTTTCTGCTAATTAACTTTGCCTTAAATGTTAATTGATGCACTACTCAGGCACCTTAAATATTTATTTTTTCCTTAATTAGAATCCAAACAATGAGACACAAAATGATCCAACACAAACAACCACCTCCTGCGTCCATCACAAAATATCTGAAAATAAAGAAAGGTGAAGGTCTCTGCAATGTTGATCTGCTCAGGTCAACAAAATATTTTGACAGCGCTCTTATAAAACAAAATCAAGAGTTTTGGAAGTGTCTGCCATAGCAGAATGAGAGACATGGAATTAAAATAACGGGTTTAATTAGTAAAGAGAATTGCCTTCAAATTAAGAAACCGAATGGAGTGAACTTGGTTGGAGTTTGAGGTCCTGGCTTAGTTGGTTATCTGTTGACTCACTTCACATCAAATCTAGGTTTAGGTGTTTGTTTTATGTTTTTTTCAGGAAAAAAAATCAATTCAGTTGTCAGAGTCTCTAGAAATGTCAATTAAAACAAAGGGAAATAGTTAATTAGCAGGAAAAAAACTGTTTACTAATTAAGGGTTAGAATGAAAGCCTGCAGCCACAATAGCTCTCCAGGACTTGGAGACCCCTGCACTATACAAAGTGAATTTTCTTACAAAATTAGGGTAAACCTCATCTTACCTCTACTACTTCAACCCTCTTTATAAAAATGTCAGCACGAGCAAAAACCATGAAAGAGGTAAAGTCCCACTCCCGGATGTTTTCCTTGTTGTTGTAGTAGTTTCCCAAGTTTGTCTTCTTGTCTTCGTAGGTTTGTCTAAAATAACGCAGGATATCCAGCGTCTCTCGCACTTTGTTCAAGCTCTCCTCAAGTTCCCCTTTTAAAATGTCTTCTGGTCCCAGATAGGCTCTAGCCTGAGAGAGAGAGAAAAACAAGAAAATAAGGCAACAAGAAAATTGAGATCTAGTATAAACTGACACCGTAAAATCAAATTTACTGACTTTAATTAAAAGGGCAAGCTCAGTTGTAGGACATACTCTGGGGTTCCTTTACATCAATACTTCTGCATAATGCCTCACTGTGACAGTCAAGTCAGAACTTTCTTTTGAATTTTCTTGCTTTAATGATCATTTCAGTGCATGTTTAGACCAAAATGTGTGTATACATTTACTTATCTATTTCTGTATTTATTTAAAAGCTTCTGTAAAAAGCAAAAATGTCCCCCTGGAGACAAATAAAGTTGTATTTATTCACACATCCATCTATTTATTGAAGTAGCTTGTTGTACAAGGGAAAAAATCAAAAAGTAAAGGCAATTTCAAAATTACATGGTAACTGCAATGGAGCTGATGCAATACAATATGTTCAGGATGGCTTATGGGTAGTTTTAACATGCACATTGCAGCGCTCTGCAGCTAGGCTATGTAGTTAAAGCCAAAGTCAAGTGAACATGGTTGCTTCGCCGTGCATTACACCACTGTTAAACATCATGTTGTAGTGAGATTTCTTTGGGGTGAGGGAATGAAACCTGCTAAAATCCACTGAAGGATGCTTGTGTTCAGACTACCCATAAGCCATCTTGAGCATGTTGCTTTAACACAGCTTCTGTTGCTGTTACCACATAATTTTCAAATTACCTTTATTTCTTGATTTACCTTCGTATTTCAGGAAAATGGGCAGCAAGAGCCTTTCACAGCATTAACAGCTACAAGATAGGGACCAGTGCTGGCACACTCAGTCATACGAGGTAAATTTAGAGTAATTAATTAAGAATTTAAAGGGGGGGGAGAGAAAAGACCAATGCAGACACAGAGAAATCATGTACACTCCATAGAGGAGTGAATCAAACCCACATCTCTGAAGCCTCACACAGTAAAGGATTCTGTAGGGCAAGATCCTTTACTAAAATGACTAAAAGTATACTTAGTGATTTTTAACACAGACAGGAGGGTTTTGTTAAGATTGAAACAGCAAATGAAAAGTTTGCAACTGCTGCTTAGTAGTTTTGACAGCTTGTACTATCCAATTAAAATAATGAGGGTCTGAAAGGAAGGGAATGATTAATATTTGATTTGTGCCAGCCAGGGGACAGGAAGCAGTTACTATCAGCAGTCAACATAAAAACATTCCTTAGAAAGCTGAATCAAACCAGTGTAGTGAACTCAATTGTTTCCTTTGGTTTTGAGAACATTCAGGACTTCTCATTTCTCACCCTCTCTTCTCCATGACAACGACTAAAGGTGCTATTACAGTGTCCCAGCTCTGCCTGAAAGCTCACCTGTTGAATCAGAAGATTACAAATCTCTTGAAGGAGCACAATAATCCTGGCTGGACTGTTGTAATACTGACAATTTACCCACAGCAAACAGACGACATGCATCAGTGGTGCAATCATGGGCTTGGCTTCATTGAATTCCACATTCTCAATATCATCAAAAAGCTGCTTTAGAGGTTTCAAATGCATACTGATTTCTCTGGCTTCTGTTAAAGCTGCAAAAAATGTTTAAAAGGTACATATTCTCTGAATTAAAAATATCACTTAATTTTAAATAAGTGCTTTATGCATAGTACAACTGAATACAAGAAGACAGACAAGGTGACTTTTACCATGGAAGCGACAGAAGTTACAACTGGAAGTTCAGTGTCTTTATAGCCACCTATTAATTTTCATACCTGCTTAGAATCTTGTAGGGAACCACAGCTTTATCAGGCATAAGCCAGGAACCATCTTTGGATGAATTGACATTCCATAACTGAGTAAAACACCTGCAGGCTTATTGACTTGCTCCTATCAATACACTCGATAGTTACAAACTAACCTAGTTGGCATAGAGAGGAAGAAAGAACCTAGGCTCAATGAGCAAAGGACAGTGGGACATCGGAGAGTTACCACTCATCTAACAGTATGTTTTCAGCCTGTGTGAAGAAGTCCATGAGAACACCGGGTGACTGAACCCACAGGTGTGCAAGTGTCTACTGAAAAGAATTGGCATCCTGTTTAAGGCAAGATTTTGTCTGGTTATCAAAACTTTGTAAAATCATAATGGACAAAGGATACCCAGAAAATGAGTGAGGGGATGGTAGACAAGTGCCAATGTGGGAGAAAAGGCAACATTATCACAAATACTGACCTTCTATCTGGTAAGCAGTTAAAATGGTGATAATTACCGAAGTCTGGCCTCTCTACTGCCTCATATTGCATCTATAATCATGATTTGCAATCACTTTCTAGCGTCATTTATCCCTATTTTGGAACGCTTGGTTGAAGTACAATTATTCTCTAATCATTATGTGAACCAGTATTGTATAATGTGGTTCGGTATAATTACTATATTATGCAGAATACAATTATCTATATCAGTGCAATGGGCTGTCAACCCAAAATTAGTTTTACAAAATGAACATAGAATATGCATGTCAAGTCTGCCCTGACCTGATGTCACTAAATTACTAAATAATTATACAGCAGAGTCAGACTCTATTGTGTGTGTTTTTTTTTTTTTTTTGGAACAGCAAGAATGTTTTATTACTGTATTTAGCATCATGCCCCAAGACAGAATTAGAGTAACTACATGTTTGTGTTGAGAGATATTACTGTTCAATAACATGAAAACAGTAAGTAAAAAGTAGAAGGGACAGATGTTAAATGTATTTTTTTTTTAACTAATTATTATATCAACATGTTCGATTACAAAACATACTGGCAACATATCTTGCTTTAGAGCTCAAACAACTTAATTCAGCCATTTATTTTCTAAACTCCCATCTCAGTTTCAGAGTCGACATATGGATTTTTAAAGAAACAAAAACGTAAAAAAAAAAATTTTAAAAACACATCCTGCCTCCAGAGTGTGACGTGGACGTAGTATTAATATATCCATGTGTGGCCTAGCCCAGCACTGGACAGGATACCAATAATGCCAATAGTTAGACTTTAAATGGATTATGACCAACTTTGGAATGAAAAGTCATAAAGAAACAAAGAAAGCATGGTTAGAAGTGAACCCAAGTCATTGGAGCCATCAGCTAAAACTGCTTCTCACTACACCAACATTCAACAACAATGCAAGGTGTATGGGTCCCGGCGCCCCCCCACCCCCATTCTGTACATAAAATAGAATTCTCTGAAAGTCCTTTATTTGACTTTGTTAAAAATGTGAAAAAGTATTACACTGTTACATGAAGCAAAATTAAAATCTAGAAGACTTTGTGTATTAAAGGAAATTAATTATAGAGAGCCTGTCCGTGCAGAACGGTGCACTCGAGCTGGAAGCTGCTGGTAGTGGCAGCGGAGAACAGTTGCTCTAAACCTGTCAGTGCTGACCTTTTTACAGAATGTTGTGTGCTGTTTACTTGAAAATACATGCAGCACAATAAGGATGGGATGTGAGCTGTTCAGGTGTCAATTAATTGACTTTAAAACACAAACTCACTCCCAACAGTGTGCAGAAAATGTATGACAGCAAGCTTTTTCTAAAACCTTACTGGGGTGTATCCATCCATTCATTTTCTGAATCAGTTTTTTCAAGTACAGTAATCAGCACAATAATCCAAAGACCATGTTACCAGGAAAGGATGAAGAAGAAAAAAAAATTATATATCAACCAACCAGAAAACAGAATGCTAGTCTATTTTTGAATACAACTGTTCATTCCTAACCAGTTCTGACTCTCCAATCAGTATGACATCATGTAATGCAGGAGAAATCCCATGTGTAAAACTGGGACTACATTCAAACATCACATACAATCAAACCACATTTTAACAACTGGGATCACAGGCACTTCTAGTCACTATGCTGAACATCCCTGCCTTGGAGGCATTTACAATGAATCGATATTAAGTGATAATTGAAGGATTTTTGGTAATATTTGTTCTCAATTTTAAAATTTCACATGATAACTGCAGTACAGGAAAAAACCTGAATGAACAAACAACCCACCACAATAAGAGTTGTATAAAATCATATAGCACATACAGCAAACACCCAGGAAGGTGGAATAAAATAGAATTTATGAAACCACAAATATAAAGCCATATGTATACAAATATATATTTTATTTCAAAAGAGTTATCTTTTGTATGTCTTTTTCTTTTTTGGTTTTAAACTCAAGTGCATACAACCAACTAAAATTCCCCTTTCACAATGTTCACCTTGACCGAGATAGAATCGTTGCTCAGGGCAATAACTACTTTATCCAATAAAAAATTGTTAGCTAGATAAGGTTTCCAAGTGTGCTTCAATAAAACAAAGTCATTAACCGACTAAGGAGAAATCAAGCCCAATTCAAAGGATTACTTTTCTGAGCTAATACAATGCCTTTTCTTAGTAATACGCCACTCTTTCCAATACATTTTCAGGACATTAGAAGTTTAGAAAGAGGATTTGTGACAGACTGGCATGGCATGCAGACAGGGTAATACAAATCAAAAATAAACCACCAGTTATAGAGTTTTGGGAAACAAAATTGCACTGGAAATGCCACATTTGATACAATCACACCTTAGAGACATTTTAATTATTTGCCTGAAATTTCAGCAGATCAACAAAAGAAAGCACTACATTATGTGTCAAAGAATTTGGAAGCATTTCCAAATGCCTGCTGGGCACAGATCTCTAAATCATAAGAATTAATTTCCTCTTCTTAAATGAGGTCACATTTTAAAATTCAAAGTCATCAATGGATTAAGTGTAAGTTATGGAATCAATCTCTTTTCAATTTCAAGAACTATCCTGAGTCATGCCTCATGTCTGATTATAATCTGCTTCAGTATTGAATCTAAAATCCCCAAGTTCTTCACAGGAAAACGGCTTTTTTCTTTGCCATCAACTGCACCCTCATAACAAATATCAGAGTCCTAGAAAAACTTGTTAATTAGTGAATTGTTTTGCATACAATAGAAAAAGCACTTTTAAATCCATAAAAATTAAAAGTGGCAGTGTTCAGATTTCTTTGCAAGACACTACAGATTATAGTATCAATAAGACACATACCTGCTACCACATCTTGAAACATAGCTTTGAATGCTGGGTAATAACTACTTTCCATTCGTTCCAGGAGTTCTGACATTTTAAGGACTTTTTTTGAGCGAAGTTGGTCATAAATACATTCCAGATCTGCACACCTAAAAGATAACAATCATCAGTGAATGACCTATTTTTTAACATTTTTGAAAAAGAACATTATAACGAGAAAAGTCCTCACAACAAGTCAACAACCAGATTTTTTTTTCCTACATGGGTAAACAAAGTACATACAACTTGGGTCCAACTAAAAATGCAATGGTATGTATTCATGTTGCTCTCTTTTCACACTTTAGTTTTGTATAACTATGTCTTGAATTCTCAACTCTTGGATAACCATGGTTTTTCTTTTGTAGAAAATCTTGTTAATGGGCAGAATTACAACAATATCCATAAAGAAAACATTCCACAAATTTTACCTTTAGTAGAAATCAAGCTACCTTTTCCTTTGATTAAATGTGCAAGTCATTGAGCCATCTTACCAGATTCAAAAAAAAAAACCTACTATATGTCCTTCCTCATTCTCTCATCCAAAATAATGTTCCTAACTGTGTACCTGTTTTTCCAGAAATCCAGCTCAGTATTAGGTGTCGGATTCTTCCCTTCCAAAAGTGGTTCTGAGGAATCTCTCTTCAGGACCTGCCTGATTTGGTGACTCCAGTCTATCACTGTTGACTCAATAGCATGCACTATGCTTTTGTCCACAAAGTCTGAGCTATATTGGCAAAACACAAGAAACCATGTTCAGTTTATTCAGTTATTTTTTTATTCTTAAAAAAATAACACATCAGGGAGTGTCACACACCTTTTTTCTGCCTCACTGGCAGCATATTCTACTTTTTCTGCTCCAGCTGGCAGAGGGAGGAGGGTTTTCCCTCGAACTTGACCAACCACAACAAAAACACTGCTTTTCAGACCATGCAGATGACGCCTTATATCTTGTGACACAACGTCAGGCCAATCTCGGTGATTCTTTTTGTTTGCCAAGATAGGTGTTAATACCTGTATTAAAAAGGGAAAGGAAGAAAGTCATAGCAATTTGATAAAACTTAAGGAAAATGTCCACACAGAGGGTTACATTGAGGCAAAACCTATCCCCAGACAATGGTGAAGTGGATGTCAAATCAGAATAGATACTCATGTACATATCGCTGGGCCAATTTAGGTGAAGACTGAAAAAAACAAAAAACAAAATGCAAAAGGACATAGATGACAAAGTTAAGATGGATTTGCAGGGTTTCACACAAGAACGGGAGAACAGAATGATGAGAAAGTATAAGTGTGACGTGGAGTAAATGAGTGCCATATAGGGTGGTTTGAGCATTTGAAGCTAAAGGCAGAGATTGACATTACCTGGGAACTGATGATGGCTTTATTGATGCAATGTCTGACAACAAGTGTGTTAGTCTTTGATATTAAAAAAGTCATTTTCCTGTGCGTCATGAAAATCTACTACAGTTTACATGCAAGTTAATTTGTTGCATCATTTTTAGGCGACTACAGCCTGAATCATATCATGTTAGAATGACTCTGTTACCGCCATTCATCAATTTTAGTACCCACATCCACTGCCTATTCCAGCAGTACTGGGCAGAGGTCAGGGGCCAAATTTCCTTCTCAAATGAAGCATTAATTTGGTCATCCATTTTGCTATATAAAAATATCTGGTCACCTTTCTGAGGTTTGGAAGACCAGTGGAACTCCTCCAACTCTCCCAAGCCTGTTTCCCTCAGAGCAGACTACAGCATCAGGAGTGTCTGCAGTTGCTGTGCTATTGCTCTCTAGTGCCAATGCTTTCCCAGGACAACTCCCATCCAAAATGCCATATAAGCCAGATGTGTCAGGGAGGCATTTCTAGAGAAACATCTGCTCCACTTTACCTCATTCATAAGGCAACATGTTTATAAATTAATATTTTGTGTTTTATGTGTGACACATTTGTTTTTAGTATTTTAAATATATTTGTAAATGTTTCCAGTGCTTGAGCTAGTAGAATTCAAGTACACCATCTAAAAGTGAACAGAATAAATAACAATACAAAGTGAATCACAGGCTATGGTTAAATCATTCACTGCTTTAGTATGTGGAACAATTACTTAAGAGAGTAATAGATACCACCAGTATGAATCTGGTTTTAACAACTATTAAGTTTTTTCTTCAGTAAAACTACGATGGCATCAATCACTTGGAATACCTGCTATTATCAGATAAGCCGTTAATACAATGTGGTGAGCAGACTGTAAGTGAATGTCTCCAAAGATGAACAATGGCGATGTTTCAAAGCTGATGTCTGTTGCCTCACTAGAAGAAAATTCCTGACTTGTATCTGAAGAGTAATTTCATCACAGCCACAAAAGGCTCTAGCCCCAAGTGACCATGAATAGACACGATAATGGAAAAATAGGTGGATGGATGAACTATGCAGCAGATCCAAGTGATAGTGTAATGCCTAGAAATCATAGGTAACCTTTGAAAGAAGCACAAACAGAAACACCATTGGACTTGGGCCAAGGTGAAGATGTATTTTGTCAAAAGTAGACCCTATAATGACCTTGCAACTTGACAATGAAAGAGAAATTTAAAAAATGAATAAAAAACAAATAAAAATTAATATTAAATGGATATGATTAATAAAATATAGAATCTGTATAATATTAAACTAAATATCTGTGAAATAAAAGGAAAACTGTCTTAATTCCTGGTCACAACATTTTTGCATTTTAAATGAACTTTACATTGCCATAATTTGTTTATATTAATCAAACCGAAACTGTTCTGTTCAATGTGTCTAAAGCAGTTTTCATGTTCTTATATGTTAAGATAGCAAGGGTTACGAGTTTATTGTTTTTGTGTCAATACGTGTAAAGTCTGAGCCTGTTCTATAAACCTATACTCTGTGAAAAGTGCTATATAAAAATAAACTAACAATTGGATGATGGTGGCAGCTCTTACGCTGTTTGACACAGACAGTGCTCCAGATTGTTATTTTTGGTCACAGTCCATTCAGCCACTCCTCACTAGAAGAAGATTGCTTATCTAGATCCGAATGCCAACCCCCAAAAGGAGTGGGCAGATTCCCATCACAGGAGGCCCTCAAGATTGTTTGACAGTTAGTCACAGCATCAAAAAAATTAATGCTTTCCACAATCCTAGGAGACATGAACCTGTTAATGGATTACTAAACAATGTCCATTATTCCAAGTGGAGTGTGTTGGCAAAGATCACCTAAACTTGCATAAGCGTATAGTAGGTACGATAACCTTGGGAGAGTGTTGAACTACACCTCATCTTAATTCAGAGTCATTTAAATAGTATTTCAATAAGCTAAAATTACATTTTTTCAAACAAATTTTAATTCATTTCAGAGTGTTGAGGACTATGCTTTTTGGGAACAATCTTAGTATCATTCTATACTAGCCAGTAAGCAACTCTAGGCTGGGCTATGGACTATCACAAAACCCACTCACAACCATTCAAAAATAGCCAATTAAAAGCCAATGCTCATCCCTTTTACATGTGGGGAAGAAGACTGGAAACCCCACACTGACATTAGAAGACTGTGCAGCCCCCACTTAGACAGTCCTGGATTTGTGAGGCCGCGATACAAACCACTATGCCATTGTGCCACCCAATACTGTTACAGAGGGATGCAATTGTTTTAAAACATGACTTTTACTCCATTGCAATCCTGTGTCACTGAACGACGTATGGTTAATTTTGTAATTTAAGGTTTAGTATTGGAATACTTCGAACAAGTCTTCCACTATTATACATAAAATCGTAATCCATTTGAATGGCTGTTTGTTGGTTTACTTGTCTGTCTGCTTGCTGTTAATCACATAAAAAACAGCTGAAACAACTTTTACAAAATTTTGCATCTGCCTTCCCAGTTGCTTAATTTAAAATACAAGCTATATACCATATTGATGAAAAAGGGTTTAAATGGGAGGGAGCCACTCAAAAGCAGTGTCAATGAAGGACTAAAATCCCCATCCATCAGCAGGAGTGTACTATCTGATGAAAGACATGGTCATTGACACGCACAATGTTTTCTAATCAGTGCAGGCATGACATTAAAGATCACTAGTACATACTGCGTCGTCTTCTCAACTAATCTGAATAACAATTCCAATATCTTAGAGGATGTCTTTTTTTTGTCTCGTTGTGGGTTATGTTTAGCCAAGTTGAATTTCCAAAGACAGTTTTTCCTCTATTTATTTATACCAGCAACACCAGGTACTTGGGCTAGTATTATGTACTGAAATATCTGTGTGTGTATTTTTTTTTTAAACTTCAACCAAACTACTTGGTTACAGATAGAATAAAAAAACCTGGTCTTTAGGAGGGTGACTCAGTGGATTTGCAGTTAGCACTGTAATATCAAAGCGCAGAGCATTTTTGACTTTGGCATGATGTACCTCTCAAGTCTTACAACTTCCATTAGCCAAACCTAGAGCAGATATCCTCTGGGGAGAAGAGGGTTGAAATTAAGCCCAATTACTAAATAAATAATTTAAAAAGCTCCAACTAATTAAATATTCCTTAGAAATAGTGCCCTCAAAAACTTTCACACATGAAAACTGGAAACGTGTGTTCCAAAAAATGAAACCAGGACCAAATTTTTAAGTCATTCTATTCCCTCAATCTCTTCTCTAGATGTCAAAGCAACACAGAAAAAGAATTCCAATTCACTGTGAAAGATATGCAATAATGCAGAAGATCAGATGGAGGAAATGTCTATATCCAGATTTTTTTTTTTTTTTAATATTTGGTTGTTTGTAAAAAGTAAATGCAACTAAAAAATAATCAGTGTGTGACTATTACCACCATGCTGGCATTTGTAGAACTCATTTTGAAGCAGAAAGCATTTCCTCAGACTCTCTCCATATTAAAACAGATCCATACAATTGCACAATTGACAGAATAGCCTCTTCTTACCTCTTCCACTAGGATTGGGAATTGCTCCAGGGGCGAGGGAGGCAAATCACCATATAATAAATTTGTCCTGATGGTATCTGGGACCAGAGCTTCACGTTGCCGCTTCACAAAGTAGACAGCCTTGTTTTTAGTGCTGGCAGGAAACTCAGTTGAGGCAACTAGCAGTGCTGCAGCATTTAGTGTCACTACAAGTGCTAGCTGGTCACTCTTGTCTAGAAAGCTCTGAATGAGCTGTCGCTGCTCCTCTGATCCCATCAGCTTCTGCCAGCGGTCAGGCTTAAGTTTCATGCTTTTAAGCACATAGTTCTCAATGAATTCCAGTCGCTTGTCTGCTGGCGTCTCTCCCATTGTGCCTGTATGCTTTGCACAGTACAATGATTTTGAATTTTATGATTATTGTACCACACCTCTATCCTGTGTCCAGAAGCCACCAGCTGAACGTTTGGCGAGACCCTGACAAAGAAACAAAAAACAAAAGTACTGATCACAATTTGGTAATTAAATCTTTATTGGAAGTGTAAAGCACTAATTTACGGTTAAATCTTGTGTGTGGTGTGATTGAATAATTCTTGACCCATTTAGACAAAGATACATCCAATAAACAAGTTCAAAATAAACTGAGCAAAATATTTATGTAATGAATTTTAACACAACTTATCTGTGACTCCTATACCAAAGTAAAAAAAGCACACAGTCTGTTTATTTTACATTTTAAAAAGACCAGCAGTGATTTAAAACAATTTTACATTTCAACAATCCCATAGGTTGAAACAACTACCTGCTTAAAGAGCTTGGAACACACTGCAAAGACTTAACACCGACACCAAAAAAAAAAAATGGATGAAGACCAATTCATGCTCTTTTATAGTACCCAATAACGTTCTTATCCCTCACACACCAAAATGTATGCTTCAATCAAACAATGCAGTGTAATCCCCGGGTTAAAAATAAGTACAGCCATCTGCAGTTAAACTGACATCCTGCAGGCTGGAGTGTCCGTTTTGTTCTAACAGAGTGTTTAGTCAGATACCACCAGGGCCTTCAAATTAATTTAAAGTGCACAAGATACAAAAAAATAACATACTTTAAGCACTTAAATCATTTTTGGGTACTTTAAACTCTTTGCAAGTGAAGTGCTCAGCTGCCTTTCATCTCCTATAGTGCTAGCACTGAATAACCATTGCAGCGACAGCAGCTACTGAATGATTAAGAAAGACAGCAGCCACTGCAGTGGAAGACACCATTTATTCTGATAATGAAATGGAAAAATGAGTTCCTAGCAGACTGCCTCAGGACCTAACAAAAGAACTACAAACAAGCAATCATAGCCTTCAGGGCTACCAAGTGCACAGTGAATAAACAAAATAATGCATATAGTGGCCTTTCATGCTTAGCATCACCAAAAGCACTTTACACCGACAAGAATAAGAGGATTAAAGATTTCTTTAATGTGTGCACTGGCAGGTGACGTGTCTTGCACAAAATCACGGAGTTTTCCTCTGATCTTAAATGTTTGTGTAGCATTTTATTATTAAACTGCCTCAGAAGGGGCTCGATGGATAGAGTACAAAACGTTTCCGTATTTCCACATAAAAGGAAGTGACTCACCTGTCTTGTACCCAATGTTAGGTATGGGTTCTGACCTCCAAAAGCCTTTACTTGATTAAGTAGATTTGAAAACAGATGTTGAGATAAAGTGATCACTTTAAAAATGGATGGATATTTGCAGTCTTTAACTGTTTAGCTCCCCTATTCAGTGGTGTGAAAAAGGCCATATTTCACCAAGGATATAAAGTTTTGTTTTTATTTTTGCCACCTCACATATTTCTGTCACAGCTAAAGATAACTCTGATGGACCGAGTTTCTGTCTGGCTCTTCCCCAACTAGTGTTTGCTACTGCTAGATTGGGACCCATTTAAAACATCCTTGAAAATGTACATTATGAACACAGACGGATAGTTCCTCAAATGGTTCTCATCATACCAAAAGGCATATACTAGATTCAATCTCAGAATCTGGAATTCAGGTTCACCCATTATTTCACTGTAGAATCTATGCGCTGTAGTCCAGATTTTGTTCCAAGTATGCAGAGTTAACAGAGATATACTAATGAATGTGAATTCCAAAAACTGAGTACAGAACTCCAATACCCAGAGACAGATTGCAAAACTTACTTTAAAAAACCTAAATTCCATCTCATCAGGTATGCGAGGTAACCCTAAAGAAAACTACACATGTGCAAACATAACCTTACACAGAAGAAATACTGTAGGTTTAAAAAAATACGGATCCAACTCAGTAGGAATCTCCATGGGGGTTAAGAGGAATTTACATCAATTACATACTCAACATTAAAAAATATTAAGTTAACATAAAAATGGACATCTGAGCATGTTAACAAAAATCACAATCAATTAAAGTAAATACAGTTTTCTGTTCACATGTTGGCTTTTGCTCAAAGTACAATATTTAAATTATGCTTTTAAAATCCCCCCAATGCTTTACCATAATGGAAACAGCAGGATTTGCATAACACAGCATGCAGATATCCCAACAGTCTTTGCTTATATCTGAAAACTGCCTCAGGTGCATGGCATACTAGGGTATTGTAGATGGTATCCTGGCAAACACTATTATTGGTGGACAAAGGCAAACAAACAAACAATCTTAAGAACATGTTGGTAAGGTGTTTTACAAGTACAAAGGTATACCATAATTGTTCACATAAAGGTTTTACAATGGGCTAAATGACTTGATTAGGATCATACATACTGACCCGGTAGTGTGGACTGAAAATGGCTTCTTTATAAGACATCCATATACTGACTGTCCTTCCGAGACACTTTCTAAGAATGGAACTACAGAACTTGTGTTCATATAGATTCTTATTTTACAATGTGATTATCAAATTGACTTTTTTACTATAATGTGAGCAGTACTTACTCGCAGGGTAACAAAATGAGCCAACTTGGGGCCTGAACCAGGGACTCTGAGGTTTCATATACTATCTTTCTATAGCAAACACAAGGCATTTTCACAGTTAACAGTAAAACTGCCCCGATTATTTTTAGAATAGGAGCATTGGCAGATGAAGTTAAGCACCACTAATCACGCAAGGAGTCTTTGGCAGGGATGACCCTAAAACGTTAGTTTAAACTCTAATGAATTCATCACTAGGCAACACTATAGGCGGGTACATATTGGTAATGAATAATCAGGTATTCCTTTCACCCAGTACACTGTGAAGCCCTTAGGCTTGCCACCTCACAGGCAGGTCTGTCCAGTTTGTTATTCTTGACCTCTGCTAAAAATGCCTAGAGCAAAAGAAGGCATTAAGGAATGTTGTGCAATTTTCATTCACAGATGATTCATAAGAGGAACCTTCACCTGAATCTTACATTTTAATACAGGTAATCCACAATATGGCTATCATGGTGGTGTTGTAGTTAGTATTGCTGGGTGAATGCATCCTCTGCTGTATTGGCATCCTGTCCAAGTTTGATTCCACCTTGAACCGAGTGCTGCCAAGATAAGCACTAACTCATGGCAACTGGTGAACTTCATGGCTAAGAAAATGGAAAGATATACGTTTCCTTGAGTGTCATGTTGCTCACCATGGCCTACTGAACAGTTGCCCACTCTGCTAGCTTTACAACAGAAATAAGGCTTTGAGGCAAAGGCTACCATATTTTGGGAGAAAAGTTCCACCAGTCTCATATGTGTAAGCCACAGAGTTGAGACAGGCATCATTCCTACCACAGAAATCTGTGCCATGCCATTTAAAGATACAGTGAGGATCCCAAACTGCAGAACCCAAATAGAAATACCTTAAACAGTTGTCCCTCATCTGTGCCATCACTATGAGGTAACCATTTAACAGGCAGGTTTCTGTAAATAGGGCAGAGACCCGTGTCCTGCAGTGGAAAGTGCACGTGCCAAAGAATGCTCTGCAATCAAAGTTTGAGCCTTGAATAGAATGTCTGCCATGCAGCCTGGCCCATCAGAAATCCAAACCATACTTACTCGAGTCAAGTTCGAACAAACACGATCTCGTTGCTGCACATGTACAACAGCAACACGTGAAACATTCCCAAAGTGAAGCGACAGCTCTCGTAACGGCACGAATCGCACGCGCACCGTACCTCCTTGTTGCGAGGCTCGCTCCTCCGCGGACGGCGCTGGGTTCAGACGGGTCTGGCGTCACAGGCTACGGGTGCTTCTGGCCCACGGCCTCTTACGAGCGACTGTCCGTCTGTCAGTGCGACTGAGTGAGCGCGGGTAAGCGACGCGTTACAGCAGCCGGTCCGTCGCCATGGAGACGGTCTGTTTGCTTCCGCGAGGTGCCTGTTGCTTTGGGGACGAGGATGCGCGCGACTGAGTGCCCGTTCGTGACTGACAGGGGTGTCGAGTTTTACAGACTGTTGGGACTCTCGGCACCTAACACTTGATAGGTAATCCGGCAAGCAGTTCTCTAAGAATCACGAAATCAGTGGGCAGCCTGAGGGAGAAATCAGATCAGGAAATCAGTGGCGGAACACGAAAGTAGAATTCTGTTCTCATTAATTTTTGAGAACATCATCGGTCAAATCTGAAGCGAGGACGTGATACACCCAGCACAACTTTCTCTCAGAATCCAGAACTCATTACGAATTAGCCTCATAAATGACTGCTTGCTGAAGCCCTATAGCACCGATTAACATACAGCACATTCAAACAAAAGAAATGACAAGGTGACGAGACTTGTGCAGAACAAACTTTATTGTACATAGTGACATTTTTAACTATGAAACATACCGCCTACATTTCAGCACAGTTCATCCACCTGAAACTAAGCATGTTCCGGCCGGCCAGTACTTGGACGGGAAATCATCTAGGAAAACTCTGGGTTGCTGCTGGAAGAGGTGCTGGTGAGGCGAACAGGGGGCGCGTACCCTGCGATTCGTGTGTTGGTCCCAATACCCCGGTGCAGTGGTGGGGTGGAGATACTCGGTTGTAAATACGGCGCCGTCCTTCAGGCAAGACGTAAAACCGAGGACCAGGCCATCTACGGTCATTAAAGATCCCTGGGCATCTTTCGAAAAGGGTTGGGTTTATCCCGATGCCCTGGCTAAATTGCCCAATCTGGACTCTTAATTGTCTCTCTCACCCCTTATATGTGGCGGGAATACTGGCGCAACAATGGCACCCGTTACATCATTCAGGTGGGTGAAGAGGCTCCCCACTCAGTAATGCGCTCTGAGTAAAGAGGAAGGGGCTATATAAACTATAAAGCATTATTATTAAATTGCCTATATTCCATTTTTACAATTAGTTTATTTTGTAGCATGCTGAACCAAGCCACTGCCTCAGAGTGTACACAAATCCACAAGCACACAGCATTAACAGAAAACTGGAGATACGCCGTTATATAAGAATACAAAAGTTCAGTTAAACACACACACACTTCATGACAATAAAAGTCTTGCTAACATTCACATTACGATATAGCCATAATTAATTAATAAATAATTAGATTACAACAGAAGAGAGGAAAACAATAACACGTCAACGGCATTCCTGGAGAAAATGAAAAGGTGGAGTCCATATATATATATATATATATATATATATATATATATATAGTCAAAGGTCGGACAACCTAGAAATTGAAAGCTGCCAGTATCTGTGGTGTCATCTCTCACAGGCAGAGGTAGCAGATTAACAACTGGCACATTACGAAATCAGGATGAGGGTCAGTAAAGGATCGCAATAATTGTCATGAATTTTTACTAACCAACCCTTTACATCATAATACAGCATATAAAGTACAGTAAATGTAAAGTAATTGTGGCCGGGCAAATAGACCAAATTAGACAACCCAAAAGCGGTTAGTGTACCATCCTAGTAGCACCTTTTAATAACAAACACAAAACTCTGGGCTTTTTTAGACTATAAATCAAACTGATAACCTGCCAACCCTCCTTCAGTCTCATGCGCATCGTCGTCATCTTCAACAATCTGCCAACAACACGTCCAGAACAAAGAAACACCACCATTGCTAAATCAGCACTTCGAACTCTATGTAATGAAACCAATGTTTCCATGTCCGTAGTTTAATGATTAATTTGACACTTCTAGCGTGGCGATTTAAGTAAAACACAAACTTAGCGATTAACCAAAAATGATCACCAGCAAGTAAAAGATGGCGTCCGTCCGTGCGGAGCCAAAATTAATGCAAAAATTGCGCACACGGAGGCGCCTTGGATTCAGACAATCAAACAAACCCACGTTTTAATTATAAACTTTGCAATGGAAGTCCACTACAACTATTATCACGTATTTTCCTTATTACACTAAGAATATAATCAAGTTATTTGACGGTAACACGGTTTGTTTTTTAGCTTAACATATTACTGTGTATAAAAGTCGGCTTTAATAATTCTGAGAAAAAAACAACCATAGTTCTCCTTCCAAATGACGGGAGGATGATGCACACCGTCCTCTTATCTCCCGGTGTCCTTGTAGCATTGTTCCTATAACTAGAGAAATGTAAAAAACTTAAATTTGCTTCACTCACAAACGAGCACGCCATCAATAGCCGCTCGTCTAAGGTCAGACGTACTCATTCGCGCTTCAGATGCTTATTAACGGACTGGAAACACCGAACGTCACATAAAATTGAGCGGGCTGTAAAAGAACCTGTAAGAGTCAAGATAACCCCGTGAACTGACTTGATTGACACCCTCGCCTTCAAATCGTTATGGTCGTACTAAAAGAGGGCGGGCTCTCTTCGGATACTTAAAGTCGTCAACGGGAGACGCCGCCGCTGTAATTTTCCCGCCTATTTCTTAATTGGTTTTTGTGGTGAGAAAATGGGGGCTTTCATGGGTTGTCTTTTTTCTTAAAAACGAAGCGGTTTTAGTACCGTTTTTAAAAAGGGAAATAACACCGCAACGATTGTGGTAATCTACGTTTTCGTTACGTTATATGTATTATGGATGAAACTGTGAGATCAAAAGCGAATCTGCTACAAAGCCGTAGCCTGTCCCTGAAGTAGGTAGCGGCGGTTTGGGTCCTTAATCGAATCGGGCAGATCACGGGCGACTAAACCTCAACCGGAGCAAGTGCCATATCGGGGCTGGATGGTACGTTAAGTCAGTAAAAGTAAACGTGAAATATACTAAAGGCTTTTAAAATAATCCGACATCTCAAGGGCATGGTTGTCTTGTAAAGAAAGGTGGGAAATAAACGATTTGTTACTTTCAATGCCGGTCAGCAAAAAGATACTGCAAAGACCATGGAAAAATAACCAGTTGTAATTTAAATATAAAAAAAAACAAAACGCTACAATGTTTAAATCGTGCAGTCCCTGAAAGGCCTTTTTGTGGTTTTTTTTAAAGGAAGGATCTTCTATTTTCGGGAGACGCTGCGCTTTCTCTTCAAGGGAATGGCGGGCCTTCATGCTCACCTTCGTCAAATCCTTTTAAGCTCCTTCGGCGCCCTCCCACCTGCTGTGGCCCGCTTGGAGGTTCACCGGTGGCATGGCTCGCTTGGCTTCAAATTCATGTTTTATGCCGTCTTTGGATCTTTTCTATTAAGTTTATTCTCCATTGCATTTAAGTTTCAATACCTGGGTGATGTTTTGTGGGTAGTCTCTCCCCTCATAACAAAAAAACAAGCGGGGCCTCCGCCCTATGGCTTGGAGGGTCTCTCATAGTTCCTGGCGGTCCGTTGTGAATGTGCTCTGGAGTGGTGAGTTACAATGTACTGCTGTGCCTGCCTTGTGAATTTCTGGACGTTTGAACCTTTCCACCGTATTTTCACCTTTGCCATTGGATTGTATTTTGGGACTTTGCTTGCATAGGATTGGCTCAGTGTGTTTTAGGGCAAATACTTTGCTGCTTGTGCTCCACAGAGATTCATTTTAATGAAGAGGATTTTGGTTAAATATTTTTATAAAGAGTCTTCAAGGCCCATTTTGTGTTGAGCTGGGAATTTTGGGCAGTGCTGTCACCCCCATATTGGCATTATTGGAAGTACTTTTAGAACTTGCATGCATTGGAATTTCAAATACTGTATTACAATAACTGAGTCGCTGTAAGAATTGTAACCTTAAGGAATTTTAATACAAAGTTGTATTTAGTATGTAGACTACTTATGTGTGACGGTTGGAATCGCAGTGAAGCAGGTAACCTGTAGCACTGATCAACGAACTTCGCCAAAGCATTTTTCACAGAGAAATTGCTTAGATTAGACAGAACTTTTTTTTTCTATAAAATTCACCAGGCAGCTAGGTTAGACTTTTTTTTTTAAATAAACCCAGTGAGTACGCCAGGACATGGTGAAAGATCAGCATGGCATCACAGAGCTGTAGCAACCAATATTGGATGGGGAGGTCACTGCCCGATTTGCACCATTGATGCACACAAAGATGCTGCCTTATTTGCTTTGTGCACATGTGAATAACGCATGCTGTAAAGACAGAGCGGTGATATCACTGCCTGATTGGTACTAAAGCTGGATTTGTCCCCCACATGCAACGAAAGATAAAGGAAAAGCAAAAACACAGTATTTTCATTTGAGGTGTACATTAGCTGATCATAATGGGATTATTAAGTTTTGTTCTGCATAGATTTGTATGTTTTGTCTTCACAGTTGGATTAACATGTTATGCTGTTGGCTTTGTTGTGCTGATGGGGTAGGGACAGGGACACCTTGCATCAGACTTTGTGGGTGCTAATTAGGAGCTTGGGGAATGCAGAGAGAGAAAAATTGATTTTTTTAGCTCAGGAATGCATGGTGGCATAGTGGTTAACACTGCTGCCATCTACCTCAGGTCACATTTTGATTTCTCTAACCTCAACAGGTGCACATGGATGTCCTCATCACCAGCTGCATTACATCCTGGTACAGCACCTTCTCAGGGATGGGACATGAGGGTGTCACAGTCTAAATTCAGTGTGTTATTTTCTGCTATTTTGTGACTGCTGATCACGGATATGATTATTTTAAGTATTTGATACTTTTCCAGTGACCCGAGCCCTCCCAAAACATTAAAACTGACAAACCTAAGTGCTTTTTGGAGTAATTTCAAGGATAGTAATATTTTTGGACTTCTTATCCTTGCCGTCAATGGTCCTCTAGCCGAGGGTGCAAAATGACAGTTCCATTACAATTCTAGAGTACCTTGGATTTTGTAAAGCAAACATCTGAATATTCCAGACAACTCTTGTTTATTATGTATTGAAGTCAATCATTCCATCTCTTGCAGACACCCCAAATTAGAACAGCTTACTTCATTTTAGACTTTTTCTCTCTCTAGGTTTAATTTATTATACAACATAGTTAAGATAAAGACCCCCCAGCTGTAAATGGAAAATGTGTTAGATGGGAGAACCGCTGGCTCCTTTGCCTCTTAGTGGTAGTAAGGAGCCCTTAAAAAATGAGAATGCGGCTGTTTAAGACTAAAAGCAACAGTTAAGGGTGGAGAATCTGAACAAGTGAGACACAAAGTGCATTAACAGCAATAACTGACTTCTTCTTAGGAAAATAGCACAGCGACTATGGCTGTCCAGCACCCTGCTCTGGCCTTTCACCATTACCCATTATCACTGACTCATCATCGCTTCATTTCACACTTTTTAATGTGCTGCTGTATATGCCACTAGCCCTTGGAGTGCAACAGCCTACACATTAAGTGCCAACCCCAGTGCCCAACCACCACCTGGCACCATTGCTGTTGGCAATGTGAGCCCCTCCAGAAAGATCCTACTCCAAGGGACTGAAATAGCAGGGCAGCAGTTAGCAAATTCGCTCTCGCTCAGTTTGGACTTGCCAGACAACTTGCTATGATAGCAGAAACAGTTAAGCCAACTCAAGAGTATGCAGGAAGCCCACAAACACTAGGAGAAGATGCACCTCCACCTCGCAAGTGCTCGAGTGTTTGAAGCTGTCAAGAAATAGTTCTCGACCTTGACCTGAGAATGAAAACGTTCTGCAGATCACTTCAGTATGTGTGTTTAAATGAAAAGATTTTATACACACATCACAAAAGTGACAAAGTAATCAGAAAACATCTGACGACACCTCACCAAAGCAGGTACATAATATGCTGCACATTTGGGTCTACGTTGACATTGCACTTGGTCATCTGTTTACAGAAGCGATGTAATATAAAACAGAAAAACGAATGAGAAACAGAAGACAAGTGTTTACCATCGTGCCGCACAATTACAAAAAATGTGAAAAATTATGGGGAGTGAGGTGAAACACAGGGTTTGCTTTTCTTCTGCTGTCCACTCATGCCAACTATCCTTCATCACCTGCCATGAGAGTCGCCGGTGCAATTCCAGATTAGAAGTAAAAGAAAATCAGCACGAGGTCCACAATCTGCTTACATTTGAAAAGAGCTAAAGGGCAATTTCCAACATCTGAAATCATACAGCGGAGGACATACAAAAAGTGATTTTTGTCACCCGAGACTGTCGGCCTGATGAGAACGGCAGCAGTGATTACGCAGATGCCACAATGGAGGAGCCACGTATTCTATTGTGATGCCGTTACAGTTCCGAGAGCCCTCTGAAAACCCAGAAACATGCCAGCATGACAGTAGTTTACACTGCACAACATTTTTGTTCAAAATTCTTCCAGGAAAACTTGATTATGAAAAATCCACTCTAATCTGATTTCATAATCGGTAATTGACAAAAATTTGGAGAAACATGAAATGCGCTGTCATTAAATTCAGCAAGTTGAATCACTTTATAATGCTGCATTTGTTCAATTGAGCTAAAAATGTTTTGCTGCCGTTTGTACTCCACATCTTCTGCTTCTCGTTTCAGTGTCCAACACAAGTCAGTCGGCCAGCCTTAATGGATCCCACTTGCCCTGAGGTCTCCCTCTTCCGTCGTTGCAATGCCACCACGTTCACCAGTGACTGAACACTGATTAGCAGGGAAGAAGTCCAAGTGTGAATGCAGAATCTCAGTCTTTGGCGACACGTTGAACTTCATAGTTCTGCAAGGCACTTTTCATTGATGGCGCGTCCAGTTTGTGTGTTTGTTAATCTTGGCATCCGTCACTCGTGGAAACATCTGTCTCAAATATTGAAATCCGTGTTTATTACTTTCTTGACATTTTTTTTTTTTGTGTGCGCTAGAAGCATGTTGACAAGCAGTTGGACACAGTGTGGTGCCCTAAAGTTACCAAGTAAATTCTCAACAATATCTTTAAATGCCTTCCATGTGGTCTTCCTCTGGCCTCTCTAGCATATCTTCATTATCTGATTTGTGGACCAACAAGAATGCCTTCCTTAATCTTCCCATCAGTAATCCGTGGAAACATCAGCCTCAACTATGTGCCTGAATTTCCGGCCCTGGAGCAGCCAGTTCTTTATAATGGAATGAGATCCTTCAGTATGGCTGTCCCACTCTCGTTACTTGGGATTTTTGAGCTGTGTTGTCGGTATGTTTAGCTCACCCGAGACATTTCAGTTGTAGTACTGTAGGGTACATCAAGGATCACCTAAGGTATGTGGTGCCACCCCGGGTCAATAGGGGGCGCTGTTGCCAACAGGCTTAAGAAATTGCCCCTAGAGGGCAACAAAGTCAACGCCCCCGCCCAGTCCAGTCCACTCAGTATAAAAGGGAGACACTTCCGGAAGATGGCATCTCATTTCAGACCCGACTGCCATGAAGAGTGAGAGACAGGAAGTGCGTGTCCTCTAAAAAACAGCACTTGAGCACTGTGCCAGCCAGAGAGCTGTTTTATTTAATTAAGTTGGGGTTTGCTCTGCCTCCTCATTTACCCCAATACAATATGAGTAACCTCTAAAATGAAAGTAGGTGACTGCAATAAAATGGGGCATGAGAGGAAAATTTAAAGGTGATTTTAGTAAGCAGCAGACCTCAAAGTCCATAAGTCACACCTAAAAAGTGTTTGGGGTAGCAAACTCTCAGTTGGCCAGTTTCCCTGCCACAGAAACAGACCAAACATGGGAAAAAAAAATAGTCCTAAATTTATTGGCTTTTTGTGAAGAATCCTGCTGTTACATGAAGCATAATTAGGAAGGAAAACAACCTCAACTCTCCAAATATCACATGAAACAAATGCAACCAACAAGATCCACATATTCTGGCTTACCTGCAAAACAAAAAATGCCCAGCATCTCCCTCAGTTATCGGACTTCTAATCCTGATGCAAGATCAAATGTCAAATGAAAGGCAGGGTTTCCTTTAAATAAAATACGCATTATTACTGTAGATGGCTAAAACATAAAAAAATATAGAGAAATAAGCCTAAAAATAAATGGGCTTTATTTTAGCCTACAGGATAGCCCCATACTAGCTCCACATTTTCCTTAGCGCTAGTCACTGCCATGTTTTCCGCAACCAGGAATTCTTAAATAAAATCCTCCTAAAGTAGGAGGGCAACGGCGCCAATGCTATGCTCAGTCTTCAGCTGGTTCGTAGCTTTTTGGGCGCCGTCTCCTCGCTTTCCTCCTCCTCCTCCCTTTGATTGCTATGACTGGCTCCTGCCGAATCCGCCTTGAGTGCCGAGTCCGATTTCACCGCAACATTTAAAGGCGGCCTTGTGGGGCCAGCTTGCTGTCGACAGTTCATGAGCGCTTCTTTCATCTGCCGCATCTCTCTTTTCTCCCGCCGTTCCACCATCTCCTCGATCTCCTCTGCAAACAGCACTTTCAAAGCCGGGATTAGTTTGGGAATGGTGTTAAAATGGCTCAGCCGGATCTGCAAATGAAGGAATCTTTACTTAATGCAACTCCTTTAACAGAGCAAACCATAAAAAGATAAAATAACCAAAAAGCAAACTGAGTCAGGACAGTCAACATTTCAAATTAGTGAAGCATTTACTGAGAATTAAACATAAGCCATTAAAGATGGAAAACAAAATATCAGAGGAAACAGATCCCGACGCAGCAGACATCTTAGGCTTTCACCAACTGGCCAATAATGGCTGAAGGAACTGCTGTATGTGAGGTATAAAAAGAGCCACTCACCCTCATGTGATCAAAAGCGATTCCCACCTTCTCATTGAAGTCGGCGCTGAAGAGGGGGATTTTAGCGTATCTCTGGCTGAAGTGATTCAGCATTATAAACTCCGCTTTCATTTTCATCCCAACTTCAATGGCTTGAGAAGTGGTGCTGTTCAACGTAAAGAAGAAACACATTCATGGGGGTGGAGGATGGCAGGTGGCCTCCCAGTTAATCAACTTTTACTTTTATTGAGCAACCTTTTGGCAAGAATGCTATACAAGGTAAAAGCGGCGTAAACGTCTGTGCCAAATCACTCCAACTCAGAAGGAATTAATTAACACCAAGAGGAGCCCACAGATATGTTAAGATTTTAAAAGAGATGAGCGACAAACAATAACAGCAAAAAAAAAAAAATGTAGGTGTAAAAAATGGCAGACATTATCACATAGCCAAGGCTGTCGGGGGAAAAAATGTGCTGTGAATGAGCAGTTCAGATGAGAACAAGAGGCTTTCACAGAAGACCATGGGTTGGCCACTCTCGATATTTTACAACAGTTTACAGTATTTAAATACCAAGATGTATAGTCACATACAGGTAGTCTCAGTCCATCATTTTCCTTTGTCCATTCTGTTAGCATGTGACAAACACAAGACATCAGACAGACGACTGTCTTCCGTTTCTGCAGTCTAAAACAGCCACATTACTCCTTTGCACCTGACGCAAGTCACAGACTAGTCTCACCGAGTCGTCGGTCTGTCGAGCTCACTGGAACTGCATCTGACAAGCTATAATTATATAAATGAAGTTTACAACCTAAAGTCACTAGAAAAGTCCTGTAGTTCGACAGGCCTTAATAAATATAATCCTTCTAGCCTGTGCGGAGTTGAGTCTGTGCACTGTAATCAATGGATAAATGTACATCTGGCACCAAAAGACACTTCAGTGAAAATGTTTAACAGATATTAATGAGTCAATAATGCTGAGAAACCAGCTCATCATCGATAGGATTTACTGGTTTGCAAGTAGTGGGGCACAGAAGCACAATGGTAGTGCTGCTGACTCGCAACAAGGAGGTCGGAGTTTACTTATCTGAACTTATCATGACTTACAAACCAGAACATACATTAAGATCTCAAGATGCCGGTCTGCTTGCGATTCCAAGGATTAATAAAATGCAAGTGGGAGGTCAAGCCTTTAGTTACAAGGCCCCTAAACTGTGGAGTGGTCTGCCTGCTACTATGAGAGATGCCCCTTTGGTCTCAGCTTTTAAATCCCAGCTGACGACTCACCAGTTTAGCACACCCTGACTAGAGCTGTTGATTAACTGTGCAGACTGCATCTCTGTTGTTAGTCATTAGCACCGTAACATCTACACAATCTATACACACACACTATATATATATATATATATATATATATATATATATATATCAATATCAATCAAGTCTCGGTGTGTCCTTGAGTGGCTCAAATCTAAATCCCAATAGAACGAATGTGACGAGAACTGAAAATGGCAGTTTACAGAGGCTTCCCATCCAATCCAGTGGAGCTTGAGAGGATCTGCTAGGAAGAACGGAGTAAACCGGAATAGAATGGGATTATTAATAAACTTGCAAACCTCTCCGAAAATCTGTTTTCACTTTGTCATTATGCGTTATTGACTGTAGACTAATGGGCAAAAATGGCAAATGTAGCCATTTAAAATAAAATCTACAACCCAGTCAAGTGTGCAGACAGTGACGGGGACTGAATACGCACTGTTATCCACAGCCCTCGTTTTTCTCAGGTCGTTACTGGAGTACTTCAGTTTATCCAAAATGCGTAAACCTTGAGCTGTCTGAACACAATTTGAGCTTGCCGTTCTCTCCTTTAAATCTGTCTTAGTTGGCCACAGACTCTCGAAATAAGTTTGAGTTTCAGTAAAGGCCATTAACTCTTTTTCAGGGAGTGTACTTAATTAGGATTCATTTCTTTGAGTCCTCGGCGTAAAAGATGTCTGTGGTCCACACAAAACTAAAGTGCAAGCATATACACAGGGTCCATACGGCCGTTTTTTTTTTGTTTTTTTTTGTAACACTTTCCTAATGAGACAATGACAATTCAAGCGCTGAGAAAGAGAAGAATTGAATAACTCTGCTTCACAATTTACTAGTTATTTCTTCACCCAGAGAGAAAAAAAAAACAGTTTTAAGCCAAATAGATTTTCTTAAAATATGCTAATATTACTAGGGAAGAATGTTTAAGACTAACCCCGCTACACACAATTAACAGTTAAAATATTAAAAATACTGTAAGTTCAACGCACTTACGGTTTCATCTTGTGTATATCTAACGTAAATACAGTGCACAAATTATTGAAGTGATTCGGCATTGTAAATTAGGAAAGACTTTATATTTTTAAAGAACACAGACTCAGTAATATGGTTACATTTACTGACAAAGCCCTGCATGCTTATTAAATAAGACAATCCTATTAGTCGCTTTGCAGTAAACGGCTCCTGGAAGAGGTGAAGACATCTGAAGTGGCACGCAGAGCGTAGCTGGTTACTATGGCATCACAGACCTATAATTATCCTTGAATGTTTTCAGGCTCCTTTTGTTGTAACAAAGGTAAACTTTGTCTACTGAATAGTGGTAGGCATGTCAGACAAAGCCATATTTATTTATATATATATATATATTCAAAAAAAAAAAAAAAAAAAAAAGAAAAACCACAGAACGTGATATGATTGTTCCACAACAGAGACTCTACCTGTGTTTCTTTTCAACGGCTTCCTCCTCCATTCCATCCTCCAGGGTTGCCTCATGAATAAGCAAGGTGGCCTTCTCTCCTTCAGAACGCATTTATAAAAAAATAAAATAAAAAAAAAAACAAACAAAACAAAACATACTAATGAGAACAGCTTTCCATAAAATGGTGTTAACTAAACTGGAACTTCTACAGGTGCCTTACATCCACTTACTGCCCTAAGACTGGACAGGGAAGATTTGGCTTCCTGAACACATGATGATTTTGGTCTGCTGATCACAAAAATCCGAAAATCAAAAAAAAAAAAAAAAATGTTGCGATTTCCTCTCATATCATATGTATTCATAATACACACTGTCACACACGTGTGCATGGGAGGCAGCTAGAAGGACCAAAAGAAGGTAATTCCACACCAGGCCAGGGAGTGACGGGGTGCAGTAACCCTTTACCCTCGGTTATCCCTGCAGACCAAACATGGGAAATTCTGCCTGGATCCGATGATGTCACTTGTGGTTTCACCCCGATGACATCAGTTCTGGTTCCGACCCACCAAAGATGTCACATCTGGCTCCGTCCAGCCCCCCCAAAGACGTCACATCCGATTCCAGCCGGCCCACCATAGACGTCACTTCTGCTGACCTGCCTTAAAAGCCAGACAACCTCCTTCAGTTCTCAGTTTCTGTTATAAACACTACTTTACTTTACTACCAATATTTCAATTTTGCAGCCTTATTCAAGTATACAGGTGGCTGCCCCAAACCTTTTCCTGCATCAAAGTAATTTTCACAACATATACAACAACTATGACTGGAACACCTGTGATGATCTAAAAGCAGCGGCACTGCAGCCTGGATATCCCAGGTTACCCTGAACAAAAAGTCTTTGTACATTAAAAAGGAACTGGCAACTCCGTAGGGCAAAAAAGTGTGTCAAGTAATCCATTTGTCTGCCAACAAACAGACCATCAAACCATGGGGCACGCCTGCTCTCTTTTAACAGCTTGCACGAGATGCCTCCATTCATCTCTCCCATCTCAGTTGTGCCTTCTCTCTGTCCAGGTGCTTACATGGCACTCACGCTCACTCCCGGTCAGCTGAGTTGTGTGCCATTAGCCGTGTCTATTCTTGTCCTCAATTACCCATTTTAAGTAAAAATAATGTAAGGTGGAATAAAACTCACAGATCACAGTGGCACACTTTAGGCCTTTGGCTGCAGCACGCAAACCACCTGTTGACCCAGTAAAGATATTTTTTCCTCCTCTTCATATAAAACTTGGACAGATGAAAAATTTAATGAAAGCAAATTGTGAAGGAATTCTGATATTTGAGACAGGTGCTTCCACGAATTACTGACACTTAGATGAAGGAAGACATTTTTATCGGTGCACAAATCAAGACACGTCATCAATGTCAAGCAGTTTAAAGATCTGCTAATGGGGATGGAGGAAACTGCATGGAAGACAATCAAGGATGTAGCCGAGAATGTTCTTGGAAAATCCAGAACATCAAACTGCCTCCAACCGGTAGAAAACATGTTTCAAGAATACAGAAAAATGTCACCAAAGTGATGAATAAGGATTTCGATATTTGAGATGGAGATTTCTGTAAGTAAAGGACGCCAAGATTAAGGAAGGCATTTTTGTTGGTGCACAAATCAGACACGCCATCAATGATAAGTGCCTCACAGGGGGCCGGGGGAAATCGTATGCAAACCATTCAAGGATGCTGTTGAGAACTTTCTTGGGAATTCCAGGCACACCCAACTACATCCAGCTTCAAGCTTACAAAACCATGAAGTGCAACACGTTGCTAAATATTATTTTTCTGCATTCACGCTCAGCCTTCGCTGTCAGTGACAACTGCTCTGGGATTAGCAGGGAAGAAGTTCATGGCAGATTGAGGGCAGGCAGAATCCATCGATAACGGCTGACAACTGCTGTACCCTGGGATTGAAAAATCATCAGGTACTTCGTAAAGATGAATATCAACAGCTTAGCTCAATTGATAATTCATCATTAAGCGATTAAACACAAACTCAGCAAAAGTTAATTTCATGTTTCTAGGTAATGCAGTCAATCTGAAATTATATTTGTAGCTGTCTGTCTTGATCACCAAAAGCACTCCAGGAAGCAGAACGTTTTGTCCAGTGTATGTATAATCAATCCATCATTATTATGTATAGCAACGTAACACGGCAGAGCAAGTAAGAGCACAATAAAGTGTCTAAGCGATAGGAGACTTGCTAGTCAGAGGAGTTTAATGAGCTCTATTGCTAACCACGACACAAAGGTTAGCTTGTCAACTGGCACAGTCTTTGAGCATTACTGCTTCACAGAAGGGCAAGGATGGCATTTTCATCTGTGATCTAGTCTGCTGCACAGGACATGTTTTAGTGTCACAATAGCATAAGGAGGAGACAGTTGATGCATATTGTATATTCAAAGTAATATCATTTGCAAATAAAACTTCTTCTAGGCCATCGCAATTCAAAGGTAGCTGTATGCAAATAGAAAAATACAGAGCTGGGGGCTGCAAGCGGCTACTGGATTAATTCACCACTCACAAGGCACAGTTTCATTTGGGTAACAAGCATGTGTTGGACAGATGTAGATAATGTAGAGGTTGACCAGAAAACAAAAACTCCCGAGACATGGAGCATCTCTTCACTGATGGGGAAGCAATCAGAGCTCACTCAGCAGGATGCAATATGAAGGGCAGATGCAGTCAGACTCACTCAGCTCTACGCACTGCATTACTCTGAACCCAGCCTTTCAGAGTTGGAGGTGGTCTCAGTCACTCTCCTTCCTATTCTTAACCTACTGGGAGTTTAATTTGTGTTGCACGTTGCTTTATCTGGGTCTGCTTTTCACCATGATCATTTTGGGTGGCACTACAGTCACTGGCAGACGTGTGACGCGCTCAGTGTTAGTATTAGCGCCTCCGTATTTCAGGCCACGGTGGTCCACCGCAGGAAAACAATGGCTTGCTCCCAAAAGGTTAGGTGGAAGCAGAGTAGCAGCTCCGAGTGGAGATCAAGTCCTGGTCACGAGGGACAGTAGGAGTGACCACCGAGTCAAAGCAGAGGTATCAGTTTCCTGAACATCCACTAAGGTGGGAAAACGGAAATGAAGTCCTTGAACAAAGGATTTGTTTTAACTTGTGTGTGGGCACGTAATGTGGGTGGCAGCAGAAAGAGTGAAAAGTCAGTGGACAGCTGATGTTATATGCTAGTTGAAATTGGGGAAAAAAAATCAAATTCTCACTTAGAGGATCTGTACACAACTTCCTCGAAACCTGGCAGGAACGAATCAATAACATTTTAGAATAAGCATTTTAACTGAGGAAGCAGATTCTCTCCCTGCTTTTTTTCACTCTATTTTTAATTATTTATTAATTTATCTATTTATTTACTTTTACTAGCTTAAAGTTTTACTCAGCTGCCCTGATTTGTTTTGAACCAAGTCTTGTAAAACTTTACTTATTTGTATGGAATGTTGTTTGTTATTAAAATCAATAAAAACCCCAAAAAAAGAATGAAGATGCAAGTACAAGAGGACTAAGAAAGGTTCCCATGTGGTGTTGCTGGGAAGACTCGGAGGAATGAAGTGAGGAGTTAACAGGACAGGAGGTCGGACCAGCAGAGGGCAGAGTCGAGTACACAATTTACTTTCATTAAGCCAGGCCCTGCAAGGGACAAGTGCCAAGAAACACACTTCTGTTATCACTACGAAATGTACACAGGTGCGTTAAACAATGAAGCAGGTCACGTGGCACGTTAGTGGCAAAGGTCAAATCAACAAACCTGTGGATTTTCAGATCAGTTCTTAAGCAATGTGGCGCTGCACACCACCCACTTAATACATTCTTTTCCTTTTTTAGTTCCAAAATGCTAGTATATTCCTATTCTGACCTGCCACGTTTTTAATCATTTACATAACACATTTACTAACCCATCTTTATCAAGGATTCGCAAGGCATCGTATCACCAGAGAATACGACTTTCCAGCCAGAATGATGTGTTAAGGAGCAGGCAAAGGCATTCTTGCAATGGCGAACCAAGCAGGTCTGGAACTGCAAAGGCAAACAAAAAAACACAGGGACTGGTCAGGAGAAGGTTCGGCTCTCTAACTTCACTGTTCACGTACAGCTCTGTAATAAAATGGAGATGCCTGGTACTGACGTTTTAACAACATTTACAGTTTTCTCAGCAGTCCGTCAAGTTACAAATCATAAAGTTTGTTTTTTTAAAAGAAACAAAATACAGAATGTGTTTCATAAATTACACCTACTAAAAGTATTCACTCCCATGGAAGTTTCCAGAATTTACTGTTATACAACTCGCTTCGCTCTCCTCCCCTACCCCCGCCAGCGGTACGCGCACGTTGTGAAATGGAGGGCTGAACGCACCGCAGGGAGACGCGGCCACTTCTTCAAAACCCCTCTTAAACGGTGTTACAATGGGAAACAGAGAGGATTTGTTTAGCCTCCTCTTTGCTCGATCAGCTGCTGGCTTGCTGCTGCCATGCCGCGTGATCTGCACTTCGCTCGCCTACCCCTTCCCCCACCACTAGTGCTACATGCCGTTGTAAGGAGGTGGGCTGAACGCACTTAAAGGAGACATGATTGCTCCTCTGAAGCCCCTCTTAAATGGTAATACAATTTGGGAAACAAATCCGTTTTCTTTTTATCTCCTCTTTGCTCAATCAGCTGATGCTGCCGTGCGCGGTGATCTACATTTCGTGCGGCACTTCATGCGTTTAAAAGCCTGTACAGCACAAACACTATGCGATCTCTTTTCACTGTGCCGTTATGTCACCGAGTAGTGTTTGCTGTTTGTTTGCGCTAATGCGATCTTTACTCATTTATTTGAGACTTTCAAATTTTCCAACTTCCATTATCTCTAACCTGCTCAGCATGTGTATCACGGGACTTGCTTCTAAAGGTTGTAAGTATGACGTGACTTGTCCATCACACGGGACGTGAAAGTGTCTCTCTGTCTCTCTCCAAAGATCACGTCTCATCGCAGCAAAAAAGTCTCGTATTGACGCAAGATTTTTTGTTTTTTTATTGAACGCTAGTGGACGAATTTTAGCTTTTTTGATGTGGAGCAACAGAAAACAATTCATTAAAGTCAAAGTGATGTCTGCAAAACCCTCTTTACAAATACAAAAGTACTGACCCATTTTCAATATGATACCCCTAAATCATCACTGCTGCAGCCACTGGGTTTTATAAGCCCTGTCATTAGTTCAATGGAGAGCACCTGATTGTGACAGGAAGGTGCAACTTGTGGTAGGTCAGTTATGGTGGCCTATCCTACACAATGAAGACAAAAAAAAATTCCACAAAAGAGCACAGGTCTGAGGAAGGAGACAAGAAAATATTCACGTCAGTCAGAGTATCCAGTTAAATCGGTCAGTAAGAAATGGAGAGAGTATGGCAGTGCTAGAAATCTGGTAAAGCGGGCCGTCCACAAAAACATGATGATGAGAGCAGCAGGCCATCAAGAGACCTCCGAGAACCCTGAAGTAGTTTGGACAGACTGACATTGGGGAGACTCTGTAGACAGCAACTGTGCCCGGGGGCTTCACCAGGCGTAGCAAGCAGCCACAGCATGGGAGACTCTGCAGTCATTTGGGAGAAAGTTCTACGGTCTGATGAGAACAACACTGAACTGTTTGGCATTCAGACTTAACACACCATGCCCACCATGAAGCATGGCAGCAGGCGTTGGGAGAGGTGCTTCACTACAGCAGGCCCCAAAAGACTTGTCAAGGTAAAAAGAATGCAGCAAAACAGGCAGAAATCCCAGATGAACATCAGAAGAAATCTACACCTTGGGAGAAGACAACAAACCCAAGCAAGGCTCCAGCCAAAGCTCCACACAAGAATGGCTGCAAAACAACAACGTGAATGTCCTGGAGAGGCCGAGACAGAAGTCAGATGTCAGCCCAACGCAGACTTGACAAAGTCGCTCACTCGCAATTGACATGGCACCTGACAGAGCTTGAGCAGTTTTGCAAAGGTGAGTGGAGAAAAATGGCAGAGCTGCCAAAAAGAGAGACCTGTGCACACAGAATCAGGGCTATCATGGCTACCGTCTACTAAATGCTAATGCAATCAATGATTTTAGGGTTTGTATTTGTAATTAATCTGACCTCTTAGCAAAGATGTTTTTGCACTTGGACATTTTCTGTTGATCTTCTTCTTTCAGCTGCTTCAGTTAGTGGTTGCCACAGCGGATCATCTTCTTTCATATCTTTCTGTCCTCGTCATCTTGTTCTGTCACACCCATCACCTGCATGTCTTCTCTCACCACATCCATAAACCTTCTCTTAGGCCTTCCTCTTCTCCTCTTCCTTGGCAGCTCTATCCTTAGCACCCTTCTCTCAATATACCCAGCATCTCTCCTCTTCACAGGTCCAAACCAACACAATCTCGCCTCTCTGACTTTGTCTCCCAACCATCCAACTTGAGCTGACCCTCTAATGTCCTCGTTCCTTATCCTGTCCATCCTCGTCACACCCAATGCAAATCTTAACATCTTTAACTCTGCCACCGTCACCAGGCAATATAACATAGCTGGTCTCACTACCGTCCTGTAGACTTTCCCTTTCACTCTTGCTGATAAATCCAATCCACTCTGATTCAGTGTTTCATAATGACACATTTTAGAAACTTCCATGGCGGGTGAATACTTTTTATTGGCATTTTAACAATACAGTAGTTATGTTTTTTTTTTTTTATTATTATTATTTTTTTTTAATTTTAAGCTATTTCTCCACATATCCTTGACAGGTGGAACAGACCATGAAAAAATCTCCCCCTCTGATGGCCACCCTTTTATTAGGGTTAGCTAATCAAGCAGATGAATCCTGGCACATAGAAATTGAAATCAAGATGAAAACTAACTTAAAAAAAAAAAAAGAGAGCGAGAGAAAAGGAACCATTTGCTAAAATGTGGAAATTTATTGCAAATGTCAGTAACATACTGCAGTATAATTCTGACTTTGACCCAAGAGCAGTAACAAGGCATCAAATTAAACAGAATCAGTTGTCTGATTAAAACACGAATGTGAGCAAGCGCGGGGGTCCCAAAGGACCAGAGTTAAGAACTGCTGCCGCACAGACTTGAGTGGATATTTAAAGCTCTCGTGTGTTAGCTGGCGCTCCTCTCCTCTGCACTGCCTCTGCCTCTGACCCAACAGCTACTCCTTAATTAGGAAAGCCTGTTTTCAGTTGGCCTGACTGCTCTCTCTGTCGGTCTCTTACCTTTGCCAGGTCCAGCTTCTTCATCAAAAGTTGGATAAAAGAGTTAATTTTGTGATTTGGAACTTCCGCTCCCTCCACTAATGACTTGTTTGGAATGACACTGAAACAAACACAAGAAGGGTGGCATCTTAATGTCCTGCCACAGACGTACACAACGGTCAGAGAACAGCACGCTGTATGTACACCTACTTTATGTGTCTAAGGATGTCCTGACAGTGGTTATGGTACTGGTTAATCCACGTCATTATCTGAACAGGAGCAACTAACAGAATGGGGCTGCAGGGCTTTCCCAAGGAATTCTGAAAAAGAAAAGGGTGATGAAAACAGTTTTTACAACTTAGAGCAGCACACGCAGGCAAAGCTGGAACAATCCGGACATTAACAGGAGACCTGACACTTTGAGACGTCAGGGGTTGACAATGAAAATATCATATAGCTGATGATTTAAAAAAAAAATAAATAAAAGTACTTAACGTGTTAACAGAGAGCTACCTCTGCTTATTTCATTAAGAACATCGTATTTTCTAATCACTCAGATGTATCACACATATGTTCATTTGGTTAGCTGCCTTAGTGTCTACTACTGAAGGAATTGGGAGAACATAGGGGGTCATGAGGTCACTGGAAAGTGGTGTGTGGCACTCCCGATATCTATGTAAAAGGACGAAGGTCCAACTCTTTCTTGTCCTGGTGCTTCCTGTCTTGCTATATGGAGATGCTGTCCAGTGACCTGAGACGAAGACTGGACGCCTTTGGTACTGTGTCCGAGTACCAAGAACCCTTGGGTCCCATTGGTTTGACTTTGTGTTACTCATGGAGTCCCGAATGAGGCACATTACCTGCATTGTGAAGGGAGCATCAGTTACGGCACTACGGCCATGTGGCACGTTTCCCCGAGGGTGATCCAGCTCATAAGAGCCTCATTGTTGAGGATCCAAGTGGCTGGACCAGGCCAAGGGACACCCACATAACACCTGTCTGCAGCAGATAGGTGGGTAGGAATGGAACATGTGTCTGCCAGGGTTGCCAACCAGAATCCCGAGCTGTTTCATCATGTGGTGGGTGCGGCAAAGGGCTGTACTACTGCATGCTCCCCAACAAGACCTGACCTGACACTGTGACTATATCTTAGCCACCAGCAGTTTTTTGTGTAGCTTCTTTTCCTCTTGTCCACGTAACACATGGCTGCGGCAGATAGAGGGTCAATTCCGGAGGGTGGGACTGGACCACGTGTCTGCCTTGGGGGTTACCAATCAGGATCCCGGGTTTTTTCGTCATGTAGTGGGTACAGCAACGTGCTGTACCAGTGCATGCTCCCCAATTTGACTTTGATTTGATTGTCTACCAAGTAGAGAACAAAAAGCTGAATGCGTCTGATAACACTGGACAACCAAGATTTTGCTTCCTAAATGCTTTTTGACGTATCCTACGTATTTTGGCCTGCTGATCACAAATCTCCTTTATATTTCCCCATCATGTACTGGTTTACTACAATTGTCTATTTTCGGAATTTTCTTACAAGTATACATGTGCAGTACAACGACTACAACTAGAACATCTGTGGCAATTTAAAAGTATTGGCCCTGCAGCTGGGTACTGCAAAAGCATAGTGCCCGAGTTTAGCAACCAAGCATTTCACTACATGCGGATTACTGCACGTGACAAATAAAATTGAATTTGATTTGAATGGGACTTCCATGCTAGAGAGTCTCATTACGTTAAAATGAACTGCCTGCTCCAGAAACATTTGACACCAGGGTACAAAGTGCGGCACAAATCACCCGTCCATCAAACAAAGGTACTTTCACCTCCTTTTTATATAAGACTTGGACTAATGAAAACTCTGTGAATGTAATGAACAACTATGGTGAAGGAGTTTGATATCCGATGTTTCCATGAATAACTGATGCTAAGATTAAGGAAGGCATTTTTGTTGATCCCCAAATCAGAAATGTCATTAATGACAAGCATATCAAACATCTGCCAGGGAGCTGGAGGAAACTGCATGGAAGTTATTGAAGATGACGATGAGAATTTTCTTGATGAAGAGAGAGCACCACACTACATCCGGCTTGAAGTTTATAACGATTAAAAACCACAGAATGCAACACCTCACTAAAGGTTGATTTTCTGCATTCACACTTTGGACTTCTATCATGTTAATCTTGGTGCAGTCAAAATGTGTCCTTATTTGAAGAATAGATTTGTTCTTTTTGCAAGTTTGGTCTCCAACCCTAACCCTTCTGTGTGAGTAAACACTGGAGTGCCTGCAACTGCAATTTAATATATAATAAAACTAGCTGAAATACCCGGCATTGCCCAGGAGGAAAATAGTTTTTTTAATTGTTTGAGAAAAATACAATTATAAAAAAAAAACACAACCTGACATTTTAATTTTTGTTTTGTGGTGTAGTAATAAGTTTTTACATCCAAAAGTTTTGACGACGAGAAACAAAAAACGATTGTCAAATTAATATTACTAAGTTGATTTAATTCTATTACCACTACAAAATTACTACAATAAGAAAAATGCAAGATGAAAATATAGTTAACAAAAACAAATATTAAATGACAAACAAATAATACTAAGGATTTTTCATGATAAAACTGTCGGTTGCTTTTACGGAAAACACTAGAAACGTTAAGACCATCAACTGGATGATCACATACGTACAAGACTGCAAGATTGTTACAGTCTGCTTTCTATATAAGATTGTGGCTAACTGCTGGAGGGGTGTTCATTAGAAGGTGCTCTGTGGAATAAAAACTCTTTATTGTATTTATATTCTTACCAGTAACGGCACACTGCACCATAACTTGCAGTTAATACACTTCACTTATAGTTTTCATCCTCTTTCTCTATAAGTTTAGCATTCGTTTGCTCAGAGGTTGATGCGCCCTAGCAACCCGCTTCTTCACTTCTTTTGTCAGCATCTTTTCCTGTTAAAACTGATTAAGTCAGTGTTTGTGTTGCAATTACTTGGTATGTTTTCCATGATTTTTCACTTAAGCTGGCACTTAAGTGTTCAATCTGCTTTAAAAATGATTTAAGATATGAAGAGGTGGGGGAAGTGACAGTGAAGGTGTTAGGGAATGAGAACGGCGCCCGTACATATGCGCCGCACAGCCACCCTGCTGGACGCTGCCAAGTGCTGATTCTACAATAAAATAAAAAGAGGAATAACCTTGGCGGTCAATCATCACCGCGGAAGCGGGTAGGAGACGTCACGTAGTGTATGTGTACCGAATTTCAGGTCGACAGGTCAAACGGTTTGTGAGTCACAGATGGTTTAAAATCCTGGACAGACAAACAGGCAACCATGGTTGCGTATTATATAAGATGACCAGTAACGGCGTACTGCACGATAAACGCGCAGTGAATACACTTGACTTGAGCATTCATAGTTTTTATCCTCCTTCCCTGTATGTTTAGTATTCATTTGCTCAGAGGTTGATGCGCTTGCTGCTGCCTGAGCAGATCTTGTTTAATCCTCTCTAGCGGCTCGCTTCTTGTCTTCTTTCGCGTTAAAATTGATTAAGTCAGTGTTTGTGTTGCAATTACTTAGTACGTTTTCTTGAATTTTTCACTTAAGCTGGCACTTAAGTCTTCAATCTGCCTCAAGAATGATTTAAGATATGAAGAGGTAGGAGAATGTGGTAGGGATGAGAATGGTACCCCCATATGCATGCGCCGCATGCAAGAGGTAGTTTTGTACAATAAAATAAAATAAAAATAAAAAGAGGAATAACCTTGGAGGTCAATCATCACCCCGAAAGCGGCTAGTAGACGTCATGTAGTATTTGTGTACCAAACTTCAGGTCAATAAGTCAAACGGTCTGCAAGCTACAGGTGATTTAAAATCCTGGACAGAAACGAACAGCCTTGGTAGCGTATTACCTAAGAAGATATTGTGGACTCTCTTGCTGTGTCTGGGGATCTCTGGCGTCCCCTTGTGGTTACTAAGCGTCAACTGGATGATAACATACATAAAAGACAGCAAGATTATTATAGTCTGCTTTATATACAAGTAAACTTAGCATACTTTTATGTCACTAGATGCAGAGTCTCGGAACCTTCGATTTAATTTCTGATACAATAAACAGCATTTCAGTAATACATAACAACTTTTTAAAGTCCCTCCCCTTTTTAAAGATCCCAGAGTACAGTGGAAAAAGGATCTCTTACTCCACATCTCAGAAAAGGAGTGGAAGGCAGCCATGCATAGAATTCACTCGAGCTCCATATGCACAAAGCATACAATTATTCAACTTAAAATTATATATCAAGTGCATCCGTCTCGTTTAAAATTGTCCAAAATGTTTCCTGGGAAAGATCCAACCTGTGAACACTGCAATCAGGTTCGAGCCTCACTGGGCCACGTTTTGGGCCAATTAACATTTTGGACAAAAATCTTTAAATGCCTTTCAGACAGCCAAGGAGTCACAATCCCCCTAATCCACTAGCAGCTGTGTTTGGTGGGCTCATAGAGGGGCTTAAAGGGGAGAAGGACAAACAAACTGTAACGGCCTTTACTACACTACTGGCACGCAAACTTCTCTTGCCCAACTGGAGGAATCCTAAATCAGCTCTGTTAAGTCAGTGGGTAACTGATGTTATATATTATCTGACATTGGAAAAAATCAAATTCTGTGCAGAACATTTTCAAAGCCTGGCAGGATCTGATCAATGACATTTTAAAATAAGCATTTAAATTGAGATAGAGGATTCTCTTTCCCCTTTTTTAATTTATTTATTTTTCCTACTATTAAAGTTTTATTCTGTTGGCCTCGCTCTCTTTCCCGTAGGTGGGGGTTGATTTGTTTCAAACTTAGTTTTGTAAAAACATGACTTGCTCTTACGGGAATGTTATTTGATTTTAATAAATTCATAAAATGTTAAAAAAAAAAAAAAAAGATACAATAAATATGTTACAAGACCTAGTTGACTCTAATAAAGTAGTTAACTAACAAAACTTAACAGCACATTAATCTCATCCTCCTCCTTTCTTAAAGAGCACTTACTACTCACAAGACCCAATTTAAACATCTTTTTTTGGAAGTCCACCGTGACCCTTCATCATTCTTCATCACCGTACTTCTTCAATGTGGCCTTGTCCCAGATTCACTGAAAAAGGCAGAGGTTTCTCTTTCCCCGCTGAAGTTCTGAAAAACGGTGCTGCCAATCCAGATGTCTTCTAATTACACCCAAGACCCGAGCTATCAGGAGTCTAAAGACCACCACAGTGCAGAGATTTCCTTGTTTTAGGTCTTAAATGTTCTGCTACTAAAATTGGGTTTCTGCATTCTGGATTTTTAGAGAGCACGTGGGACTGTGGATTATCAGGCTTGACCTAGAAAAGCTGCGGTGTCCGATGGCGTCCTTGAACAGTTTACTTCGTATCCGTCAAGCCGTGGTTAGTTTGTCATGCTAAATAACTAAAGATCTGCTGCTGTTTCCCTCTCCTTTGATGTCTCCCAATGCTCATTTTTTAAGCTCTATGTTGATTCTAATACATTTACTTCATCTGTAAAACATTATTAGCAAACTACTTGTTCGATTCTTTTTTTTTTTTCCCCCCATTAACTGCTGCAGACATTTTTGAGTTTCTATTTACGGACGTTTTTTGTCCCAACAGAAAATGGAAGCACCTACATTTAGGCATTTGCATGTCATTTTCTTTATTATCAAGCTGCTCTCTCTGGGTCATAAGACTTTATATTCCTTGCTGATATTTATGCTATCCAGGTCACTCCTGTAAGCACTTGAGCTATGGGCCCAAGCTCAATGTCTGGCTCAATCATGCAAATATTTATAATCATCTGCCAGAAAAAGCTAACTGCTTTTAAGCTTGGCACAAGTCGAGTCCACTTCACCATGAATCGCCACTACTGCCAAATAGTTTCATGCAATTGTGTAACTATTCGTATAATCCTCTAATATCATTTCTGCATCTGTTATGCTTTTCCAAAATGTCTCTTGACATCAACTGCAAAACAAACATGTCCACAGATCTCTCTGTCTGTCTTAGCAGCACTACAGCATCCTTTTCAATGGTCTTTCAACCAACAGTAATCATCTGCTCCTAAACATTTATTTCTACAACGGACCTGAATCTCTTTGAACTTGTCTGTGCAGCAGGCTGGCTCAACGTCTTCTCCGTATTCAAATTCAAACTGAAGACATTGCTGTTACAGTCTGCTTTCAAACGTCTGTCGTGGTACAGCATGGCACACTGTATAGGTGTGGGGTACACTGACCTATAAGGTGTGCACATACAGTGAGTTCAGTGCATATTCTCACCAATTCACTTTCTGCGCACTTTACTGTGTTGCAGATATACAGTACACTACTTGAAATGAGATATGCTTGCCATGGTTTCCCATCGATAAACCGTAACGGAAAAGTGCAAATGTTTTCAGAAAGGTTTGCAAGTTTATTAAAAGTCAAGAACTGAAACCACTCATTCATTGAAGTATTCAGATCCTTTGTTGTTGAACTCCAAAATGTGCTCAGGTGTGTCCGGTTGGCTTCGATTCTTCTTGGATCCAAAACTTGAATGGAGTCCACCTGTGACAAACTGCACTGACTGGACATCGTTTAGAAAAACACACGTGCACCTGTGTTTTGAAGGCCCTTCAATTCAGTGTTAATGTCCGGACAAAAACCAAGCCATGAAAAGTCCAAGGCACTCTCTATAGACCTCCGTGATAAAAAGCTTAGAACTACCAGGACTACTCCTAGAGTTGGTCATCCTGCCAATCCAGGCATCCACTGCTGAAATGGGAGAACCTGTCGGAATAACAACCAACTCCGCAGCACTCAGATAAGCAGGAGTGGATGGTAGAATGGCTGGATGGAAGTCACTCTTGAGAAAAAGGGCATACGACAGCATTTGCAGGACTCTTGAGTGCATGACAAAAAGATTTTCTGGTCTGATGAGACAAATGCAACTCTCTGGGTAGAACTCTGGGCACTAATCATCCACTGCCTAATACCATCCTACAAGTGAAGTATTCTGGTGGCTGCATCATGCTACGGACAACAGAGAGACTGGTCAGAATTGAGGGAAGGATGAATGCAGCCAAATACAGAGAAGTCCATAGTGCACGCCACCTTAGGCGGGGCAACGGTTCAGTGAGGCAAAGCAAACAGCTGAGACAACACTGGAGTGGCTTCAGGACAAGTCGAGTTGTCCTTGAGTGGTCCAGCCAAAGCCCAGACTTTAATCCCATAGAACACATGTAGAGAGACCTGAAGATGGCAGTTTAGAGACCCTTACCATTCAATCTAAAGGAGTCCCAGAGGATCTGTCAGGGAGAGTGGGATAAGCTGCCCAAATCCAGGTGTGCAAAGCCTGTACAGACTTACTCAAGAAGACTTGAAGCTGGAATTGCTGCCAAAGGGGCTCCTACAAAGGAGTTAAGGGTCTGAATACTTCAAGGAATGGCGGACTACAGTTTTGAGTTTTAATAAATTTGCAAACCTTTTTGAAGACATGTTTTCACTTTATAATTGTGTTACGGAGAGATGAGTGACGTTTGAAAATTGGGAAATCTATCAATTTAAAATTAAATCTACAATAAAGTGAGCAGAAAATGAAAGCATCTGAATGCTTACTTTCTGAATCCACAGTATATGGTTTTACATAAGATTACTAGTGGCAATGTACTTTATATAAATTATTGCTACTGACAGTGTACTTTATATAAAATTAAAAGACACTGCTCAAAAACAGCACTCTGTATAATTAAAATCCCTAATTTTCTATGTGACCCGTAAAGATGTGGTGGGACTTTAACCTGTGACTGATTTCCTGTCCTACTTTTTCACCAGACTGTCTAAATTCACTCTGAACAATGAATCATTTTATAAAATGATCTGAAGCCCCTCTCTGCAGAGATTCCTGGCAGGGGGCTTTTAGAACTCTAATTGTGGAGATCAGTAGATGTCAACCCATCATGAAGGTCCACCCCAATTAAGATTCCTTCCAAAAATGACCACTTTAGATTATACCTCCTCAATGACACGAATGCAAATGTCAATTTACGTGACGAGATAAACAATAGTGTTTACTTACTGTTGTCAAAGGTGGGAAGCTGGGCAGTTTCCCAGAGAATCAATGCCAATCAGGATGCATTTACTTACCAAAGCTCGCTCTCGCTGTAATAGCAGCTGTAAAAGGCCCTGTGAACAAGAGGAGGAGACAACATCATGTACTTCTATTTGTTTAGGTACGGCCTGACTGCACCACAGTCAAGTCCACACCCTTCTCTGGGCACTTCCAGTGAACTATAAACACCGAGCCTACAGCTAACAGTAAAACGGATACCAGGAAATTATAACATTTCTGTTTGTTGGGAACCTCAACTGGCTTATGACGTATGAAAGCAATAGTAGGCATACGTCTCTAAAAAGAAAAACTTCTGCTATTACTCCTCTCAGAATGCTTTAGATAAGCCATCTTAACACAAAACTAAAGGTCAGGTGGGACTGTGCATTTGTGTAAATGCAGTATGTGGCTGGGAAGCACATTTCCTATTGAGATGATAAGTCCTGTATTGAGCACCCCAAAATTGGTGTGGACTAAGCAGACCAGCCCACAAAAGGGCAGATAAGCCAGATGTTTATTACTCACCCTGTAGGCCGGAAATCGACCTACCAAGATAATCTCACGATTTAAAAAGAAAACGCATCCAGCACTTTCTATACACAATGCTGTGATTTTGAAATGCTGAGGCAGTCACAGTATGTTTCTCTTCATGCAGTGGATGCGGTTATCTCTATGGAGGAAATGGATTCAAACCAATAAACATCTACCATTTTATAAGGCTAATATCTGCGTGGGGAAGTTCAATTCAGAGGAAGTGCTGTGTTTCAGAGTATGTGTGTCCCTGGTCTCATCACACACTGACATACAGACACACACATCACTTTAAAAGTTGTTATAGCACATAAATCTGTTAACAAGTACTTAACTGATGTACACCTTTGGGGCAGTCCAGGTTTGATACTACCAGATAAAAGTCACCAGCTCTTACAGTGAAAGATTAAAGCCAATTACACGCAAAACATGTACAAACACAGGCCAGCTCTTTGTACACGTTTATTTGTCTACTTTATTTTGCTTTTCCTTTGTACTAATTTTGAAAAAACAATACAGTTTATTTGTGCGCTGAATCACATTTGCTTAGTAGGGACCAAGGACGACTGAGCTAAACAGTCGCTAGACAAAAACCAGCCCCGTACAGTAAAAGCCGTCACAGAAGTGTGCTGTTTGTTACATGCCATTGGACTACATGTGATGGCATAAACGCCTGTGCAAAATAAGTATATTGAACAATTTATTCCATATTTCTGCAATATGAGCAGTGGTATCAAAGACAGGTGAACGCACACCTCATATTTTTGAAAATTCTCCCTTAACTTTAGAAGCTGCTCTCATAGCTGGAGTTGTACTGATACCCCATGGTGAGGAGCAGAACGCCTTCTTCAACCAGTCAGGCAGAAAATTTCTATTCTTGTTCTGCCGACGTAGACACACACCACAGCGGGCACCACAGTAAATCACAAGGCCTACCAGACACACCATGCCAATCTGAGCGAGTCAATTCACCTGCTAGAAACTCTACTGGCAGGGACGACGATCACCACAGCCATTAAAAAGGCTGACGTAATTCTGATTATCGGGGGACCCTGAGCATGTCGCATCTCCTTCATTGCGGACATTGTAAAAGTATAAATACAATTATATTGTGCACTTTTCATCCCAAGAATGGATCTATAGTATTTTATTTGTACCAAGGGAAAATTTAGGTTTGAACAAAATCTCAGTAATTATAGAACAAAGAGCCATAAAATTATGTTGCCTGATGTAAATGTAAGAAAACGGTTAAAAGAAGGTTAAAAAAAAACGGATACCCACGCTATACACTTTGCAAAACAGCAAAATGCATCTTTGTTAATTATTAACGATTTTATGTAAATCACATGCTGCCGGACAGCCTTCTACGAGAATAAGGTCAATGAAAGGCCTGCATCTGGCCTCTCTCCAACTGCGTCTTTAATCACAGCAAAGGACAAACTTTGGAAACTAAGAGTTGGCTTGGACTTGGTTTGATAACTTCCAAAGGAAATTTGTCTCAGTCAACCATCCTCTCTGTGGAACTTTTTAACCTTGGCTTTTTACTAGAAAGTGACATACATTTGCAGAGATGTAAGGAGATGCCACCCGCTCAGAGAGCTAACCAAAGTTTAGTCAAGCAGAAAGAGCTTAGGTACGTACCGTGTGATGGTCCGCGTGCAAATGTGAAATAAATACGGCGGACAAATTGCTCAGGACCTCGTCTACATCGTTGCCATAGTGACGACAAAGCTGTCCAAAAGTGCCTTCTCCACAGTCGAGCAAAATTGCCTGCGTTGGACTAAAGCAAGATAAAAAAAATGGGAGAGGTTTAAGTAGTGAAGACTACGCCACTCCGGCAGATCTATGCAGAGTGGACACCTGCTCATGTAACCAACTGCATAAAGAGTCCTGTCTCAAAAACAGGAATATGGAAGAACCTAGCAACTTGGTAAACCACTCTGTCAAATAATGAAGAAACAGCAAAGAACATAAAGCACACATTGATGCGGGAGCCAAACGGACACTTTAAAGAAGCACAGTGAGCTTCAAATTCTGTCCTTTGATTGCTGACGATTTTTTTTTCAGCTAATCATTTAATTAGCAACTAACTGTGCCGGCTAATTAAACCCCTTATTTAACTGACTTCTTTGTTTCTTCATTTTGTAACTATTTTGTCGTGGGATGTCACAGTCGGACTCCCACTTCACCTCTAATACCTCCGATTTAACCTCTTTGTGTTTGTCTGTTATTCAGGTGTCAGCCTGGGATGTCTTTTCACTGACACTGATCAGAGACAAACCAAGCCAGGAGAGACTGCTGTGGCGTTTTATCACCAGAGACAGTAAACCGAGTGTACAGCAATCAAGCAGGGCTGTAACTACAACTCTGTATTCACTCATTACAAGCCTTAACCGTAAATGTCCTCAACTCCACCAATGTGCCTAAAGCTGCAGCAATGAGGCAGTTACCTCAAGTACAACCTCGATGGATGACACTCAATATGCCTGCTAAGATGGCAGGGCTTCAGACTGCAATAGTTGGGGTGGGAGCCCCTCTAATCATTTCCTATAGAATTTTCAGACCCATGGGGTATTGAGGAGTTGAGAGCAACACACTTCCCATGGTGGCCTTGCCTTCCTTCTCAGGTCTTCCATTTTTACCCATGACAACAGTCTCCCAGGATTCACTTTTGCACCACCGTTCTACGCTGACCTCTAACACCCTCTGTAACAGTTTTAGTCAACCATGCAGCAAGCCAAACAGCTCAGTAAATATCATTATAAAGCCAGTTTGGTGGCATTAGGATTGTGTCGGCGCTTTTTGCAGATGACATTGTCCTGTTGGCTTCATTGGGCTGTGAGCTGCAGCATGCACTGGGACACTTTGTGACTGTGAGGCGGCATGGATGAGGATCAGAACCTCCAAACCTGAGACAATTGTCCTCAGTAGGAGTAAGGGGGACTTGTCCTCTCCAAGGGGGTTGGGTTACTACCACAAGTGGAGTTTAAGTATCTCGGGGTCTTGTTCACGAGTGACAGAAAAGCGGATGGTGATATCAACAGGGGGATCGGGGCAGTGAATGGCAGTTATGTGGTCGCTATAGCAATCTGTGACAGTGAGGAAGGAGCCGAGCCAGAATGCAATGCTCTTTTAACCAGCCAATCAATTTTTGGGAAATGACCCCAACCACCACGAATCTTAAGGGATTATTACATATGTTTTGCAAAGCTGTAATAAATAAATAAATAAATAAATAAATAGACGTCATCCATAAAATCCTAAACTAGAAGCTATGTTGCTTGTTGTCCTTATTGGTAGCTGTGTTTTATGTGATTTTGGGCAACCCATGTGCATGTCATGTCCTGCGTATTTTTTTTCCCCACTCGATCCTTTTACCTTTGTACTGATTTTCCTTTCTATCATTTTTTGATTACTTTTCTTATCATACAATTCTGTCATTCAGTGGAACTGAACAGTAAATTCAAGTTACTGACCGTTCGCCCTAAGACAGGATTTGCAAGTTTTTCACTGCCACCTCTGGTTAATTTAGGCATTGCAATGTGATGTAAAGATGGACCATACAGACAAGTTTTATTTCGCTGTCTTAACCTCAGTAAACTCAAACCTTTGCTTTTTAGTCCTCATTTGAGTGTCTTGGTTTATGTGTATATAGAACATGTTGCAAGAGAACCATAAAAAAAATTGATTTTTTTTTTTTTACAGTAATGAAACATGTCCAAAATTTATTTACAAAGAAGTGACATTAGTTCAGAAATAAGAAGAATGACAAATGATCCCCTTCAACTGTACCTGATGTTCACAAGTGTAGCACTAACATTCCTGATTTTCATAGGCAGAGCAGAGCCTGTGCCAAGGAAAACCACCTCAGGGAACGAGTCCACTTTACCAAAATGGGAATAAAAACAGAGAGAATATCATTAGCACAAAGACACCAGAACATGGATGGCAACTGAGTGCTTTGCAAGAACCTGACCCTGAAGAATCAAGGTACACCAAAGAAGCAACTTAAGATATTCAACTGTAGTCTGACTTGTATCTCCATTTTACATAATCCATGTGGAGGACATCCCGAAAAAGCAACACCTCCAGTGCAACTTTAGACATTTTACTGATTTCTGATTTGTGAACTCCAGAGCAGCAGGGCAGGCCGAGGTTAGTTTGGACATCTGAGTGTAACAGCGGCAGGATTCCTGCACAGTTTAGTTTATTAATATCCGTAACCCTGAATTAAACTTCAAACATTTAACTTTCCATATAGTGACTTGGGAAAATCATGGAAATCTAGAACACTGTGATAGTACCAGATACATTCATGGGATCCACAGCCAGGGATTTCTTGCATTCCTCCACTCGTTCCAAGAATCCTGGCAGCTTGTTTGCTTCATCGATGAACTCTGGAACATCAGACACAGGAATACATTCTCTGCAAAGGAGAAGAACCACCAAAGGTAAGAGGAGACTGATGGCTGGCTGTGTGAAAGGCTGCCGATTTAATCCACGCCTCTTACGTACGGTGTGACCCTGAGTGCTTCCATATGCCTCCAGTGCTGGTTTATAAGAAACAGAAATAAGAAAACTACTGTATATAGTCTACACAAACCCCCCAGCAGACACACTTGGCAACTTCTAACAATTACTACTTAAAAAAAAAAAAAAAAGGGAAACGAACATCTAAATGATCAACGTTGTCTCAAATTTCAAGTGCAGTATTAATAAGACAAATACCATTAGAGTGGTAAAATTGCTGGGTTACATTAATTTATTTACTCAATGCAGCTTACAATAATTTTAGGTATAGTATACGGCTGCATTAACCCCTTTCATGCATAAAGAGGCACTCTATGAATTTACTGTAAGTTTCTATAGCTGAAGAAAAAATCAGCGCTGATGTCAACAGAAAATTCCTTCTAAAGATAAACTGAATCCATTTCAGCAACATATGGCACCTAACCTGACAGGATTAGAGACACGGCAGGTAAGGCGCCATATTCATGTACTAGGGAGTGAGGATTTGGGAAGAAACTTTGAGTAACTGGAGAGAAAGGCACAAAGTGCAGATGCCACTCGTAATTAACCTGCGCAAATCTATGTAAAGTCCATGTAGACATTTCCGTTTAAACCTTTTAAGATTTCCAAGAATCTATCACCTTAGCATAGGTGTGAAGTGTAATTCTGAAGGGTGACTTGTACAAAACATCACAACAGCCTTCCCCATTACATGGCGACATTAATGTGACGGTAATCAGTTGGCGACCTGCTCCACGTTATTCACCATCAGGCCTAAACTACGTTCACAAGCAAACTAGAATATCATCTGTCTGTTTCGAAAACAAGGGTACACCCAAAATAATCACGTTTTAGCCAGCTGAGAGACTGTCTTCGCCCAGTCAGCTATATCGGACATGCCATGTGTGACATGTTTCTCATCTCCTTCTATACAAGTACAGCAAATGGATCCAGTTTTCCCCAACATTACTAGTGCTGCATTCAGGAAGCAACACATCCCCTGAGGACAAATGAAGTTCTATCTACCCATCCATTCATCCATCCATCCGTCCACTGAAAAAGAGGCAGCATGCAGGGCTTGATCAAAAGAAAACACTTTCAGAGGTGTAAATTATTATATGAACACCGTCTCTCAGCGACTGCACTTCCCTATTGTCTGAAGACAAGCCTGAACACATGGACGCTCCAAGCTCCACAGAGGAAATTGGCAGATATCAACTTCTAGGCATATTTAGGATTGCAATCACCATGACTGTCACCACAATTGGCAAAGTGGTTATCACACTACCAGAATATCCCAACAAACATTAAGACTGCTTAAATAAAATGCCTGCACATGACAGGAATGGACTTCAGGCATTACCGCAAGAAATCATAAACCCATGTGGCACCGAAGGCAAAATGGAAAATGCACACACATAATGGAGAGTCTCAGGCCTAACCAATGTGAGAGAGCTCTTTTATCTTTGCATGAATAAAGCAGTTTCACAGTATCAAGCAATTCTGTCCAATGTTGGGTTGCAATTGAACAGGCAGATTTTTCCACCTGAATCCATAACAGTGCATTTATTGTCTCTGACATGCGGTCTTTCGTCTTCCTCAGCTCAATGTGGGCTTTAGGTTTTTGCCAAGTCCTGCAAATATTTTTAAGGAAAAAGGGCAACTCTTTCTGATATTAGACTTAGATGCGTGGAGTCCATTATTGTAGTAAGTTTCTTCCCACAGACACTCACAGAACCCAAGCTTGCAACAGTCGATTTCATGATTTCTCCAGGGTATTCGGAAATATTCAAGAGCATCCAGCTCCAACAGCTCTAGAAGGACCAGCTTCCGGAAACACAGACTACTTGCAATCCGCAAAGAAATGCAGGCATGAGTTTTCCCGACTCCAAAGGAAATGACGAGATGCATACATTTAGCTTTCAAGGAAAGGTAAAGCCCCTGCTATCGGATCAGACTTCACTTCTTGTTACATGTCCATGTCTATATAAACTATTAGTGCATGAATGTGTGCATCGGAGCAAACAAGAGTTCAGCTGAAGATGACGGTGTATGTTTGTCTGCAGCTCGTCTTTGATTAACACCCCTGTTTATTACATGGAATTCAAAAAGCAAGTTGACCAAATGATGGCTAAGGATTGAGCTACGGAACTACTCTGCCATTCAATCGAGTGTCCTTCTGAACAGCAAGTGGTTTGTGGGGATTAGCTGACGTTCTGCATCGCAATCAAGTCTGCTCTTTGAGCTGAGAATGCAGCGGCGTAGCTCGAGTTCGTGCTGCCCGGGGTGAGGCAGTGCTTCAGTTTGCCACCCTCCAACATATCTGAATATGTTAACCTATTTAAATAGAAGATTAAAATGACGTATAGAGAAAAATTAAGATACACTTTGCATATATTTATTCATAAACAGCAATAATTTTTCACATATATAAGCATCAACTACACAAGAATATAGTATAGACACACTGATAAGCTGTGTTCTAATTATTAGTTTAATTTTATTACGCTGCGAAAACCAGAACCAGTGTAGTGTACAAGCGATAGGTGGGGATGTTTACTGCGCAGAGCAAGAAGGCGTTCGGATTGATAACGAAACAAAATTATAAACTAGTTGTTCATCTTCCTAGAAATTCTTATCGGTGTCACGTTTATGTTGATTTTTGTTATTGCCTCATAAATTTCAACTGCTGGGTCTGATGCCGTCACAGGACGACAGTCTGAAGATTATTTTTGAAGCATTTGTGGATAAAAATCAGAGAAATTTTACTTTTTTTATTCAAGGGTGATATTTTTCCGAACCCTGCTGCTTACACGAGACTTTCGGCCAATGACGCCACCCCTAGCTACGTCACTGTGACATTGCCTTGTGTGACATGGATAGCCTAACAAAAATGGGACAATGCCACGTTATTTTACACAATGTATGCAAATCATTGTGCAATTAGTTTGTTGCATTTCCTTTAGTTCTGTGTGATTCAATCAAAAAGGAAAATCAAGCATACTAGAAGACAGCAAAGAATAGACATCCTGAGCCTGGTAAAACAATGAAGAACAAAGAAAATAATACAGCGTCACAGAAATGTCTTCATTATCTGTCATGTGCCTAAGTGTCTGTACTGCCACACCGATGATGTTGATTTTTAATGAGGCAGGATCAGGAGATGAAATGTAAAGTCCAGCAGAGATCACTGACCAGAAAAAAAAACTAAAAACGCCCGTTGTCAAACCCAAATCATCAAAGTAAAACAAAACTTTATGTTGTGGCCACAAAAAGGAAATCTTCATGCCACTGTTAAGGTTGGTTTTCTACCAACTCAGATACACAAGTGCCTGTGTTAATTCGTATTCACGTGGACCTCAGATATCACGTATTAATCACTTCACCTTTCAATTAAAACCGAACGTCTACACTTCAATCACAGCCTGACTGATTCATTTCAAATCCGCTGTGGTGGGGCGCGGAGACAGAATTATGAAAACTGCCTTACTGTCCAAATATGTTTGGCCCCGTCCGTTACTGTAGTCAGCACGCCAGCTCTAGTGGAATTCTTCACGTCACAAACCCCCCCCTCCAATCACTACCATCACCGCCATCATCACTGGGATAAGATGAATCACTGACCGGTTCAACCCTGTCCGACCTCAAAGACAGAAATGCATGATTTGTAGTATCGTATGTGAAAAATTCATGGGAAAGGCACTAATCCAAACCAAGAATGTTGGTTGGCCGAGTGCCCCCGTCTACTTGACAGAGTGATACAAGGGAAGGCAAAATGCTCCTGACTGAAATGTTGGAGTCTTCATTTAATGTTCAACTCCCCAACTCGAAGGCCAAAAGGATGTTTAATGCCATTTTTTTTTTGTTTAGTGTTAAAGACAGCATAAAGTCCACATTTGTAATCCAGCACATGTCACTGACCTTTGCCACTCCAGTCTGGGTCTGAGCTGGTACTTCAGCAGGCATTCCCCTCTAACGGTGGGCACTTGCAGGGCAGACCACTTCTGAAACAAACACATGCTGGAAAATCAGTGGACTGCAGCTCCTCTCCAGACAGAGACACCCAAACCCCCAGCACCGAACCACTTAATTCTGCTTTAATTAGGTGTGTCATTCTTTTAAAAAGCCAAAAGCCTTCATGGAACAATTAGAAATGCTATTAGCCTTACATCACCCATACAGAGCCATTAATGAAGAGCATTACTCAAAAGAAAAAAAGACAAAAGCAAAATTATTATTGCTGTGGGTGAACTGAGTGAAGCAAACATTAAATACTAGAAATATGAATGTTCTGCATGGTTAGCGTTTTTGGCCAAAAAAAAAAAAAAAAACCTTCATCTGCATTTAATTAGAAATAAAAGTCCAGCACATCAAAGCAACAAATATAGAAAGAGGTCGTATTTCATAAGCACTTACAACTCACACACCAAGGCTGATGTCAAAGGCCCAGAAAAAAATGTTCTTACCTCTGTCTTGAATTAAGAAAATAAAGTGTAGTGGCACTCCTACAAAAAACGAATATTAACCTGTCTGGCAGAACAGAGTCACAACATTCTTGACGTCGGATGGCCTGGCCAGGCCGTTAGCATCTGAAACTGTAAATCACAAGGCTGCAACTTGAGCTCTTGGCACCGACTTGCCGGGTTACACTGAGCGGGTCATTTCACCTGCCAGATGGAAACAAGTGTTGTGTACCTGCGATGCACCTCGACTGGCGTTCACCCCATTTTTCATTTTGCAAATTTGTTTCTGTTATAAATATTGTAGGGGGATAAAATCCATTCTGGTAGCATCAGACATGTAGCAGGACTGCTCGATAATCAGTTACCGATAATTCAGAGGCGTCATTCTTCCTAAACTGAGTGTGTCTGGGATGCAGGAGGATCAAAATAACATGCAAACAAAACACACTAGGATTTGCAGGCACGTGAAAAAGTAAGTACACCCCATAAAAGATATTTGAAATATAAGACGGTTGGAAGATAACAGGGCTGTATACATAATGAATAGGGCAGCCACACAGTTTTCGTGCTAACTTTACATTTTTACTAATATTTGAAGACATAAGCATCAAACCAGAACACCTGGTTGCTTAAGTCACATCATTTTTCCGGTAATGGAGATGCTTTGGGTTTTACTTGGAGGAAAGTTCTGAATCAACAGCCGAGAACAACGATTGACATGCATTACTACTGCCTGGCCTTCACAGGAGCTCTTAGTTTTCTGTGTATGCAAAGAATAAAAGTTGCACTGGAAACAGAAACGTTGACTGCTTTTGCCAAGCCATGGAGCTCAGTCATTTTTCTGAGCCTGAAGAAACGGGATTTGCATGGATCTTCAGTGCGGTACTGTAGACAAAGAAAGGTGAACTCTGCTTGGGCAGTCAAGAACTGGCAATGATGAAGTAGGGGTGGGCGATCTTTCTAAAAAAATCGTAACACAAAATCACGATCCACGATCTGAACTGCGATCTCTCTTTTCAATGTGGCATACGCTTAAAAGAATATTCGGACTCAAACTCATTAAGACCCAAGTTACACTTTGTTTTCAAAATCAAACAAATTTGAATTCAGTTGTGAATAGATTACATTCGAAAATAATTCTAGAAACAATAAAATGTAAACAAGGGCAATTTTCAACTTCTGACACTTAATAACTTATAACATAAATATAACCAATATAAACAAGTGCACTTATAAAATTCTGGCAGTTTCACACAACATTAAAAAATGTTTTACAGTTTCAGTTTCAAGTTGGGATCAACGACCACAACCATAAAACAGATTTTTTAAAAATGTATTTAAATGTAAACATTATAAGTGCAAGACGACCATTTCACAATCATTCTTGGTAATAAAATGAATATAAGAAACCAAAACATAAAATTAGAGGTAGAAAGGTAGATGATGAGGTAGAAACAGGTGAAGAATCAAATGTCCAATACCTTTCCTTTTAAATTCAGGTACAAACAACTTCACGATGCTATTAAACTAGCTAAGGAACTTTAGTAACACATTTTAAACATGAAAGATTAGGTTGACATTCTGTTTTATATTAGTTGTAATGATTTTCTGCTTATACTGTACAATCACAGGTTTTTGGCAAGGAAATTCAACTGATCCACTTAATGGGGTTTCAGAGCAGCCCTTTGACTTGCGACGACATTGCCACCTGTGCCAAACACTCTTTCTGATGGTGCGCTGGTTGCTGGGATATAAAGATACTTTTTTGCCAGGCATCCAGACCCAGGTACGGCTCAGATGTTCGACTGGACCATAAGTCACTCGTCGTTGCAAAAAATTTGCCGTTCTTTATTTAATAGCTTGTCAACCCTCTGTCAACATACGCGCAATGGCTGTATCAGAAAAACATCTGCGACTTGGAAGATCATATCGCTTTCTAAAGTGTGCATCAGATTCGTAAAACCCACATTGTGTACAGCTTTGAATGGTACCATATCCTTAGCTAGGTATTATGTGATCGCCTCAGTCACTTCTTTCCATCGTTTGCTGCTTTTATCATATTTTTTTCAACTGCTCTAATGCATTGGTCAACAACGACTGTTTATGCTTCGCGACCAAGCGAGATGCAGACCAGTGGGGTTGTACTGACCGGACTGAAACAGTCTTGGCATGTTCCTTCAGTGTGTCCATTTGAGATGATTATATAGATTTGTCGTATTGCCTCCAGAAGTGCCGACCGTTGTCCGACAAATTTTACTTTCTGCAGTATTTGACTGTGCACAGCCGAACCACTGCCACACAACTGACGTCGCGTAGTCCTTTGGCACAAGCTCCTCATCTGCCATACTGCTTGTGCTACAAACGGTTTTCAACTTCTTCACACAAGAAAGCCATTGGTGGAGACACGTGATATAATTTTGGCCAAACACAACGGGAAATCATTCTGTTGGTTTGTGGACTTGGCACATGCTTGTATGTTAAATGTAGTTTAGTTTAGACCAGTGTTTCTCAACCCCAACGTGGCCCAAATAGCGCGTTTACATGCTCTCCAATAGCCTGGTTACTCAAAGAAACCCGATTTCTAAAATGCCATGAAAACCCTTATTCTGAATAGAGGAAATGGGTTATTGGCCTCTGAGAAACCTGATTAACAAAAGTCAATTCCTCCACAAATAAATCGATTATGAGGCCGTGAAAACCCCTAACCGGATTATTGTTAAGGATTTTGTAGTCTGCACATGTCTGGTGAACTCGGTCAGCTGGCGCATGTGTTAACTTTACACACGCTTTAGGCACCCACAGGTAGAAGCGTCCAGAAAATAAATTTTCAGTGTCAAATGTTTTACTGATCACATTATTCCTTCTCCTGGTTGAAAAAAATCTGTTTTAGTAATTCAGGAACCACTAACTTTACGTTGATGGGCTGAGCGTAGAGTGCTAAACTCAGCAACACAATCTCAAGAGCAGTAGGGTAACACATTAAAAGTAATGTGTGCTACGTAGTCCCATTACTTTATCAAGTAGCAAGTAACCTAATGCATATCTTATTAAAGTAAAAATACCTGCATTGTTATTATTCCAGCAGTGCTGGATGTACGGGTAGTTGTACGTGTACCGGTATGCTGCTCAATCGCACAGCCAAGCAGAACAGAGTGTGCTGCGCGCAATCTGGTAACGGAAACCTGTGAATAGAGCGGCAATTTGAGTAAACATTTATAAAACGCAAGACAATTATCACAGGCGTAATGCTTATTTTCAGATTCATGGGGGCCACTTTCAACTCTTTTTTGCACAGTTTAATGACGTTGGAGCTTTTTGACAAAGAAGAACTCCCGATTACTTGCGCGTGTAAACGCAGAGTATTAAGAAACAAGACTTCTGCCTTAACACGATGATGATGTGTGCAGGTAAAAACACCGATTGTGTGCTCTAGATCAATCATTCATCCATTCATCCCGCTATATCCTAACTACAAGGTCACGGGTGTCTGCTGGAGTCAATCCCAGCCAACACAGGCCGCAAGGCAGGAAAAAAACCCTGGGCAGGGTGCCAGCCCACAGCAGTCAATCATTCATTTAAAGTTAAAATAGTATTTTTCACATGTATACTTGTAGAACAAAATGTAATTTACGGTAATGAGAGGCAGCTGGCCATTGGTTGTCCTCCATATATTTGACTTTCCAAAACACTTTTGAGAACTACTGGTGAATTGGAGTGGAGACACTGTCCATTTGGCTAACTTCAGGTAACAAGGAAACCACCCTGGCTGTGGATTAGTGGAACAGCTCACTGTCCGTGCAAAGATATTTGAAGGATCGTGGGACTTTGCCACTCCCATCTTATCTGTGTTCAGATAATTCAAGACCGCACACAACCTGTACCTGTGGTATCAGCCATGTGTATGTGTGGAGTAAGTTGTGTTTGCATACTTCACACTAAGGACAATTGTTTAATGTGGACACTGGAATGTGTCAAACTGGGCATTGTGTCTTCTCTCCTGTTTGTGATTTTTACTTGCAGAGTATCAAGATGAAGCCAAAGCTTGGAGATTCTCCAGTCTGGGAACCTAAGAGTTGCATCTCTACAGTCTGCAGATGACACTGTCCTCCCAAGAGAGGAGATCAAAGCAGAGTACGACATCACCGGAATGAAAATGAGCACCCCTGTATCGGAGGTCATGGTCTACACTCGGTGAAATGCAGCTTTGTCTCTGCAGATCAGGACAAATTGCTACCCAAGGGTTTTTGTTCAAGAGTCAAAGTGGAGACAATAGTGAGGCTGATAAGCAGACTGGTACAGCAGCAGAGGCTTTGTTAACATTGTACTGAACTACGTTGGTGACGTGGGAGGCAAGTCCTCTGATATTTTTCAGTGTAAATCCACAGCCTATTTGTCATGAGTTCAGAGTAATCATGGTAAGAATCGGTACAACTGGTTAAAAGAAAGTTCCTGTACTTTACAGCTAAGTTAATTATCTGAGCTCACAGAAATCTCTTCTATCCAAGTATGCAAAACACAAAACATCAGACAGAGGAGCATCTCTTCTGCTTGTCAGGCCCATAACACCTGCGTTCCTTATTCCTTGTATGTGCATTATGTGTGTGTGTGTGTGTGTGTACACTCAAAGGTTCTCAGCTCTCACAAGCACATAGGCCCGGTCCCTTCGACTTGAGATAAAATTGGGACGAGTCGCAGACTAGCTGGACTGAGTAGCTGGGTATGTCACACCACATGACTGGGTCCTCACGAGACCATGCCACGACTGCCCCCGACTTGCTACGATAATGTAAATAAGGAGTGAGAGTGAAAATCACTACTAATGTTTTCTGGCATGACATGGTCACAAGTAGGTTCCTATCGTCGTGTTTGCCAACTTCCGAGATGCCTACCAAATAAATGAATTGCAACAAATTCTGTCAAAGAAGTAAAATTAAACGAAGAAACCAAAGCAGTTTAGAGGGATTGAAGCCACTGAGCAATTTAGATATTCATGCCTTGTGTAAATAAATAGCTTGGGTTATTTTTTTTAACTTTACATCTACCTCTGATCTTGTGAAGAGTCAAATCAAAATTAGTGCATCTGTTTGAACAGTTTGATCTCAGAATCATGGAACCCATAGGTTACCGTCTGCCTCTAACCACTAACCCCACGTCAATCCCTCTAAATACTTAAATGGTCTCAGTGGCTTTCATGCTTTAAAGCATTTATGTCAGAAAAAGAAATCGGTTTTCTCTGAGGTGTTACTGAGTGGTAAGCCCATCTGTCTAACATCACAGCTTAGTGGAACACATAAATTTCACACAACTTTGGATGGCTGAACTAAAATACACAAACAGACACATGTTTTTCCTGGAGCTACTGAAGGATCAAACAGGGTGCAATTCTATCAGTCTGATTTCTAGTAATGCACGTTCTTTTTTCAAAATCTCAGTGTTTCAAACAATACAACATTTATTTCTTTAGCACATTTACACACCAAAGTGCTTTCACACACAATTTTAATACAACTCTATAACTTTCAAGTGAGTTATGATATCAAAGCATAGCCGGTTTCCTCACAGTTTGACGGTGAGATTTTTTTTTTTTATTAAAATTAAACAACAAACTGCAGTGCGGTCAACACAGGACCAACTGGTATAGCCCATACAAAATGAAACGAGTTATTTACGGCAGTGACGGACCAAAGAAAAGGTGAGTTGGGATTAAGTATGAAATCCAATACATAAAATAACCAGTAGCTAGTCTTTAAGAACATTCCAAGAGATAAGTCACCGATTATGAAAGTCTATTAGTGTCTACCAGTAGAGCCATTGTACTTTAACACTAGAACTCCTGAAGCCTGCGAAAAAGCTCATAATCCTGGCCCACCTTAAATCCCTTTGCACCTCTCCATCAGCGTCTTTTGTGTTGTAAATGCGTCGATCAACACAAGCAGCAAGCAGCCTGCTGTCCCATCCCCCGCCTTGACGGAGCTTAGCTCGGACAAAACGTTCTCGCAGCTCAAGCCAAGGCTCCTTATCTGCGTGCGAGATTTGGAGTTGTATAGGGTAAATAATACAGTAAATGGTTATTTGGAATACATGCATTTCACGTGTGTTCCGTGTCTACAAAGATCAGGGTAAGTGTACGATGAAAAGAAATGCAAGAAATGCTGAACACATACATAAAGCAGAAACTTCTTCCATGTTATACTAATAATGACATTTAGTCCAAATCTTTATATATAATACACTACCGTGGTGGTTCGTTTGTCTGTTATTTTATTGTAGAATCAACTCTTGGCAGCAGACAGCAGAACGGTTGTGCAATGCATGCATACGGGCGCTGTTCTCATTCCTAAAACCTTCGCCGTCACTTCCCCTACCTCTTTAGATCTTAAATCTTTCTTGAGGCAGATAGAAGACTTAGGTGCCAGCTTAAGTGAAAAATTAAGGAAAACGTACTAATTGCAACACAAACACTGACTTAATCAGTTTTAACGCAAAAAGATGCAGACGAAAGAAGAGAAGAAGCAGGCCGCCAGGATGGAGAAAAGAGCTGCTCGCAAGCGCATCAACCTCAACCTGAGCAAACGAATGGTAAAACATACAGAGGAAGAGTCTGAAAACTATGAATGCTCAAGTCAAGTGTATTCACTGCACGTTACCATGCAGTGCATCGTTACTGGTATCAAATAAACATGTGCGCATTATTTAAGAATATAACCAAAGGAAAACAAAAAGCATTCGATTTACATGTGGCTATCAAGGAGTTAGAAACTCAAGCTCAAATGTCGATCGACAGGGAGTTTACACGTATTCTTGAATGATGCAGAGGTAAGAATTGCTGTCTTATAAATCGAAGGTCCCAGGTTCGAGACCGGGTGCTCTGCGTTTTGAGTAGTGAGCTGCTATTATAATAAAAACATACGTTTGATTTGAGTCTGTGACACCTGGTGCAAATTTTGGATACTTGCAAAAGTTAGCACTTGTTTTTTTATTATTCAGTTTTATTTTCTCAGTGATGTTCACGTGGTATGACGAATTTGCCTATCCTTCTCTGACTTGATGGCATTTATCTCCATTCTTTTCACAAGAGCAGTGCTGTGGCACATGCCTACTCAGAACTATTTGTTGTACCCGCAATCAAAGATACGATGTACTAGATTATTTACCCTATACCTCTCCAGATCTCACATGCAGATAAGGAGCCTTGGCTTGAGCCGGGAGAAGTTTTTGTCTGAACTGAGCTCCGTCAAGGCAGGGGATGGGACAGCAGACCGCTTGCGCTGATCGACACATATACAAAACAAAAGACACTGATGGAGAGGTGGCAAAGGGATTTAAGGTGGGTCGGGATTACGAGTTTTTCGTAGGCTTCAGGAATTCTAGTGTTAAAGAGGCAAAGACAAAGGAGTCGCTGTATCTACTCTCTTCTTTTAAAACACACCCTTTTTGGTTTTAATACCTCTTGTGAGGTTACGTGGACCCTGCATGGTGACTATAACTACTTTAGGCAACATTTCACACAAGCAGGTTATTAATTTTTCTGTGGAAGAGCCTGTTTATTTTTAAATGGTTTTTTCCTTGTGCGCTACTAAAAACTTCAAGCATAAGCCTTTGCAGTACCAGGGTCTTACTGGGAATAAAGTCCCTGTATGGCTGCTTGAACTCGCATTATGACAAGGCACCTTTTCACCATTCCTATTACTTACAGTTACATAGCTGAGTGTTGCCTCCATGTTTCAGCACAGGATATGTTGGTCTCCTCAGCTGAAAGTGCTTTTGCTCAATCCATACATTATTGGACATGAAAACTGTCCTATCAGGATAGGCTCCAGGACCCCTCTTAATCTTTTTTGTCTCCATGCCCGTCTTAGGAACTGAGTATTCTTTATGTTTTTGCCATTATTTTGTCATGGAATCCCACCATCTCACTCAGCTCCAACTACACTCCACCCATCTACAATACAAATCCTGCCAACTACGCCAAGTATTTTGTTGTGGAATCACACCAGGTCCTGTACCAGTTTGGAAATTTGCCCTGTGTTAACTGCCAGTAGCCAGCTGCAAATCCACAACATGTGGATTACAAAGGCTCTCAGAAACAACTTCTTTTATGCCAAAAGCTATATATAAAAATAAATACAGCACCCTCCAATTATTGGCACCCCTGGTTTAGATGTGTTCTTAGGCTTCTAATAAATTTTTTTTTAAAAAAATAAAGGCTCAACACACAAAAAAAGATAAAAATCCATCCTTTAATTGAAGTACATTTATTCATTGGGGGGAAAAAAAATCCCACATTAAGAAATACATTTTTTACATGAAACCATGTGTACCACAATTATTGGCACCTCTGCTGTTAATATTTTGTCAACAAGACAGCACTTAATTTTCTCCTCTAACATTTCAAAAGTTTGGAGAATACAGAGACAGATTTTTGACCATTCCTCTTTGCACAATCTTTCTAGACCTTCGAGAGTCCTGGGTCTTCTCTTGTTCAGCTCACCCCACAGGTTTTCAATGGTGTTGAGGTCTGCGGACTGAGATGGCCATGGAAGGAGCTTGATTTTGTGTCTGCTGAACCATTTTTGTGTAGATTTTGCCATATTTTAGGGTCATTATCCTGCTGGAGGACCCGATGATGACCCTTCTTCAGCTTTGGCAGAGGCCACCAGATTTTGATTTAACATGTCCTGGTATTTCAAACAGATCATGATGCCATGCACCCTAACAAGGTTCCCAGGGGTTTTGGAAGAGAAACATCCCCACAGCATCACAGATCCTCCACCATACTTTACAGTGGGCATGAGGTGCTTTTCCACATACTCATTCTGGTATTCACGCCAGACCCACTTAGAATGTTTGTTGCCAAAAAGCTCAATTTTGGACTCCTCTGACTAAAGCACGCGGCCCCAGTTGAAGCCCCAGTACTGCTTAGCAAACTCCAGACGTTTACGTTTGTGATTGTAGGTGAGAAAAGGCTTTTTCCTTGCATGTCTCCCAAACAGCTTGTTGGCATGGAAATAGCATCTTATGGTTGTCATGGAGACTTCATGACCCCAAGATACCACTCTTTGGTGCAGTTCTCTAATGATGAGCGTTGGAGAATTTTTTTACTTCTCTTACCATCCTCCTCACTGTGTGTGGTGGCAAGATAAACTTGGGTCCTCGCCCAGCCTTGTTTGTCACGGTTCCTGTTGTTTTACACTTCTTTATTATTCCTCTGACTGTAAATACAGGCAGGTTTAGGCGAGTAACTATTTTCTTATAGCCATTACCTGACTTATGAAGGTCAACACACATCTGCCTTACTTAAATGGCATGTCTTTCCAATGTTGAGGAGTGGCTAAGAGCAATAGGACTCTGTGTCACGTCATATTTATACCCCAGGGACACAGGAAGTCATTAAATTACTAATTATAAAGTTCCAATTTACTCTGATCAAGTTTAAAAACTAAACTAGAAATTACAAAAATGCTTCACTTAAAATTTATTTTATAGGAATTGTTAGGGGTGCCAACAATTGTAGCACACATGTTTACAAGTTAAAAAAAAAAAAATTTCTTAATATGGGATTTATTTCCCAATGAATAAATGCACTTCAATTAAAGGTTGTATTTTTCTCTTTTTTTGTGTTGTGAGCCCATATTTTTTGGAGAAAAAAATAAATTAGAAGCCTAAGAACACATCTTAACCAGGTGTGCCAATAATTGTGTAGGGAACTGTATATACGGCACCTATATATGTAGGGAACAAAAACAAAGCACACATACCTCAATTGGATAGTCCTTCAAAATGGGGAAAATTTCTGGGTGAATTAAATTAAGCTGAGTCTGAATCTTGTGACTTCGAAGGTTATGAAGCCTCTGTACCTGCTCATTTAGAATAAGATGCTCTGTGTGGGGTCCAAACCTGCAGAGAACAGATAAAAGGAAATCCATTAAAGATTAACTAAAATGCACTACGAGGGGCATCAAACTCAGTCCCTTGAGTGGATACAGGGTTTTATTCAAATTAATTTCCTAATAAGAAAAAACTTGTTTGTGTCATTTACTTATACAGCTTGTTATGTCTGTTACAAGATTTAGATTCAGATTTTTAGTTTTTGAGATCATAATGAAGCTGTTTCATAAGGCAGAGGAAATTCGTGCTTAACCCCTGGACAATTCTCTCTAATATTATCTGAACAGGTAGATGAATGTGTTAAATGGCTAGCTCTATGTTTAAATGTTAACTGTAACTTATTCTTAGTGTAATGTCTGCATGCCAGTCCAGAGAAAGACATTGCTCAGGTGATGTTCATGTGCGGTCAGAGGGGGCAGTTCATGTATAAAGCTGGCCTGAGTGAATTAGCTCAGGGGACGTGGGGATCAAACACTTAACTCTTTCAGGGCTGATGTCGACTTTTGTCAAAATTCATGGGTAGAGGGTGCAGCTGTAAACTGCAACAGAACTCGCCCTTACGTTTTAGCTCAAAGTTACAGAGCTTTGTTGATTTGACCTCAGTTCCAAACACATGCATAAGTAGCGAAGAGCAAACAACCTCTAAAATGGCACCGATATCTGGCGAGAGACCAAAGCGAATGTGCAAAGCATTGACATTTTACGTAATTTCGTGGAATAGGACTCTGACTTGTCAGACTCCGAGTTTTATGCAGAAAACAAAAGTGAGGTACTGGCATCATCTGATTGGTCCCCAGCTGATCGTGGTGCTGAATAATTTTGTGTAGCCGGTGCACCTACAGCAGCACTCGCCTGGGAGGACCACCACTTATGACAGGAGGTACAAACCATATTGCATCACACTATGAACTGCACTGCCACCCACCTTCTGTGCGAAGACTGCCAGGCAGCTGGCCAGCCCACCGTGCATTCCTGCTGACCATTGAGGTGCCCCTGTGCAGACACTGCCACCAGAGATGCCAAATGTGCACCAACAGCAGCCACGGAACATAGCAACAGACGTTTTGTGTGGATTTGTGTGAGAAAGCATTGCTGTGTGCTTTCCAGAAAACTGAGTTTTTTGGAAAAAATATTTAGCCCTTAAAGAGTTAAAAGAGCAGCACTTACAAGGTACCTTTCTTCTGCTAAAGTCCATTGGACTTCGCACATGGTCACCAGCAAAGGAACATGGCTTGAATTGGGGACATATGGTGTTACCTCTGACCCCAGGTAAATGGTGTGAAAGTCAGTGAACCGGCACATGAGAGCACAACTTAAGTTAGAGAGAAGATCAAAACCACATGGAAGGAGCCAAGGAAGATCAGAGCAGCAGGCAGCCGCACTGTTTATTGGCCAAAGAAAGAGAAAGCAGTTTCTGTTGTGAACTAGACAAAGGTCATTTTAAAGGTTATCTACCGTCTTTGTTGTTAGAGTGCTAGTCCATTTACCCATCTGTTACCATCTTAGCTTAGTACATAAGTAACCGATTCAAATAACAAAAAGCGATTTAAAGGACTTTTTGTGCCATTGTTGAAGAGAGAAAGCAGTATTTAACAGTTGTAAGTTTATCAGATGTATAAGATAAAGCAAAAAAAAAAAAAATTGTCCTACAAAATGTCTAGAAGATCTCCATAAACTGAATTTAACAATCATCTGCATGCCCGTCCCATGTGGGTTCACAGATTTCATTATTGTCATGTGTACAAATTACAGCGAAGTGCTTGCATGCACCTATAATTCAGTATTTCTCAAACAATGGGTTGCAACCCACTTTTGGGCAGTGAGATACTACATAATGGTTATAATGGTTGTGGGTCTCTCTGGTGATCGTGTTCAATCCCATCACGCTCGATTCAAAGGGGCCGCCCACCACTCTTACGTTTGTACTCGTTTCACCAAGAAAACTTGCACAGCCCCCTCAATCTCTCACTTCCTAGGTGGGTCACAAAAAGGTTGAGGAACACTGTAGTAATGGTCTCTTGATTATAAGGGTACAGACACTAAGCTGACACAGCACATTATGAAGAAAAACATATGAAAAGTATTTGGAATGATTTTGTAAATTACTGGAAACCAACAAAAGTAAATATGAACCAACAGGAAAAGGAAATAGACTGACAATATGAACAAGTAGCACAAAAACATAGAAGAGAATTAATAAAATTGGAGAATAATACATGACAGCACTCCAGAAAATGTGATTTTAAGCAGGACTTGATTAGTGGAGAGTTCATGTGGAGGCCTATGGAGAAATTCCTGAAAATGTGAAGCATAAATAAGCATCCACTAAGAGCTTGAAAACGAGTCAGTGAAACAGTGAGAAAGCAAGTTAAAAAGGGGCAAGCACCACCAAGAGGTACTGGTAATCCAGGGTGTTGGAATCTGAAATCAGAAGTCACAGCATCACCATCAGAAGACATCATTTTTTGTTATAATCAGTTTACACTTGTAAAGAAAGGTTATTAAAAAGTAAACTGCTCTCAAAGTTAACGGTGATGAAGGTTCGAAAGAGGAAGAGTCCAACTCTACAAAACAGGAAAGAAAGAACCCTGAGTAAGTCCTCAAAAAGTGTAACTGACCTTTATTATCAAGTACAATATTCACCATGAATCATCATGAAGATGCCCTGAAGGGCTACATTTTGACACTCTCATTCTCTTAGTGATGCAGTCTCATTTTTGGAACAATTATTTAATCTGGAAACTTTAGAGGTTTTAATGTAAGGCCCTCTCCCTCCTTTGTCCACATTTCCATTACTAGAACTGGCATCCGCTTTATCACATACCTCTCGAGCCATTCTTTATATTTGTCACTCTGCAAAACTGATTCGGGTGTCATGTGCACCACCAGTGCTGCTGGGTCTTCTCTACCTCCGACATGATGGCTGGAGATAAAGGATGAAGTGGGGAGGAGAAAAAAAAAAAAAAGACAGGTTTTGTCATTGAATTTAAGCACACTGAACAAACTGACTCTTATACAGAATAAATTACGATCATGGAAAATCTGGAGCTGGGGCGGCGGGAACCAGAACTCAAACGCATCCCCTTTCAGAAACTCCAACTATTGTAAAGTTCCATGTGGAGATTTCTGGCTAACAGTTCAAAGATTGGTTTTTAATGTTAGTCAAATGGAGAACAAAAAGCATCCAAACAACAAGTGTGAATAAGACAATATTTGAAATGCTTTCCTGAAACACACTCTTAGGGTGTTTCCACACCTAGCTAGCGTACAGCGTTTGTTTTTACATTCTGAACTGATTGTCCCTGCAGTCCAGTACATTTAGGCAGAAGTGAACATGGCAATGACGCTCTGGTGCAGACCAAAACAACTGCGCCAAGACCCTTTGGAAATGGTACTCTTGGTGTGACATGTGAATGAATCCAACAGTAGAAAACACTCTGCATTATGGGAAACATTTTTACTTGTAATTAGGCAATCTCTGTATAAAAATAAATCCACACATGCATACAAGTTCACATAAACTACTTGCACAAGTACCAGTCAGACAGATCAATCCTAGTACCTGATTCAGACTTACAGCCTCTTGACCTCTCTTATGATCGCATCAAATAGGAGCTGAACACACAGAGAAAATGGCGCAGACTCGCATGTGATCAGGTCACACTACCCAAATACAGAGAGGGGGAGAAACGAATGCCCTTTGTGATCAAGGGTCAAACATCCAAATCTTACACCACAAGAGCAACATGGACAATGTGTTCACTGGAGGCACATTAACTTTGATACGATGTTGTAAATGTGAATCAAACATCCCCAGATGAACATTACTAACAGATATTTACAGGCCTGAAGAAGGCAGACATGATTTAAGATATCTAAATGTGAGGGTAAATGAAGCATTCATGACAGTTCAATAAAATGTTTGGAAAGAAAAGCTTTACCGATTAAGATGCTCATTATTGCAGATTGGGTCAATGAACTCTTCACTGGGGCACTCCACGACTATAAACACTGGCCCAGGGTCTGTAGGGGTGCATACATCTTCAGGAAGAATCTAGAACAACAGGGTACACTAGTTGGATATGAAACTTACACCTGAAGATCAGAGAATTTGAACAGACTTTACTGGCAACTCTAAATTGGGCTCTGTGTGAGTGGCTGTTGGTGTGGGTGGACTGGTGCCGTCTCCAGGGCTGACTCTTCCCTTGGGCTACAGTGGGTGAACAGCTTTGGATTCTTCAGGTGTCTAGCTGAGTGCCCACTTCCACTACACCACATTGCTCACAAGCTGCATTATATCAGAGACATAACTGTCTCCCAGCGTTTTGCTAAGTCAGGCAGTCCAAACACGTCTTTGACTTCTTACCTCCTTTCCTTCAAACATGACACTCTTTCCATTTTTCAGTTGTGAAATTATTGGACCTATTGCTGCTGTTCCACTAAAAAGATAATAAAAGTAGGCATATCAATTACACAAAAGTATAGAGTAGTTTCTTCAATTTTAAACAGTTTGTGAATATATTAAGAAGAAACATCCCATCCGTATAATATCAGAACTGTTACTTACACAGGCAACCCCAGCTCCTTGGCCTTAGCAACCAAAAAATTTCCTTTCTTAGGGTGAAGCTGCAAGCATAAATAATTATTTTGATTGATAGATAGATAAGAGACATAAGAGATAGATAGAGATAGATAGAGATAGAGATAGATAGATAGACTTTAATTATAGCATAGCATAGTAGGCAAGATAGATAGATAGAGTGTCAGGGATGCCAGGGGCAACGACCCGGCCGGGACGCCGTGAGGGACCGGAAGAGGGTCAAAGCCCACCCTGGATCATGTGGGGGATGCCTTTCTGGTTGTTCTGGGGGCCACGGGTTGAGGGCATGGAAGCCCTACCCTGTAGGGACCCGTGGTCACCGCCAGGAGGCGCCCCAATGCCTTGGGGACCTGCTGCCCCAGCACTTCCGCCACACCAGGAAATGCTGGGTGGGAGAGACTTTGGGAGACACCTGGAGAGCTGCCGGGAGGACAGCCGGCACTTCCGCCATGCTGGGGCGTGGCCAAGCGAGGAATGCCGGGAACACCTGGTGCTCATCCGGGGACTGTATAAAAGGGGCCATCTCCATTCATTCAGCGCTGGAGTCGGGAGGAGGCAGGACGAAGCACAGAGGAGGTGTGGAGGCGGCCCGAGGAGAGGCATTTGTGGCCAGGACTGACCGATTGTTGGGGTTTGTGCAGGGGACTGGGTCTGTGTGACCATTTAATAATTGTAAGAGATCGTAAATAAACGTGTGGTGGTTGAGTAACAACATGTCCGCCTGTCTGTGTCCAGGCCAAGTCCACAATAGATAGATAGAGAGATAGAGAGATAAAGAGATAGATACTTCATTAATCCCAAGGGGAAATTCATAATCAAACACTTGAAGTGGTTCAGAAGCTTCCATTTTATTTACATGACACTCAGAAATGACTTTCTACATCGCAAGCAGTCAAAAAAAAAAAAATCACTAGTTTGGAGTTTAAATAAAGGAAAGCTAATCAAATGAAAAATAAAAGTGAAGATAAAAGCCTCAACATCAGTTTTGCTAATCAGTGGTGGTCAGCATTTTGCCGGGTATTCCAAATGAATGAGTGAAATTTAAGCGCGACTGTCCAGGACAAGGTATTCAAAAACAAGATCATTAAATTTTAATGTTACACGTTACCATGTATTACAAATTAGTAAGTAGTGATGCTAGACATCGATTGCACTTATTGTAAATACGCAACATTTACCTTGCAGATGAAAGCCACAACTAATGATTGATCTTTTCTTGAATTTCCTGGACTTGAACCTGTGATAAAAGATATCAAAAAAGGGGATCAACAAGTAATCCAAGATGGCATCGGGTACTCAGCAACAAATCATCATCAGCTGTTCACTTCCTCAATATGTTATCAGCTTTAACTTATACAACCACAAACCAGGGCTTCCCACAGAAAACAGAAATGAAGATCAAATGTTGCTATGCCCACATATGTTAAAATGGAGTGTGCTTACTTTTTCATATGACTGTAAAACCAGACTCATTATCCTCTATTATTGACCTCATAGAATATCTTTCAGTTGTGCAGTTACCTTTCCAACAGTAGGAATGCTCAATGCCTTTTAAAAAAGGGAAATACTGAAGAATAGTTCAGCACTTCAAAAGAAGTGAAGTTCATGAGCAACTAATGTGATAAAAGTGATAAGAGAACAGACTGCGATACTCCATGACCAGGCGTAATCCCACCACTCCACTTCAAGTGGCCATCTTACCTGTACTACCACAGCTCTGATCAGGGTCACTTGCAAAGTCTTCATTTTCCTCCTGGTCTGCCCGAGGGGACCGGCTTGGGGAGGCTGTATCTGGGCTAGGGGAATGCTTCCTCTTGGTGGGCTTTAGCTTGGCTGCAAAATTACAAAACACGTTGGAACGAAGCATAGCGATTCATTTAAGCCGATCCAAATTAGGCAAAATATATGTTGACCTGAAATGATGTCAGAAACTCTAAGAAATGTATCAGTTTGCAAAACCAAAAGTTGCATTTACAATAATACACCAGATTCTCAAGTCCTTACTGTCAGTTAACATTACACTGACGTGTCCCCAGAGATACCCTCCAGACCCTCACTCACCAAAAATGGGCACCTGATGAACAGTCATGGTGTTGTCAGAGTGTGGCAGGTCAGTGAAGTGACGGACAGCTGGAAACAGATAAGGTGGCTTGTATGAGCAACGCTGTGCGAGGACAGAGTGCAAGATCATTTCAGAACAAGTCTACTACGCACTACAACCGGGAGGAGAAGCGGACAACATTTAGCAATAAATATGAGCATTGTGCAAATATTACCTGAAGCTGCAAAACTGTGGAATATGGATCACTTTTAAACCTCCCCTCCTACATTTTAATTCCAATTTTGAATACAAACTTTACAAAAAGAAAAATTGTATCAGAACACTACACCATAATGCATGTGCAAGGCATTATAAACTAAAGTACAAAACCTTGCAAAAACATTCAGTTCCATTCTATGGATTCTAAAAGATACAAAAAATGTTGTCAATAAACCATTTACTGGAGGACTAACAGTTTAATTTCAAAGCCAAAGTAAATGATTCATCAAAATTATACTTCTACACCAAAGCACTGTAAATTAAAAAAAGGATATTTTTACTTTACTTACATCTGTTCATAGATTTTTATAATCAGAGAATCTTACTAGTAAAGATTCCTGCAAGCATAAATTTAAATATATAAACTATTCTAGTTACATACACGATAGCAAATCTAAACTCTAATTCACAAAGATTATTAACTAATGTAAGGATTTAAAATGATATAAAACTACATAAATATCTTCAAGAAGGCATCATTACTTCGTTTTCTGGAGTGGGTTTCAATTCCCTGCAACACTAAATTCAACTTAAATGCACTCAGGTGACTGACAAGTGTGATTGCCTCGAAAAGTCATTTTTACATAAATTTGCTCAATTATAACGTCGATTTCTGTTTTCAGTGTCTAGCTTAATCATTTATAATAATTACACAAACTACTTAATTAATTGCAGTAATTAAGTGCATTGAGCATGGGAAAGGCGCTATATACATAAAATACAGTGGGTACGGAAAGTATTCAGACCCCCTTCAATTTTTCACTCTGTTATATTGCAGCCATTTCCTAAAATCATTTAAATTAATTTTTTCCCTCATTAATGTACACACAGCACCCCATATTGACAGACAAAAAAAGAATTTTTGAAATTGTTGAAGATTTATTAAAAAAGAAAAACTAAAATATCACCTGGTCCTAATTATTCAGACCCTTTGCTCAGTATTTACTAGAAGCCCCCTTTTGAGCTCATACAGCCAGGAGTCTTTTTGGGAAAGATGCAACAAGTTTTTCACACCAGGATTTGGGGATCCTCTGCCATTCCTCCTTGCAGATCCTCTTCAGTTCTGTCAGGTTGGATGGTAAACGTTGGTGGACAGCCATTTTGAGGTCTCTCCAGAGATGCTCAATTGGGGGCTCTGGCTGGGCCATTCAAGAACAGTCACAGAGTTGTTGTGAAGACACTTCTTTGTTATTTTAGCTGTGTGCTTAGGGTCATTGTCTTATTGGAAGGTAAACCTTCAGCCCAGTCCGAGGTCCTTAGCACTCTGGAGAAGGTTTTTGTCCAGGATATCCCTGTACTTGGCCGCATTCATCTTTAACCTCGATTGCAACCAGTCGTCCTATCCCTGCAGCTGAAAAACACCCCCAACAGCATGATGCTGCCAACGCCATGCTTCACTGTGGGGACTGTGTTGGACAAGTGATGAGCAGTGCCTGGTTGTCTCCACACACTAAGAAGAGGCAAGACACATGACAGCCCACATGGAGTTTGCAAAAACACACCTGAAGGACTCTGAGATGGTGAGAAATAAGATTCTCTGGTCTGATGAGAACAAGATAGAACTTTTTGGCCTTAATTCTAAGTGATATGTGTGGAGACAACCAGGCACTGCTCATCACTGCTCAACCTGACAGAACTGGAGAGGATCTGCAAGGAGGAATGGCAGAGGATCCCCAAATCCAGGTGTTAAAAACTTGTTGCATCTTTCCCAAAAAGACTCCTGGCTGTATGAGCTCAAAAGGGTGCTTCTACTAAATACTGAGCAAAGGGTCTGAATACTTAGGACCAGGTGATATTTCAATTTTTCTTTTTTAATAAATCTGCAATAATTTCAAAAATTATTTTTTTTGTCTGTCAATATGGGGTGCTGAGTGTACATTAATGAGGGAAAAAATTAATTTAAATGATTTTAGGAAATGGCTGCAATATAACAAAGAGTGACAAATTGAAGGGGGTCTGAATACTTTCCGTACCCACTGTATATTATTATTTTGATTGTATCTCATTGATCAAATGACCCGCTCTGATCTCAGATACCAAAAGGCATATAACAGAAACCCGTATGCCTTGCATGGTGCACGTGGATTACTTACATTTCAACCCGTTTTAGACTGGCAGCACAGCTAGGGTATAATATCAACTGCAGTCATTTATATCCTCCCTCTCTCCATCTCTAACCCCAGCTGAAACAAACAGATATCTAAAATTTTACTTTTTCAAACCAAAGTACAGACTGAACAAAACCAAAGTGGGCAGCAGAGAGTGAAGATCAGACAGATCTACACATGAAGTGTTTGGTCATTCTGACTCCGGCTTAATAGTCATTAAGCCCATTCTGTGTTTTAATTGATTTTAGTGACTTAAAACAAGCAATCAGTTTACTATGTACACTCAAATATTTAACTATACTGGAGTTTTTCTCCGGATGATTCCCCAAGGTTTCAGGACTTAGCAGAATAACAAGACACCAGGTAAGCTGGTGTGCACCTTTCCTAATCATTTCAACTGAACTGACCATAGGTGGCCTCCAAACAAGGTGTAGAAACATCTCAGGAATGGCCATCAGAATGGGTCGCACCTGAACCAGACTTCTAGTGTCATAGCGCAGGCTCCGAGTACTTGTGTCAAGTCTTTGTAAAAATTCTAAAATTCTGTTTTCACTTTTTCTTCTGGGTTATTGAGAGTTTCTGATGATGATGATGATGATGGGAAAAATAAATATCCATAATTTTAGAATCAGGCTGCAACACAACATGTAAAAAAGTGAAGGGGTCTGAATACTTTCTGAAGGCTTTTTAATTCATAGTAAATCACTTTCCCGTAGGCTCAAAATTTACTCAAAACATAAAACAAAAACCACTTGCCTATTTTTATTTCTTCCAGTGGTCCAGAAAACACACGAATGGCATCCACATATTTTTCCTGCAAAGTTAAAATTGTACACAAGAGTAATAAAGTGACCGTCTTCAAAAATGGAGAATGCAAACAATTCTGCATGCAAGCATTGAATTAAAACAAACATCTGAGCATAGAAGAAAACAGAATCCATAGGAGTAAACAGCAAGTTTAGCACAGGGTCTGTTTAAATGGGATTGCTGCTGAAGTTGAAAACAATGTGGAAAGCAATTGAAGAAGAAAAAACAACTACACCCCTCAGGTAACTGGAATTCTTAAGTGTAATTTCTATTTCCACTCATATTTAAAGTTGCCTTCTTTCTATAACCGTAACGTGGTGACCATCCTGGACTCTTCTCGAGGCAGAAGCAGCAAGTTTAGTGCGAGCTAAAATGTTAGGCATCACTAAAAGTCTTAGACCCCCCCAAATGATAGGTTTACATATCCAGTACAAAGCTAATGGTGGTCCAGTGGTGCCACAGGTGCTAGGCTACTCATTTTTTTCTGTCATTTTAATTCATTATTTTACAATTGCACAATGAATATACGTACTCATCTCTCTTTATTATTTTATCAGGAGAGTATTCTATGCAGCCTTCATGTGATTATTGTACTAACACTTCAATCTCACCTCCACAGCATCTCTGACGGCTGCAAATCACCAGAAAAAATTTAGTTTTAAAAACAAGCAAGGCAGCACCACTAGGTGGCACTAAAAGCCAAGAGGAGAAACCACTGTATTGTATGTGTCAAGTTCAGAAGTTTCAGTGACGATCCTTTCGGCTTCAAATATGAGAGAAGCAGCACACAAATACAATTCACACCCAAGTGTGCTCTACATCAGACAACAGATGAGTGCTTTTCAGCCTAATGATCAGAACATAAGTTTTAAACCATAAAACTTTGCATTTTTCAAGTCATTTCTTCACAGACATGCTATATATGCATTTGCCAGTTGATACCGTGTTCTAAAGTTCTATAAATGTAATACTTTGTCCATACTGGTGCTTTACAATGGAGGCTATAGGGCGCAGGGGAAAAGCTCAAAAACCTACCAAATACATCCATTTATGAAACAAAGAAAGGTGTTGAGCATTGATCTGTGCCTTTGGATTACATACACTTTGTAAAATAGTTTAAACATATCATTTTTGAACAAAAAAAAAAAAAAAACGCATAAGAGAATCGTCCAATTTTAAAAGTAGACCAGTCAGGTGTGTTTCTCACTACTTCGTTGTCTGGTGCAACCACCTTTCATCTCTCATGAGTCGTGGTTTCCTCTCGAAAGACCAAATCACAGTAAACTCTTCAGGTGGTTGATTTTATTTTGATTGACTTCTGGATTTATGTGACATCTTGAACAACCAAATAGAAAAAGTATCTTTACCATGAGAAAAACAGTACCAGGACTATGTGATAAAATGATTACTTCCCAATCCCATTTGTAGTCACAGCAACACAGAAGGCATGGATCAATACTCCAAAAAGTGGATGTATCTGGGATGTCACATACCCTCCAGTGAAAAGCACCAGAGTGGGCAAAGTATTTTTTTAAATTTATAGTAAACGCTTAACTTTGTAACACAATTTCACATGACAAATCCATGTATAGCATGTTAATGAAAAAATAACTTCAACTTGAAAAATCCCTCTTAACTGGTATCCAAACTTCTTTCAAGTGGTGTAATAAAAATGTTTGCACCTGACATGTTAAGAGAAAGACCAATGAAATAATACAAGTTTCAGTTTTCAAAAAAATACCAGATTACAAAAATACATTTTTATAACATTGACAAAGCTTTTCTACGCTGCTCATAGAGTTTGCTCTTGCTTGTACAACCACTCCTTAATACTTGACTTAATGTTGTCATCATAGCGCGTCCCAGATAGGTGGCTCTTCAGGCCGAGGAACTGTGGTAGTCAAATGGGGTCAGGGTGGGTCTCACATCTCTTTGAATCCACAGACTCGCAGAGCAGGCTTTTCAATTTGTACACTGTGAGTGAGGATGATGAAGAAGGGCGATTATGGACAAATCCTCCCTCTTTTCCCCCCCGATTGGCTTCTGGAAACACCACATCATGTTAGTGTAATATTAAGTAATGAGGCACACAATAAATAAAGGACTACACCCTCAACATCATTAAAAGTGTATATGTGGTCTTCCCAGCAGTCCCTTGGACCTGGAATAGCTTTAGTGTTTGAGAAATGCCACTCTTCCACTGTGTTGGGTCACACTGATGCATTCTTAAATTAGTCCCAGTCTCGACTTTTCAGTGCCCTCAAGTATTGGATGTGATGCTTCATTTCAGAAGGTAATATTCTGGCTGCCCAACATTAACAGACCCTTCTTATGCTTAGGTGTGCATAAAGAATGGATTGAACGGACCACCAACTAACCCAAGTAACTGTTTGCTCTCACATACACCATCACTCTTCAATTGTCCTTTACACGTTGCTCTGAGATGGCAACATGTTCTTCAGTAATCCATGTCAAAGGCCAATAAGTCCATTGGGTCCCCTTCCAGAGACGTCCCAATGTGACATATTGAAGTTCTACACCCCACCCTTTGACTTCAGCCTTTCGGAGTAAACTGGGAACTGAGGGGAGTACGAGTCCCCAAAGGCGTACTGCTCTAAAGCGTTACAACCTCAGTGATAGCAAAACACTTCATTTAGCTCTGGAACAACAAACATCCATTATAAACTATAAATGGCAGCAACTGGTAACTCTCCTATCTCGCATATTTTAGTATGCAGGGACGATTGCAGTCACTTAAATTACCAGCATAGAAAACCTTCATTTAGGCTCAAACCTTTTTCATCATCCCGGAACACCGACTTTGTAAACGGGTACGATTACAAAACACAAACCCTGCTGAATATTAAGGTAATGAAAATATTGAAAAAATAAACCATCCAGGTTACCTTTTATCACCAAACAAATTAAGATTTGTATTTTAAAAATGCCCAATCAGGAAGGAATATAAAGATTTGTTTATAGGAGGGCTTCACCAAGAGGGGAGGAACAAATGACGAAAAATCGGTTTAACTCACCAGCTGTGGCGGTCCAGAAAGCACACACTCAGGAACACCAGTGTCCTTCAGGGTTAAAATCATTCCTGAATTAAAACACATTATTTAGTGAAAAGTACAAAGCCTGTTACTTGACTAGCCTAAAATTTGAAATGTAATGAATGACTTGTTATTAAGCTAGAAGGCAAACAAAATCATTGAAATGACTGTACATCCATCTTCCACACATGCTTATCCAGAGGAGGACTATGGGGAAGCTGAAGCCTTTCCCAGCAAGCAATGGGCACGAGGAGGAACACACACACTCACATACACACATTATATATACATATCAGACGCCAATTTAACTTTGTCAAGCCACCTAACTTACATGTCTTGTGGACTGTGGGAGGAAACCAAAGCTCCCGGAGGGACCCCACAAGGACAAACTGAGAACAAGCAAATGGCACACATAATATCGTTGAAAGATCCAAGTCTGAACTGATTCTAGTCAGTGTCACGGGATGCGGAGAGCACGCAGTACAAGGAGTGCCCCAGACTCACACTGGGCGAATTCCGAGACATTAATCAACTTATGGAAGGTTGGAGGGGAAAGCCAAACAGACACTGGAAGAATCTGCAGACTCCACACCGACTAGGACTGGGCGTTCAAACCCAGGAAGCCGGGCATATGAAGCAGTGGCATTAACCACTGCGCTGCCATGATACCCAAGAAATGGCACATTGGCTCTAAAAACAAAACAGAAAGTGCAGTCATCATCAGAAGTGGCACATTGAGATGATCAGCTACTTTTGAGGGTGAGCTGGCATTTAGTTGGTCTCTTATTTCTAAAACTAAAGTAAAGGAAACAACTCTAGGATAGAGAGAAATGACAAGAGATCTCTATTGTAGAAACAGAAAGCTGACAAAGTGAGAGTGCAGGACTGTTTGCAAGTATCAGATGTGAGAGCAAAAAAAAAAAAAAACTTGAGTTGGCACAATAAACCACATTTTAAATATTTCCTTCCATCCATCCATCCATCATCCAACCCGCTATATCCTAACTACAAGGTCACGGGGGTCTGCTGGAGCCAATCCCAGCCAACAGAGAGCGCAAGGCAGGAAACAAACCCCGGGCAGGGCGCCAACCCACCACAGATTTTAAATATTTCTCTCTATAAAAATTAAAGAATCACAAATCAGCATTTATTAATGAATAGACCACACTGCAGTTTTCGTTAATTAGTACAGTAAAACCTTGGATTGTGAGTAACTTGGTCTGCAAGTGTTTTGCAAGACCAGCAAAAATTCTTCATAAAGTTTAACTTGATAAACGAGTGAGGTGTTGCAAGACGAGTAGTATGTATAGGCTTTGCCTGCCAAGTGTCACGTGATCACAACTGAACCGACTGTGGTTCTCCCACTTGCTGTAGGATTGTGGGTAATTATCTCCCATGCTCGGTCTCAGTCGGCGCGCTTCATTCGTATAATCAACATCCATACGAGCGTATACTGTTTACTATAGTATTGTAGCCACGTACGTGTACGTGTGTGCGTATTTTGCGTGCGAGCAATGAGTCCATTTAACGACAATCCAATGACACATTTCCGCCAAATACTCAAAAGGAGGCAAAAGCAACTGTCGTTGGATGGGTTCCTTGCTAAAGTCGCAAAAAAAGAAAAAGATTCCAGCGAGCCAACAGATAGCAGATTCTGTTAGTTGGAGTGAAAGTCGTCCTACACAATGACCCTCCTCTCGTCTCCCTCACACCAGCTAATTATGTTTCACAAAACAGGTTAATTCATTTCACCGTATATATTTTCACTTTATATTTTGTATTAATTATTTTTATATGAATATTTTTGGGTTGTGGAATGAATCATCCGAGTTTCCATTATTTCTTACGGGGAAATTCGCTTTGATATACGAGGGCTTTGGATTACAAGCACGTTTCCAAAATGAATTATGCTCGCAAACCAAGGCACCAATGTAATTTAAATCCGTAGATGTGCTGCATAGGGCAGAAAAAATGAAGCATGCTAATTGCAGATGCAAATTTCTCTGTTTAATTTGATATTTTGAATCAAAGCCTAGTCATGCCACCTACTGTCGAGACCACTTCATGGTCCAAGTTGTGAGGGCTCAATACTAAGCTGTCGGCACTAGGTGTTCTGTACAATTTTAACACTGCAAACAGAGTGCGTTACCTACCAGACAAGCCTCCCACATTCTGCCAGCTCATTCTCGTCACAAAGATGTTATCTAAACGGGAAACTTTGAGTCTGTAAGTAAAACAGGCTTTGGTCAGTGAAGTGAGGCAGCAAAACACTGAAGTGAACGCACAAACAAAATACTTACTTGTGTTCCTGCATGAGTCGTTGGGTTCCTTCTCCACAATTGAACAAATACCTGGAGGAAAATAAAGCAAAGACACGTGAGCATTCCAGATTAAGCACTTAAAAATTTGGGAATCCTGGTATCAGCCGTGTGCTGGGCCTCAACCTTTAACAACCATGAAAGCTAAGGAGCCGGGCTTAGATAAGGCGCAAGGAAGGTAGGTGACGGAAACAAGGACCGAACAATGTCTTTGTCATCTACAATCTGTACATAGTCTACATTTCTTTTTTTTCTTTTTTTTTATTTTATTAATTTTATTACAATCCATACATAGCAATCACATTTTAACAAAAAAAAAGAAAAAAGAATTATGCTAAGAACAGATCAATCCCCACCCTTGAGAGAGAGAGCAAGCCAAACGGTGTAAAATTTAAGGCTTTTAAAAAATACCTAAATCAACAAATTCTCGGTACTTTATAAACTTATTTCAAAATATTACTGATTAGATCCTGCCATGTTTTGAAAAAGGTCTGCACAGATCCTCTAACTGAGTATTTGATTTTTTCCAATTTTAAATAATATAACACATCAGTTTCCCACTGACTTAAGAGAGGAGAGTTTGGGTTCTTCCAGTTTATCAGAATAAGTCTGCGTGCCAACAGTGTAGTGAATGCAATCACAATTTGTTTGTCCTTCTCCACTTTAAGACCCTCTGGAAGAACCCCAAACACAGCTGTTAATGGGTTAGGAGGGATTGTGAGTCCAAGGCTGTCTGAGAGGTAATTAAAATTTTTGTCCAGAATAATGTTAATTTGGTGCAGGCCCAGAACATGTGACCTAGTGAGGCTGGAGCTAATTTGCAGCGTTCACAGGTTGGATCATGTCCTGGAAACATTTTGGAGAGTTTTAGTCGAGACAGATGTGCTCGATATATAATTTTGAGCTGTATAATTGTATGCTTTGCACATATGGAGCTCGAGTGAATTCTCTGCATTGCTACTTTCCACTCCTTTTCTGATATATTAATTGAGAGATCATTTTCCCAGTGTCCTCTTGGATCTTTGAAAGGAAGGGATTGTAAAAGGATTTTATATATTGTAGAGATGGAGTCTAACTCCTTTAAATTGAGCAATAAATTTTCCAGCGTGGATGAGGGTGCCAGATGAGGAAAATCTGGAAGGTTCTGTTTAACAAAGTTCCTGATTTGAAGATAGTAAAAGAAATTTGTAGCTGGAATGTTAAATTTGGAATGTAATTGTTCATAGGATGCAAAGGCGTTGTCTATATAAAGATCCCTAAGCAAGTTAATTCCAAAATCTTTCCAGATATTAAAAACTGCACATGTTTGTGAGGGTTGAAAGAGGTGGTTCTTTTGCAGGGGTGCCACAGAAAGAAGCTTCTCCGTCTTAAAATGCTTTCTACATTGGTTCCAGATTCTAAGTGAGTGGAGCACAATTGCGTTATTAGTGTATTGCCGATAACGTGTGTTTATTGGTGCACAAAGCAAGGAATACAAAGAAGTACTGCAGGATTTTACTTCTATTGCGGTCCATGCCTGTGTATGTTCTTCTATTTGTGTCCAGGTTCTTATCGACTGTATATTTGCCGCCCAGTAATAAAACTGGAAGTTAGGTAGAGCCATACCGCCTTCTACCTTTTGTCTTTGTAGAGTCGCTCTTTTGATGCGTGGATGTTTAGAATTCCAAATAAATGAGGTTATTGTTGAATCTAATTGCTTAAAAAACGATTTATTAATGTATATTGGTATGTTTTGAAATAAAAAGGAGCTTAGGAAGAATATTCATCTTAACAGTGTTAGTCTACATTTCTAATAGTTTTCATTCATATGTGCAATGTCACTGCTGATGTAAGGAAACTCTGCAGTGGCGAGACCGATTTAAGGGATTAGACTTGCGCAGATCACCTTTTAATTTAAGATTGGGGAAGCCTATGCAGCCAATTCTGATTATTAAAAAAAAGGTGGCCATCCGAGGGTGCATGCAGAATAATGTTTTATAGTCCCACCCAAGCAAATGCTACACTATGATGCAGGAAGTGACAGTTTGCTTGATGGTCTAAACTTGGATCCAAGAAGTACAACGTGGCCTCCATCCTGGCTGTGGAACATTAGGGGTGGTGGAGTCCCCAAATCCTGTCTACACGGTCATAAGCCTTTTATCAGGCTAACAATGCACAAGTGCCAGTGTCACAAACAATGGCCATTAAACAGTTTTCCCACTTTAAAGAAGAGAGTGTGGGGCAAGTGGGGCAAATGGGGCAACCCCCCCGCCCAAATTATGCACAACGTTAATAATATTTTAGTAAGTGTGACTGTCTCTAATGTAACAGAATTTGCTGTTTAAACATTCTAGTTCCTGTTGTTATGCTTTTTACAGCTTTCACCATCCCACCTCCGCATGCTGACCACAAATGTTTTCAGCTATAAAATGGACAACTTTATTGCAGGTATGACTACTCTTAAATGGGACATTCGATAAACAATAAAAAAAAAGAACCTTTAGGCAGGCTCAGAATAGAAGTGCAAGCTGATAAAAGTTTTTTTCCATTTCAATATTTTCCATGCTGCTGTCAATATGATGGAGGGCAGTGAAAAACAAATAAAAAAAAGAAAAGAAAGTAAAAAAAGTGACTTTCAGATGCGGCAGCAATGAGTCTGTCATGAGTGGAGGTTAACATGTCTGACGATAATTTGTACCCGACACAAACTGCTAATTGGCAGTCAACCCGAGACGACTTGTCTTTAGCATTTGTAAATTGGAATTTGGTTATTTCAATGTTAAACTCCATTTTCTCACAATTTTGCTCACTCCCTGCATTTGTTTGAGTTTACAAGGCAATTATGGGTGAGGAAGGCCCTCTTCAGCAGAGTCTGATGGGCTGCCACTCAGCCTGAAGTCGCAATTCTGTTCGCACGCTGACACACACACTTTCAGTTTTAATTCCACTCACCTCCTGGCCATTACTTACCTGTTACAGTCCGAGAAGATGTACACTGAAGGGGTGTTGTCACGGCTGCCGGCTCCCACCACCTGCACGTAGACGATAGCGGGTCCATGCTGCTCGGAGTTCCGCCGCAGCTCTCGGTTTCGAATGTGCCTCAGTGTGTCCTTTGGCGGCTTCGCCTTTTTCCTCCAGGAGCCCTCCGTGTACGGAGCCGCGGCCATGGTGGGCGACAGGAGCGGCCGCAGGAAACTGCTCCGAACTGCCACACAGCAAACGCTCGGCTGTCGTTTACCTGCCGTACATGCAACTCGAAGGCACAGGGCTGACGCGAGACTTCTACCAGCGAGAAACATTCAGAACCGACGGGGCACTTCACGATTCACGAAAGACGGGAGTTCTCCAGTGTCGGCGAACCGTCGCATTTTACATTTAGACTGCTAGATCGAAGGGTAAAAAAGAAACAAACAAAAATTCAAATTGGCAGTCGATATATTCCTGCGTTCGTGAAGTTGTAGTGTTGAGGTCAACATTCACGTGCCGACAGCACAGATGCTTTCGTTTCCGGCGCCCGTAAAGTGACGTCACGCGCAAAGCGGGCGCGCGCTTTAACATACCGGTTTGGTGTGAGTGCGCGACTGCGCGTTAATATTATGGATATGACATGGAATACTAATTATAGATTAGGATTCAAAAATAAAAATATTTATAATGATATATAAAAGAAACACATGTTTTCCAAAATATATTACTAAGGCAAACACATATCGGAAATATAAATCTGGAAATTTTAATTGGCAAAATGTTTCGAAAATGCCAAGTATGAGTAGTCATACTAACAGGGATGGGAAAATAAAGCCTTGTGAAGCTTTAAGAAAAGTCTGTGCTCATTTTATTCGGCTAAGGTCCTTGTCCATTTATACTATTTAACTTTTATACTATTTAACTTTTGAACGACGTGTTCCGCTGTTAGTCGCCAAAGCTCTCTCGTTCTCTCCTCACAACCCAACATTGTTCAATGAGAATGATGTATTTTATCATAGGCTACCTGTTCATTTGGCGCCAAAGCTGTCAAACCAATAAAGCCCGCTTGTGAAGCGCTGATGACGTTCGCAGCTTCAAACGTCACGGGTCACGTGACAGCGGTGTTCTGACACTGATTCACTGTGCTTCAGATTGACTGACACGAGCTTTGACGCTTAGTTATCATTTTCCCATCTCAACACACTAATATTAAGAAAGTATCATACAGTATTACTCAAAACAGTTACCATGTGAAGCAAATATTATCCAGGTTCAAATTCAGCTTGTATATTTTGTAATATGAATACAGAAACTATATTGCATATACAGCACAGGGTGACAGAAAAACGGGAACTTTTGAAATGCGTAGTGACAGCCATGTACAGTTGGCAGCACTGCAGATCAGGGACCTTGAGCTGTAAACAGTCTCGCCATTTAGTAATCATGGATCAGTGGAACCGTCAACAGCATGCTTTCGCCATAAAAATGTTTTACAAAAACAATAATAGTTTGGAAGGTGCGCAGAGGGAGTTCGGACGTTTTTTCAACGTAGGGTGTCATGGTCGGGTTCCCTCGAAACACGCGATAAAAATTTGGATTAAAAATTTTGAAGAGACTGGATCTGCTCTAAAAAAGAAACCGACAGGACGACCGAGAAGTGCTCGTACTCCACGGAATATCGAAGCTGTACGCGTTTCAGTCTTACAAATTCGTGGTATCCCAGCTGAGATGTTGCAGCGATCAGTGGGGAATTTCAACAGCAGATTGGAAGAATGCACACGTACTGGAGGACGCCATCTACGGGACGTAATTTTCAGACATTGATAATTTGGATTACTGTCTCTTAAAATGCAAGTTGTAGTGGTTCAATTGCTGTCAATAATTTTTTTTTGTTGGATTTCTTTTATTTTTATTGGGTTTTTCAAAAGTTCCTGTCTTTCTGTGTCACCCTGTATTTAGCAAAAATGTTTTGGAAAGACCTGCCATATTTTTAGGTAGATAGATAAATAGGTAGAAAGGCACTATATGATAGATAGATAAGACACACAAAGGCACTATATAAAAAATGGGTAGATAGGCGAAAGGAAGTATATTATAGGTAGACAGATGATACTTCATTTGTCTCCAAGGGCAAACTAAAATTTTACATAGGCTCAAATATATATACTGCATATATATACTGCTGCGGTGGGTTGGCACCCTGCCCTGGATTGGTTCCTGCCTTGTGCCCTGTGTTGGCTGGGATTGGCTCCAGCAGACCCCCGTGACCCTGTATTCGGATTAAGCGGGTTAGAAAATGGATGGATGGATGGATGGATATATATACTGTATATTATTATAAATATATTTCATAATAAAGACAAACACCCCCCACCCCTATACACACATTAGGACTGCTGGCTTGAATTACAGAGAGCCACTGCTGTCAACAGAAGCCTTGTGGGTGTCGGTAAGGCAAGGTCAGATCTCGGATGGTACCGCATGTTTAAATTTAACGTCATTAGCATCTGAATAGAGCAGGTCCAGCTTGTAGTGTCCATGAATGGGATGTGCTGATAGACGTTTGTTTCTTTGTTTGAAGTCACCAGCATTCAGAATGATTCATCATCGATATATTAGAGACAGAAAGAACAACTGCCCTTAGTGGAGGAGTCCAAGTATCTCGGGATCTTGGTCACAAGGGACAGAAAGAGGGAACTTGATATCAACAAGCGGATTGGAGTGGCATCAGCTGTTCTCTGGGCGTTCTACCAGTCCTGTGTGGTGAAATGGACACTGAGTCTACTGGTCGCTCTACACCCCTATCCTCACCTATGGTCATGAGATGTGGGTAATGACTGAAAGAATGAGATCACAAGTTCAAGCAGCAGAAATGATGGTGCGGGTGACACAACGTGATAGTATGAGAAGCTCAGTGATTTGAGAGAGACTCAGATGACTGCCACTTGAGGTGGCTTGGGCAGGGTGTAAGGATGCCCCCCCAAGTGGTTCTCCCTAGAACTACTCTGGGCACATCACACTCAGTGGAGACCCGCCAGCATACCCAGGGATGCTATCTCTTGACTGGCTTGGAGATGCCTGGGAATTCCACAGAACAGCTGGAATCTGTAGCCTGAGACAGGGAAGTCTGGGCTGCCATGGTGACCCTCCTCAGAAAAAGCAGATGGGAAGGTGATATAAGATCAGATGCCATGGGAGATCATTTCTATTGCTGAGTCAACCAGGATGATTGGACTAATCCAACCCGAGCAGTAAAGTGGATGAATTTAGTCCGCAGTTTAATGTCTGGATCACACATTTAGTTTCAGTTGTCCTGCGCTCCCTTTTCACATAAATCTCCAGTCCCCTCCTGCATTTTCCACTCCATCTGATGAAACCTATCCAGCATTAAAACAGCATCTGAAATAAGAAGTGTAAGCCAGCTCTCCGCAGTACCCTAATGTGACAGTACCTGAACTCGCCGTGACTCACCTTGAGATGTAACAGCTAACAGATGTAGCAGCCAGAAGATGTGATCAAAGTGCTCTAAGTGCTGCTCACCTGCCCCCTTGTGCAGATCCCATCCACCTGAGGAGCATGTCCCTCTCAGGTCCAGACCCCGCAATGTCACACTGCCCTCTTCTCAGAACCCTCATCCTTGAGGGTAACACAAACTCCATCCGTCTGAACTTCTGAGGGGTGTGAGACAATCTGGTCTGCCCTGCCTGAATTGAGCCATCGTGAGTGTGACTGAAGGATCCACCAACATTAGTGCTAAACCAGTCCTCCGTCTCGGGGTTGTTAGTCAGTTCCTCATCCCACTTCTGCCACCAGTAAAATGACCCTGGGAGATGAGAGATAGATGAATGGCATTAGCCAGTTTATAAGGACTGGTAGAGACTGGCATTTAAAAGGATCTTTGGCATCTTCAGCAGCCAGTATCACCACACAACGTAAATGTTCTGTGACTCCGTATGCTCCCAGCTGCTTCAGTCCTTTGCCCACTCACCTGGGGTCAGAGGCAGCCCCTATACTACAATATTCTCCACCTCTGTAAACAGACCCAAGGCCAGGGTCCATGTCTGAAGCTCACAAGCAACTACACATCAGAGGTAATGGACTCCAGCAGCAAGGCGACATGCTGGAAGTGCTCTGCTGTGTGTGCGCATCCTAAGCGCCGCTCAAGGAGAGGCTTTAATGAGCTTTCTCAGCAGACTTATTCAGCTAGCCAGAGGGCTCAGTAGTAGTGATATCAGGGGGTCCCTACCTTTGGGAAACCACCCACAAAGCGCACAGAACGTTAAAACATTTAAGGAGACGTTACACCATTAAGGCTCCTGTCAGTCATGGAGAATCCACTGAACCGGATCATCTCCAGACAGAGGAGCAGCTTCAGCGACAGACTGCTGTCACCATCCTGCTCCACTGACAGACTGAGGAGACCCCACACTATGCGACTCGGGGGGTAAACGTTAACGTTATGCAAAATTATTGTCTGTTATACTGCATTGTTATCACTCTTTAATTTAATATTGTTCTTTATCAGTATGCTGCTGCTGGAGTATGGGAACTTCCCCTTGGGATTAATAAAGTATCTATCTATCTATCTATCTATCTATCTATCTATCTATCTATCTATCTATCTATCTATCTATCTATCTATCTATCTAAATGAAACCAACAGACATCAGAAAAAAGTCACTCAAAGTAATCAAAAACAGCATTAAAACATAAAAAGCACATACAGCCACACTGATACATGACACCCTTCTGTTCACAAGCCAGAGGTTTACGGTTATCCTCTCATCCTTGGAATGCATTCTGGTACTGTATATTTCTGAGACATTTTTGGGCCTGTGTAGGCTGAAGCCTGCAGGTAGTAGTTGAGTACGGGCTGACTTGCGATTGTCACACATGCCCGCTTAGGAGTCAGTCAACAAGGCCGGAGGTGAGTGAAATATCGCGAGATGAGGGGTTGATCCACAGTAATAACACCTCTCTCTCTCTCTCTCTCGTCAGGCAAAAAGAGGAAATATAGAATACCTCCAGTACTTCTGGGTTCCCAAGATGACAACCGATTGTCACGTCCTCCTCTGACTCCCAAAGACTACATCACTTCCGGCGCCCCCACCATGATGTCACTTCTGGCGCCCTCATCACGACATCACTTCCAGTTCCAACCTGATGACAACACTTCCAACTACACATCACTTCCAGCTTCCAAAGATGACGTCACTTTCATCTGACAGCCATGACGCCTGCCAACTTACTTCTATCCGCCATATTTGTTTCTGCCATTCTTGCATATGTACTTTGTCAATTGCTAGACAGTATTTTGATCACGATTTCTGGTCTTTTTTCATTATTGTCCTTTGGACATTATACGGGGATGGTCCCCAACTCTTTTTTGTTGTCCTGGAGTCTTATAATTGATCACATGATGAACTTTCTGTGGGCAGGCTGCTGAGGGTCCTAGTCAGCTTTGCGGAGCCTTTTGCAGGCCACACACGACTCTCGCCAGGTTTGTGACTCCTCTACACGACAATACCTAAAGCTATTTTTGTTCTTTGTTTCTGGATTGTCTTTTGTGTCCCATTTTTTGAAATCCTTTATAATAAATATTTAAAACTATTCAAGGAACATTGTTTTCATTGGCCTGGGTTTTATGTTTTTTCCCTCTCCCATTATTGTTACTGCAGACATTTGTGTGTTTTCTGAATTTTAAACGCCTTAGCCCCATTTTTAGCCCCTTAGCCTGGCTTTTGAGGTTGAGCTAGTTAGCCTGGGTAGTGAGGCCTTTCACGCACACTTGGGTTGGTTTGACCCTTTGTGTGGTTTCTTTGAGGCCTGCACCCCTTTTTGTGTCATATTTTTTGTGATGGATTTCACAACAATCATACTTTTTGTGAAACATGTTATAATGTAACATGAATTGATAAAAATAACGGAAGGTTTCACAAAATGGCTGAGCTGATTAAAATGATTTGCCTAAACGTAACATGATAGGCCGTGAGCGCACACCTCTCCATTTTGTATATTTGCATTAATTAAAGTGCTGTTAATATAAAGTGTGCCAAGCCAAGCCGCCAGATGAGAGATTTTACAGAGGACACAAGAATAAATATTAGCATCTTCTGGTTCCTTTGGCTATGCACCTGCCTATTATGTTTCATTAGGCGCGCTCTAAATGAGCCGTTAAAATGCCTCCAAAAATAAACACGCTGTGCTGAAATTTGGAATAAATTGAATGTCTTTCTTCCACATGTTGAGTCCTAATGATCCTGCGCTAGGAGGGCCTCACCCATATTTTAGCACTAATCCATACATATTGTCATGGTGGGCCTCACAGACACCACCCAGGATCCAAAATTATTAAACTTAGGGGTTCTTCACGCCATGATGAGCTTACGGTTCACCCCACTAGCACACATTGCATGCTTATTTCCAGATCCAGAACCAGTAAACTACTGGCCCTTAGGCTTCAGAAATGTGACTCATTAGCTATTGAAACTAAGCAGGATCCCTTAGTACTCACCCTGACAAAATGAATGACCGTCCTTCTAGTTGTACTCTGATCTGTTCTTTCTGTATTCCTTCTTTGATCCTTCTGGTATCGTTTCCTTTCCCCTCCCTTAGATGTCAAAGTCACAGTCCTCTGCTTTGGATGTCACTCTCACTTACTGAACTCAAGAGGTCCTGGAATCAATGATGAGAACGCATGAAAAACACTGGAGTACCAAAGATAACCTTAATTATAGGCTGTGAAATGGAAGAAAAGATGGTCAATGTAAAGTTCAGAAGCCACTTGCAGGCCAGCAAATTATGACAGCCTCATCTTGCTGGTCTCTGTTACCTTTGCGGAGATGGAAAGGGTGGAGTGAAGGGCAGAGCAGAGGGTCATTTTTATGGTTAGTATCCTCTTGTCTATGGAAAAAAGAAAGAAAACAAGTAAGTAGAAGTGTCATCTCAAAATCCTGCCCTGGTGTACCCAAAATATTTCTCCCCACAGATGACGGCACTTTACTATGCATCTGGCAATTCTGTGAGTGTCATTAACTAGGAGTCCCAAAGCATGCAAGTCCCAAAAGTACTTCAAAAAATGAAGACTAGAGAGGGATATCCAGTCAAAAACCCTGGCTAGATGTAAAAAGGGCATTGTAAAATCTTTATATAATAAAAGAGTTATTCTTCATACAAAATATGGAGACAATAGGATTTGCCCAAATAAGTAAGGCAGTCCTATACAATGTCACACACACGCGCATGGGAGGTAGCAGGGGGGTCTAGTTAAGGTTGAAACTCTGGCGTACGGGACTAATCACGTGCACTAATGCCTTTTTTCCATCCTAATCCACTTGCTCTCTCGGCTCCAAACCACGCCCTCCAATGACCTCACTTCCGCCTTTTCCCAATAGGCGACCCGCCTCTTCCTCCCCCTCAGCTATAAAACCCACCAGTTCTGCTCTACAATTCAGTCCTGTTTTGTGACACAGTCTTTTATTACTACTCTTGCAGTGACCTTACAATATACGGGGTGGATCCCCCCTAAGCCTTTATCCTTGTTCTTTCCTTTCTTTACAACAGCCAGTAGTCCCAATACAATACAAGTGAAATGTCAAAAATCCATTAACCACGGTGCACATCTGAATTCACAAATAGTGCAAGAACTCACCACTCCTAACCGCGTTCAAAATGAACAGCCAGGAACTGTGGAAGACCCTCCGGGAGGGCAGGTCCTGGTGGAGATTGGCAGAGTGGCCTGCCTGTAGGGCGACCACCCACAAAACACATGGCACATAACAAAGGCATATTATATACATAGAGAATAACAGAGGATGAGGCACATAACAAAAAAATAAAAGAATCAAGACGGAAAAAAAGAGACATACAACAGGAATTTGAACCCCAACCAGAGGAGAAACCCTGGCATAGATATAACAGTGAGGCTCGGGAAATCACCAGGTCCCGATGGCTTTCCCCCTGTGCACTTGTTAGTATCCAAGAAGCAGTTCTCCTCATCGCTCTTCCATATGCTTACTGTATATACTCACATATAAGTCGGGTCTTGAAACCCAAAAAATTGATCATAAAATCAGACTACAACTTATATGCCTGTTCAAAAACGCAACACTTAATTTTTATTTTTTTCATATATTTGCCTAATCAAATCTCACACCAGTTTCTCAGATGCATCGAATTTTGTGGCAGCAGCGCCGTTGCCAATTTCTTTCGCTACTTCAACATTTAATTTAAAACCGGCTTCATATTTTCTTCTGATCGAACACTCCATCGTAGATAAGGGATGCTCTTACAATAAAGATGTATGAGTGTGTGAGATACAAAAAACACATAATAGTGCAAATGTCGCTTCGGAATAGTTTGGGTATTACCGTGTGGTCACATAGGCACAATACATAGAAAAACAAAGGCAGTGTGCTCCATGGTTACTCTCTCAGGTGGGCATTAGCATGTTATAATCTCTTGGACCATTTGACTTGTACGACCAACATCATAAAATACCAGAAATTATACCGTAAAATCAAGTCCCGACTTATCTGCGGGAGAACTTATCCACGAGTATATACGGTAATTCTGCCATTTGAATCGATGTGAAACTAGTGGCAGATGGAGCAATGGATATCCCCATGCCAGCCCTTTAACAGGATCCTTTTCTTAGTTCCTACGTTACCCTCATTTCTAGGGAGATCTAATGTTAAGCCTAAGAGCTGCGGACCTGATGGCTCAGTGCTCTAGAGTGTTGGTTTGAATCCTGGTCCAGACTGCATATGTAGAAGTGGCGTCCCGTCCAGGACTGATTTTACTTATTCTTACAGCAGTACAGAAGTAGGCTCATACACAAAACGGGGGCACGGGATGGTGTTGTAATTACAAAACTGTGGAGAACTTGATTTTTTTTTATCTTTCACTTGCAACGTGAAGGTCCGGTGTGTGCTGCATTAAGAGGCAAACACGCTGGGTTTCTAGAAATGTGTAACAGTCTGCACAGCCCATGCCTTCCATGTCAATGAGGCTCTTCAGCGGCGCCAGTGTGATCGCGGTCGCAGTCACCAGCATGGCAGAAGTTGGAGTCCAGACAGGCAGAGTGACGGTGGCCCGCGTTTCTTCACACTGATAGTTTTTAAATGACTTTCAAATGAGCAAAGCGCCAACTGTGCGGCGTGGGGGGCTCCTAACTCGGCTAAAACTGAACAATCAGCCTGGCTGTGTGTGTTTACTGTGGTGGGCAGACTAACCGGGGGAGCACTGACTGGAGGCCAGGAGCGATCAGAGGTGCTTACTGCACAGCCATACGGCGACACTGTGTGTGGGCAGGACGATGGCACCCTCATCACATACACGGAGTGTGGTGCCAAGTTCAAGGGAGCAAACACAACTTACATGCGAGTCTTTTAATTACGCCATGTTCGCAATTTAAGTGTAAAAATTTTGGGAAGGGGCAATTCGTCTTTCTCCTTGGCAAGGAGGCATTTTCCCTCATGTTTGTATTATGGTGTTTATTGTTGTTCTGAGCTATGTACTTTAAAAATTGATTTCAAATAAAACACATTCTCTGCAATTATATATATATATATGGAAATATGGGATTTCTTTATCCAGGAACATTTGTGAGTGCAGGAGGCTGAGATGAAAGGTCACGGATGGGATGGATGCTGAGTCGCACCTGAACAGGAGCAAAACAGGGGAGGCCCTGCACTACGACATCCCATTGGTCTGGGTGGTTGAACAAGGAAGCTGGACTAACATAAATTTAGGCTGGCATAGAAGCTGTCTCTACCATTCTTTTCAAGTACCATGCTGGACCAGAGACCAGAGTCCAACATACTAAGACAGAGAGCCAGCAGGTAGGCTAAGCACACAAGGTGAGCTCATCATTCTCCAGTGTAAAGGATGGCTGGCCGGGACGCCGCGGGAATGGAAGGATGGGGAAAGGCAGCTAGCTACTTTTGGACACTGCCTCCCCCAAGACGCTAGTTGGCAGCTCCCCTTGAGTGTAGCGGTGCCCCGGATTCCCACGGGGCATCCTGGGACTTGGAGTTCTCTATCTCAGCCCCGTTGGGTGCCATGGGTACCACCAGGGGGTGCTGTGGAAGGACTTGGGTCATCGTGCTTCTCTTATAGCCTGGAAGTACGAGGAAGTCACGTGGATGGAAGAGTGAAAGCACTTCCGGGTCAAGAACTATATAAAGGACCGCTGAAGACCCAGCAAATGAGCCGGAGTCGGGTGGAAGTTGACAAAGCTTGCTGGGAGGTGTGGAGGAGATAAAGAAAGAGAATTGTGTGATTATTGTATTTACTTGATTGTGTTATTGTGGCTGTGGTGCTTAGGGAGCAGTGTTTTGGAGAAGAAAATAAGTAAAGATCTTCTTGGTGCTTTTATCTTGTGTCCTGAGTGTGTGTCTGGTGGGTTTAAAGGGGCGACAGCGAACCCCAGCGTCCACACCAGGTCGTATTGATGTTATGGTCACACCCTTTCTTACAGAATCGGTTTGGCACTTTTTAACCTCCATGTCAAAGGTTCTTTCCTTTGGTTGTGCTTACAAGGTGGTCAACTAAAGGGGTACACAGGAGGGGACGACATAAGAAAGCAGAAGAGCCGTCTACCTGCCTATCCTGCTCAAAAGGCTCTGCCCCAATGAAGGTCAAGTAGGCCTCATCTGGCCCCGCCCAATCCCCGCCCTCTTCCACGCCCACAGTCTGTCGACCAGACTGTAGTCACCATCAGCAGTGTGACAATCAGCTACTAAACTGCGTATCCCTTTCGGACCCCCAGCCTTTTCTCATTTCTCCATTTCCCTTTTTAGCACTCACTTTGAATTATTTTCTACAGTTAATGGAAAGAAATATATCATTTGACTTCTTCATCCACCCACCCATCTGCTGAAGATACGTTTAGAATTGTGGTGTTATTTCTCAGCCAGGTTTCCTCCTCCTCTGACTGGGGTTCAAATGCTTGTTTGGAGTCTTTGTTGCACATTTTTGATTTATTTGTAAATGTTACAATTTCTTTAGTTTATGATTTGCATTGTTCTTTGTTTGTGTATCTGTAGCTAAGCCACTGTTATGTGCTTTATGTTATGTGGGTGGTCCCCCAAGAGGCAGGACCACCTGCCTGTCACCACCAGGAAGTGCTCTCTGCTCTTTAAACCCAGGGGGTCTTCCTGGAGGTTCATGTGAAGGCGCCAGGCAGTTGGTGAGGTCCTGTGATTTTTTCTGTGCTTGTGCTTTTGTGTTTTTTTTTGGACATTTTGACCTTCTGCTCTCGTTTATGGACCTTACCTCGGATTACATTATTGGGACTTTGTTTGCACCCTACTGGCAAACCCTTTGTGCTTCTCAGACCTTCATACTGTTACGGAGCCTTTTTGTAATTTCATTTTAGAAAGATCCTGTGTTTACCCTTATATCTAGCTGGGATTTGACAGTAAATCCCCCCTCGGCCCCTTGTGGGCCATTTTGGAACTGTTTGGGAATCCACATGCTTTGAGACTCCTAGTTCATAATAACAAGCCTTCCAGCAGAATCAAGCACAAGGCAGGCATGAACCTTGGATGGGGTCTATCACAGGGTCTCAAAGGACCAAATTCAACCCAACGTCCAAGTCTTCAGCATGAAGGGTGAAGACTGGAGGATTAAGACAGCGTGATGATGTCACTGCCGGTCTCGGATTGATGATGTCACTTCTGCCTTTCCTGTGGTGATGTCATTTCCCTGCCTACTTCCTTCCGGCCATCATTTTGTCTATAAAAACGACCTACTTACTGCTCTGTGTTGTCAAATGTCTCTGATTTTTGATCCAAATAACTGCGTTTTTTCTTCTGCAAATCTTCTGGACATTATAAGGGGCAATTCCCATTCCCCCAACTCTGTTCAGGTTCTCTCGTCTTGTTTCATCCGTCACACTGGCAAACAATAATGAGATACAAAATGAGCCAAAACATGAGCAGCAAACTGTGACCATCATACAGTATCTGGAAACCAAGAAAGGTGAAGTTCTCAGGAATGCTGATCTGCTCAGGTCCCCCAAACATCTGAATGGCGCTCTTAGAAAAGAGGAAATCAACAATTTTGGAAATGTCTGCTACTGCACAATGAGAGCAGCAACAAGCCATGGAATTAAAGGACGAGTTTAATTAAGCAACTGCGTGGAGTTTGAGGCCCTGACTTAGGTGGTCTTCTGTTGGCTCCCTCACTTCACATTGCATTTCTGTTTGAGTTTTGTTTAAGGAAAGAAATTAAGCAACTCAGAGGAGCAAATCTTAAAAAACAAGTCAATTAAAATGAATTCATTAGCAGCAAAACAGGTCACTAATTAAGAAAAGGGTTAGAATGAAAACCTACAGCCACTGCGGCCCTCCCGGACCGGAGTTTGAGACCCCTGCTCTATAGGAACTCTTTTTATGTTAAGTACACAATAATAATCATGACACATATTATTTATATAGCGCCTTTCTTATGTTCAAAAATGCTTGCCTGGATCCCCCATTTCAGCCTGACAGGACCACCAGGATCATCAAGGTGGATCAACCAGGCTACAGAACAGGCCAGGCTCACACAGTGCTGTGCTTTGCATGTCAAATGTACATTCAATGCAGCTGGGGGCCTCTGGAGGGCACTGTGGCACGGCTTATTGAAGGCATTCTCAAATCTCAAAAGCAAGTCTAGTGTGGGCTCTTAATGTTGACCTTGAAGGGAGCTCTAAGTGCCGCCTAATGACGCCAGTCCTCCAGTTTAGAGTCGGACTCTCGGTGGGACAGAAATCCACGGTGAGGGCTGTGCTTCTGAATAATTGGGTTGGCACTGATGACTGAACAGGTCAGGTAGCTCAACAACGTTAGTGTAATGTCACCCATCTGTACATGCATCTGACCCAACCATCCAACCATCCACCCTCCTGTCTGTCCATTCATCCTTCCATATTCATCCCTTAAAGGAAAGCATAGACAGAAGACAATGGCTAACCCTTAATGCTCCAGGACACTGTAGGAGGCGCTCTGACACTGGGCAGCAACGGTGTTGTGAAAAAGTAATCAACCCCCATCAGAATTTCTTCAGTCTTTGTTCATATTGGACGTTGAATGTTATCACATCTTGGGTGATAATGTGGCTCAGCCGTTAGGACAGGTTTTCAGTGCTAATCATGCGCTTGGTCGTTGTCCACGTAGAGCCTGCATGTTCGCCTTGGCTCCTCCAGTCGGTCTCTGACACACCCAAAGGTACATTGGCCGCTCTAAAGTGACCCTGGGTGCGTGTGTAAGAGTCCATGGCTTGTCCTGCTGTGCACCCAACGTCACCAAGACAGGCTTCACCTCCCCATGGCCCTGATAAACGGATTAGAAAACGGAGCGATGGATGGCTGGATTGTCAGATCCTCCTCAAAGCGAGTTCAAGGGTGTTCAGCTTTAGCCAGACGGCTCACGGATGTTCTTTGTTAATTTAACCTTTGCACTGTTTCTTAAATATTATTGTGCATATTTTCTTAGTTTTGGTTTGCCTCTGTGTAAAATGTCTTTGATATTGTGATGTGTATTGTGGTTATGAGTTGTGAACTTTAAAAATTGAGTTCAAGTGAAATCCATTTCTCTCCACAAAGTGGAATTCTGGGTGTTCTTTATCCAAGAACTCTTCAGAGTGTTTATTACCAATGGGGTCACTTCGACAGCATTGCTAATATTTGTTTGTTGGTAATTTCATGTTACTGTGACACCATTTTGTTTCTCTTCTATTTCAGCAAAATAAATTCTTCAAAAAAATATAAATAAATATAAAAGTACTTTGTTTAGTTAGAGAGAGAGAGAGAGAGAGATGCAAAATGGAAAAGATTTTAAACCAGCATATTGAAAACAACACCAAAGAGCGAGACGAAAATCGAGGTTAGAATCAAACCCAAACAATTGATTCAGGAAGCAAGAAAGTTTCACAATAGTTTTTTTTTTTTTATTCACAGCTCAGAGAAAGACACGACGAGGCGGGCAGATATTTAAACCCAGCAGGTGACGATCCTGGAGGCCACGTCCCTCAATGACAGGAAAGTTCACCCAGGCAACTGGAACAGGCCGCTGCGCACTCGAGGCACACAAGATGGCTGCCAGAAAAACTTCCTCTTCTTTTGTGTGAATTTTAAATTTGTTTGGAACTTTAACGGCCTGAGTACCGTTTCTTGGCCAGTGTAGGCCAAGGCCAGCTGTTTGAGTAGGGGATAGGCTGCCCCGAGTGAGGCCCAGACCTGAATTAAGGGCAGGTGTGGGTTGTTGTGTGGGCGTTTAGAGGCCCTTATTGTTGTCTTTGCCTTTTTTTTATCGCTCTTTTCAATCCACTTGATAGTTTTATCGTAACACTTTATTGTTATGCTTGTGACGTCATCCTGTCACCATTTTGTGCATTTATTTTTTTCATGTGCCTGGTTGTTATGACGCAGGAATCCACCATAAGAATAACACACGTCTGTCCATAGGATGAACCAGAGCTGGGCCAAGGAGACCTTGGCTGGCTGGCCCCTCCCATTATGTGACCGACACCCAATACTTGTTACCAAGTAACAGATAATGATGGGCGGGGCCAAAATAAAGTTTCTTGTAAAAAAGGAAAGGCCAGGAGGCGGAGTCCAGTGTTCTCCTGTCTAGACAGCAAAAAATTATAGAAAAAACTTTAGAAAAAACCCGATCTAAATCCGTGAAGTAGTTCTCTCGTGAAAGCGGACAGAGATACAAACGGGTCTAAAATACTATAAGACATTTCACGCTTGGACGACGAAATTTTTAAAACCGTTTCTTAGCGAGCGCCTATGGGCCAAGGGTAACCTACATTCCAAATTTCAAGTCCCAAGTCCTCATGGTTCAGGAGATTTTGTGATGAATGAGTCAGTAGGATTTGGCCTTAATATATGTAAATTACACACTTGTAATGTAAAATAGTTATGTCTATTATGCATATGTAACAATTCCCATGAAAATAACTATATAATATATAAGATAAGATATAATATCTGTTTAAATTGTACATCCGTATCCCCATACGCGAGTGGCAGAGCCGTATAGAGGCTAGCGCGTAACGCAGGCCCAGGGGTTGGCGAGCAGGGGGCAGAGCCCCCTAGTTTATCTAATTATTATATGAGAGGTTCCTACACAATTATGAGCAGCCGCCACTGAAGTTAAAAGGTGGACTAACCAGAAAAACCTTAAGCTGGGACGCCATTATGACAGACTTGGAGTCCCCTGCTATCTTCATTTTCCAGGTCTCTACTACTGTATTAGTTGTAATGAAAAAGGTCTAACAGCCTTCAGTATCAAAACTGGGAAAAAAAAAATTAAGAGAATCTCAAAGGGGGCCCGGGCAGCATGATGGTTGGCGTTGCTGCTTCAGGGCTCCAAAGTCTCAGGTGTGAATGCCACCCCAGTCGCTGCTTGTGTGGGCTTTCCTTCTGACATCCCAGTTTTCTTCTCACCTCTCAAAGACATCGTGTTTGGTTAACTGAAGCCTTCTAAATCAGAAGGGAGTGTGCCCTGTGATAGGTGTGCCACCTATCCAGGGCTGGTGCCTGCCCTTGGGTTCCAGCTTGACATCCGTGAACTGAATATAAGTGGGCTACAAAATGGATGGATTTTGAAAGGGCCAAGTTTTTTAATAGCAAGTGCTTACCACTCAATGATCTCATCGGCCCAAAAATGATAAAAAGCAACGTTTTTCATTTTTTTTTTTTTGGGTTCTGGCATCCGATCCTATAAATAAAGAAAATGTTATCCAGACCTTTCCCCTTCTCTTGTATAACATTTCATTTCCTAGACATTTACCCGTCCAGGTCTGCAGAGCTTACAGCCAAGTGACCTGCTGTTTTTCCCCTTGTTTTGTTTACAAAAGGCTCACGTAATCTGAAAATGATTTCTAACGCCAAACTGCTCCGGAGGCCTTTTCTGTGTCTTACAAAAATGATTTCCCTGTAAAGTGCTGGTCTACCCATTGGGACCTTGTCCTCCTAGGAGAACCTGCAGGACGAACATATCGTGAACCCCAGATTATGTCGCCACTTGCTTGAGTCTTCCTAAGATGGAGGTGAGTGCTGCTGATGCGCAGCACCCCCTTTTGTCCAGTTCCCTCAGTTTCATGTGGTACATGGTGGGCACTGAGGCCTGCGAGGGGGCACACCAGCTCCCCAAACCCAACACAGACAGACACAGGAAAAAGTCTCTGCAACACACAATGCTATCGTTTGGCTGTGGGAAACGCTTCCCTCGTACCAATAAGCACAAAACGAGAGGCGATTTGTTTGCAGCCTTCTCTCTTTCTTTCTCTCTTTCTCTCTTCTTGTGCCTCCACTCCTTCTCTGGCAAGCAGTGAGGTGGGCTCCTTATATCCTACACCCAGGAGTACCTCCAGTGGGCCATTAGTGTGGTTTGGAAGCAAATCCAGGTGAGGATGAAACCCAACCAAGTAGGGCTCTGCAGTCCCTGCAGCACCCCCTTGTGGCACCCATGGAAACCAACAGGGCTGCTCCGGACTCCAACTACCATGGAGCCCTATGTAATCAAAGGGCAGCTGCCATCTAGCGCGCTGGGTGAGGTAGTGCCCCACGCAGGGCCATCTTAACGAATGAGGGTGCCATGCCATGAGTGGCTGCTTTGCCCCAGGGGGCCTATAATGCTGTTAAGACAGCCCTGGCACCACGCATGCTCTCTCCCCCCAGTCCTTCCTTTAAGAAGGCATCTCAGCCAGGTAAGGGCCCGGGCCGTCCACCACAGGGCACATTTCACAATATGTCGACAGAAAATCCCTTTAACTGTTGATCCTCTTGTTATAATATTGGATTTTTAAAGCCCTTATCACAACTCTAACTACTCTTCTAACTGCCAATCGCCTCATCACAATACTGTATTTTAACTCTCAATCCTTGAACATTTCCTGCTGCATACTGACCATTCATGGCTCACAGAAGCAGGAGCTCATGCCTCACAGGAAAAGCTGAGCTGCATGATGCCAGCATGGCTTACCATGCTATAAATCATGACTGGCAGCACAAACCACAGCTGGCATGGTGGACCGGGTTAAGCAGAAGACTTCAGAAATCAATGATTTCTCCACAGAACAGGAATCTAAGAAACAAGAATTACCAAAGATGGATTAAGACCCCCAGGTCCCTGGGTGATTTAGTTGATTAACAATGAAGCTTGTGGACACTGGGTCATCTAATGAAGGGGTGAGTGCCCCCTTGGTCGTTGTGGCCAGCAGACACTCTGTTGCTTCCGCGAAACCAAAATGCACTGATGGTAGATCTGCCCCCTGAGCAGGAGGAAAATATGAAAATGGAAGCAAACACAGAAACATTTTCTGTAACAATCAAAAAAACAAGCAAAGGTCAATCAGCAGTACAAACATTCAAATTCAAAAGGCACAGAAGCACAAGAGAAGAGGCCTCTGAATGCCCCGAATGCATAATGTTGGGGTGAAGAGCCTCCGCCGAGCTCCCTCTATTAAATCCTTTGCCCCTCAAATTCAGTGACTGATGATTAATATTCCATGGCAACAGACACTGATAGGAGATGCCAAGGCTAAAGGACAGGCTGGGACAGAACCTCAGAGGGCAATAGAGAACAATGGAGTGGGCGGGGCTGTGGGCGGAGCCTCAGATACTGATAGGAGCGACCAGTGCTAAAGGACAAGCTGGGGTGGAGCTCCTGAGGACAATTAATAAGGAAAAGGGTGGGCAGGGCTGTGGGTGGAGCCTCACATACTGACAGGAGGGACCAAGGCTAGAGGGCAGGCTGGGACACAACCCCAGAGGGCAATAGAGAGCAATGGAGTGGGTGGAGCTGTGGGTGGAGCCTCATATACTGATAGGAGGGACCAAGGCTAAAGGACAAGCTGGGGCAGAACCCCAGAGGGCAATAGAAAACAATGGAGTGGGCGGGGCTGTGGGTGGAGCCTCAAACACAGATAGGAGGAACCAAGGTTAAAGGACAAGCTGGGGCGGAGCTCCTGAGGAGAATTAATAAACAACAGGGTGGGCGTGGCTGTAGGTGGATCCTTAGATACTGATAGGAGCGACCAGTGCTAAAGGACAAACTGGGGCGGAGCTCCCAAGGACAATTAACAAGGAAAAGGGTGGGCAGGGCTGTGGGTGGAGCCTCACATACTGACAGGAGGGACCAAGGCTAAAGGGCAGGCTGGGACACAACCCCAGAGGGCAATAGAGAGCAATGGAGTGGGTGGAGCTGCGGGTGGAGCCTCATATACTGATAGGAGGGACCAAGGCTAAAGGACAAGCTGGGGCGGAGCTCCTGAGGACAATTAATAAACAACAGGGTGGGCGGGGCTGTGGGTGGATCCTTAGATACTGATAGGCAGGCACAAGTTCAATTTACAGTATAAAGGAGGGGCCAGAGGAGGAGCCCCAACAAGGTCCTGTCACTTTCCTAAATTATATGAGCTCGTATCCATCTTTCCATTTTTCAAACCAAGTTACCCAGAGCAGGGAAGCTGGAACCAAACCCAGCGAGCAGTGGGTGCAAGGCAGGAACAATCCCTGTTTTAGGTACCTTTCTATTTATTTTCTGTTCAGTCCTCTTATTTCTGGAGACTGCAGCCAATTCTGGTTGGAGAGTTTCAAAAGCCTCCTTCACAAATAAAACTTGAACTTGACATACAGGTGAGACAAGTGGCAGAGTCCCTTTGGAAATCTGAAACATAAAAAAAAGTAGAAAAGGTTGTGAAACAAAGGAGCGAGCCCAGCATTGAGTAACAATAAATAATACAATAATCAAAACACTCCCGCCAACCAGTGTATAATTAATCCCTCGTTCTCGGTTCCAAATCCGCGATGAACAAGACAAATGGCTGAGTAGGGCTTCCAAACATCTGTTAGCCGACTGAATGCTAGATTTGGGCTTAGCCCTTTGAAAACTGAAATAAAATATTGATTTTTCAGTAATAGCGGTGAACATTTCAAATGCTTCACCTGAGCGCCGAGGCTGTGATTTACATCTGTCTCCTGTTTTAAGAATTCCCATTCGTTTGAGCTGCTCATATAAATTCTCTTCCCCGTCTCACATGTCTCTTGCTCAATGAAGTAGCAAAACAAACAAAAAGTTCAAATGGAAGGTCCTGGTGGAGCTGCTGCTGGTGCTGTGCTGGGAAAAAAGCTGCCTTTCTTCCCTCCATCCATTCAGTTCAATTCAGTTTAGACGCAGCGTGCCGTAAGAGGCTGACAGGTAAATGCACTTAAACTAACTTAATAAATGAATAACGAATGGTGTTTGATTTGGAAAACGTGGATGACATCGCGTGCGCCTTTGAATCCTTTGATGAAGCCCAATCAGCCCTTGGACAATAACAACTATATTTATTTCTGGAGCACATTTGCATACAACTGACGGAGGTCAAAGTGCTTTACAGGATGAAGAAAGAGAAAAAAGACAAAATATAAAAATAAAATCAGGCAATACTAATTAACAAAGAATAAAAGTAAGGTCAGGGAAGACAGAAAAAACAAACAAAACAAAATCTGCAGGGGCTCTGAGGCCACGAGACCACCCAGCCCAAATCCCACTAGGCATTCTACCTCATATGAATGATCTCAGTCAGTCCTCAGGGCTTTCAGGCTTCACGTAGAAGAATGAGATGATGCTGGTCGTGGTGTAATCCATCAATGGAGGAGGGACAGCACGGTGCCCTGGTCAGGTGGTGGGGGCGCAGATCACCAGCACAGAAAAGTGGAAAAAGAACCGCAGAGAAAGTTGGGGTTAGTATGGATTGGGGAGCCATGAAAAACCAAAGAGAATTCAATACATGTACAGAATATCAGGGTTACACTAAAATGAAGCTCTGAGAAAGCCATGTTTAAGTAATGAGCTTTTAGCAGTTGTTTCAAGAGCTCCACCATATTAGCCTGGCGACTTTCTATCAGTAAACTCGTATTCCAGATTTGAGGTACACAACAGCAGAAGGCCGACTGCCCGCCTCACCGCTTCTTTAAAGTTTAGCTCTTGGAATCCCAAGGAGACCCTCATTTGAAGATCTGAGCTTACAATTTGGAGTGTAAGGTGAAAGACATTGTGAAATATATGATAGATAGATAGATAGATAGATAGATAGATAGATAGATAGATAGATAGATAGATAGATAGATAGATAGATATGAAAGGCACTATATAATAGATAGATAGATAGATAGATAGATAGTGTAAAACCAGACGGCCCGGACACACACAGGCCGACACCGGTTTAGCCATCACCACACGTTTATTTACACTATTTACAAATATTTATGAAAGTCAAGTGCACCGCCACCAAACCCCCCAAAGTCTAGGCTCTCAATAGCCACCTTCTTCACACACAAAACACTCGGGCCTCTCCTCGCCTCCTCTGCCACGACCTCGTCCTCCTCCTCACCCGACTCCAGCCTTGATTGCAGGGCGGCGGCTCCTTAAGTAGGTGGCTGATTGTTGACCACACCCAGCCACCTGCGACAATAGATAGATAGATAGAATTTGGTATAGTGGGCAGGAACAGATAGATAGATAGATAGATAGATAGATAGATAGATAGATAGATAGATAGAGAGATAGATTTGAAAGGCACTATATAATAGATAGATAGATAGTGTCACACACATGGGATTAGGGGGCCGCGTAAGGACCTAAACTGTAACGTGAAAGCACATGCCAGAAGGGATTGGCGGGGTACTAACCTCTCTCTCTTTTATTCTGCAGAAAGAAAGACGCACCTCCGCCATGATCCTGCCATGATTACCTGAACACACATCACCACTTCCGCCCTCCCTCTGTCGAGTCCTGATGACATCATTCATCCCAGAATCCATCTCAGTTCCTTCCCAGCATTCATCTCTTCTCATTTCCGGTCCCTCACCATAAACCTTCCCCCATTCAACCATTCAAGCAGTCGCTGTTAGATGAAGAATTACTTGTATCATTCTACTTATATTCATATTTTGCAGTATATGGGGCCGGAAAACCCCAAACCTTTATGTGTATTTTGTCTGCTTATTACAATAGATAGATACTTTATTAATCCCAAGGGGAAATTCACATTTAGATATGAAAGGCACTATATAATAGATGCCCAACCTCAATGCCTTCTCACTCTTTTATCCAGGGATCTTGAAAGGTATGGATACTCAGGGGTTAATACTCCAGTTACACAATGCTGCCAGTCTGCCACGGTATGGCGCTGCCACTTTGATGCTTTGACTTTCCAGTCTTGATTTTGGTATTAATGGTCTATTTTCACTAGGGGGAGACAGAGCACTAGACAGTTACTGCACACAAAATGTTAAAAGGGCCACCTTCTAACAGCCCATTGCTGGATAGCAGAGTACAGAAGATGACATGGTGGCACAGCAATGAGCCTGGTGGCCTCAGAATTGTAGGAATCTGGACTTGAATTCTTGCCCAGTCACAATCAGTGCCAGGTTTATACTTTACTATTTTCTAAAGGACAGGCTGGGGCAGAGCAAAAGGCAGGGCGTGGCTCTGGGTGTAACCTCAGTCACTGATAGGCAGGTATAAGGTCAATTTGCAGAATAAAGGAGGGGCCAGGGGAGGAGCCTCAAACAGGTCTTGTCACGTACCTAAATTTCATTATCCATACATCCAACACGCTTATCCAGAACAGGATTACAGGGGGCTGGAGCCAATCCCAGTAAGCAGAGGGTGCAAGGCAGGAGCAATCTCTGGACAGGGTGCCACTCCATCGCAGCCAGGTTTATCACTTTACTACCTGCAGCCTTACACTTTCTCGCTGTGGCAGGAATGGCTGTCTTCACAGAACACAACAATTAGGTAGACCTCATTGTTCCTGTTTAAATTCTTCCACCCTGCCCATCCCAAAGAGAGATGCGGACAGATGAATGTGGGAGGAGTGTGACATCAGACCACGCCTACATTTGTTTCCACCCATCACAGGCAGACTCCAGTTCATCTCATGTCCTATAGGAGGGGGAGGATTACTGAGTATGGGAGGGGCTTGATGTTTGGCCCCTCCCCATTGCACACCCCACAGCAAGGGGTAGTCAACTGCACTCACCAATTAAAGGGTTAACCATTCTAGCCCAGCCCTTCCACTTGTTTTACCCCATCAATGTGCCACCCCTTATTTTCCCTCAGTGTCAGCCTTTGTACTGCCCACCGCGCCATCTGGCAGCCCTCTTTTACCTGTCAGTGGTCTCTGTGTCCCTCTTTCACCCCCAGATCCGTGTGTTTTAGAGCCACGCTACAGGAAATGGTGTATGTGATTCAGTGTGTAGCATACAGCATTGACTGTGGAGGATGAGTGAAGTCCTAAACAACGCCTCGGAGGTCCAGTGTGTGCTAATCGACATGTAGCCCCCTGCCAGCTGACTGACCTGGTTATGAAAACGTAAGTTTGCTGTCTATGTGCATTTGAATATGTGGTGTCCTTATAACACAATTCACGGCCATCAGAAGTGGGCGGAGTCAGCTCAGTGTCACAAAGACAGTGATGTGCACATGGAGAAGATTTGGCCATATGTCACATTTGTCACATTGGCGCTATACGGCCTCTTATGTTAAAGTCACCAAAGTCTTTTTTCTCTAGACAGGCACCTTTTATTTCTTTTATTTAAATTTGCATATAAATAACTACCTCCTAGGAAAGCTGTGCGCACTACACGGCATTGGCCCTGTGACGCACTGCACCCTAAACTAACTGGCACATCTGGTGGTTTATGTCACATCACAGGACCAGCCATGCAGCACACAGTGTGACAAATTCCACATCGGGCAGGAACTCAGTCCGCTGTGCCACCGTGTCATCCTTACACTGAGGCTTTCAGTCAAAAACCCAAAGCTGCCAAAAACAAAAAAGCATCACAACACAAACGGCTGCTTTATATAAACAGTCAAAAGGCATAAAATTAGAAGCACGTCTGCTAATTCATTCTATGAGTCGATTGGTAATCCCACAGGTAACCCCAGTCATGTGACCCAGAGCTGCACCTGGAGGAGCGCCGCCTGGTGGTCAGTCCCTGTTACTGCCTCACATCGCTCCGCTTTCATATCGCCCAAGAAATGAATGGAATTCAAGTTAAATACATTCCAGTTCTACGCTTCTCGCCGTTTGGGACTCCCTGTTAATGTTTTACACGGCTTTTATTTCACTTAAATGATTTTCAGCCTTAAGCTTGCATGTTATCCAAAAAGTGACAAACAGCATTCATAAACCATTCCATGAACTATTAAAATTAAAAGGCAATATTTATTCTGAGACGTCCGACTGACAAAAGCTGGAACGTGGTTCACTTGAATTCCCGACATTATTCTGTACATATTAATATAATAAAACACGACACAGGAACGCAAATTGGGCAGAATGGCAGTTTTTGAAGTTAAGGCGCGTGTGCGAGGCTCAGGTCCATCACGACTGGGTGCCAAGGATTCAGAGTGGCAGGCTGTCTTGGCAGAGCTTACACTGGCCGGCGATGTGGAAGGGAAAAACAGGAAACTCGGGGGCTCTGCTGGGCCTCATCTTACTGGGATGAAGAAAAAAAATAAAAGAAAACCGGGGATACAAAGTTCAAGGGTACAGTCAGGGAGGAAGGGAAAGCAGAAAGTGATTTGTTTATAACTCGTGAAAATGAAAGAAGGATATGATCGATAGAAAGATACATTTATAGACAGAAAAGGCACTATAGAATAGGTACAAATGTCTTACGAGATAGATAGATAGATAGATAGATAGATAGATAGATAGATAGATAGATAGATAGATAGATAGATAGATAGATAGATAGAATTTGGTGTAGTAGGCAGGATTAGATAGATAGATAGATAGATAGATAGATAGATAGATAGATACTATAAAGATTGATAAAAACTATAAACAGAAGAATAAATATGTAACGTACTATGTATTTGATAGATATGCTAAAGGCACTGCATTAATAATACTACAGATAGGAAATGTAGCATATAATAGCTATAGATATGAAAGATACTGAATAATATATCAATAATAAAATAGTATACATAGACAGATGTGAAATGCACTATATACTAGCTTTACTGTAGACACATCAGAAAGGCACTATATAATACATATAGATATGAAAGAGACTGAATAAGATACGTATTAAAAACAATGTACATAGATACATGTGAAAGGCACTATACATTAGCTATACTGTAGACAAACTGTATACAGGGACTGTATTATAGATAAATTTGAAAGTCACTATATAATAGATTGATAAAGACAGTATATAATAGTTAGATAGATGTGAAAGGCACTATATAACAAATATATAGTGTCATGCATGTGTGCAGGTAGGGAAACCAAGCTCGACAGTAAAGTCAGAAAAAAGTTCCACCCCTTCCAGTCTCAGGGACATAAAAAGTGGAACCTTTGAAAGGTGGTGTCATCTTGAGAGGACCACAAAGGAAAGAAGAGCTCAGACAAGCAATTAAGTGCTATATAAGCAATTTCAGTTACAACTATTTGAGTTCTTTTGAAGCCTGTGGTCACAACTGTTTGGATTGTTTTTGTTATTATTTTTTTCTTCTGCGGTATAAAGTAAATGGAGTTCCTGGGGTGGCACCCCACATTTTTGCATTGTTTTGCTTGCTTCCTGGACGCCAGTCAGAATTGGTACAGTAGGTGATTAACATATAGATATGAAAGGGTCTGTATAATGGATACAGATATGAAAGACATCAGGTATTAATAAACAATGTAGACAGATAAAGGTGAAAGGCACTATACATTAGATGAACTGTAGCCACACTTGGAAGGCACTGTATAATAGATAGATAGATAGATAGATAGATAGATAGATAGATAGATAGATAGATAGATGTAAGGCACTATATAATATATAAAAATATGAAAGATAGTAAAAAGCAAGAGAGATAGATATCGTACACATTGAAAAAAGAAAGAAAGAAAGAAAGAAAGAAAGAAAGCTGGCTGGCTCGTTGGTTTGCTGCTCCCACGTGTGACGTCTCCTCTGCCCCACTCCTGTTTGTTTTGCTCCCGGCCTTGATGAAGGACGGCCACGTTCAGTTCAGTTTCTCAGTGGATTCCATTCTGATTTCAGCGTATTCTCTCCAATCTAAAAATATCACTCCACAACATCTGGGCACGTTGTTTTTATTCCTATTATTATTGCTCTGGTGCCCCAGACAAATGTGCCGAGGTTGCTGAGATACGTATCTCAAGAAAACAAAGCAAAGCGAGGAGACGCTTGTTACACTTTAGAGAGAAGAAATGAGACGTGCTGTATGGTGCCCATAAACTGCTGTGGATTCTGTAAAGCATTACAAACAGATTTTTTTTCGGGTAACACTGAGAGAAACTGTCAACAAGTAAAGCTTCAAATCAGGTCAAACAAATCCTTAGTGACATCCAGCTATGCAGGTTCAGTGAGTGAGCAGCACAAGGAGGTGTTCACCGGGACCCTTTTGTCCTTTGTGGTTCCACCAGATAGCGAGACAATGAGGCTCAATATGACCCCCAAATCTCTTGTGTCAAGTGATTCCTTGGCTACCCTGAAGCTCCTTTTGCAGCCCCAACCCGTAGTTTTGCTCACTTGTGGTCCTTCACGTATTTTCCATAGTAAGTCAAGTCCCCAGTCAAGTCACTTCATTTGCATTTCCATTCTCATATAATTGCTTGGCAGATACTTGTGTCCAAAGCGACTTACAAAAAAGGTGAACATGACGGAGTAAACATGAGCCTGGGGGACTGTTTGGGAGCAAGTGTGACAGGACATGGGAAGAACATTGATCAGCACAAATGAGGAGCTCAGAACATAATGCAAACAGAAAACAATTCCTTGGTTACAAAACATACGAAAGCCATCATCACCCAACAAGAGTCTTCAGGTGCTTCTTAAACACATTGAGGAAGTCAGAGTTTTGAATGAAGGTGGGGGGTTTGTTCTACCAGCCAGGGGCAAAACACGAAGAGAGTCTGGATTGAGATTGGATACCACACAGAGGTGGCATCAGCACATGCCATTCATCCGTAGACCTGAGTGGTCGAGAAGGACCATAGGAGCACGTATTGGGAACACGGAGTTCAGAGGCTGGATGAATGCATGGACTGGTGCTACTCTGTAGGAAACCATCAAAGATCTGAGCTTCATATGTGTGGCCACCAGGAGCCAAAGTAGTTATATGAAAAGACGAGTGACGTGTGCCCACCTCGGCTGAATGAGTTCCAGATGTGCATTTTGAGCAGCGGCATGGTGACACATGCCAGTACTCCTGCCAGCACAGAGCTGAAGTTGTCCAAGCGTGACAAGACCAAAGCCTGGAGCAGGAGTCGAGCTGCATACTCTGTTAGATACAGTCTAAACGTAGAGTGAATCTGCAAGACCATTGGTCCGTGAAGGACAGCGGGTCATCAATCACCACCCCAGGATGGTTGGCGTGTGTTGGCATTAATGAGCTTAGAGCTGAACAGACAGATGAGCAAAGATTACAAGAAGGTCCATCTTTGCCAGGTGGAAGTGGAGATGGTGCTTCTTCATCCAGGTTGCAATATCAGTGAGATGTGTAAAGATTCCAGCTGATGCCAGGCAGTCCTCTGGATGGAAAGACAGGCCCAGCTCACCATCATCAGTATGGCACTGATAGGAGAGGCCACGGGACGGCATGATAGGCCCTAGTGAGGAAGTGAATAGAGGGAGAGGAGAGATCCCAGGACTCTTCACGTCTCTCTTCGCCAGGACACATGGCAGGATTGGCCCAAGAGGTAGGACTCAAACCACCTAATGGCAGTCCCAGTGATGCCAATGTAGAGAGAGAGACTGGCAAGGAGGATCTGCTGTCCATCCAAGATGGCAAGGGGTGCAAGTGGATACCACCAGGCTCACATTTTAGACGCTGACCATGACCGTGCTATCCAATGGATAGCAGGAGAAGTCAAATTTTGCCATTGGCTCATCTTGTGACCATTTGTTATGCTGTCTAAACCTCCTGCATTCATCTCATATGCCCACTTGTTCTGGAAGATACCAGAAGGCCCAACCAGTTCATACATTCTTGGAGTCAAGACACTTTAGCTTTTCTGCATTCATCAGAGAAGGCCATGGGTAAGGTGGATACCAGGTGGCTTAGTTATGCCACTTTAGCTGCTATGTGCTACCCAAGCCTGCTCTGTCCAGCAGAGAACTCTGTGTGGGCCAGTAGATGCCAGGGGTCCTGCAACTCAGTCTTCCAGCCTTGTCATTTAAGTTTCCTCTGTCCATCAGAGATGGGTTCCAGTGGCTACCAGGAGACTCCAATCGAGTCATGTCATCTCAGGTCCTTGTGTTCATCAGAGGTGCTACTTATTGGGTGTCTTTGTCACCTCAAGTGTGACCATCTCTCCCCTGTGCCACCCAAACTCAGATCTAAAGCCTGGGAGGTCTTTCTGCAGTGTCCCGGGTCACCACAGGTGACAGCAGGAGTCGCCATTGCCTCTCCCTGGCGAGGCGCCCCCACGTCCCCCCCCACTGTGTGAAGTAAAGTGGCGCTCTGTCTATCGCTGTACACGGCGAGTGTTTATTTGAAATCCACAGCGCTTGACTTATGGCTCTTAATGATTACTTAAATACCCTTTCTTAGAACTAACATTTCGATGATGCCTCCAAACAGGCCCTCGCGTGTTTATTTGAATTTTCCATTTTATATTACAACATGTCCTTTGCCTGTTTACAATTCATCAAGGGGGGATTGATTTGTGGCTTTACCCTTTTTACCCACTCAAGCACAATAAACCTGGCAGCTTTTGTGAACGGTTTAGAAACACATGACAAAGCTGAGAGTGTGCAGCATGGCAGCCGGCGGGTTAGTTTATCATTGTTCTATTAAGGCGCCCCCCGCTTTGGGCCATTTTAGAGGGAGCGCCGCAGAGCCTGGGAAGTTTCAATGAAGGCTGCGCTTGCCAGCGGCTGACGCTGCCCACCGGTGCAGGGAAGCCGTCCCTCTTTGTGCCATTCATGCAGCTGGGCCGATTCAATGGCTTTCCGAATGGAATGAGGAGGGTATCTCAGGGGCTTAAAGGGTGAGGCATAGAGTGTGAAGGTGAGAGTTAAAGTGGGCATCAGGGGCAAAAGGGTGGCATAAAGTGTAAAGGCGAGAGTGAAAGTGGCATCAGGGGCAAAAGGGTGGCATAAGGTGTAAAGGCAAGAATGAAAGTAGGCATCAGGGGCAAAAGGGTGGCATAAAGTGTAAAGGCGAGAGTGAAAGTGGGCATCAGGGGCAAAAAGGTGGCATAAGGTGTAAAGGTGAGAGTGAAAGTGGGCATCAAGAGCAAAAGGGTGGAATAAACCCTGGAGGCGAGAGTGGAAGCTAAGCCAGTATTTGAGTGGAAGACTATCTAAGAAAAGCGGAGGTTGCTGCAGGAGGGTCCAGCAGGGGGCGCGTACCCTGTGGTCTGTGTGGGGATTCCAGTGCAGTGACGGGGACACTGTGCTGTAAAAATTGTGCCGTCTTCAGATGAGGCATAAAAACCGAGGGTCTGCGGTCATTAAGGACTCCTGGACCTGAACTGCCCGCCACGGCCTTATCCATTCTGGCCCATTAATCCTCCTCTGTCTCTGTTTGTCCCGTCTCTCTCCATTACAGCAAATGTGTGGTGAATGTCCTGGTGCAATAATGGCTGCCGTCCCATCATCCAGGTGTACTGTCAAAATAAAGCACACCAAGGCGTGACAAAAGTGCTTGTGTATATAAATGTATCATAATAAAAAAATCTTGGGAAGAGAGACAAGACACGACTTTCTCAGTGAGACACTTTCATGTCCCGCAAGACGATGCTTTGTGCCAAGAGACCACAACGGAAATAAAAGACAAAGAGTAGATGACAAAGTAGAACGTCGTAAAGAATTCAAAAACGTTGGTGTGATAAACATGAAGAACAGGTCAGAGATAACGAAAGTGCAAAAAATCGAAAGTTTAAAAAAACTGACAGTAAAGATCGCATTAGCGCAAACAAACGGAAATTATTACTCTGTGAAATAACAGAACAGCGGAAAGAGATCGAATATATTGTTTGGATTTAAACTTTAAGTCGGGGACTTGTAGATCGATTAATTTGTTTGGCCATCAGAGACAAGTCGTGTTTCTTCCCAATGAGGAGGCGAATCCGCGAGAATTAAAAGATTAGTTGTTTGGTGAAAGTGAAATCCACATACGCGAGCGGCAGAGACGTGAAGTTGCTGGAGTGTAGCGCAGGCAGGGGGTTGGCGAGCAAAGCGAGCAGGGGGGTGAATACCCTTGGTTAATTATTATTATTATTACTCTATGCAGTTTGTAAACTAAAAATTGAGATATGCTGGCTAGAAAAGGAGTTACATAAAGAGCTCACTGGGCAGCGCAGCTGTTGAATCCTGGGCTGGGGTGTCTTCTGTCTTCTGTTCTCCTTCTCCTCGTATGAAATTTCTCTGAACAGATGCTGCCCCCCCACTGTGGGAGTACATGAGTCTGTCCTCTGGTGTTATGGCGCCACCCCCTTTTTTCAGGCTTCAAAATAATAAAAGCGTTGCTAGTGCTGCCACCTTCAGATTGCCCCCTGCGTGATGTCTGCATGTTCCCCCCGTGTCTCAGGGGGTTTCCTCCCACAATCCAAAGACGTGCACTTCAGTTGGATTGGCGTTAGTGTGTTTACCCTGCGATGGATTGGCACCCCGTCTGGGGGTTGTTCCTGCCTTGTGCCTGATGTTTACTAAGATAGGCTTCAGCATCCCCGTGATCCTGCCATGGATAAGTGGGCTTGGAAGATCGAGAGATGGCAGCAGGACATCCATCCATCCATTATCCAACTCACTATGTCCTAACTACAGGGTCACGGGGGTATACTGGAGCCAATCCCAGCCAACACAGGGCGCCAGACCACCGTAGGGCACACACACACACACACCAAGCACACACTATGAACAATTTAGGATCGCCAATGCACCTAATATGCATGTCTTTGCACTGCGGGAGGAAACCCACGCAGACACGGGGAGAACATGCAAACTCCACACAGGGAGGACCCGGGGAGCAAACCCGGGTCTCCGAACAGCGAGGCAGCGGCTCTACCCACTGCGCCACCGTGCCACCCCGGCAGCAGGACAGTGAAAGGATAATTTTGTGTGACTGTGTGCGCATTCTGCGAAAGACTGGCCTTGCACCCGCTGCTTACTCAGTTCGTCTCCTTCTCCCCTGCAACGCTGCTTAGGATGAAGTGGGTCTGGAAGACGGACGGATGGAAGGATGGAGACGAGACAACAAAAGGACAACTGACTAATAAACTGCTCCCCCTAGTGGCAGCTTTCTTTTCCTGCTGTCTCCTCACTTTGAGTTGGACACACAAGATGAAAAGCAGACTTGCAGAGCAGACCAGCAGCACCCCTATAAAGACGCCTGCCGAGGGACAAGTTTGAGTGGTGGTCACAGACCAGACCTGGAGGAGAAGGAGGAGAAGGAGGTTGCCCACCTGCCCTGTAAGCTGGATGTTTGCTCGTCGTTCCACTCCTTCCTTGGCCTCCTTGTGTGATTTTATGAGCGAGGCGCCTGAAAAACTTCCATTCTTGTAGGATCCCCTGCTGGTGTTCCATAAAGTATTTGCTCTCGCGTTGTTGACGTACCTGTCAGCTTCTCGCATTAAAATGTGAAGAAATCTGCTTTGACATCTGCGACTGATTAGCATGCCTGGTGCCAGGCCCCGCCCCGCTTTGACCGGTACCTGCTGTCCAGGACGCTGCGGGAGCTGTTATCGTAACCCCGCTCACAGCATGCCCTAAAAATAACACAGGAGACCCCCAGTACAACAAGCCGCCCCACATACTCCATACTGATGTTGGTCACGGCGCCCGGCTCCTCCCTCCTGCTGCCTGTTAACACTTGACAATGGGATGCAGATGCTGGACGCCACCTCCGTGGTGCACAGTGTCTGCTGCTCGTTTTCTTTTAAGTGAATTATATTTGTAAATGGCTATGAGCCTCACATATTGGGTGGACGGATGGACATTTGTAAATGTGTACATTATTTGGTGCCAGCCTACTGAGAAAGGCACTATATAACAATGAATGGAATCAACTGCAAGACAATTCGAAGCAATTTCTATGTGTGTGCTCTCCCCCGGCCTTTCACTCTGGAGCTGTTTATCTTTAAAATGTAACCACTCGAAACTTGAGAACTTAAAAGCCACCATAAATCAACAGTCAAAGAGATCTTGCAGCACATCTCTGCTTCCCAGCATGCCTGCACTACAGATATTTGCATAACTTTGCACCTACCCGCCGATTTTTATTTTTGCAAAATAAATCTTTTTCTACCTTAATAAAAAAGACAAGTGTCAGTGTCTGTGTCCATCCAGTTGCTATGCTTCTGTCGTTCCAACAGATGGCGCATCACAAACATTTACACTGCTTTTGCGAATCCCATACCAAATGGCATATAACACAGACATATGCTTTGCATTTGTCATTCCAACAGATGGCACATCACAAATATAAACACTGCTTTTACGAATCTCATATCAAATGCCATACACAATGGAGACAACTCTCCCTACTTTGCAGCAAAATAAACTCCCCCCTCCACCTGAGGGTGGGATTGTTCAGAAAGCACGCTAGATCTGCCCACCATACTAATAATCCGACTCGTTCTCGTCTTCACACACTGAACACAATTTCACACGACTGTAATGTTACTTCTAAGTCAACGCTGGCATCACCACCAGGGTTGCAGGCAGTTCTAAAAATCTCCAAGCCTGCCATGCTACGTTGCCCTCCTGTGGTTCTTGGGCACACTGCACCCCGATGCGTAGCTCATTTGGGAGTCTTCCTGAGAAAACTGTGATTTCAATCAGTCGATCTTTGTTTTATATACTGTAGCACCTTTCGCAGTGCACACCATTATGAGTATGATTTTAATTTCTCTTTGCTCACTCGGTATGCCTCTTCTCTTTGGGCCGAGTGAGGGATGTCTGAAAGGGGAATTGTGGCCCCCTGATGATTCTTTGCTTGCCAGGCAGGCTGTCTTCTTACTGTGTTTTGATGTCACAACTGCCCCTTTTTAAAGCTTTCTCCAGCCCCCCCACTCTATTGCTTTTTCCTACAAGGGACCCACAAGTGGCCTTTCTCAGCTCGCGTCGTCCCACGACAATTACAGCCTATTTTTAGTGTGCCATTCATTCTGGGACGTTCCTGTCCTTGCTCTTCTTGGGAATTATGAAATCAAAAGGAGGCAGGTGGACGAGGAACACTGGGATCAGCTGGGTCAGCTTGTGCAGGGTCCCAGCACTGCGCCCGTTCTAAACTGGCGACCCTTTCACCCGACTTGCACTTTCAGACCCCACAATGGCACAAGCCGTTTGGACGTAACTCTTGGCATAGAGCACTGTGGTGGGATTTTTTCGGTCTGATGTAAATGAATATTTGAATGAAGATTATTAGTCAAAATTGTTGCCCTGTAACCAAACCGCTTTTTTTTTTTTTGCATTTTTTTTGGCAGAAGAGAACACCGCTGCTCTTGAGAATGATCAGCTTAGTGGAAGATTGGCTGTTTATAGAATTCGAAATGTTCAGAAGGTGCCTATCTGCTGGGGCTAATCCCAGGAGCCGGGCCTAATTAAAAGCAAATGTCCGCGACGCACTTCAATACTCAGCAAAGCTGCCGCCACCTTCCTTTGCTTTGCTTTATTTTCTTTAATGCCGTCTGGCAAATTGTTAGCTTCTGTCAATCTTTGAGGTGGCCCGGGGGACCCCACCATTACCCTGACCTTCGATTATTTCATTTCCATGTTGGCTGGTTGGAAGCCCTGCTGGCGGATCACCCGAGCGGCACAGTGGAGCTGCTGCTGCTGTTGCTGCTCTCGTGGTCACAAGCCAGCCAAGACAAAGGCTTCGAACTTGTCTCCTACTTCTTCACTCCATTGTGGCAGACAGCTGAGCATTTCAAATGAAGAAAGTGCGTCAAAAGGGCCCGGGTGAGCACAGTGAAAATCTCCATAGGAGCTGGAAAGGGGATATCACTGGGGTCCTCGTCACTTTCAAGCTTGTGTTGTCCAATTTAAGGTTACGGGGGCCACAGACTATTGCTGAGGCATTGGTTACAAAGACTCACTCAGCCCACACGGATTTTACTTCATTTTCTTTTACGATTTTCTCCGCCCATCCTGTTCTTCATTTATAAAGATCCTTCTATATTTTAATGTTGTAAAATATACATAAACACCTGAAGTACCACATGATATCCCAGTTTAAACGCCTTGAGTGGGCTAAGGGTGAACTCATACTAGATTGGTGGCATTATATGACGCTCAAAAAAATGAAAGGACCACTTTATAATCGGAGTATCACATCAAGTCAGTGACACTTGTGGGCTGTTGATCTGCTCAGTGAAGTAGCAGAGGGGCTTGATCATCAGTTTCAGGGGCACTAGAGGGGCAACACTGAGACGACCCCCTAAACCAGGAGTGAATGGTTTAACAGGTGGAGCGAGGCCACGGACATTTTCCCCTCCTCATCTCTTTTGTCACTCGTTTTGCATTTAGCTACACTCAGTGTCACTACTGGACCCTACAGAAGTGGCACAGGTAGTCCAACTTCTCCAGGATGGCACATCAATATGTGCCATTGCCAGGAGGTTTTCTGTGCCTCCCAGCACAGTCTCGGGTGCATGGAGGAGATTCCAGGAGACAGACAGGCAGCTCCTCTAGGAGAGCTGGACAAGACCCCTCGTAGAAGGTCCTTAACCCATCAGCAGGACCCACTGGTATCTGCTCCTTTGGGCAAAGAGGAACAGGATGAGCACTGCCAGGACCCTACAACATGACCCCCAGCTGGCAGGCGGGCCATTGGTGTGAATGTCTGTGACCAAACAATCAGAAACAGACTTCATGATGGTGGTCTGAGGGCCCGACATCCTCTAGTGGGCACCGTGGAGCTCGATTGGCATTTACCATAAAATATCAGAATTGGCAGGTCCACCACTGGCGCCCTGTGCTTCTCACAGATGGGAGCAGGTTCACCCTGTGCAAGTGTGGCAGATGTGAAAGGGTCTGGAGAAGCTATGGAGAATGTTATGCTGCCTGTAACATGTTTGGTGGTGGGTCAGTGATGGTCTGGGGTGGCATATCCATGGAGGGACGCACAGACCTCTACAGACTAGACGACGACACCTTGACTGCCATTGGCTATCGAGATGAAATCCTTGGACCCACTGTCAGACTCTATGCTGACTCCTCCTGGTGCCCGACAATGCCCGGCCTCATGTGGCGAGAGGATGAAGGAATTGATCCCATTGACTGGACCCCACACTACCCTGACCTCAATCCAACTGAACACCTCTGGGTGGGACATTATGTTTCGGTCCATCTAATGCCTCAGACTGTCCAGGAGCTCAGTGATGCCCGGGTCCAGATCTGGGAGGAGATCACTCAGGACACCATGTGTTGTCTCATTAGGGCGATGTCAGGCATTCAACAACAACATTTATTTCTATAGCACATTTCATTCAAGGGTGTGGGGATGGGGGGGCATACAAACTACTGAGTATGATTTGGAGTTGCTGCAATGAAATTTCAGCAAAATGGACTCACCTGACTGCCTGCCTGCTGCCATCATTTTTTCCCTTTGATTTCAGCCCTCTGTAGGTTCATCATTTCCATCCAACAATGTGGCATCCTCTCGCTCCTAACACATTGCCAGTCCAGATCAGTAGAGATACCCAGCAGGATTTTTTTTTCCCATTGAGATCTGATGTGTTTTCAAAGTATTCCTTTCATTTTTTTGAGCAGCTTATTGGGGTCCCCACACCCCCTTGCCTCAGGATCAAATGTCTCCTTGTGTGTTGTTCATGTTAACATTATTAATTACTTAACATCTTTCATTCTGTGTCATGTGTTTTGTGGGTGGCAGACGGGACCGCTTACCCATCACTGTCAAGGGGCTGCCCTCTGCCCTATATAGGCTAAGGATAACTCGCAGTCCCCTGCGGTTCATTGTGGTGGGATGAGTTCTCTTGTGTCATTTCTGTGTGTTTTCGTGATTACTACGTTTTTGAACCAGTGTTCTCGGACTGACATTGCTATTTAGATTGCCTGTTTTGAAGGCACTGCCACCTGTGCCTTTTTTTGTGATGCCACAGAGCATTTTTGTAAAATCAGTCTTTTTATTTCTAAAGCTTCTTTGTTGCTCCTACTGAGTGACTAGCTGGGGTTGACATTTTTCCCTCTTTTCTTGGCATCGGGACTTTCATGCCTGAGAATTCTTGCGCTCGTAACAGGTGGTCCTTGACCCCCTCTGCTGTGGCTTATTTAAAAGAGAACACAAAGGGGGACTGTCAGAGGAGGGGCTTGTGGAAAAGTTCAAGGATGACTTTGACTGCGGCTAAAATAACGTGAGCCAAGAATCGAAGAGAAGGAGATGATCCAAAAAGAGTCAAATGATCAGGCAACCAAAACTAGACAGCCAAACAGAAATCGGTAGTGAAAAGGAAGAAAGGAGTTCAATAAGCCAAAGCAACACCGGACGCTAAGGTCTAATTGTTTGGTAGCTAACTATTTATCCAACCGAGGGAATAAAGTGCCACAAAAACCTGCCATTATATGTACACCGTCACAACCCAAGATGTAACTGATGAGACAAGTGTGGTCACGTGACAACTCCTACTGTGCAACAGAAGTAAAGAATGAGATGGGAATAAAAATGCGCTTTCTCAGAATAAATCGAAATGATCCGAAAACCTCCAAAACAGAATTTATACAGTACAAAACCATAAAATAACTAAACAATAACACGTATTAATCATTACAGACATGGAGAAGATGCATATGGTCTGGTCAGGCCAGACTCTCATCAAGAAAAGGTGGAGTGGAAGAGAACTTGTTGTCTGGTCCATCCCATCCCGTCCGGTCCCATCTCCTCCCACCAGCTTCATCTGTCTAATCAATTTCAGGCCTTCTCCGTTCATTGGCCTTAAGGGACATCGCCAAGAATGAATCTGATAGGGTGTGGATGAGAAAATACATGAACTGTGACTTTGTCTGTGATCAATCATTTGGAACTGATTTATTTCAGAGGGGTTCAAACCTGGAAGCCCCCACACTGCAATACTTATAGATGACCTTGTGCCCTTTTGTGCGTATCTCTCCATGAGTTCATTTCTCCAACCATCCATTTTTCCACTTCTATCCATCTGTCTAATCAATTCATCTAATTTCATATTTCATTCCACGCAGCCATCTTTTTATCCAGCCATCTTCTCTCCACTTACGTCCCCTTATCATCGTGAGCAGCGACAGGCTCCATGCCAGTTCTTGGAGTTTTCTCTGATGCGTCACATTTGTGCGGTCCTCTAGGTTACCTACACACAGCGTGAGTTTTTCAGTACAATGACGTGACATGGGCAGCACGGTGGCACAGTGGGTAGCGCTGCTGCCTCGCAGTTAGGAGACCCGGGTTTGCTTCCCGGGTCCTCCATGTGTGGAGTTTGCACGTTCTCCCCGTGTCTGTGTGGGTTTCCATTGGGTGCTCCGGTTTCCTCCCGCAGTTCAAAGACATGCAGGTTAGGTGAATTGGCGATCTTAAATTGTCCCTAGCGTGTGCTTGGTGTGTGTGTGCCCAGGGTTGTGTTTCCTGCCTTGTGCCCTGTGTTGGTTGGGATTGGCTCCAGCAGACCCCCGTGACCCTGTAGTTGGATAATGGATTGATGGATGACGTGACACATTGTAAGGAACAGCTGGGACACCCTGAGAATGGAAGGATGTGGGAAGGCAGCTACTTTTAGATGCTGCCTCCCCCAAGACGCTAGACGGAGACTTCCCTGCAGCATAGCAGTGCCCTGGATTCCCCCCAGAGCACCATGGGATCTGGAGTTTGGCTTCACAGCCCTGCTGGGTAACGTGGGTGCCGCCAGGAAACGGAGGACCCTCATAGCCCGGAAGTACTAGTAAGTCACGAGGGTGGAAATCCAGAAGTACTTCCGGGGATGAAGAAAATTCAAGTTCTCCATCTGACCCGGAAGTGCTGGCAAGTCACGTGAACGGAAGAACAGAAGCACTTCCAGGTCGGACCATATATAAAGGACTGATGTGAACCCAGCAGGCGAGCCAGAGCTGGGTGGAGGTGGATGAAGCTTGCTGGGAGGAGAAAAGAGAACTGTGTTTGTTATTGCTTATTGTGCTTGCGAATTACTTGCCAGTTTATTGTGGCTGTGGTGCTTGGAGGGCACTGCTAAAAGACGAAAAAAGAATGAAAATATCTTCTTGGTGCTTTTAGCTTGTGCCCTGCATGTCTGTCTGTTAGGTTTAAGGGGCAACAGTGACCCCTGGCATCCACAACGTGTAAAACAACCAGATTATACAAGATAAGGGGTGAAAGGCAATGGAAAACAAAAGAAAAAGTAGTGGAACCAAAACGCTCCAATGTTTGAAATCAAGGTCGCTCCTGGCGTGAGGTTCTTGACTGAATGATAACTTCTGGTGTGGGCCGTTCTTTTACTTGGTCCGGGGCAGATGAAGTGGGTGTTCAGTGAGGTACAAGGAAGTGACATCACTGCTCTTTGGGCTGGATGTCCTCTGTCCTGAGGGCAAAAAGTGTTAGCTGTTAGCGATAGCGCCACCCCATGGTATGGGAGAGAAACTACATTCATCATAACGTCGATGAAGATGACCCTAAGCGCATGTTTTTGACGCACTACAGGAGGGAATGGTGGATAAGGAATCGGAAAGGGATCACCAAGCAACGCTGGAAAGGGAAAAGCTCTGAACACGGATCAGAAAACGGGAAAGCACAAATAGCAATCTCACCAGAACGAGACAGTCAGGAAACTGGAAATGTGACAGCGCAGCTCTAACGCGAATCACCTGTGTGTGACGTCACGTGACTTTTACTAAATTCACACACAATGCTTTCTCCTGTCCAACACAGACGAGCCAGCATCTGAACTTCCCTTCTGTTCTCAGGTTTAAGCAGCCAGATGGGTCTTGGGCCATGTCTGGATGTGAAGGACTTGACTGTAGTTTGGAAATGATCTGAAGTGTAAAGTGAACAGCTCCCCGAAGCACGAGCGAGTAGAAAACAAGGTCCGTTCTGGAAACCCATTTCATGGCTACAGACATTTATAACTTAGGCAACAGCAGATTGTTAAGTTAGCAGCAGTAATTGGTTACTAATGAAGAAAGATGCCAAGGGGTCCTGCATTCCAGGACCTGAGTTTGACTCCCCTGCCCAATGGGGCACCTGGTTTTCCTATGAGTTACCCTCGCTGAGAAGACGGCCAGAATGATTGTCCATCCCCAGTACTCCTGTGAAGCTACAACACGCTGCCCACAGGGTATGCAGTGGCCCCAAACCCCTTTGGGTGATCAATAAGGGCATTGCTACCCAGGTTACCTTCATATAGGACATTCTTTATGTCTTACTTGAACTTCATTTGTGCTTGGCTCACACAACGGTCAGATGTCCCTTTGGAGGGAAAGTGTCTGGTTCATAATTTGAATGTGACGCACAGCTTGGTTTTGTTTTTTTTTTTCTTTTCGAATGCCTGAGTTCATCTCCTCATTACGTATCAACATCATGTTTCACGGCCAAGACTCAGCTGAGGTCCCGCTTGGCGGCTGATGGCACTCGGACATTTTATTTGAGGACTGGCACCCTTGGGCCGTCACGTAGCGGTGAAATTTGCATGGCCGACAGACATTTGCACTTTCTTCGGTGTCAGGTCAGCCACTTGAGGAATCATTTGCTTCCTCGACCCAAAGAGGCTGCCTGGATGCTTGCGGTGGAGCGTGACAGGAATGCTCCGAGAATTGATGCTAATGGCACCTAGGGGACCTGCTTGAACCCTCTGCAGAAGTTGTCAGGACATTCAAATTGTACACAATGGCATCTACTTGGATAACCTCTGAAAGCTGCATTTGGGTTGGAATTCGTCATCTCCCACTGTCCGTCTTCATCCAAGCCCCTCCGAACGCTCTTACCTGACACGTTCATTTGGCCACTACGCTATCGAGTTACTGTCAGACGGCGTTAGGGGATAATATCCTGCAGACGAATTTAGTCTCTGGCAGAAAGCCACACATTCCACAGTCTGTGTCAGAATCAGAAATAGACAGTTTTAAATAGAATGAACGACTTGCACACAAAACAACCCCAGACTCGCCGAGCGGAAAGGGGTGACTCTGCGAGCCTGACATTCCGACCACTTGGTCCGACTGCAACTCCAGCAGCTTTCCAATTTCCAAAAGGGAAACTGAACATAAAATATCATGCATGCCTTGTCCTCGGAGGGTTCCTGCGTGCCATGTGCCAGGGTTGGCTGCAGCTCCTGTGCTTATGAACTTGCGTCACGATGGACGGAGAGATGGTGTCACGGCCAAGATGGGGGGTCTAAAAAAGGCCTCGTCCTAAATGGGACCGGGAGGATGACAGAGCAGGCCAGAGCTACAAGAACAGACGAGAAAACAAGAAGCCAAGTCTCAAAACAGCAAAACCAGAGCACTAGACAAGAATTCAAAGTCAGAATAACATTGGCAAAATGTGGAGACTATAATTAGAAAAATAGACTCCCTAAATCACAAAAGAAATGCGAGTGGCTTTATTTAGTTTTATTTTTTAGAAAGAATCCAAAAAAGGCTGATGCTGAGAAAAACACACCAGCATGTTTTCTATGGGCAGTGCCATCATCCACGGGGGGGGGTGACTGGCAACCGCACTTGGCAGTGGTAAACAAAATGGCAGCAATCATGGAAGAAAAAAATCAAAATGGAGGCGATGGTGGATATTCATAATAGGCGCTAAAAAATGACTCACCTCTCTCTAAATATAAAATCCGGCATCTGTCTGTCTGTCTGTCCGCTTTTCATGAGAGAACGACTTAACGGATTTAGATCGGGTTTTTTTTGTGTACTTTGCTTGAATATTCCAGTTGATTTTGTGGCTTCTATCAATTTGTGCTAATCTGAGAGAGAGGCTGCAGGCTGTGGGCATGACGTCAGGAGTGGGGAGCCGGGTGGGACCCTCCTCACTCACGCGCCAGCCTCTCGCCACGTGTTGGAGCGCACCTTACCTCCGCTTAGCTAGCGATAACCGGTTTGTTTGTTCATTTTTAAACTTTGTCCTGTTTCACTACTACGTGGGCGGAGCCGCAGGGGACGGCTAGAAAATAAATAAAAATAAACATATATTGTTATGAAATGAATGCCAACGCATAATACAGTGGTTCTGAAACTGTGGTGCGGGCCCCCCAGAGGGGCGTGAAGTAGCAAAAAGGGGGGCGCGAAGGTGTGAAAAAAAGAAAACAAATCAAAAATATGAAAAATATATCTATTGGAACCAAAACAAATGAACTTAAACTACATTCTGATACTAGAAAAATAAATATAGAGTTAGATAAAAGTTAAGTAGGTATAATAAAATATGTATCTATGATATATCATTAATTTAAAAAGAACAAATTGGTATTAGTGGGCTCCTTTCAAAAAAAACGTTAGGGGGGAGCGATTAAAACTGTTATGAAAACTCGAGTCGCAAAAAGTTAAAGGTTGAGAAACGCTGGCATAACAGACCATGATAGACGGAAGCCCATCAGTGATCAATCGCCAAAGAACCGCCAAAACACAATAAAGCAAGTTGAACAAAAACCAAAATGGCAGAACAAGAGTGCAACCCACAAGCCAAAGCGGGTGACACTAACGTGTCCCTAACTGGCTGTAGAATGTTAGAACAATCTGGACGAGATCAGACCATTCAGCCTAAAAAAGCTCCCCAGTCCTCATCAAGTCGTGTTTTGAACTGTCCACCACACTACTTGGTCACTCATTCCATGTGTCTGCCCTTCTCCTCCTAATGTTTGTATGAAATTCGCCCTTCACAAGTTTCCAGCTGAGTCCCTGTGTTCCTGCTGAACTCATTTTAAAGTCGCTGTCTCAGTCCGCTGGACTCATTCCCTTCATAATATTAAACACTTCACTCAGGTCTCCTCTTCATCTTCTTTTGCTGAAACTGAGAAGGCTCAGCTCTTTTAATCTTTCCTCCATTCCCCAAAGGACTGTTTTTTTTTTTTTTGTCTTGTTTTTAATTGGTCCACCACTTGGTATATTGACTGCCATGTGCCACCATCTTATGTAGGTGGGGTGTGAAGAAGCAGCAAACAGAAAGGAGGCGACTCATCTTGTGTCTTGGTGCACTGCACATAACAGTCAAAACAGTGCTACTGGTAACGGAGAGTTGCAGGAAGGAGTTACAATCTCTCCCTCTGAAAATGAATTCATCCACAGTCAGAATGGAGCAATCCTTCAAATTCATAGACACTCTCACCTGGCATATTTACACCACTTTCATCACTTCCATCATCCATGTTGTGTTCGTCAAACTAAAAAGGCAACACATTAGAGTCAGGCCTACCGATGTGCATTTGTTAGTCACTGCCGTCTCACAAGACCCTTGGAAATGCTTTCTTGGTATGGCTTATAAACCACCAGTGACACTTTACAGGAAGACCATCCATTAGTCACCCGCTGCTGTCTGACAAAACCCTAACAAAGGCTCAGTTTGTGTTACGCAGCAGTCAGTGACTGATTGATGCAGTAAAGAATTATTAATAAACCAGTAACGGCGCACTGCATGATAAAGTGCACTGAATACACTTGACTTATAGTCTTCATCCTCTTTCTCTGTCCGTTTACCATTTGTTTGCTCAGAGGTTGATGCGCTTGCTGCTTCCTGAGCAGCTCTTCTTCTCTCCACTCTAGCGGCCCGCTTCTTCTCTTCTTTCGTTGGCATCTTTTCACATTAAAACTAATTAAGTCCATGTTTGTGTTGCAATTACTTAGTACGTTTTCTTTATTTTTTCACTTAAGCTGGCACTTAAGTTTCAATCCGCCTCAAGATGAATGATTTAAGATATGAAGAGGAAGGGGAAGTGATGGCGAAGGTGGTAGGGATGAGAATGGCACCTGTGCACAAGTGCCACACAGCCGCCATGCTGGCCGCTGCTGAGAGTTGATTCTACAATAAAGTAACATAAAAAAAGGAATAACTTTGGAGGTCATTCATCACCCGAAAGCGGGTAGTAGACGTCATATAGTATATGTGTACCAAATCTCAGGTCAATAAGTCAAACGGTTTGAGAGCTTCAGGTCATCATTTAAAATCCTGGACAGACAACTGGACAGCCATTATATAAGACAACTATACAATTTTGTTTATTTCTCTCTAATAAATAAACCGACTTTTTCGAATGTTTGTCTCTGATTTGTTAATTGTCATAGCAAAAGCTATTCTAATGGGAAACTATAAATGTTTTAATACGAATGGCATATGATGATCTCCTTTGGTGTCTCGTGTTAAGATGTACCACATTACCTTTCTTGCCGCCTGTTAAAATTTTACATGTTAGCCTATTGATACGCATTTAACAAATTTGCTGCGTAACCGATGAACAATTTTTGCGTTAATTTGTTTGACTTCATCGTTTCATGAGTACATTTAGTTTCTTTATCTCTAGTCAATTACCCGACTTTTTCGAATGTTTGTCCCTGCTCTTTCTTCTTTGCTTAGTCGTCGACGTGTCTAGATAGTATAAAATTTTTGTCCCGATTAAATTCATAAGAGGGCGGCACGGTGGTGCAGTGGTAGCGCTGCTGCCTCGCAGTTAGGAGACCCGGGTTCGCTTCCCGGGTCCTCCCTGCGTGGAGTTTGCATGTTCTCCCCGTGTTTGCGTGGGTTTCCTCCCACAATTTTGGCGATTCTAAATTGGCCATAGTGTGTGCTTGGTGTGTGGGTGTGTTTGTGTGTGTCCTGCGGTGGGTTGGCACCCTGCCCAGGATTGGTTCCTGCCTTGTGCCCTGTGTTGGCTGGGATTGGCTCCAGCAGACCCCCGTGACCCTGTATTCGGATTCAGCGGGTTAGAAAATGGATGGATGGATAAAATTCATAAGAGCTGAGAGCGCAGGAAGTGTGTCTGCCAAAAGCATTCACACAACTGAGAGGTGAGATGACGGTGGTCTTGTTTGAAAATGGTTGTAAGTAGGGTGTGACTTGAAAGAATCTCACAGTAAAGGTATCCATCTTGAGGGACTTCATTCCAAAAAGTCTCTCAAAAAGTCGCGTCTTGTCCCAAGATTTTTTTTTTACTATAATAAATAATGGAGAGATATCTATATGGAGACGCTCCTTCTCAAACACTCCGGTTTGCTGATGAATGGCGTCTAGTGATGCCACCTCTGCGTGGCACCAAATCGCAGTGCCGACTGCTCGTGTGCACTTCCTGGACTGGACTGCGCTGCCCACCTCCGTTTGAAATCCCGATTCTCTCAATGAATTTAAAAAGCGTTTGAAGCTTCCCTTATTCTCGTAACTCCTGTCTAATTGGTAATGGCTTTGGCGGGTGACTAAGGAAGTGTAACCTGCCGACATTTCGTTCGGAACTGCTCACTTGTGATGATCGGTTCTGTGACCTTGTCCTGTTAACACTTGTTCCCAAACAGTCCACCAAAGTGATGTTTACACGATTATGCTGACCTCTTTTCTATGTTGCTTTGGATAAAGACATCTGCAATGCAAATACACATAAAGGTACATTTAAAATCCCTCGTTTGAGGGAACTGAAATAAAGAAGAGCGAATGGCAGCGTGGGCTGCTGCCGCCAGAGGGTTAATGGCTCTCGCCGTGCACTTTCCCTCCGTTCGAGTGATCGATCGCTCTGCTTTGAAGTCGCCGGGACGGAGTGTGCAGCACCTGTCTTGGACGGCTCCGCACTCCGAGCTTTCCTTCCCGCTGCCGTCTCCTCAAGATAAGCGAGTGCAGGCAGGAATGCACGCGATGTGTCCAAGTCGGCAGAGCCGCGCCGTTCAGAAGCCCGCTGAGCGAGCCCAGCACCTTTTATTGCTGCTCTGATTGTGTTACATCGCTCCTTCCAAGAGTTTGCATTTTATCAGTCGGCTGTCAGCAGACAAGAAAAAAAACGGGTCTTTTTGGACATTTGGCCACTAACCATGATTGAAAATGCTATTTCGAAAGAGGTAAATTTCTCATTGTTTCCCGTTTTCTTGGATGCGTCAGGATGAAAATGGCCCTGCCAAGTCTGTGAACTTTAGCGGCGGCCAAGAAACGTCTTACAAGTCACAGGGAGAGAAAGAGCAAAGGGGCAGCGGGAGTGCACGCAGCAACAGTCGGAGACACCTCACGAGCGGCTCGCGTGGGCTCAGATTTATTAGCCACAATACAGAGTGAGGTGGCGCCTCCGAGCCCTCAGTGATCGCAGACACGTTAGCCAGATGTGTGAAGTGTCAAATAATTTTAGCATTTGATCTCAAAGTAGGTGGCATTATGGCTGACCAATGAGCTCCTCCTCCTACGGGGAGGGTTACAGACAGTGCCTTCTGGCTTAGTTATACAGTCTGAATTTGAACTAGTCCAGTTCTTATCTAGCGGGCCTTATACCACTTATACCCAGGCTCCTGGGTTCAAATCCCAACCTGGCCTGGCAGTGTATGCATGCACTTCACATATCCTACCTAAACATGTTTGGGATTCCTCCTAAGCCTCAGAGACCTGCTGATTAACTTAATTTATGATTCTAAACAGGCCCCAGTATGACTGTGCCCCGCAGTGGACTGGCACCAAGCCCCAAAATGTTTTTTTTTTGCTGTGGCGCCAATGCTGCAAGTGAAGGCTCCGACTTTCTACAACCCTGACTTGGATTAAGCAGGTTCAGAAAATGGGTTAGCGAAAAATGGAGTTGTGCTACGATCAAAAAGGTTATGTGTGTCGGTGGTGGGCAGATTCTGTCCTGGAGGGCTGCAGTGGTTGCAGGTTTTTGTTGCAACCCAGTTGCTTAATTAAAAACCAATCCTTGTCAATTATGTCATTTCATGGCTTGTTAGTGCATTAACTCTGCCATGCCAAGTCATTCTCATATCCTAGATTTTTTTTCCTTTCTAAGGATATCATCCAAACAACATGAAGCTTAAAATGGAGGAGATATTCTCAGTCCTTCACTTTTTTCTCTTCACTCTCCTTCCAAGTATTTCATTAAACCCAATAGTGCCTGATAAACACACACCGGTGCAAATGGAAACAAGCTAAATGGAGAAATGCTGGTCTCTTTTGTCATTTGCATCTTATTGCTGATTGTGAGCAATTAAAACCCAAGAATACAGCTGTTTAAGACTAAAATAAGCAATAAGGGTTCAAAATCAAAAACGAGCGAGACCACTAAAGAGAAGCAGGAGTGTTACTTCAGCAATAAGGGCTTCTTATTAAGCCACTGGGTTGGAGCAAAAACCAGCAGCCACTGCAGCCCTCCAGGACTGAATCTGACCACCCCTGATCCAAGGGTTCAAATCCTGGTTATCCTTGCATGTTCTCCCCATGTGTGCATTTTTTTTTCCTCCCATAGGGTGCTGGCGTTTTCCTTCAGCATCCCCAAAGACGTGTGGGTTAAGTTAGGTTATGTCAGCGACCTGAGCAGATTCGAGAAATGACTGGGAGAATAGATGACAAAACAGAAAGTTCACTCAAGAGTAAAGAATCCTGGTCAAAAATTCTGAGCAAACGTCAGAACTGAGAAATGCTAGCACAGAGTAACCTTTAGAAAGAAAACTCAGATGAGGAAGTGATTTCCTGGAGGACCTTTTAACCTGTCCAGTCATGAAATAACCTCAAAAGACACGGCCCTAACGATGAGAGCTTCAAAATGGTGGACCTAACGGGTCCAAAAAAAAAAATTTATTAGGAGAAATCTCCAAAAATGAATGTCAGAATCAGACTCAGTGACTCAAAACCCCAACTAAAAAGAGTAAGATTACCAGAACTGATACAGAAAAATGTATAAAAAGTCAGAAGAAAGAATCCATCCTAAGAGGTAACGTTCCTACTCCATACTGACCCCACGTGAGTGTGTGTATGTGCGCAGCTGGGCCCTCAGATGGCGTGTTTCCTTCCTTGTGCCTGATGATGCCAGGATTAGCTCCGGCACCTTTGTGACTCTGAACTGGATGAAGCTGGCTAGAGAATGCTATGGTATGACAGGCCTACTGTCTGGAAATGTCCTCGGGTCCTTCTGAACTTTACAAAAACTCTCAAGTACTTGTTGTTTCTAGCAAAGCACAAGTGCACACTTAGACTGGCATTCTGAGTGGCCATTATCCTATGGACAATATCCACATTGTCCCAATATCTCTGCAAAAGTCTTTAGAGTCCTGGTGCTTCCTGTCTTGCTATATGGTTGTGAGACATGGACGCTATCAGTGACCTGAGACAAAGACTGGACTCCTTCATGTTTGTCCATTCAGACCGCTGGTTTGACTTTGTGTTGCTCATGGAGTCCTGAATGAGGCACATGACCTGCATTGTGAGGGGAGCGTCAGTTACGGCACTGCGGCCATGTGGTGCGATTACCCGAGGGTGATCCAACTCGCAGGATCCTCATTGTTGAGGGCCTGAGTGGCTGGACCAGGCCAAGTGGATGCCCACATAACACCTGGCTGTGGCAGATAGAGGGTCATTTCTGGAGGGTGGGACTGGACCGCGTGTCTGCCTGGGGGGGTTGCCATTCAGGATCCCGAGCTGTTTCGTCGTGTGGTGGGTGCAGCAACGAGCTGTGCCAGTGCCTGCTCCCCAACCTCACCTGACCTGATTGTCCTGACAGCGAACTGACAGCAGATGTGCTTATGAAAACAAAATAAAGGACACGCTGGAAAATCACAAGGCCAAGATGTGAGACAAAATCAAAGTTGAAAGAACAGGTAAGAGCAAACAAGTTAGAGCACAGTGTTTGGATAGAGTTTTGGTATCCACCGATCGGATAAGGAAATAAACCCCTAGTCGTCCTTTAATCCCGTCACATCGATTACAAAATGGTCATGACCTCTGAGGTCACGCCCCTAGAAACGCAGGGAAAGTGGACCTGACGACAGGAACTGAAGATGGCAGCAATAAGAACCTAAAATGGTGCCCAAGGTATTGCAAAAACAAAACACCGCATGATGAATGGTGTGGGTGGTGTGTGATGTTATGGACAAGTTCTGAGCTTCAATGCCTGATGACATGAAAACAAAAACAGAATCTGGTTACACCCATTCCAGAAAAAAAAGATAATACCAGTTTAGTACCATATTTGCCTTCCTTATTTTTTCTTCAAGTTTCCTTTTTGTAATAGTGAGAAATTATGCCACAATTGAACCATTTAAACGCACATCCAAAGGTTTATCAAACTGGGTCAATCTTCAACCTGAGCCTGGAACAGAGGAGAGTCCTGAGGCTTTGGAAAACATCTTGCATCACCCCAGTCCCAAAGGTATCACGTCCTAGTGAGCTGAATGACTTCCGGCCTGTCGCTATGACGTCACATGTGATGAAGACCATGGAGCGGCTGCTGCTTCACCACCTGAGGCCACTGGTCCACCACGCCCTCGACCCGCTGCAGTTCGCATACCAGGAGAAGGTGGGAGCAGAGAATGCCATCATCTATATGCTACACTGATCCCTCTCCCACTTGGACCGAGGCAATGGTGTTGTAAGAATTACGTTTCTGGACGTCTCTAGCGCCTTCAATACCATCCAACCTCTGCTCCTCAGGAACAAGCTGACAGAGATGGGAGGAGATTCATACCTGGTGGAATGGATCATGGACTATCTTACAGACAGACCTCAGTATGTGTGTCTCGGGAACTGCAGATCTGACATTGTGGTCAGCAACACAGGAGCGCCGCAGGGGACTGGACTTTCTCCGGTCCTGTTCAGCCAACATACATCAGACTTCCAATACAATTTGGAGTTCTGCCATGTGCAAAAGTCACTGACGACACTGCTATGGTGGGCTGCATCAGGAGTGGGCAGGAGGAGGAGTATAGGAACCTAATCAAGGACTTTGTTAAATGGTGCGACTCAAACCACTTACACCTGAACACCAGCAAAACCAAGGAGCTGGTGGTGGATTTTAGGAGGCCCAGGCCCCTCATGGACCCCGTGATCATCAGAGGTGACTGTGCAGAGGGTGCAGACCTATAAATACCTGGGAGTGCAGCTGGATGATAAACTGGACTGGACTGCCAATACTGATGCTCTGTGTAAGAGAGGACAGAGACGACTATACTTCCTTAGAAGGCTGGCGTCCTTCAACATCTACAATAAGATGCTGCAGATGTTCAATCAGAAGGTTGTGGCGAGTGCCCTCTTCTATGCGGTGGTGTGTTGGGGAGGCAGCATAAAGAAGAGGGACGTCTCACGCCTGGAGAAACTGGTGAGGAAGGCAGGCTCTATTGTAGGCACGGAGCTGGACAGTCTGACATCCGTGGCAGAGCGACGGGCGCTGAGCAGACTCCTGTCAATCATGGAGAATCCACTGAACAGGATCATCTCCAGACAGAGGAGCAGCTTCAGTGACAGACTGCTGTCACCATTCTGCTTCACTGACAGACTGAGGAGACCCCACACTATGCAACTCTTCAGTTCCACATGGGGGGTAAACATTAACATCATACAAAGTTATTGTCTGTTATACCTGCATTGTTATCACTCTTTAATTTAATATTGTTCTTTATCAATATGTTGCTGCTGGAGTATGGGAATTTCCCCTTGGGATTAATAAAGTATCTATCTATCTATCTAATCACTGCATCGACCACCACGGCTTCAACAACATCACCTATGGCCTTCAAAGTCAGTTACTCTCAGGTCACTTAACCTGGCTCTCCTGGTACTACAACGGGCAAAGTTTACGCCCATCAAAGGTTGGAGGTGCTCTTCAATTGGTAGCCAAATCAGAGCTGCCAAGCCTCCTGCCATTTCCCCCTTTAAATCCAACTGTCCTGGGTCACATGACCAGAAGAGGTCGTCCTGCCCGCTCCTTTCAGTGACTTTACAGGGCGACTCCTTATTTGGCTTCCTTGTCCTTTCTGGGAATTTCTTTTCTGAGAAAAAAAGCAAGAACGCACTGTGGGGTGTCTGGGGTGTCCTCCTGCTTGGACGCCTGTACCGGAGTGAACTGTGACAGCAGATACTGTGAGTTATAGACTGAGGCTGCAGGATTTTTTAAAATGTGAATATGTTCTCCACATGGCACTGTGAGTATGTATTGAGAGTAGGATGAACGATGAAACTGAATGTAAGGAAGTGGATCAGAACCTGACAACATAGTGTGACATCAACAGCCTGTTCTTAAATACCAAAACAACTAAAGAGGTTATTCTGAACTTTAGGACCACTAAAACAACCAATCACTGTCTGATAACATTCAATGCAGAGGCTGTGGAGAGAGTTTTCGGCGTGGAGTTTCCAGGAGTCCTGGGCTGACAACACCTCGGCTGTAATAGGCAAAGCACAACAACGCCTCTATTTTGTGAGGAAGCTAAGGAGCGCTCATCTCCCCCAGAAGCTGCTTCTATAGGTCCATCATAGAGACTAACTAAATGACAGCCTGGTACCACAGCTACACAGAGGCTGCTAAAGAAGCCCTGCAGCTTGTCGTAAAAGCAGCAAACGTCATCATTGGCACTGAACTCTTGTATAAGACTTGCTGTGTAAGAAGGGCCAAAAACTTTATCAAGGATAAGACTCATCCTGGAAATTCTTTGCTTGAGTTCCTCTAATCAGGTGGATGCTTTACATCAACCCACATACGCACAAACAGACTAAAAAAAAATAGCCAAAAACTTTCTGAACTCTCTTCAGTCTGAGATCATTTTTAACTGAATATGTGCAATAAGCCATATTGGTAATGTGTAATATACTAATAAAATACAACATATTATATGCAATATATTATTCATTAATAGGTGCAATAACAATTCATGCTGCTGGATATTGAGCAATAATAATTTGCTCTGGTTTCTTGATCACTTAACACTGTATACGACATATTTGAAAATATTTGAGATATTTTGTATAACTATTCTATCTTCTTCTTTTTTTAATGGTTATTTCTGTTCTATTCTTGAATTGCACCTTTGGGGCTGTCATAAAAGTAACTTCATTGTGTTACACAATGACAATAAAGTGCTTGAACTTGAACTAGGACAAGAGTATTAATGAACTTAGATATGTGGCCATACAAATGGACGTGTGGACATAAGGATGGATGAATGGATGCACACATATTTAGTGGGCTGATGGGTGGCTGAAGATGTAACTGCACAGGCGGATGTGCAAATAAACTAATGGTTGGAAGGATAGCCGAGCACATGGAAGAACAATGGACTGAGCTACAGTGCAAGTGGACCAAAGAATACGTATGGAGTGTGGACATACAAATGAATGGGGACTGTCACACGCGTGCGAGTAGGAGGCAACTAAAGGGTCTGATTAATTGTAATTCCTCAACAGACAAGGGGGAAGCGGGATGCGCTGACTGTCTCAGTTCTTTGCAGACCATTCTTGGGAGATCCCGCCAGGTTCTGGCACCTCTGGTGAAATCACTTCTGGTCCCGACGACATCACTTTCTGGTCCTGGCCCCAATGGTGACGTCATTTCCAATCTCGGGGCTAAGGATGACATCACTTCCGGTTCCGGCCCCAATGATGACATCATTTCCTGCATTGGACTTTAAACCCACCCTCTTGCCTCCAAGCAATCAGTTCTGTCTTACATAGTGACCAGTGAACATCTCTGTTCATCTTCAAACCTATTTTTGCCGTTGTGGAACAATATACGGGTGTCCTTGTCTCGTCCTTATCACAAGACATAAACATGGAAATGGGCAGATGGATGGACTGATGGACAGGCAGAGGAGCTAAAGTTCACGTGAACAAATAGACAGATTGATAGGCACAGAAATGGATAAACGACTTAACAGATTAGATGGATGAATGTGTGAACAAACAAATGCAAGGGTGAGTGGGCTGACATTCAAAAGGATGGATACGCTGAAGTAAAAAAATGAATGAACGGTGCAATTCACATGTGACAGAGCTTTTGAACTGAAGACAGGACTCTTGACCAGTGAATGAGGGGGAGGCAGATCTTCAATTCAATGTGATTCGTGTTTCCTGTTTATGATGCATACTGATTTTTCTGGAAGAATTTATCTAAAAGTATTAATTGCAAAAAAACGCATGTGTTTTCCATGTTTTGAGCATACAACTGGATAACTGACATGTGGATTATGTGACACGAGTAATGTGAGATTTTTCCCATGGATGTTGTTCATATTGTTTGCTGTTGTACAGCATTGGCCACCATTAGCTTCTTTTCTATCATAATGTTTTTTTTTTATCTTTGTTCCCCAAGAAAAGATGAGGTTAAAACATTTTCCGGAACTTCACTAGAAAGCAAATGTGGTCAGTAGCATATAAATATATACAGTCGTATGAAAAAGTTTGGGAACCCCTCTCAATTCTTTGAATTTTTGTTCCTCATTGGCTGAGCTTTCAAAGTAGCAACTTCCTATTAATATACGACATGCCTTATGGACACAGTAGGATTTCAGCAGTGACATTAAGTTTATTGGATTAACAGAAAATATCCGATATGCATCATAACAAAATTAGACAGGTGCATAAATGTGGGCACCCCAACAGAGATATGACATCAATACTTAGCTGAGCCTCCTTTTGCTCCTTTGAGCCTCCAGACGCTGTCCTCCTGTAGCCTGTGATGAGTGTCTGGATTCTGGATGGAGGTATTTCTGACCCCATTCTTCATACAAAATCTCTCCAGGTCAGTTCAATCTGATGGACAGCCTGCTTCAAATCATCCCATAGATTTTCGATGATATTCAAGTCAGGGGACTGTGACGGCCATTCCAGAACATTGGACTTCTCCCTCTGCATGAATGCCTTTGTAGATTTCCAACTGTGTTTTGGGTCATTGTCTTGTTGGAATATCCAACCCCTGCTTAAGTAACTTCAACTTTGTGACTGATGCTTGAACATTATCCTGAAGAACTGGTTGATATTGGGTTGAATTCATCTGACCCTCGACTTTAACGAGGGCCCCAGTCCCTGAACTGGCCACACAGCCCCACAGCATGATGGAACCTCCACCAAATGTGACAGTAGGTAGCAGGTGTTTTTCTCTGAATGAGGTATTCTTCTTCCGCCATGCAAATCGCTTTCTGTTATGACCAAATAACTACATTTTTGTCTCATCAGTCCAAAGCACGTTGTTCCAAAATGAATCTGGCTTGTCTAAATGAGCATTTGATACAACAAGCGACTTTGTTTGTAGTGTGAGTGCAGAAAGGACTTCTTTCTCATCACTCTGCCATACGGATGCTCTGAATTGTAGAACGATGTACAGATACACCATCTGCAGCGAGATGTTCTTGCAGGTCTTTGGAGGTGATCTGTGGGTTGTCTGTCACCATTCTCACAATCCTGCCTCTTCATATGCCACTCCTGTATTTTTCTTGGCCTGCCAGACCTGCTGGGTTGGTTTAACAGCAACTGTGCCTGTGGCCTTCCATTTCCTGATTCCATTCCTTACAGTTGAAACTGACAGTTTAAACCTCTGAGATGGCTTTTTGTAGCCTTCCCCTAAACCATGAGACTCAACAATCTTTGTTTTCAGATCTTTGAGAGTTGCTGTGAGGATCCCATGCTGTCTGTCACTCTTCAGAGGAGAGTCAAAGGGAAGGAAGCACAACTTGTAATTGACCACCTTAAATACCTTTGACCACTCATGATTGGACACTCCTGTCTACGAAGTTCAAGGCTTAACAAGCTCATCCAACCAAGTAATCAGCACTGAGCAGTGACAGGCATTCAAATCAGCACAATGACAAGGGGACCCACATTTTTGCACAGCCAGTTTTTCACATTTGATTTAATTTCATACAACTGCTTCACTAAAAATCTTTGTTCAGAAAACACCGCAGTACTCCGATGTTCCTAGGAAATGAAAGACATACAACTGATATCTTTTATGTTGAAAGGAGAGTCAATTATTATGCGGGCTGAGAGGGGGTCCCAAACTTTTTCATATGGCTATATATATATATATATATATATATATATATATATATATATATATTACTTTTGGGTTAAATGTTCCTTTATAACTTTGTGGCTTTGTTAGTCGGCCTGACAAGACATTTTTCACTGTTATAGATCTCAAGTGGACATGAATAGAAAAGGAAATTGCCACGCAGGACCCTTGGGTGTCAAGCACTGTGAGGTGCCCACCTTGACTAAACAAGGAGCTCTTAAGTCAGCAGCACAGTGAGAACACCAGAAGCCTAAACACCATATAGCATACAAAAAACGGAGTGAACACCTAAAGAAGCATGCCCTCCTCAAGCACATTTACTCCATTAATAACGTCTTATAAAAACAGGTAATAACTGGCCTGAGCCAGAGTTTCTAAGGGGCAGTGGTAAGCACGAGAGCACCAATGGGAAAAGAGCAAATCACTCGAATGTGGCTTAGTCAGACGAGGTCTTCCATCATATGCTCTCTACTTGTCCATATGCATTCTGAAGAGTTTTCCAAAAGTATGCTTTAAGGTTCTGGGTTGAATACGCACTATATGGCCAAAAGTACATGAATACCCTTACTAATAGACAGATAGATAGAACTTTTCCCCCCAGGAGGTAATCTGGCTTTTTACAAAAGCTCAATAAATAAATATATAAACAAACATGAGAATGAAAGAAAATAAAAACACACTTCTGATTGGCTATCAAAGAGCCAGTAAGGCACTATATAGGGGTGGTGTTGTTGGCGTAAAGGAGCCCCCTTCGTGTTTCTTGACACAACCCTGCTAAATAATTTGTTGGCTAAAAGTTCTCTGTGTAAGTGTGTCAGATTGAGGGTGTGCAGCATTGTTCATAATGGCACTCGGTTTTGTCTCTATCCTCTCTCCACTATTACCTCCAGGTGGTGCTCCATAGCTGAGCCTGCCCTTTTTAATTAGCTTGTTGAGTCGCTGGGCCTCTGTCGAAGTGAAGTTACCAGCCCAGCACAGCACGCTGACCACCACAGAGCTGCAGAAGATATGAAGGATGTCACTTCCCACATTAAAGGAACACAGTCTCCTAAGGAAAAAGAGCCTGTTCTGCCCTTCCTTAAATATTTCCTTTGTGTTATGAAACAAGTCCAACTTGACACTGATGCGGACCCCCAAAGTACCCATAGGAGTGCACCACCTCTACATCCACTCCCTGAATCGTGAATGACGCCACCCTTGGACTTATGCCAATGGTTTTGGAATGGGATCTCCAAGATGCTCATATAGGTGTGACGGTCAAGTGTTCACAAACTTTTGACAATATAGTGTAAATGAGTCATTGTTTGAGACAATGAACCTTGTTATAAATTTTGCATCTCCTCCATGACTTGTTATGTGCATGTTGTCCAAGGTTGAAGTCCCAGTTCAACCTTCCTTATATTAGAATAATCCCAGATTTCCCGTAACACTGATAGTGCTGTAGAAATGACTAAGTTTATTAAAGAGCTTGAGAACTGATATGTCCAAACACATCAAGTGGGGCAACTTCACAAGATTTGTTGCGCCAAGTAAACGGTGCGTTTATTTAATTTTTCCTTAAGCCGCTCATATGTTAACAGCTTCTTCGGTTATTCTAAGAAGAACTTGTAAGCGCTTCGTTTTCTGCAGCTTCCGTCAGCTTGTCAACATGCTGGATGAAGCTTCGGTAGTGTCCGCGAGTCGACGGCAGGGCAGCTGATTCTTCGGCTGTTTCGACAAAGCGCTGGAGCGTCGGCCCCTTTCCGTCAGTTCGGTCGGGTACTTCGGCAATTTCCGTCAGCCGCGCGGCTTTCAGTCGGGCTCTTCGGCAATTTCCGTCCGATCCGCATCAAAGCTTTTATATCGCCGCCGTTGCAGCCCTCGAAGTTTATAGACCTGGCGAACAGTAACAGGAGCGGTCTGTTAAAATCATTAGCCACACGCCCAGACGCTTAATCCTGCCTGAGAGAGCGAGCGCCCACTGTCACAGCTACTAAAGTAAGTATTTTATGAAGTTTTGTTCTTGGCTTCGAAAAGACAACATGAATGAGTTGGATGTGTGCGCACATTTGTAGTGCTGATCGCGGATGCAGCGAAGCCGGGCGATGGTGGGGGGGTGTTCTGGCCGCACTTCTGCGCGGTCCTTGGGTGGGCTGTCAGATCGAGGGCATGTGAAGGTGGGCAGCTGGGCGCGAGTGGACTTTTATTCCGCTTGTGCTTGCTGACCGTGAACTCGTGGCGTGCGTGCTGAAGTCCTGTCAGTGTCCTCTACATTCTCGGCTGTTCTGTCACTTGCATGGACATTTGTGTAACTGGTCAATGCTAGCAGCGGAAAAAGAAGCAACCCCATTCGCCAGCGGAGCGAACTGAAAGCAGGTACGTTAGCCTCTTTACCGCACACCTGTCTGCCGCACTCGAGCTGAGGCGGATGTGCGAGCGCGATGGCTGGAAATGTCTGGGCGCGAGTCTTTAGTAATAAAACGGTTTTGACAAATGCTATCAATTTCCGTTATATACATTATATACGGTAAGATCAGACATCCTTGTTCTTATGTGTGTGTATGTCTATGGTCGGTTCCTGCCTTGCACCACATGCTGCCAGAAAAGGCTCAGGCTTCGCAGACTCTAAAGGCAAGAATGAGGCTCATAATGGATTGACATATTTACAGGTTTATGTATCTGGAACACACATTGGTCGGAATTTTACAAAACATATAATTTGTTTTTATATTTTAACAATGAGACGCCGGGCAGGACTCTGGGGGAGTCAGTGATGGGCTTTGAACCTGAAGCCTCACGTTGCAAAGTCTAAGGGGTGTCACACTGTCAGTGTAAGAAACAACTCTCGTCCTGTCACAGTGGGCATTGCTGGTCACTTACAGGACCACTTGGTCCATGTGTGGCGTCATCTAAACCGTCTTGATTATTATAAATTATGTGCTAGGATAAATTTAACTGTACATATTTGAGCCCCTCAAGCGTCTTGAAATTGTGCCAGCGTCATGTGTTGAGATCCTATGCCCATTAACTGTTGGTGTGGCAGTTCTATGTGGGTACTTCTCTGTGTACCCTGTCTTAATGGTATACACCAAGGGTGTGTTAAGTTAACTTGGCAATCTTAAACTGACCCAGTAAATATGTGTGTGAGAAGTGCCCAGCAATGGACTGAACGCCAGTCCAGGGTTGGTTTCTGCTGTGCGTTTTAGGACGTCAGGATGGACAGCGGTGTCTCGCTACTTTGAACGGAATCACAAGTATGTTTGAGAATGCATCAAATGCAGAACACAGACATGTCAGTACTGTTCGGCAGAGTGACTTACGCAGGGCCGCACTAGATGGGGACTGACCGTGTGATTTTAGTAGTGAGCAGCACCCCAAGGTGTTTGACTCACATGGTACATATGGTTGCCTATTTTTAAAACATGAGCATCAGCTGGTGAAGTGACTCATATCAGGCAGCAGCACCACTGAGCAGGCAACCAGATAGCTGTCAGAGCAAGGGGCAAAGCTGCGGGGTGGTCATTTAGAAGTAAGGCCCCTCGCTAACATTTTTATTTAATTGACGTTAATTGTCAATTATTTCAATTGCTCTCCTCAAACCACCGTAACACTGACAGTGCTGTAGAAATGGCTAAGTTTATTAAAGAGCGTCATCAAGTGGACCCCAGGCTGTAGTTCAGTCAGATCGTCATTAAACTTCAAGGCGGTTCACCTTCAGTTGTTTCCGGGCGCACCCACTTTGCAATTTCTGTCTTGGCTGCTGTTTGAGAGCTTTACACCTTAACTATCAGCAGGCCACGGTTTTCAGGTAAGAGTGTCGGCAGGTAAAGTGAGAGACTCAGGGTCAAACCGGGAGGACTTCAGATTTAGAGCATCCGACACTTGGAGGCCACACCACCACTCCATTAATTAATTAAGCACTACGAGGGAAACCTGGGGGTTGCTGGCAGGATTGGCACTCCAGCCACTGTAAAAAAAAAAAAAAGTGTGTTACTGAGGTGTCACCCGCTGCACTCGGGTCCCAATCCAGGGGGTTCGTTGTATAGTGAGTGAGGCAACGCGCAATCGGCGTGCGCTGCCAACTTTTATGAGGCGTGACAATCGAATTCCTGGAAAGGCCGAATGGAGCTCAACGGTATTCCAGAAACAGAGTTCTGGTTATGTTTCCAGCAATGGCAACACTGTCTAACTAAATGCATACAAGCGGAAGAAGATCACTTTTAAGGGGACAGTGGCCGCTGTTGCACAGATGCACGCACTGCAGGTTCTACAGATTCATTCTGGGCATCAGATTGTCACATGCCACCTATTAAGCAGCGTGGTGGCGTGATGTGTTCTAGAGCAGGGCCTACCAAGCTCAGTCCTGAGGCACCAACCAGTTTCACTATTAAGTGGCTCAGTCTTACTCCTACTGTTCAATTAGTCTCCTTCTTCTCTTATTTTGCTTTCAGAAATATGTGCTGGGATATTTACATGTCATCAAACTTGAGAAACGGCACTTTTTGCCATAATGTTAAGTGTTAACTTTCTTTGACTATGTGTCCTCTGGAGTTTACTTCTTTCCAATTATTGACAATCAGTGATGAGCTGTGAGGAGCAAATGGCACTGAATGAGCTGCTTCTTTAATGTTGCATTCATTTTTGTGCTAACTGGTAATAAAAGGCTTAGCTAAGTGGTCCTCAAGCTCAGTGCTGCGGACCACCTTAACTGCAGGGGTTCACCTCAAACACCTTCTGCTTTGAACTGGACTCCTGCCCTTATTAAACAAGCTGCTCTTTCTCATGTTCTGCCTTTGTTTGTGTCAATCCAGAAATTTCAAAAAGGGTTTGCTGCGTTTTTTACGGGAATGCACTTATGTGCGTGACATTAATTATCGTTCTTTTTCTTGCTTTTTAAGATGTTGCTCTTTTTATGTTCTGCTCATATAAACCTTTTCTTACTAATCAGCTCGCATGTGAATTTTGTACTGAAGTAGCTGCTCCCTTTAGTATTCAATGTCATTTGCACCCATGTCTGAAACTGCTCACCGCTGATCATCAGTATTTGGGCCCTTTGCCCGGCCGGGGCGCCCAGGGGAACAAGTGTGGATGAGCATCACCTCCCACAGAACGCTAGATGGCAGCGGTGCCCCGGACCCCCAAGTTTATGAATTTTGTTTACAAGTAAATATCACAAGCACATATTTATGAATGCAAAACAAGTGAAAAAAAAAAGACTAACTAAAAAAATGAGATCATTTAGAAGAAAGACTGAACCATTTATTTGTGAAACGCGCAGCCACGGTGGCACCCTAGCACTGAATGATCTGGTGCCACTGTTTTCAAACTGGTGGACTACTAGAGAGGCGGAAAGTCCATTTCCGTTCTAAATAAACGTAACTCAAAGTGTTCTTCGATGGTTGCCTAAAAGTAGGCCTATATATCAATTAGATGGTTCTAGAATAGAAATGTCACATGACACAGTCTGCTACAGTAAAGCGTCAGCTTGGATTAATTATCCTTTTTCTGGGCGAGTCAAAATGATGTTAACACTAATGGTATTGCTGTGTACAGACTTGTATACAATTTTTGTGGACAATTTATGTGCCTCATATGGTCCATGTGTTGAACATGATGGCCAACAGCTCGAGACATTCCTGTAAATCATCCTGCACATATCAAGTATGTTCTATGAATAAATTGTTTCCGCCATTCAAATGTTAACGTCATTTTGACTCACCGTGTATCATTATCCAAAATCATGCAGCATGACAAGAACCAAAATCCAAGATCATCCTCTGCTTCCCTACATTGGATTTATATTAGCGGGACCCTGGCTAGGTGGCACAACAAGTTTGAAGTGGTTTTAAAAGGTCTAGTGTCATGGTTTGAATTCAACACTCAGTTGTTGTCTGCATGCCATTTGTGCTTTCTCCCTGTGTCCGGGTTCGGTTCTCCTCCCACATCCACAAAGATAAGTGTTGTAGGTTTTTCTGGTAGGTTTACTGGCAGTTCTCAGTTGGTTAGGTGTGGCCCAGTGATGGGCTGGTAGACCCACAGCTGTTTATCGCAGCAGGATACCATCAGGCCTCTGTGACCCTCAATGAGAAATTTTGAGAGTATTAAGTTGTGTTGTGTTGCTGATGTATCCTGTAGGTACAATATGTCTGTATGAAGGCAGGTGAAACGACTCCATCATCATCACATAATGAATCAGCGCTGGTGACTGAACCTGCAAACTAATTTGACACTGTGAATGCCATTCCAAAGCACTGCACATTTTTATCATATCTCAACACCTGTGGAGAGTCAATGGGGAAACTGACCTGGCAGACTTATGGTTTGCAGTACAGAATCTTAGCCACTAGAGGGACATGCACTTCATACACATCAGTTTATATCAGGGGTCACCAACCTTTTTGAAACGGAGTGCTACTTCAAGGGTACTGAATAATACCAAGGGCTACTTGTTTGATACTAACTTCCTGAATAACATGAAGTGGCACATTTAATGCTATTATTAATACACTGGAAATTTTTCCTTAGCTTTGCTGCCATGTTTTTCTTTATTTTTATTTTTGCGTCTAGCTCCCCATCGTAGCTGCGTTTGTTTGCTTGTCTCAGCAAAGAGTGAGATGGAGGTTTGTCTTGCGCACGATATTGAACTTTGACCGCAGACGACCTCCCAATCTACATCAATTCAAAAAGAACAGTAACACAATTAAATACAATTTTAAGACGGAGCTCCATGGTGTCTAGTGCTATTTTTAGAACATGCCCTGTGGGCAACTTACGTGGTCCCTGTGGGCAACCAGGTGCCCGCGGGCACCGTGTTGGCTACCTCTGGTTTATATAGTGCCTTTCCATGGAGGCCACCATCTCGGCATTTTATGGGCACAGTTAATTTGCATAAGTGCTGCCACGGTCACGCAAGAATACCAGTGGTGGCAGTGAACCTACCACCTCATGGCCCACCATGGCAACACCGTCTTCATTCTTTTCTCAGCTTATCATTTGTGTGTTTACCAAATAAAAAAAAAAAAACAACAAATAGCATGCTGCATGTTTTTTTCAGTTGTAGAGATTAATTTGTACTTTGCCTCCAGCATTGGTTTTCAATGCAAAAAAATGTTAATTACTTCCATCAGTGTTGCATTATTAATGTACAAGCTGAAGAGTACCTGGAAGTAATCTGCACCAAGTATCATGTGCTGGGAGTCCTCTACTCCTTCAGTATAACTTTCTCTTCCAAGCCCCATTACTTCATTTAACACTATAACTTAATGACAGGACTGAATTCTGCACTACGAGCTATGTGGCCCAGAATGGCACCCGAATATGTGATTTGAAATCAATCATTTGGTTTGTTACAACAATAAGGACCCGCTGACACTCTGCTGTCGTAACTGGCAAAGTGGAAGTCCTGCACGTGATAAAAAAAAAATGGCAAATAACATGAGTCGGCCTTAAGAAGGTACTGAGCAAGGGAGCCAAGCGATCCTCAGACGTTACTGCTGGGCCCTTTGGGAGTCGGATTCCACCAGGTTTAATTCACTCGCTCGCTTGTTCTTTATTTAGTTCCATAAGGCAGGAGGAATGCAGGGGGGAGCCGATATTTTCAGAAGTATTTATATGAGATGAGTATGTGTAACTACCCATCCATTCATTCATCTTCATGTCCATCCATTCATTCATTCACTCATTCATTCATCTGTCGCAGCTATTGGGTAAGTGCTCAGTTTGACTCGATGCGGCTAACCCTTAGGATGCCAGCACTGCCAGTATCATGCGTGAATGGAAGTGTTCACAGGCACACACACACACACAGACCTGTATATGCCGAGTAAGTCCATTTATACTCTTCTACCTCAATGACAGCTGATCTCCATTTGGCCTTCTTTTTTATTTTTATGAGAACAGGCCCTTTGGCCCACACTTCCTAGTCACCAACTCTTCTCTCAAACTCCCTGGGCATTGATACTTTCTGTGGGCAGCACTTGATTACCACATTGTGCCTGTTTTCAAATGGGTAATTCACCATGCCACAAAGCATGGATCTTGTCAAGCTGATTGGCTGTACATAACAATGACTTCAGGCTACTCCAATGGCCTGCACAGTCCTGAGATCTCGATGGAGCAGAGCTGCGGGATGTCAAATCTTAACTCTTTCAGGGCGGATGTCAACTTTTGTCGAAATTCAGGGATGGAGGACGGTAGTCAGCTGTAAACTGTGACAAAACTCGCCGGTATGTTTTAATTTGACTCTCTTTAAAGATAGCTTTGTTCATTTGACCGAGATTTCCTGCGCGTGCGTGAGTAGCGAAGTGCAAACACCCCTTCAAATGGCATCGACATGTGGCGAAAGAGCAAAGCAGATGCAGAAAACAAAATACTCTGCAGGCGACGTTTTACGTATCATATCACTGAGTCGGACTCGGAGTTGTTGGATTTTGATGTAAGTAATCAGGTGATTGGGCGGCACGGTGGCGCATTATTTTGTTTATTCCAGCTTATATTTTTATGTCAGCATTGTGGTGTCGTGATTAGCTCCAGATCCAGAATCTCACACCCAGTTCATGCCTAAGTTACGTTTTCTTGTTCTTCTCATATCTGTGTGGGTTTCTTTCTGAGTAGTTTGGTTTTCTGGTAAAATCTCCAAAGTTGTGCGTGTTAGAAGGTTTGGTGAACCTAAATTAGCCCTGAATGAGTGTGAGTGGGGTGGCACGGTGGCGCAGTGGGTAGCGCTGCTGCCTTACAGTAAGGACACCTGGGTTCGCTTCCCAGGTCCTCCCTGCGTGGAGTTTGTATATTCTCCCCGTGTCTGCGTGGGTTTCCTCCCACAGTCCAAAGACATGCAGGTTAGGTGCATTGGCGATCCTAAATTGTCCCTAGCGTGTTTGTGTGTGTGTGTGTGTGTGTGTGCCCTGCTGTGGGCTGGTCCACTGCCCAAGATTTATTCCTGCCTTGGACCCTGTGTTGGCTGGGAATGGCTCCAGCAGACCACCGTGATTGTGTGTTAGGATATAGCGGATTGGATAATGGATGGATAATCAGGAGATCGGAAATGAAATTGAAGGGAACAGCGTCAGCTGATTGTGGTGCTACAGATGTCAGTGTAGCTAATGGGCCTACGCTAACGTTCACCCAGGAGAACAATGACAAGAGCTACAAACCAGATTGCGTCACACTGCAACCATTACTGTTGCGCGAAGACAGCCAGGCAGCCAGTCCTGCTGGTCACTGAGTTGCCCCTGCTGCTGCCAGTGCTGCCAAACAGGCACTGACAGTAGCCATGGCATGCAGCAAAGGACGTTTTATATTGATTTCTGTGTGAAACCATTGCTTTGTGTGCTTTTCAGAAAACTGGAAAACTATTCAGCCCTCAAAGAGTTAAAGGAACATTTTCTTCTTTAATCCATGTCTCAAAGAACTCAGGCTGCACTGGAGAAAAGAGGGGGTCCGACCTGCTACTAGCTATCTCAGTGAGTGTACACAGATATGACATATTTATTGATATATACACATACAACATATTATTTACACTTACCTATTCAGGGTATATGGACGGACGGGCATTCCAGATGTATTGGCTCGTGGTACCTTTCCAGGCCGGGCAGCCATTACAGTGGAAGGACAGAGGAAGACCACCTCCCAGGGCCATGTATGTTCCCCAGAACGCTGGGTGGCATTATCCCCTGTTTGGACACCCTGTTAGGTTGCACAGCAATTGTAGCTCAGATGGGTAGCCCTGTTGGGGTCCTTCGGTGTTGCTAGAAAGAGCTTCTGGGGGGTCTGGGGGGTTAGACTGTCCTGTCAGGTATAAGTCCCACCTCACCCAGAAGAGCTTCCTGGTGACGGTGTAATCCCAGGTCCAAGTTAAAAGAAGCTCTTCACCTCACCTGGACGAGAGTCTGAGTCGGGAGTGGAGGAGTGCAAAGCTCACCTGGGAGGAGTGAAGGAGACAGAATTATACTCGAATTTGTACAAACGTAAAGGAAAATGCTGTGAAAGTTATTTGTTTAAATGAATAACCCCTCTGAACCCGGGACTGTGGGTTGCATATATTTATTTATATACTTGTATGCATAGACATGTAGACCATACGTAGAGAAAAAAACGCACATGCAATTACTCCCACACTATACATTCCGTAAATGTTTTGTGCAAATTACATTTTCAAACGTGTTTATTTGAATGCATTATTATTAGTGTTGTTATTATCTTTGTTCCAAGGAAAAGTCAGGATGACTAAGAAGGAATTTCTGTGGCACTGTTTTTTCTTTCTCTGCTCGTCTGCGTGAAATGTCATCAGCCTGATGTTTTCATGAAATTCCATTTGGAGTTTCACACAGACGTGTTCTCACAATGACCAAATAAATCTGCCCTGTGGGAGCCAAGCTGCATTTGACCTTTGCTCCACCAAGTCCCTGGAGAAGCGGCCCAGTCACTCATAGGCTGTGTTGCCGAATTGTGCTCACTGAAGTCTCAATGCTAACATCGTGTCAGTGTTTGCTTTTTTGTAAGCTGGAGGTTCCCAAACTTTTTTTTTGCTTGTTGCTATCTTTGGCGCTCCCCCTGCTCCTCTCACTAAGGTCTCGAGTCACTTGAGTGGAGGGTGACACCTTGTGAATCTCGTTGTCCTCAGATAGGCGAGCAGTTGTTCAGGTTTAATGAAAGAGTCCCACGACTGGCTTTAGTGGCCATGGCCGAGCCCACGGGGACGCCTTCTAGGCCTGTAGCACTCAAAAGCCCCCTTTTCGTGGTTTTCGCTTCAATGTTACCCTCACGTTGTGTACATGAAGCCTCCTACAGTATTTAGAGACCCTGCCATCGGATGCTTGCGGCTCACAGTCATGTCTTGCTGTTCCATAGATAAGGGCTTGATGTTTAAAAATAAACTAAGGAAAGTCCCACTTTCAGGCAGGACTACCCAGATAAAATGCTTGCCTCGCTTTGTACTCGCTCATGTGGTGCCTATGGCTTGTAAAAACTATGGCAGCCACCACCTTGCCAGGAATTCAAAGGGATGCAGCTGTGACACAAGCATCTGCTTCAAGTGCTCACGTACCAGCGAGTGTTTGGGGTCGAAGGCTGGCGTGGGTGGGTGGATCGGTGCTTGGGCTGCCAGATATTCCAAAGGAAGTGAGATGCAGTTTTGAAATTGCAAAAGTAAGACCATTCGACAAAGCTGAAAGGAAGAGTGCTGATATTGCTATGCGGTAAACCCTAAATCTTACCTGTGCAATGTTATATATAGGGTGGTCCAGATGTAATTATGCAATTTTCATTACGCTATAACTTATTAAGTTTATTACATCGAAAAATCCTGGACCATCGTGAAGTAATTGTGCGAACTGACGACATGAAGAATCGTCCTCACATAAATCAAAATCATTCAGATGATCTGGATCTGCATAATTAGATCTGGACCACCCTGTAGTGCCCCTCACAAGGGATTCCAAAATGAATCTATGAAAAGTAAAATGATGTTTATGTCCATAATTGTATACATTTGCCCATTCATCTAGTCTGTTGGTATGGTCATCAGTTTGTGCGTACATTTATTTCAAACCTCCATTTAAGCTCTTCTTGTGACAGACGGGTATCAGCAAGAGTGACAGGGAAGGTCTAAGTGACGGTAGTGAGACCAGCTGTGTCATATGGGATGGAGACGGTGGCACAGGAGACAGAGCCGGAGATGGCAGAGTTAAAGATGTTAAGATTTGTATTGGGTGTGACGAGGATGGACAGGATTAGAAATGAGGGCATTAGAGGGTCTGCTCAGGTGGGATAGTTGGGAGACAAAGTCAGAGAGGCGAGATTGTGTTGGTTTGGACCTGTGCAGAGGAGAGATGCTGGGTATATTGGGAGAAGGGTGCTAAGGATAGAGCTACCAGGCAAGAGGAGAAGAGGAAGGCCTAAGAGAAGGTTTATGGATGTGGTGAGGGAGAACATGACGGTGATGGGTGTGACAGATGACAAGGACAGGAAAATATGGAAGATATGGAAGAAGATGATCTGTTGTGGCAACCCCTAACGGGAGAAGCCGAAAGAAGAAGAATTCAATTAATCTCTTCATCTGTTGTCTTTTCCTCTTCTCTTCATTATCAATAGTTGCATCCAGCCATCTACTTCCTCAGCAATCCAAGTTTACAACTCTGTTCTGTTCATCTAATCATTCAGGAGCAATCATATACTGCACAGCATTGCCTTGTTATGCATCCATTCATCTCTCCTGCAAACCAACATTTTTATACTCTCCATATACTACTGATTACTCCTAACATTAACAACTGGCTACCATACACTATTAGATATCATCTTACTCAGGCAAAATTACAAAACTGCATGTCATCAAGAGATTTCACATACCTACTTGGTCCCAGATGCACAAATAGATTCCAGCTGGGAATGCCACCTCAATTTCTGCCCTGTGAAAAACAAAATATTTACAGCTGAGTGCCAGTGTTAGTAAATGTTAAGGGATGATGATAATATCCACCCCCCATCCCAATCCAATTATTCGTTAGTGAAGCACTTGTCTATGTTGATCTACCCGTTCCCTCTTTTGTTATCATCTCTAATCATCTATTTATCCGCCTTGTGTCCGGTCCTGCTGGATGGGCGCCAGCTCACTGCGACCCTTATCTTGATTAAGCGGGTTTGGGAATGTTATGTTATGCTTATCTGTCCATCATGCATCCTAATTTCTTTCACTTAGTTACTACATTATTCTGTTAAGGGTGGCGCAGTGGCAGACTGCTTAGTGCCGCTGCCTTGCAATTGCAGGTGCCTGGGTTCAAATTCCAGGCTGATTGTCACGTTCTCTTTTTGCTCACACGTGTTTCACTCCACTTGTTTTGCGTTTTCTTCCACATTCCAAGAATATGACAGATTTTGTGGACGGGCAGCTCTAAACGGCTCCACTGGCCATGAATGTTTGTTCTTTCCTGATGTTGCATGCAGGGTTGTTTCACACCTGTGCCCGGAGCTCCCGTGATAGACATCAGTGCCCCACAATGTACAACAAAGGTAAGCCAACACGGTGCCCACGGGGACCTGGTTGCCCGCAGGGACCACATAAGTTGCCCACAGGGCATGTTCTAAAAATAGCACTAGACACCATGGAGCTCCGTCTAAAAATTGTATTTAATTGTGTTTCTCTTCTTTTTGAATCAATAACACTTGCACTGATGTAGATTGGGAGGTCGTCTGCGGTCAAAGTTCAATATCGTGCGCAAGACAAACCACCATCTCACTCTTTGCTGAGACAAGCAAACGAATGCAGCTACGATGGGGAGCTAGACACAGTTTTTACCCCCTAAAAATAAAGAAAAACATGGCAGAAAAGCTAAGGAAAAATGTCCAATGTATTAATAATATCATTAAAGGTGAACTGTGCCACTTCATGTTATTCAGGAAGTTAGTATCAAACAAGTAGTCCTTCGTATTATTCAGTACCCTTGAAGTAGCACTTAGTTTCATAAAGGTTGGTGACCCCTGATGTAGAACTAGATACACAGGTTAGAAAATGGAAGAATGGCTTCTGGAGATTTAACTTTACCTGGCTGGATCTACAAAGGCTGCCATTCTTCTTATTTTTTTATTTTCAGTCAATACAACATGCAGATGAATCTTGGCACAGTGACTTGACCCTGGCTCAGTGGTTTCTCACTTGTGCTCAATGTTGCTCGGTTGGGCTATGGTCCCGACTGCCCTGCAGTTGATTAAGTGGGCTCAGTAGTAGATGAATAGATGGATACCAGCAAATTCAACAAATGTGGGCTTTTGGTTTTGGAGTGTCGGGGCAGGACTGCAGAAACAGAATCCAGTGAGTGGGGACTCTAGACACACTTAATCACCAGCAGGTACCGACTGTTTTGTTTTGTCTTGTCCTGCCAAAACCGCCTGTCTGGAGCTTGAGGACCTGTCCAGGTTTGATTTGTGCAGGCACTGGCATGTCACTGCCTGACAGACCCGATAGCCCAGGGGTCACCAACTCCGGTCCTGGAGGACCACCGTGGCTGCAGGTTTTCATTTTAACCCTTTTTTTTTTTTAATGAGTGCCCTGTTTGTGCTGCTAATTAACTTCTTGGGAATTCATTTTAATTGATTTCTCTTTTAAGATTTGTTCCCCTGAATTTCTTAATTTCTTTCCTTAAATGGCAGCCAAACAGAAATGAAACATGAAGTGAGGGAGCCAACAGAAGACCATCTAAGTCAGGGCCTCTAACTCCAAAACAGTTTCACTCCAAGCAGCTCCTTAATGAGGTGTCGATTCTTGTCATTAATTAAACCTGTTCTTTAATTCTGTGGCTTGTTGCTGTTCTTCTGGTGCATTAGCAGAAATTTATGAAACTGTTGATTTTCTCTTTCCTAACAGTTGTGGTCAAATGTTCTGGGGACCTGAGCAGAGCGACATTCCTGACACCTTCACCTTTCTTTATTTTCAGATACTGTATGATGGACACCAGTTGCTTTGGCTCATTTTGTATCTCATTATTGTTTGGCTGCTAATTAAGGAAAAAGAAACAATTAAGGGGTCCGGGTCTTCAAGAAGAAGTCCATTAAAATGAATTGAAAAGAAGTTTATTAGCACCAAAAACAGGTCACTCATTAAGAAAAGAGTTAGAGTGGAAACCTACAGCCACGGTGGTCCTCCAAGAATGGAGTTGGCGACCCCTGCTATAGCCACATCACAACTTCTAAAGAAGTAAATATAAAACAATACTCTCAGAATGGCTTAACACAATTCAGGGATGCAGGGGGCTGGAGCCTATCCCAGTAGCACTGGGAAACAGCCCTGGACAGGGAGCCAGTCCACTTAAAGGGCCAGTCATGCACTTGTCCGCACTCACGCTCATCCATCCATCCATCCATCCATCCATTATCCAACCCGCTATATCCTAACTACAGGGTCATGGCGGTCTGCTGGAGCCAATCCTAGCTAACACAGGGTGCAAGGCAGGGTGCCAGCCCACCGCAGGGCGCGCACACACACATACCAAGCACACACTAGGGACAATTTAGGATCGCCAATGCACCTAACCTGCATGTCTTTGGACTGTGGGAGGAAACCCACGCAGACATGGGGAGAAAATGCAAACTCCACGCACGGAGGACCTGGGAAGCGAACCTGGGTCTCCTAACTGTGAGGCAGCAGCGCTACCCACTGCACCACCATGCCAGCCCACTCACACTCATTCAGGGCTAATTTAGGTTCACCAAAGCTTCTAACGCACACATCTTTGGAGATTTTACCAGAAAACCAAAGTACTCAGAAAGAAACCCACACAGACATGAGAAGAACAAGAAAACGTAACTTAGGCATGAACTGGGTGTGACATTCTGGATTTCTGGGGCAACAGAGCTAATTATTACACCACAATGCTGACATAAAAATATATGCTGGAATAAACAAAATAATAAATAGAATTTGTGGCACAAATCCTTACTGTTATGTCAGAACCTGGTGGAAGGCTATCACAGCAGTGTGAAGGAACAGAGGTCACCCCAAGGCTGGATTTATGGATATGGAAATGGATGAGGGATGTTTAAGAAACATTTATAGTCTCATGGGTTTGGATAACCCCTTGACACTAAACACGTGACCTCTTCTCGCCACTTTGACCCCGCCTGAGGGGAGCCCACTACTTCCTCACATCACTGAGCTAGGATTTAACAAAAAAAGAGACAAGGCGTCCCGGGTGAAAAATGATAAGTGCGACAGATAAGTGGATCCAAGTGAGCCTGAATCACCGTCTGCAGGACATTTAGGACTTCATATATATTTGGCTTCTAATTTCTTACAGTTACTTATTTGGCTGATGATTCATAACATTTGAGATACCATTGGTGATATTCCTTTTTGTTTTCTAATTTTGGAGATAAAGGGATTTGCTCAAAGTCTCAGTAGTGGGATTTGAACCCACAACCTCAGCATTTGAGGCCTAAAGCCTTAACCAGTACACCGCACTGCCTGGATGATTCAATCCTTTGCTTAGTTCTAAGAATGTCCATTTTATATGGACTGTCATGGTGTCTAGGTAAATAAATTGTATTCCTCTTCTTCTTCTTCTTCCCTCCACTAAGTCCAGCATACAGTGTTAATGGATAGCAGAACTTTTTGGGGTAGTAATTCTAGAACATGGTGTCTACTTATGCCCTAATCAGATGCCCAGTCTTCTGAGTGTGTCCTCCTTAAGTGGGTGAATTCAGGCTTGGCTATGTCTTCTGCTGCCAAGGCAAAGCACGCATAGTAAATGAAACGGAGCAGAGACATCGGGAGCAGGAGAACCACATGTAACGGATCAAAGCTGCCTTATCATGGCAGCAAGCCTCTACATCTCAAATTAGACTATTCATAGTATCTGGGACACTGTGTCTTAAATTAACCTCATGTTCATATCTGGGGCACTGCATTCCAAATCAGCCTCAGAGTGACAGCACAGCTATTGCGGCCCACACCAGCCTCTAAATGAAACTGCATTCTAAGAAGTGTAAAAATGAAATGCTAAAACAGTGTGGCCCTTGTAAAGAAATGTGAGCAAATCCTAATATGATGGCAGGTGACGTGAATGTGGCATCAGATCCTCAGGCTGGTATCTCAGCTGAGTGGAGGTGTTGGTCCCTCGTCAATCCTCAATTCCCTTTCTCTCTGGGCGTCTCTTTCTCTCCCTCAGTTTCTATGCCCTTCTGCTTTAATGTCTCCATTTTGTGCTTTTAGTTCAGAGTCCAAATGTGAAGGCAGTAAACAATCGGGGAAGACTCCTGAATGAACTTAACAAAGGACGGGAGGACTTGTGACATCAGAAAAGATTAAAAAAATAAAAAAGCAGCTTCTGGCTTATTTTATGGAAAGGCACAGACCACACAGCTTGATGTCTGGGTAGCGCCACCTCCAACAGAATGCACATCTAAAAGATTACAACTTGAACCGGAGCCTGATCAAAGCACTGCAAATAAACATGTGCATTTAGGAAGAAAGAAGGCGGATTGACTACCGCCTCATAGTCAACTGGCAGCACTGCTGCATTTAAACTCATGTCTCTCACACCCTGATGGTAAATGAAGTTGGCTCTTTACTGCAGGCACCCACCAATCCAGCACTTCAGCCCCATATGTAGTGTGGTGCTAACCCTGAGGATGAAACATAAAGAGAAAGAACTGGGAGTGAGTAGACTGAAGAGTAGCCATTACCAGTGTGAAGTGACAGCTTGGAGACAACTACTTGGACTGTCGTGGGAAGAATGGAGATAACATAAAGCAACATTGTAGGAAAGGAATAAAACACAAGGTGTTACGAAGAAGAAAAGGAGCATGTCATTAAAAAAATCATAAACCTGTACACAGGGTTATGATCAGTTGGCCATGTTTAGGAAGTACAAGCACATGCCTGTTAAAAATAATAATCAGTCAATAAGCACACACATCCATCCATCATCCAACCTGTTATATCCTAACTACAGGGTCACGGGGGTCTGCTGGAGCCAATCCCAGCCAACACAGGGTGCAAGGCAGGAAACAAACCCCAGCCCACCGCAGGGTGCACACAAACACACACACACACCAAGCACACACTAGGGACAATTTAGGATCGCCAATGCACCTAACCTGCATGTCTTTGGACTGTGGGAGGAAAACAACGCAGACACGGGGAGAACATGCAAACTCCACGCAGGGAGGACCCCGGAAGTGAACCCAGGTCTCCTAACTGCAAGGCAGCAGCGCTACCCACTGCGCCATCGTCCCGCCCTAAGCACGCACATAGGACAGTTAAATTGGTAGAATGTTCCCTGAAGTAGAAATAAGGAATTTTGGCACACTAAAGATGTCAGTTATCTTAAAATATTTATTCTTTCATATTCAGTCTATTCCAGGAGTGCAGGACTCAAACCAGAGAGCAAACCTTAAATGAGATACCACACCATGGCAGGGCATACATAATTCTGCTTGTAGATGTGGCCAATTTAAAATTGCTAGCTAATTTACTCTAAACCTCGTTGAGGCTGTGGCAAAAAAGCACAGGGAGAACATGTAAACTCCGCACAGTGACCAGGTCTGGCTTTGTAATGCAGAATACAGAGCTAATCACTGCATCACCATATACAAATGAATATCGGACTATACAGTATTGCCTTTAGTCAGATTTACATTTTATAGCAGGAATAAGCATGTTATGTAAAAAATACCATTTTATATTGCTTTGATGTGCTATACAGCTACAGTAAACTTTAATAAGTACTAGGGGGCTCTGCTCCCTGCTTGCTTTGCTTGCCAACCCCCAGACTTTGTGGTTCTGCTGCTCGCGTACGGGGAAGTGAATGTACAATTTAAACAGATTGTTATTTTCATGGGAATCGTTACATATGCATAATGGAAATAACTATTTTACATTACAGTGAGTTATTAACCACCGCAAACAATAGTAAAACGTAATAAATTGAAAGAAAATTATGTTTCAAGTTGCGTTAGAGGTATGTGTTGCGTTATACGTTTTTTGTTCTGTTTGGCTTTGAAGTTAACACACAAATACTTTTTAAACTTACACTTTTACTGTAAAACTTCAGCAAAAACAAGTTTTTAAATTTATTTTTTTATAATATTGCATTGAATCTTGATTTCGTGTTTGGACTCACATTGTGACGATGCAACGTATAACTGCCCGTGAGTGAATATCGTTTCTTTCTCTCTAATAAATAAACTGACTTTTTCTAATGTTTGTCCCTGTGATTTGTTAATTGTCATAGCAAAAGCTATTCTAAAGGGAAACTGGAAACATTTTAATACGAATGGCACATCAAGATCTCCTTTGGTGTCTAATGTTATCCCCTGAAGACGTCCCACATTACCTTTGTTGTTGCCTGTTCAAATTGTACATGTCAGAATTGTTCGACAGCATAGTCTATTGATACACATTTAACCAATTTGCAGAAGTAACCGATCGACAATTTTCATGTTAATTCGTTTGACTTCCTCGTTTCTCGGTGCTAGGATTGTCCGTGTACTCATTTCTTCTGTTGATCACCCTTTAGGATGAAATTCTTCAATTAGATTTGGACATAATAAGTCTTCTTTTTTTGGCAACTTAAAGTGAGGAAAATGTAAAAATGGATAAGAGCTGAGAGCTGTGTTTGACAAAAGCATTCACACGAATGAGAGGTGAGAAGACCGTGGGTGTCATTGAAAGTGGTTGAGAGGAGGGTGGGACCTGAAAAAATCTTTTGGCAATAGTCTTGTCTCAAAATTTTCTTTTATAATAGAGAGATACATTTTTAAATGTTTAAATATTGAAAAACTAATACATAGAATGGCGGCACGGTGGCGCAGTGGTAGCGCTGCTGCCTCGCAGTTAGGAGACCCGGGTTCGCTTCCCGGGTCCTCCCTGCGTGGAGTTTGCATGTTCTCCCCGTGTCTGCGTGGGTTTCCTCCCACATTCCAAAGACATGCAGGTTAGGTGGATTGGCGATTCTAAATTGGCCCTAGTGTGTGCTTGGTGTGTGGGTGTGTTTGTGTGTGTCCTGCGGTGGGTTGGCACCCTGCCCGGGATTGGTTCCTGCCTTGTGCCCTGTGTTGGCTGGGATTGGCTCCAGCAGACCCCTGTGACCCAGTATTCGGATTCAGCGGGTTAGAAAATGGATGGATGGATAATACATAGAATGGAAATACATGAATGACTGACATAGAGTGTAGCCCCCTAGTGGTATAAACAATAGACACAGCAGGTCCACCACCACTAGCTTCTGTGGCTCACATTGTTCATGTGAAATGTCTTGGGTTATAGTAAGAGAGAGAGGTTAGGAACAGGCACTGATACAGCGCATTGCCGTACCCACTACATGACAAACCAACTCAGGATCCTAGATTAGGACCCGAGTGCAGCCGTGCAGCGGGTGACACCTCAGCACCACACGAGTTCAGATGGAATAGAACAGTGGAAGATTGTTTTTATGGTGGCTGGAGTGCCAGGTTTTTCCCTCCAGGTTGAAGGGCCTACATGCAGGGCTGGATGCAGATTAACGTTATACCCAGGAAGGAGCATTTACAGGTTAAGGGCCTTGCTCAAGGACCCAACGGAGTAGAGTCCTGTTTGCCATTTACGGGATTCGAACTGGAAACCTTTCGATTACCAGTGCAAATCCCTACCCTCAGAGCCACCACTTTGGTTATAGTAAAGAAAGGCACTAAATAAGAAATCATGGCCACTGCTTTGTCTTACTGCTGCCTCCTTTGGTGACCCTGACCACATTATTTTACCTTTCGGGGCTTACGTTGTATCTGAATCTGTGCAGTGGCTTGAAGTGGAAGACATTATAAAAAGGCACTACATAAAAACACAAGGTCATCAGCCAATCCCAAAACGGCCTCCCTGTGTGACCTTAAATGCAAGGCTTCAGTTGCCAGGTTTCTTGCCGCAGACAAAAAGAAACAATCTGTGTCTGTAAAGTGCTTTAGATTGATATACAGTACAGAAAGGAGCTACAGTATATAAAACCTAAATGTCACTTTTCAATCCCACTACTGTTTCCATGGAGGACACGGGAGTGAACTGCTTCTATTGTCAGAATCCACATTATACTGATGTAGAAATAGTTAGTATGAACATCTGGAAACTGTCTTGAAGTAGCTTTAGTATGTGGTAAAAACATACAGTTGTTAGTCTAGCCCCATTTCTACCCCTGTGTGTGTCCCTCTGTGAGTCTCTTCACATTCCAGAACTTCCAGAATGTAGAAATATGCAGGCATTTAGCATAATACTGCTTGTGTAAATGGACTTTAGGTAGTATTCAGTCTGGGAAGATGTTATATAAAAACATCAACACCACTTAAAAATGCCTCACTATGTAAAGGGAGTTGCTTCAGTTGACACGAGTTCATACTGTGGAATTGGTGCATCTGTAGTGCGTCTTGGGACGACTAAAAGGTGCCACATTATAAGACGCTCTCTAGTTCTGCCCCACTATGGTTTCATTGTGAGACCTTAAGTGACTCATTTCACTTGACTCTGGCACAGTCTTTGCGGATGAACGCCTTCTCTAAACCTCTGGCAGTGTCTAGAAAATCAACGCCATGACGTCACTCAGTCAGCGAACCAACAGTAGGACACAACTTCGCAGCCTCATCTGATTGCGGCTTCTGCTTTCAGGAGCCTCTGAGCTTTCACTCTAAATAAACTGAAATGGTAGAAAATGGTTTTCTAAGAAGAAAGCATTCATGTATTTGCCATCTTCTTACAAGACTGAAATGATAAACACTAAAGTATTATTATTAAAAGGCAGGTAAAGAAACATATGAAAGAACTTACACTGAATGCAGTTTTCCAGTGAAGATGGCAGTGGTCAGTGCTTTCTGCTTTGCCTGTAAAGAAGCAAAACACCTTCTGTGATTTTCCCCAATATTCTACATGTTTCAACCATTGGCCGCACTCCAGTCAACGGCTCTACATTTTGGTGTAAATAACACTAAAGTAACAGATGAGCGCTTGCCACAATCCTGGTTTTTCCCGTAAAAGCTAAAATCTGCAGATTTACTTTTGCCTTGAACTTTCTGAGAGGTTGTTTCCTGTAAGTCTGCTTGTTATCCTATATTTCTGTCCTGTAGGCATGCAATAGATCTTTTTTTTTGCTATAAAAAATAAATGGAAGAAGGTAACTTGCACATCTTAAATATGTACGTGTGCGTGACTCTTTCCCAGGTCAACAGCTGGAATGTGAATATTCTGATGTGGAAGGAGATGAACTGGGGATCAAAACTCGGCTCAGCAATGTCGTGCCCTATATTATACTACTATTATTCGTTTGATTATTTTTAAGTTAATGATCTCTTTTCATTAGCACTTTCTGGTTCTCTGTCATTTCTTTATGAACTTCTGACCACAAACGTTTCAGTGCTTTTTTATTCTTTCATTGCCCAGTCTTTTTTCAGACTCTGGACATTTACCACCTACACTGTTCTTAACACACTTTGTGGTCTTTGACCCGGTCTGGTTTTCCACCTTTCCACTTTCTACCCAAGGCCTGTTCTCAGCGCTCTTTCTTCACCAGCCTATCACAGAAACTGTCAAGTAATTTCACCACCCGATTATAGACTCACATGGGACATGAGTGGACATAAAGTTCCATTTCATACTCCTAACAAAAGCCCAGGGGCACTAGTCCACAGTGGCCTCTTGTGGTCTTGGAATGAAGTACTTTCTTGGACCCAGAGTGGCATTTGAATGAGACCCTGAGGTAAGATTTGAGGCTACCTGCTCACTCAGTTGAATGAACAGCAGGATGCCACTTGTTCCCTTTTAAAAGAGCCTGGGCATTCTGTTGAGCTTCTGCGAGACTTCTTTCTTGGATTGTTGTTCTTGTACAGAATGTAATTCTGTTACACATATAAGACATAATGATTAATAGTGCGGCTTTCTGTATCTGTAATTGCATGAGGGACACATCTAGCATCTCGTGTCATGTCATCTTGGTGGCAGCAGCACTAAGCACTGTGCCATCCACTTTACATTCATGATATTAATAATTGATTGATAATGTTAAGAAAATTGGGTAAAGATGAAGTTAAAAAGTTGATAAACCAGCCAGCTGTTTGCCTCCTTATCTGTACTGGAAACCCTGAGCCTAACTTGTCAATATTAGGAAAAAGAAATGCACTTATTGTCTTCTAAAGAGGTGTCGATCCATCAGAGGGTACGCATACTGTACATACTCACATTAACGCAATTTTACACCACCAACCAACCCGAGACCAAAGGAACAGGTGATGGTTAAAAAATGTACTGAGAGATTCCATACCTTTGGGTGAAAAGCAACGAGTCTCAGCAGAATGGCTATGCTTTAGGTGTATAGGGGGTTAGCTTATTAAGAAATTGTGAAAGCCTAGTTTTTTTTTTTTTTTTACCTCTGTATTCTTGGCAGACAGTCTTTCAAATGACCATGTGTCTTTTGGATTTCCTGCATTCTCTGTGTTTTCCTTCAGGCAGAACTAGATTGATCAGGACAATCTGTACCACCTCAGGTTCAGATGAGTGTTCCAGTATCTTTTGATGTGCGTTTGATTAGTGTGGTTTTACCGTTATCGCCAAATCTGTACTCCTGCTTTACTTAAGGCAGGTCCGCAATGTGAAAGCTGAGATGACTGGTGCTCGGCATGGTGTCGTCATTATTTCCTGTTTCCTGCCTTTCTTCTGACCTCAGTTGACCTTTCTGAATTCTAGTTTGTCTGAAGTACAATATCCTATAAAAAGGAAATCCAAAAAGCAATATATCATTCTGCTAACTATATGTAGAGAGAGAGAACATGCAGACATCAATGAGAAGGAGCCCACAGCTATCTGCATTACTTAGATTTTGAATATATCATTGTAATTAGGGGTAGCAAAGACAGATAAAACTGTACTTGTTCCCAAAACCTCAACAAATAAATAAATATTACAAGACACACCAAAGCCCTTCTTAAATATGTAACAGAATATCCAAAAAGAAAGAAAACTAAAAAAAGAAAACTTCTGACTTGGCTAAAGATAAAGACGAGCGACAACGACAGTGAGGCATTTTAAGAGCATATCACCGTTGGTATATATGAGCATGGTAGATTGTATTTTACTTGTCCCGAGGGAGAAATTTAGCTTTTAAAAGAAGCTAATGAAATACTGTAAAAGATAATTGAGCAGTCATTGTGGGGCATTACAAAGGCTTACTGCTTTAGGTATAAAGGAGCCTCAGTTGTGTTTTTTGACACACTTCTGCTAAATAAATGGTTAGATAAAAGAACTCGATTCCAGTGTGTCATAGAGAGGGTGTGCAGTGTTGTTCATGATGGTCATCAGTCCTGTCTTCAATCTCTCTTAACCTCCCCTAACTGAGCCTGCCTTTTTAATTAGCTTGTGAATTTACAGTAGTGGGCCTCTCCTGGAGTGATGTTACCGGTCCAACACTCTACAGAGCAGAAAATCACAATGGCTGTCACAGAGTTATAGAGCATGTAAAGGATATCACACTGACTAGTGCTGCTACCTCACAGATCCAACTTTCTGGGCTTGATCCCCACGCCTGGTCACTGTCTATGTGGACTTTGCACACTTACAGACATGTCTGCCTGGGTTTATCCTTCAAACCTCCCCAAAGATGTAAACGTGATACCTCTGAACATCTGGTGATTCCAAACTGGTGGCCACTGGTGCTCTGTCCTGGGTTGCCTCCTGCCTTGCCTCGAATGACAATGGAGTGGGCTCAGAGAATCATCCCAATCCCACTGTGTTTCAGCAGCGATAACTGACTTCTAATTAAGAAACTGGGTAGAAACAAAAACACTCGGCCACTGAGACCCTTCAGGGCAGACGCTGCCCACCCCTGGCATTGGTTGCACAAAAGCTAGCCATGTTTTCTCAGGATGTTCACAGTGACTACAGCGTTACGTAAAGAGGAGTATATAAGACATAATACAGCCTTCTCAAACGTGCTTAATTAATCCGGCGCGCGGAGTAAATCCTGACAATTTCAGGCGCATTGCAAGGTACAAACCGCGGATGCGCTGCGGACACACGTTGAGTCTACCTTGTTGGAATCGGTTATCCTAAAAAATAAATACAAACAATCCAGATATTATTATTTTTTCGAGTCAGTGCCCATCCATTCCCAATAATGGACAGGTTTAGTCAAAAAAAGGTGTAACTGACCGAAATCTGCTGCTTAATGCACAAGCACATGAAGCTGCGCCGTTGGCGGGAAGGCGGCAAAAAAAAAGAGACGTGAAATCTCACGAGATCGACACACAAAAGTCACGTGGAAAGAGCGCCCTCGCGCATGGCGTTTGAAAAACAACAACAACCGGAAGTGCTCGACGGCGTTGATGACTGAAATTTGAAATGTTTAAAATACGGCATAGTCCTGAAATGAAAAACGCTGCCAATTGTCGGAAGATACTCAAGCAGCATTCCGAGGTCTCAGCGACACGACGCGACACGGGGTTAGCCTTGAAAGATGTCACGAAGACGGCATTTACTTGTCAATCTCAGAATTCAGGCGAGTTTTACCACGTTTTACATTCAAAATTGTACCTTGTTATCTTAATGAAACTATAAGGAAGATGTATTTTAAAATTCGATATGTTTTTTTTTTTTGTGGTTTGATGCGAGTTATCGTTGTAAATATTATTACTGCCTCAGAGTGGAAGTTCTGTCTGATCGCATATATCACATGAGCTAAAAGATATTCATCGTTTAAATCATAACGTATTGTTTCAACGTTAAGCGATTCATGTATTGATTTACTTTGAGTTATGGTGTTTGGCGCATCCTCCTTTCCGCTCAAGGGCCCTTGGGTTTGTTTGCCGAGCCTTCGCACAGCAAGTGTGCAGCTTGCAGGTGGTCCAGGTGTGGATTCCCGCCGAGGGCATCAGACGCTGATCACCATGCGTTCAGTGGACTGTGACTTACTGACGTGGCCCCGGTGGTCGACTGCTGTTCTGGTACTTAAACTACCCGAGTAAAAGAAAAATAAGGATGGGAGTGGAGCTGCAACTGCTGTTTTTCTTGCTTTATTGTTTTTTAGTTTCCGTTTTTATGTAGTTTTTTTTTTCATTCCCTTTTCTTAGTTTTCCATGCATTTATTGTTTAGACTTCTTTATTTTTAGTTTTTTTCACCGTCTTTTACTGTTTTTGCTTTGCGTTCTCCCCAACCATACCCTATAGTCCACGGGGAAGAGCGAAAGCGTTAGATTCGTCAAAGTGTCCGGTTTTCAAGAGATCTCGACGTCACGTTACAGGGTTCCCCCGATACAGAAAACGCCGATATCTCGATGATGGGTGAGTGTGTGTGTCAGTGCGTCACATTTCCTTCAGGACGGTCTCGTGCAGGGGTGTCGAACTCCAGGCCTGGAGGGCTGCAGGTTTTCATTCTAACCCTTTTCCTAATCAGTGACCAGTTCTCACTGCTAATTAACTCCTGTTCCCGTCATTTTAATAGCCCTGTTCTTAAGGATTCACTCCTCCGAATGGATTCCTTTCTTCATTAAATGGCAGCCAAACAGAAATGAGGCGTGAAACGAGCCAACAAATGACCAGCTAAATCGGGGCTTCAGACTCCAGCCAGTTTCACAATGAGAAGCAGATTGTTGCTGTTAATTAAACTCATTTAATTCCATGGTTTGTTGGTGCTCTCATTCTGTCACAGCAGACATTTCCAGAACTGTTGATTTTTCTGTTTTTTCTAAGACCACCCTCATAATGTTTTGGTGAGCTGAGAGATCTGGGGGGTATTTTTCGCACATGGATTACTCGTTTAGCCGGATGATTTAACATGATCCTGGATCTGTCGGTTTTTCGAAACTCTTGCTAGATGTGATTGGCTCCAGCGGACCCCCGTGACCCTGTGTTTGGATTCAGCGGGTTGGATACTGGATGGATGGATGGATGGATGCTGGATGTGTTGTCATAGCAGCACATCCAAATCCTTAATGCTCGGAGCAGGTTTGTTCTATGTAAACAAGGATTAGCTCACGCACTTATTCAGTGTCCGTGCATGGAATTCATTCAGTCATGGCTTTGCCGTTCATGAATGAGCGACCAATTGATATCGGTGCGCAAATTATAAGAAGAGAGGTTTTTGCGCAATCGGCAAGATACTTTATTGCTCCTGGAGGAAATTCCTTTCGAAGGTTACCGCTTTAGCTGGTGAGGAATATTGTACCTCAAAGATTTATTAACACCTTATATTCAAAGTCAAACTAGGCGAAGTCGGGCTCTCACAACCACACAGACAGCATGCAGTGCTTTGAGGTTTTTTGCAAGCGGCACTTTTTTATATACTGTAGGCGATGCGGAAAATCTAAAAGTGCAGTTTGCCAGGCAATTGTAAAGTCTATTTGACTCTGAAATATTTCCTTCGGGTTTTCATAGTGTTTCCTGGACACCTGCGTATGAAGACAGTAAAAGAGGCATTTCATGCCATTGCAGGTAGGAAATACACAGACATAAACAGTCACAGTTCAATAAAGAATCTCACAATCAGCCTAACATTCGCATTACCAGGATTTCCAAATGTGATTGGGACACATGGGACTGATCAGAGTGGAGTTTGATCAAACATTTGGAAAATTTACCTCTCCTCCTGATGAATAATCAGACACAGTGTCCTCATTAAATATTTGACCTTCGTCAATATCTCGTTGGTCAGACACAGATTCTAGGGATATGACATTCCCTGCAACTGACCCAACAAAAAAAAAAAGAAAGAGGGCTACATGGCACACATTGAGGACAAATATATGCAATGACCATCCTTTACCTGAAATGAAGTGACCACTGCATCCTGCCACTGGTTCTGAGGAGGAGCTTCCCCCTGGAATGCCCTCAGAAACAGGGCGATGGGCATTTTGCTGGCGAGCCAACTCTTCTGCCTTCTTATTAGCTTTAAAATTAATGGTTTTTTTTTACATTATATATGATTCTTTGTCAATTCTTTAAATAGTTAGTTATATACCAATATTTACCAGTTTGAAGTATATTCTTGTACTTCACTTCAACCTGTTCCCATGTCCTCCTTGTGCTCACATTTGATCTGGAATTATGACATATTAAATAATTATTAATCTGACATGAAACGCTACATTCAGTAAGTACAATGCATACTACTTACGCGTTTAATTTGTCGGCCACTTTTTGGCAGCCATCTTTTCTAGTTTGGGCTACCCCTGCATATTAAATTTTGAAATTATTCATATCCTTCAAGTAAAAGGTCCTGCTCTGCTTGTGTGAAAAAATGCACCCGTTCTTTCGTCATTTTGTTGCAGCCTATCAAAGACTTGCTGATCATGTTTTCTAGACTTCATATATATATATAGGCTTGTCAAGCAGCGCGGGCGCGCGCCTTCATCTTGGATGATTAGATCCAGCTAGACTAATTTAATACATGGCTGCATTTGAAAAAAATGACTTATCCCGGATAAGTTTCACCGGCATTAACTCATCCAGGATGAGGCATCTGATCTCGGATGATTTAAGTGATGTATGGAAAATACCCCCCTGCCTTACTGAGACCTCCACCATTTTCACATATTTTGTGATGGGCACAGGTGAGCTGGTCTTATGGATTCTTGTTTTGTGTCTCATTATTGTTTGGCTGCAAATTAAGATAAAGGAAACAACTAAGTGGCCTGAGTCAAGGTAATTAAAATTAAGGCAAAAGAAGGTAATTAGCAGCAAAAACTGGTCACAAATTAAGAAGATGGTTAGGATGAAAACCTGCAGCCACTACGGCCCTCCTGGACTGGAGTTCGACACCTGTGGATTAGAGCTACAAGGGCTGGACAGCAAAATACCAAACTTGAAACTTACACCTGTTATGAGATGACGATGTACTGATTAGTTTTTGAACCAAATCATGCAATAGAAAGAGACCCTCTAGAGCAGTGCTTCCCATACTCGGTCCTGGAGATCCACTGTGGCTGCAGGTTTTTGTTCCAACCAGATTCATAATCAATGGCAACTCCAATAACACTGATCTCATTTAATTAGCTGGTATTTATTCTCTTGTTTTACTTTCAGAAGAGCATAGCAGCATGATTTTGCATTTATGAGACATTTAAAAATATTTCTGCTTTCGCTGTAGATTTAAAAGCTTAGCTGTCTTTTGTTGATTTCATTATATTGTGCCCTTTCTCTGTGCAGTTTTCTCCCTTTGTTGTGTTTTATTAATGACAATTAAAGATGAGCAGAGCAGACACCCAAACAACACGGAATAATCAAAGGCTGCAACTACATTAGTGTCAGACCCACTAATTATTATTATTATTATTAGTAGTAAGTAATAATCTTCATCTGGATCTTGATCTTTGTTTGTCCGCAAATGAATTAGAAGAAGCACTAGATGGCAGTAGAGAGACAGCTAAAACATAGGCATTGCATTAAGAATCTCCTCCAGGCTTATACTACTGAAGACTGTAGTACGCCAGTCACACCTCAAAACACAGACATTCAAACTAAACAAATTGTTGTGCTTTAAATTAACTAAAGAGATCTTCATTTAGATCTTGATCTTTGTTTGTCCGCGAATTCCACGCATGCGTAGACCACCTTCCAGTTTAGCATGTCGTCGTTACTCACGGATGTCAAAAATGTGCCGGAATAACGAAAGGGGTGGTGGACAGTGTTACGCTGGTTAGAGAATGAGATTGCCGAAGATAAAGGGTACGTGCCTGCGTAACATATGAATGAAAGAAAGACAGTGGGTAAAATGAATGACAACGTAACAGCACGTTCCGGAAATTATTATTGTTACGTTGTAGCTGACGAATGCTGCACGTCTCAAAGTTGTACCGTTGCTTGTTCACATGTCAGTGAAGTGATCCCTATTTATGCTTTAAAAAGCCTGGATACCTATGTGTCCCCCTTTTATAACCATTGCATCGTGTATATTGCCTTACTCTTTGGATTGCCACAAAGCAACCTGCAAGATTGGAGAAAGGTTGAGAAGACATCGTGAGAGGAAACGACCGCGTCGTGAAAACGAGACGGACTGTGAACAGACAGAAGCAGAAATGCTCCTACACCACCACATAATTACGATTCGGACAGTGATTCTGAGTAGGCCGTTCCTATCGAATCAATGTCCAAGGGTTTTCTTTTGTAATTTTGTTTCCCTTATAAAAAATCATAAAGCTGTGCAACAAAGGGCCCAGTTCATGACTGGCAGCCGCGTTTAAACAGGGAGCCCTTCACACACAACTTTAACACGTGCAACGAAGTTGGGCGCACATGGTTAATTAGTATGTAATGTTTTAATTAAGCAATTACAACACCAGGAAAAGTAGAATGAAAATGAACATGAAAATATTATTAAAAAGAAAAAAAATACATTATTCACATATAACCGCTTGGTACATTTTAATATATATTTTTTACCAAATTTAGTTTTCTAATTTCTATATTGTTCCCAAAACACAGAATCTGGGAAATAACAGTTCACTTAATTAGCCCAGGAGTCCAATTAAAAACAAGTTGGTTTGAACAAAAACCTGCAGCCACAGTGGGTCCCCAGGACCGAGTTTGGGAAGCACTGTTGCTGCAGGTTTTTGTTCCAACCAGATTCATAATCTGGATAACACTGATCTCATTTAATTAACTGGTGTGCTTTCTCTTATTCTACATTCAGAATAGCACAGCAAGCATGATTTTTACATTTATAAGACATTTAGAAATATTTCTGCTTTTGCTATACATTTAAATGCTTAACTCTCTTTTGTTGATCTCCTTATATTTTGCCCTTCCTCTTTTCAGTTTTCCCCCCTTCGTTGTATCTTATTAATGACAATTAAAACATTGAGCAGAGTGGACTCAAAGGCATATTGTTGGAAAAAATACATCATTCCCATATAACTGCTTGGTACACTTTAGTTAATAGATATATATATCTATATCTACCTTCGGTGCCCAACCCCCAGTTGAGGCCAGTCTGCCGCTAGTGCTGTTAAGAGGGGGGCTGAACGCACCCCAATGAGATGCAGTCGCTCCTCCGAAACCCCCTGTTAAATGGTGATACAATGGGAAACAAATATTTTTATTTATTTTTCTTTTTAACCTCCTCTTTGCTCGATCAGCTGCTGGCTTACTGCTGTTGCCATGCTACGTGATCTTCACCTTGCACGGCGCTTCGAACATTTAAAAGCCTGTACAGCAGCTGTCCTACTCTTTGTCTTTTATTTCCGGACCTGGGTGTGGTTAAATCTGTAAGTCTTGTCTTACGGGATGTGAGTTCTTCATTTTTTTTTTAAATTTATAATTTAAAAATGGAATAAGAATATGAAAATTTAACAACATCACATTAAAGTTTGGTAAATTCTGAAAAGAATGACACCAAACATATATATGTAGGTTTTAAAATAAGCCAGATTTAAAGCGTGCACAAAATCGTTGCACTTTTAGTAGATATATAATTTTTTTTTTTTTGGTTTTTAAACCTACAGCCACAGTAGGTCCCCAGGATGGAGTTTGGGAAGTACTGCTCTAGAGGAACCCTCAAATACTGTAATTCTGCAATGCATTATGGATTCTTCTCGTCAGTTGCTAGCTTAATAATCTATTTTATGATCAGCATCAGAGCGGTAAATAATTACTGAAATGTTAGAGAATAGTTTGGGTAACTTCGTTCCTAGGGTGACATACTAAAAATGTCCACACATATACTTTTTTGCAAGAGTAAAGAGTACACATCTGGCTCCGTGTACGACTTTTATTTTTCTACCTTTTTCTCTATTTTACTGATTACTCCTATCACATTCTTTTATGTGGACTCATTCCCTGGACACTTTTTTTCTACTTTTGCTACTACTTGGACATGGATTTTTACACACCAAGACTCGTCAATTCAAGTAAATGGAAATTTCCCCTTGAGATTAATTCTCTCTCTCTCTCTCTCTCTCTCTCATTTTCTTTAGAATCGTAAAATTAGGCACAATCTGTGTTGTATACCTGTCAAGTTGATGTGTACAATTCTAATACAATATCTATCTATATCTATCTATCTATCTATCTATTTATCTATCTATATATATATAGTATCAAAAATGCAACAATCAAGTAGTTAGTACGCTATGACACTATTTGTTACTTTAACATGCAGTATGCTTATTTAACTTTAAATGACTTACATTTTAGTTGTTTGATTCCCTTTGCAAGCTGTAAGATCATTGCACAGACATGCTAATATACAGTATGTATTACCTATTTTTGATATTGGTTGATGTTGACTATGTCCTATACCAATTACCAGACTTTGAAAGGATATTTTTTCTCAGGGTATTTTTATTTGGTTTATTTTTTAAAATACGGTTAAAGTCTCAACTTGAACTGTGTTAGTATCAGTATCAACAGAAATGTAAAAAGAAGGTTTTCCTTGATTAGAGCCTTCCTACAAGCTTATTTACATCAAATGCTGAAAGTGTTCTCAAAACTGAGCCTAAACTGGGTGGATGTACTATAATTCGAGAACACATTTAGGATCTGAACAAACATGTTTTCACAATTGAAGTGCTTAATAGCATAATCATAATTCTTGCCTGTAAAACTAGTAATCTTCTGCAGTTATTCACAGTCAGCCTGCACGCACATGGACAAAATTTGCAAACTCCTACAAACACTGATTAGGCTATTAAACCAGAGGCCATAACACTGATAAGAGTAGGATATTGGCAGTGCACCGCTGCTCTGCCCACGTTAAAATATCAGTATTAATAATCTGATAAAAGTAATTTCACTTCGGGTGATAGCATAAATTGAATGGTGCACATCTGCCTAATCTGTCACTGCAATGATGCTGCCAGCAAGAAAGCAATATTTTTATGAAATAACGCAATTTTTTTTTTTATCCTCTCCAAGTGTCAAGAGTAAACATCTGTACCTGGCTACTACACTCTCATCCACATGTTAAGACATTCAGGGATCCTTCCTTTCAATTAATGGTATTACTTGATAATATAATAATAATAATAATAATAAAAAATTAGGACATAAATGTCTGGCCTCAAAACTTCTCAAGTCTTGGAGAGGACACCAGTCCATCCATTCTAATGTCTGAAAGTAATATAATTGTTAGTAGTTTGTTGTCAGTCTGGATTTTGTTTGAGGCAATAGAAGCCTAAATATAAGTGGATGTTTAAAAGAGCAGAATCTTCAATGGGGGAAAAAAACAAAATAAAAATGCATCCAGTAACCGTTGTTATGCATGTCCACCACAGTGACTATAATAATGTATCTGAAAACTCCACTGATACCACCAAATCACAGGCTCTTATCTTTTTCTTCTTTTTTGGATTCATCTGCTTCTGCAGTAAAACAGTATTGTTTAGAATATTGATGATAACTTTTTGAAATTAAATGAAACTATTTTTAGTGGTTCATCTGTGCTTTGACTGACTATAACTGACCGCATGAATAAAGTCAAACCACGCATGTCCGTTCACAACTTTTAAATTCATTCCCACTACACAAACCCTTGAGCAAGGGGACCATAAGGATTTATGTGGGAGTGTAGACCTTGACTTGAGTCAATTAGTAATTTGTCCTTTAAGGAATCAAAGACATAACAGTACATGTGATCCAGATAAATGGTATTATCACAAGAAGTTAAAATAGTTCACCCACAATTACAAAGCTGGAACATGAGGAAGCAGGGAGAAAAAGCCTAGTGGTGCTCAAGACATACAGTATACTGCTGGATAGACTGATCATCCAGTTTTAGGTTTTAGCTCTGAAGTCTTTTCTCGTTCACGTTGATGTTAATAAATCAAAGTTGGAAAGCAAAAACAAGACGGACAGACATTAGCTTGGTCAGAAAAGCCTGCCGGCCTGCTGCCTTCTTGATTGAAAATCTATTTGATAAACATACCAGCATATACAAATATTTTAAAACTTACCCAAAATTGTAGTGAGTTGTCTTTTTTTCTGAACAGACAAATGTACATAAGACTCCAATGGAGTAATTGTCTCTAATCTTGGAGCCTATGTATACGTTCTGATTATTGTAAGATGCAGTCTTATAAATGTGCATATTGATCTCCGCATTCATTCCATCTTGCTAGTCATGCATACCTGGGCTCAAGTGGAACCATGCAGTGAAATCTGGTATAGGCTCAAAATATCTGGAGCCAAGCTGCTCTTTTATCAAGTAACAGATGTAAATATTTGGAGGATGCACAGTTTTAAAGGCAACATTCATGAGCTGTTATGAAAAATGTATGAAATGGAGTGCTGGGGCTTCTTGGATTGGGGTAGAGGGACAAAGATGCTCTTCTTCATTGTTGTATTCATGAATCTATTAACCCATCCACTTTTTTGATAAAGCATATCCTTTTCACATCATACACTCTCACCTTAGGAGGTTGGCACTGCAAGCTGTTGCTTCACAGGTGGAGAAGCCATTTTACAAGGATAGTGAGCGAGGTGGCACCCCATGAGGCTCAGCAGGCTTAGCCGACCATGCTGCTCTGATTATGCAGATTGAGATGTGACAAAAATTATAGAGTCATTAACCATTAATTTCGGCAAGATGGATAAGCACTAGATACTAGAAGACACAACTACAGGTTTTATGTAAAGGTACTATTGAACACAGTGCATGAGCAAAGCCTACAACTGAGCTCCTTTTGTTTCCCCTGCGTGATTCCACTCCATTGGGCCCTTGAACAAAGCCTCTAATGTACAGTTGCTCTGTCCTGGGTATAATTTTAATCTGCATCCATTCCTACAAGGATTTGATGGGTTGGTTGAGGGATTGGTGGCTAGATTGGCACTCCAGGCACTGAAAGAAAGAAAAAAAAAACAACACTCACACTGTTCCATTCGAACTAATGTGGTGTTGAGGTGTCGCCCATTGCTCGGTTGCACTTGGGTCCTAATTTGGGATCCTGAGTTGGTACATCGTGTGGTGGGTGCGGCAAAGTGCTGTATTAGTGCATGCTCCCAACGACTCTCTCTCATAACTATCATGACTGTTGAATAGTTGGGTACAAACGGTTTGAAACAGGGGCAAGTATGTGGCAAAAGAAGGGGCTGAGACAGAGCCACCTGTTTTAAGTTATCCATTCATTAATCATTTGATCTCTCAATGAATTCATTAATCCAGTGTTGCTAGAAGTCAGGGCCTGTTTTATCACCTTGGAGCCTAAGTGAAGAGTCAGCCCTTTGTTGGACTCCAGTCCAACAGAGAGCATTCACATGCACACTGACCCTTCTCCACAATTGGTCCATGAGCCAGGCTGTTAGAAGAAACATGAGTACCCAGAGAAAACTCGCACAGATACCAGGCTGGCAATCAAGCACATATCCTGTGATCTGTATCTCTGTGGGTCATTAGGACCACTGGGGGCAGTATGCTCTGTAGCTATATAGAGCAGTGTTTCCCAGCCTCGGACCTGGGGGCACACTGTGGCTGCAGGTTTTTGTTCCAACCAGATTCCTAATCAGTGAAAACACCTGATAATACTGATCTCATTTAAATAGCTAGTCTTATTTTTCTTTTATTCTACATTCAGAAAAGCACAGTAACGTACAATGTGTATATTTATAAGACATTTGGAAATATTTCAGCTTTTGCTATAGGTTTAAATGCTTAACTCTCTTTTGTTGATTTTGTTATATTTTGCCCTTTCTCTGTGCATTTCTTCCCCTTCGTTGTATATTATTAATGACAATTAAAAATGAGCAGAGCAGACACCCAGACAAACAACACTGAATAATCAAAGGCTGCAACTACTTTAGCATCAGACCCACTAATTAGTAAATAATGGATTCATTAAACAATTAGAACACTTAGAAAAGTAGAATGAAAATCAAGATAAAAATATTGTTAAAAAGAAAAAAATACATTATTCCCATATAACTTCTTTGTACATTTTATTAAATATATATATATATATATTTTTTTTACCAAACTTAGTTTTCTAATTTCTATATTGTTCCCAAAACACAGGACTTGGGGAAATAACACATCACTTAATTAGCCCAGGAGTCCAATTAACAACAGCAGTTGGTTGGAACAAAACCGTGCAGCCACAGTGTGTCCCCAGGACTGAGTTTGGGAAACAGATAGAGCACCAGGTAAATGGGCTTGCCATGTGGCTTTGGGAGTTTGCCAACCTTTTTCTCCTGGTACCACAGATTCCCAGGTAGCATATCGATACCTGACAGGTATTGAAGGTGTCTGCTCTAGTAGATCTGGAGCCAGCAGAGGGCACTGTGACTTTTGTAGGGCATCCCTTTGCCCGAACAGTGGTACTGGGGGTGCTTTTAGAAGTGTATCTACAAAGTGGTAAAACTAGTTCTCCATGCTGTAGCACATTTTGTTACTCTCAGACCTGCCCTGTTGTTAGAAATCATCTACATTCTGTGTGATTTCTTTTCTACTGATGCTCCACTTTTAATGAGGTACATGTCAGGAATGATTAGTCACACAGAGATCACTTATCTAGAAGAACATTGTGGTAATGTGCTTGTCTGTATGTCTGCAACTTATGTCTAAGTATGATCTCATCCTGGGCATTTTTGTGCACTGTGTATTTATTTAATTTTTTTTTTGGAAATACAGTAATTTTGATTTGCTTCACATTGCAAGAATTGTTAATGGAACCTGCAAGATCTAAAATCCCGTATTACTGCTCTTGAGCCTCTCTATGTTCAGGTTCAGGTTCAGCCATAGCAGTTCTTAGTCAAATTACAGATGTAAGCAAATCTTAGTGTGTTAATGGGATCAAAGATAACAATGGAAAAACATCAGCATATTCCTCTGTCAGAATGAAACAAGTTATTCATTATATTTACAGATATATGATATGTAAACTTATCCATCCATCCATTATCCAACCCGCTATATCCTAACTACAAGGTCACGGGGGTCTGCTGGAGCCAATCCCAGCCAACACAGGGCGCAAGGCAGGAAACAAACCCCGGGCAGGGTGCCAGCCCATCGCAGTATGTAAACTTATTATAATAGTAAGTTCCATCAAGCCATAAATACAGTAGGTCCGTGTGAATGATTGTTGCACTCATATACTAACACCATATGCAAAGTTGGTTACTGCTTTGTGTCTGCTGTTGTGGCCAGGATAAGCTGAAGCTCTCTGTGACCTTGAAATAGAAATAGTGAGTTCAGAAAATGGATTGATAATTGGATAATGGGCAGAATGGTGGCACAATGATTAGGGCCACTGCCTCATAGCCCCAGAGCCTCAATTATAAAAAGACCATATAGACAGACTTGGTTATAAATTCAGTGTATTTGATCTTATCTGAACATTTAATGTACAAAATCTGGGCTTTATAAATCCTAAAGTTGATGTGAAAATACTATTATCTGTATTCAAGCTGAAAAGTATGCACATGTACTGCTCGCTCACAATCAAACACTAATTTATTAGGTTCAGCTAACAAGAAGTGTAAAAACCTGAAAGACTTAAAAGAAATATGGGCAACTGAAATTAGAATGGGATTAACATAACGATAGGGCAATATAGACTGACAAGAAATTGAATATTAGAAAAAATAGAATACTAAAGTGAATTGCATTGCTTTCATGGACTGTATATATCTTTGAAGAGTAAGGGGTCTTCACCATACTTGCTCTATTAGAGGACTTCACTAAAGGTGCGTTACACAGAGTGCAGTTTGACAGAATTATTAGACTTCTTAACTCATGGTAATGAATGTCTCATTAGCTGGTAACCGCTACCAAGAGTCACCCATATGAGCCCTGGCCAGACTTGAGAGCTCTTACTACGTGTTGACCATAGTATTCAAGTGGAGGTGCAAGGGTTCGCTGTCGTTGATATTCTTGTGACAGTGACCTTTCAGTGACAAATTACATACAGGTTGAGGGTATCTTGGCTTTCTCTCAGTTGACTTTTGCTTGCTTGCTGGATTTTTTTTTTTCTTTTTTTTTTATCTGCATAGTTGACCACCATTGTCATATTCTGTTAAGGAATATATTTTGATTTTCCAGTAACCCAGTGTTCATGGTACAAAATAAAATATTTCTTCTGGCCTCTACATCTGTTATCAGAAACTCTCTCATTTGTAGAGATTATAAATTTTTTCTACAAACTTGCTGTTTACTTGCCATTTTACCAGAATTAATTATTGGTGACTTGTAGTTTATATAAGGAATAATGGACATCACGGAATAATGGTGGTTAGTGTCTCTGCCTCATAGCCCCAAGTATTGGAGTTCACTTCCTATCCTGGTCGCTATTTGTATTTCTTTTGCCTGCATTCATTGTGTTAAGGGTTTTCTTTGTATAAGTTAGTCCCAAAGTTAAGTAGGTTGTGGTGGGTTAACTGAATTTGAGAGAGAGTGCCCATCCAGGGTTTAACTTCTGACTTGAGCCCAACACAGCCAGTATAAACTCTAGTTCCATCACAGATGGATTTACAAAATTGGTTTCATAAACATTGAAAAGGATTTTTATTTGTCCCCATTTTCGTAAGCTGAAATATTAGAGATCAAGACATTTCAGTGGTCTCCCAATGCCAAAATATTTATTTTTATGTCTGACGCACTTAGTTGTTCCTACAAACTCAATGAAGCCGACAGAATTTGACCATTTGTCCTCTTCTGAATCTCAGAAGCAAGGTGGCTCATTGCTTTAGTTGAAAAGTGCTACAAGTGAGTAATCTGCAAATCAACGACCTTCCTACCCATCACAAATTGAACAAGGAAGACTCATTGAGTAATCCACTTGTGACACCAATGCCTTTTTGTGATCCTGTCTGGAGCTGAAAGGCACTGTAGAAATGAAAACATCATTAGTGAGGTCAATTGGAATGGCTGCTGCTGTGGCTATGGAATGGCTCAGTGGTGCTTTGCTTCCCCATGCCTCTGCACTGGGTTGACAAACGAATCTGAGACACTGGGTCACAGATCAGTGCTCAGCCTAAATGCTTTAATTAAGGTGCTGTTATCAAGGCAGCTTATTGTACTTGTTCTGTTTACCGTTTGGTCGACTGTGACTTGCCAAATTGGCTGTATCTGCAGCAAGTGTCAGTCAGACACACTGATAAATAGTCTAATCTTTGATTGCAGGTCACAGAGGGGGCACTTGAAATGCTTGAGTCTTTTTCTTTCTTTCTTTTATAGGTTGTTAGTGCTACTTATACAATGATGTGTTGTAGTAGTTCCATATGAATGGTAGTAGACAAAGTGAATATTAAGAGGTGATATGTTTGAAAGTGGACCAGTGACGGCTAATATTGTGAGTTGAAGATAAATCTGAAGGTCCCAAGTCCTTGCTGGATTAGAACTCATTTACCTTCAGAATTGCCAGCTTACTTAAAATAGCTTACAGAGAACTCTGAAAGTGAAGAAAGGGTTAAAAATTAGTGGAGTGCATCATTATAGTCAAGGATGTGTTGGGAACTAATTGAAAAGGAAAACTATTTCTTGGTGGCTCAGTAGAAGCTGCCCCACAGCTCCACTTTCCTGAGTTCAAATGCTGCGTGGTGGTTGCCAAGCTCTGTCTTCGTCTGAATTTTTTTTTTCCTATAGATAACCCTGGTTTTCTCTCTGATTAGAAAGATAAATGAGTTTGGTTAATAAGCCACCTTAAATAGGCCTTTAATATGTATTTATACTCTGTGATTCACTGCCATCTCATCCAGCTTTGATTCCATCTGGGAAAGGCTTTGACTCCTGTGACTGTGAACTGGATTAGGCAGGTTAAATATTGGATGAATAGATAAATGCATTGAAATTATTTCTTGGTTGTAGCAACTTGGTCTCCTTTGCCTTGCTGATCCCCTGACCCCAGGATTCCACAAAGTATAATCTTAAAGGTGACCAAGAAAGGATCTGCACTGGTATCCCGAAAGTTGCCGGTTCGAATCCCTGACACTGCCAAAAGAGATCCTATTTTGCTGGGCCTTTGAGCAAGGCCCTTAACCTTCAATTGCTCCAGGGGCGCTGTACAATGGCAGACCCTGCGCTCTGACCCCAAGGGGTATGCGAAAACTAACAAATTCCTAATCTATATATATAATTCACTAAGGCAAGGCAACCATGGAAAGCATGCCGGAGGGGGGTGGATTCACTAAGCCGCCGACAAGTGAGACGCCTATGGCGCACACAGGAAGGAGCCACGCCCACCAACTCCAAGACCATTGGATACAACGACAACTCACTGAGCCACGACCACCAACTCGGACGCGACGACACAGAAAAACCGGCGTCATTTATATTCGTCTGTCGTAGAGGTCACATGCAGCTCCGACCCACGTTGACTGTTCATAGAGGCATGTTTCTCGTGGAGGTGAATCACCATATGCAGCGTGTAAAACTGTTTGCGAGGAGTATCCCATGGGATCCTTAAAACATTCCTTTACAACTGAGGTTAAAACACAATGACGTGAGCAGTCTTTAAAAAACAAGTTTTTCGGTTATGACGCACGACCGCGTGCACCATAGCAAACTGTTTTACACGATACATACAGCAATTCGCATCCGCGACAAACATGCGTCTTCTTAGATGTCCTGCACTTTGTACACACCCCCCTCCCACCTCGCTGCTACCGTGGTGGGGTATCTTGGTGGATTATATATTGAAAGGCAGCCAAAACTGCACAGAGCAATGAAAAGTCTACGTGAGTCACAGGTGCATCTGGACTGTACAAAGACGACAACGACTCGAGTGACGAGTTGGAGGTGGGCACATGAACAGGCAGTGCATACTGGACGAGAAATCAGCAGACTAGCATGACTGAGGGAGCGGAGTGGCCGTCCTTCTCCTCTCCTCCCGTTCCACCCTCCGTGCCTGAGTGCCGCACGGGCAATTGTGTGTTGGTTCGTTCCGTGCATTGGTTAAAACCCAATGAAGGAGGCAGTCTTTATAAACCAATAAGCCCTGTGCCTCTGTTTTATTACCGTTTCACCTGCTTCACCAATGCAGGCCCTGCAACAGTCGAGACGCTCTCTCAGCAGCTGACCTTCTCTGTGTCTGACCGGTTCACACAGAGGCACCACATGACCGGGCGGTGTGTATTCTTCGAGAACGAGGGTGGACGCGACAGGACTATCTAAGAAGAGGCATGTTTGTCACAGATGTAAATTGCTGTATTCAGTGTGTAAAACACTGTATTGTATGTTGCCCTCTCCAGAGTTGCATCTTTTCATTCACCTACAGCCATATACACAATGAAGTGAGCAGTCTTTAAAAAATGAGTTTTTGGTTACAACGCACGACCGCGTGTACCATAGCAAACTGTTTTACACGCTACATACAGCAATTCGCATCTGCAACAAATATGCATCGTCTTAGATGCTCCTGCACTTTGTACACACCCCCCTCCCACCTCGCTGCTACCGTGGTTGGGTGTCTTGGTGGATTGTATATAGAAAGGCAGCCAAAACCGCACAGAGCAATGAAAAGTCTACGTGAATCACAGGTGAATCTGGACTGTACAAAGACAACGACTCGAGTGACGAGTTGTAGGTGGGCACATGAACAGGCAGTGCATACTGGACGAGAAATCAGCAGACTAGCATGAGGGAGGGAGCGGAGTGGACGTCCTCCTCTCCTCCCGTTCCACCCTCCGCGCCTGAGCGCCGCACGGACGATTGTGTGTTGGTTTGTTCCGTGCATTATTACAATGTTGCTTTTCTTGCTGATTTATTACATTACCGATTTTTCAAATGTTAATTTTCTCCCTGTGCTTAGAAATTATTAAAAAACCGACCTGATTATGCGGTGTATGGTACGCCGCGGGTTGGCTAGTATGAGAAATTGTATAAGGCAAAATAAAGAACAAAAAAAGTAGGTAATGTATGTTATGCACTTTATAGATATTTGCTTGTTTTGTTATATAGAGTCCTATGGTGACCCTATATCCCTTTCTATACTTTGTATTATATAACACTTACCAAAATGCCACACATTTACCGCACAGTGGTGAAGAACTATAGTTTAGCACTTCCTCCCCCTTTCCTCCTTTACCTATGTCATCAGGCAATAAGATAAAGTGTAAGAACAGGCAGGATCAAGAGCTACACATTTAATTGATTATATGTTGTAGGTAATATGCCCAAATTATAAACAAAATTAAATGTGTATGACAAAAATTTCAGTGCAGCCTAAGTAGCAGTGCATTTTGTGTCCAAAGGTGGCTTTTAGTCATGTTTTTCCTGGATGGGTGTTTGCTACCACATGGCCTTTGAATGGAGTACTGAAATATGCAGTATGTCTCTCTCAGTAAAGCTGCCATGATAGAGTTGTCCTCATCATGGCGAGAGAGAGAGGGATGGTCTTCTCTTCATGACCATCTTGTGTGTGAGAGAGAGCGAGAGAGAGACTGACTGACTCAGTGGGAGGGGGAGCCTTGTCTTATACTGGTCCAACTAAATTTGGTAAACTTCTAGACCAGTGGGTGCAGAAAACTCCCTTAATACATCTAATCCTATTTCAGCCACAATTAAATTCTAATAGAATAAGTCTGCTTGTCTCTTCCTGGACCATTAACCAATGAAACTGCAAAACCCCTCTTCCCAGTTCAGCTGCTTTACAGTGTGGGTGTAATAAACAAGAAAAAAGGAAACAAACCATAAACCTTGCCCAGATTGTGCTTGTCTCATCAATGAAACTCTGGAATAGAAACTGTTTATTCCAGCTTCCTGACTCTTTAACATTACAAATAAAGACATATAAAATATTTATCAACCTATGTGCTACATTTCACTTGCTCTCTGCTACAAAGGTTCTTTGCCTTTTACTCACAAGTTCATCCTGCTCTGGAAAATGTAAAAGCTTGTTGGCTTTGCTAGAAGGCCTGATCTGGTTCTCACCCATTTTGTCAGTTTTAAGAGAATAATAAACTCATGCAGACTTCTCTTGAAGATGACACAACAGTAGTGACCAGTTTGTGTTGTGTGCTGAACACTTCCTGACAAATACATTCTTATTGCCTTAACAGACCTGATGCATTGGAGGCTCCTGTCCTCTGAAATGCACTGTGGCTATCCTGTCAGTATGGGTGGAGTGGCTGGATGCTGATGGCCACCTTCATTATATAAAACTGTTGATCACTTAATGACTCTTGCTGATCTGTCTTGCTGCAGAGTAGCCTTCCTGCAAGAATTTTGTGTTTGACAACGTCTTTCAGCTCACAACCTTTCCTGCCCTACTTTATTCCTCCAATCATTCCTTTGTTCATCCCAAAGACACATCTAGCAGGGTGACTGGTTCAGGACTCATTCCTGTGTAATTGAAAATGCTATTATCTTGTTAGTGCGGGCTACATCCTCTCCCAGATTGCTTCATTTGGCTTGTCCACATCTTTGTTTATTTGTGTACATAGTCACTATATGGCACCCTGCTGGTTCATAAACCCGTTTGGAGATCAAGACTTGTGCTGTTGATGGAGAGTCCATGTGTATTTTTGAGCTTCTTTGATTTGCCCTTTGATTGCTGAGAGGGAGCACTTGCCAGTTTTCATCACTCCTGCATGAGCAAAACGTTTCTGTTGGCAGAGGCCGCTTTGGACATTAATTTTGCGCACATTCTTATCATCTGAATGAGGCGTGTTTACAGTCTCGCTGATTGCCGCTGTATTTACTCGGCAGTTTGTTTTCACTCACTTAATAAGTCAAATGTTTTTCCCTGTAAGGATGAGTTCATCAGGCTGCTGGAAGTCATTAACCATGTGCTGGGCAGGCTCAGCAGTCGTGCTCCTTACTTTCATCTGTGATTTCAAGCCTCTCACATCCAACAGCCTGTTTTCACCAATAAACAAGGATGCAATGGTCGCCCAGGATCACTTCTGATAAGAGGCTGGTCTGATTGGTGGGTTTTGGATGAGGGGTATTTCTGCATTTCCCCAGAGTCCCTTCTCTTTTACAAAACCATGCCTGAAATGGGTGGACCCTTGCAGGTTTGGAGAGGCAGGTGATGATTGCCATTTTAAGCCTAGAAGTGGACATATGGTGATCATGTACTTCCAGAGGTCTTTTCACCTCAGAGATATAACCATATCACAGAGTGTGAGACCCCTGAAAGATTGTAGTGTTATCACTATGGAAATGTTTTTCTTTTTATATATAAATGAACAGAACATTCTGTGGAATATGAATGGTCCAGTAGTCATGCAGCCTGTCTTTGACAGCACCCCGGTGGCTTTCCCATCTGAAGTACTCTTCATCTGTGTTTGTAAACCTGATGGTTTTTCCATCACTGATGTTAGCACTCTCTGTAAAGCACCCTTTGAATGATCAGGAACACACATGTGATACTTGTGTACAAACTTCAATGTCACTGGGCTTTAGGGGTGTTAGCGTGTCACAGAATGCTTGTATTTTGACTGTGTTTTGTCTTGGTAGAGTATTATATTACTCTACTTTCCCCTTTTCTATTATTATGAGGCCTCTGTCAGAACGCCTCAAATCTCACTGACTTACCACTGTTTATAAGGTGGCTTCTCTCCACCTTCCCTCCTACATCTATAACCTCAGGCAATTAGGTGTAGTAAAAGACAAGCAGGAGTTAAGTTACAATTTAAACAATGTATTATTGATACAGTGGAACCGCGAGATAGGAGATTAATTCGTTCCAGCACTGAGCTCGTATAGCGAATTTCTCGTATCTAGAACCAACTTCCCCATTGACAATAATGGAAATCCAGTTAATCCGTTCCGCACTCCCAAAAATATCAACATAAAAATCAATTTTCCTAACAAATAACACTGATAAATAATATATACTGTAGTTTACCTTTAATAAATAACACTGGTAAATAATATAACTCTAGTTTACCTTTATGAAGCTTCTCAACATCTTCTCAACACAGGAATTTTGGATGGTGCTTGGAAGTCACTGTAACTCCTTTGGCCACATCAAGTTTCTTAATTTCTTCCTTCTTCTTCAGAATAGTGCAGATTGTTGATGTCGAACGGCCGTAAGTCTTCGCCAGTTCCGTCACTCTTACACCACGCACATGTTTGTCTATGATTTCTTTCTTAATTTCAACGGCCATGGCTTCCTTTTTTTTCTTTGCAGCACTATCTGAGGCAACAATCTTCTTGAGAGGCATCGTGGAATAATTATTTTCACGTTAAATGCAAAAAAAACAATGAAATCACAAGCGCACAAACGCGTAGATTCTCATGCTATGGGAGAACAAGGAGCACTGAGTGAGCTGACAGGCAGGCAGCGTCCGCTTGGTTGAATCCCCGAGTTGAGGCGGATCGGGAAACGCGTCACGCATACCCACAGCCAGGCTCATGGCTCGTTACGGAGCCAATGCTTGTATTTAGATCCGAATTTTTCGCTCATACTTTCCTCGTATCTTGAATTTCTCGTGTACAGAACTGTTCGTGTCTCGAGCTTCCACTGTAGTATTCATAAATAATAACAATATGCAAAGTACATTTAAATATTGGCAATCATACAACCTGATAATTGGTGACGTGTAGTTCAGGCGGCACACAGACTTGTTAGTTACTTAAAATGTCTCTAGTAAGTCATCATTTGTGGTCAGCTTTCTTTAGAACAGGCCACATGCCTCTTTCAATATGGCTGCTGAGCTGTGCTCTCCATTGTTTTGTCCTTTCAGTTCATCAGTTTTGTAAGAGAGAGAGATGCTTCTTCATCAGGTGTTAGTAAAAGAGAGAGTGAGTAAGGGAGTGAAGAAATTTATAGATTCTCTGTCCAACCCCTAGAGCCAACAGGGCATCATGGTACTTAAAGGCTTCTGATACAAGCCAGTTTCAAACAGCCATACTTCAGGCCAATGGGGGGGAACAGAAAATATCTTAACACCTGCCACCCCCCAAGAGATGTTAAGGTAAAGCTCGGCAGTAAGGTAGTCTGGCTTTCCTATGGGGGTTGAAAGACTTTAGCAGAGAAACACTTGCCAAACTGGTTTAAGGTACACCCCCCAAATCCTATCATAAAATTCAGAGACTCAGTCCTGGTGTTGTTTAAACCACTGCTGTTATTATCAATAATGTAACACTAATATTAACATTGCTTTGCCTATGTTACAAATAACGACGTACAAAATATTTATCAACTTATATGCAAAATCTCACATCACAAGAGAATGTTTATAGCAGCTGTAGTGCTTTGTCATTATATTCATTATTGTTTGTAATACTTGAACCCTTCTGTCTTGAAAGTGGGTATTTAATTAAAATGGGAGCTTTCAATGGAATGGATTATAGCAAAAAACAAGTGTGTGCCTGTAGTAGCGCTCTAACATTTCAATTTACTGCTGACTGGGGTGAATGGTATTGTATGACAGAGTGTACATACGTAGTTAAGTGCAATCAGCCACAGCCAGGAGACTCTCGCCATCACTCAAGGAATTTAGTGTGATGACACTGCCTCATGTTAGGAAGGCCAACATGTTGATATAAGGTTAGTGCTTGTAATTCTTGAAACCCTTGCCTTTTGATCACTCTTTGAAGGGTTCATTGCAAGTGAGAAAGTAAATAGGAGAAGACCAAAGGTATGTTGGTCAGGACATTGTATAGTATAGTGTAGTGACGTGAGAGTAAAGAGAAGTGTACGTCCGTAGGGCAGACCTCAGTTCCGTATGTTAAAGCCTGGTAGCTCTTTCATGTCAATGTGTAAACATTTTGCACAAACTTTTAAGAAATGTAAGGCCTTAAGTACCAGTTCTTTAGAGGCATTATTATAAAATCCTTGAAATCTTAAATGGTTGTAGTTTGAGTTTGGGGGAGTGGTAGTGTGTCAGCAGTTGTGTAGTTACTGTTGTCTTGGGTTGCTCAATTAAGGATGTACTCATAATGGGTTAGGATGTGGCTAAGCAGAATGTGCCACATCATGGGAGAAAATAGTAATGGTTCAGCCCAAACCTTTTAACAACAGCAATATAATGTTCATAAAGATGCTGAAAGGCTGATGCTGTATTTTGCAACTGGCACATTACATAAGTAGAAACCTAACTTTGGAGACAATGAATGCTGTCCCCAGCCTCCAGACTGTTCTGAGGGCCCTTACAGTGTCCATGGATGTGCTGTAATGTTAAGATGCAGTGCTTGGGCACATTGGCCTGGGCCGGTCCCATCTCATTTTTTAAATGAATTACAAGTTCCACTATCTTGTCACTGCAATCTGTCCCAAAGCCCTTGCACTGTCAGTATCAGAACCAAAAGAAGCACTTCTGGCCTTCTGTGGTGGTGGGTGGCTTTGGGTGATCTGGGTGAGGTTAAGAGTGATGGATGCTGGGATTCTTCCAGGCTATTTTGGAAAGATAAGGGAGATATAAACATTTATTTGATCGGCATGGGACCTAAAATATAAGCCCAGCTGATCTAGCTAACTGCAGAAAAGCACTGTATAAATAAGGGCTGATTTACTAAAATATCAAATAATCATCTGCTGGAAAAGGCTGAAGAATAACTGTGATGAAAGGTCCTGTCTCTGTACTTAAGGTTTTCAGTAAAAGTCAGAAATAAGACATTTGTTCAGTTGTTTAGGTGCAAAGTGAAAAATCATTTTCTATAGTTTATGATGTAATTGCGCACAAAGACCCAAAAGAAGACAACCTGCAGGCCTCCGTAAACCTGGTAATAGGTAAGAAATGTAAACTGGAATGGAATACTTTTCTATAAATCAAAAAAGATGGGGAATATTTGATTAATATTTACTTTTACATTCATTAATTTATCTACCAAATGTTTTTATGTTAGAGGTTTTTGTATTTAGTTGCAGTGTCCTCGTGAGTAATAATAATGGTGTAATGGGGCAGCAGAGTTCTCAAAATGTTTGCTTTTACTGCCTTGATGTTGAAGATGAATGTGAAGCCAACAAAAAGTTTGTGACAAACCCAGAGACAATTTTCCAGTGTTCGCAGTATCTTCATTTGGAGTCATTTTAGTGATTTACAGTCCATGATGTTTAGCCTCACTTATGGGCAGTAATGAGTCATGCATATACTTGGATGGATGCCCTTGTAGTGCTGAGGGTTAGCCTAGGCCTAGGATAAAACTATCTGACTCCTTAGATTTTATTTTTTTCTTGACCTTCTCTGTCACTTAGAAGGCTATATCTCAAAATGATGTTATGTTGACTTTGCTATTTACAGTTACTATTTGCTATTACAGTCACTTCACATAGTCTTTACCGAAATCTTTATATATTTTGACACTGAACATTTTAGGTCTTCTGCTTAACAGATAAAGAGAGTGACATCATGCCTTCCAAAATGTGCAACTGATCTATTAAATTGAGTTAAATGGGTTCAGTAAAAGAATGGATGGTTGTACAACATCAGAAGTCCCTTTGTTGAAAAGGCATCTACTTTGAGGCTTTAGCTGGTTTATAGTAAATCAAAATTTACTTTCTATTTTTGTGTATGTGTGTGTCACATTATTGTGGATGAATTACAATTTCTTCACAGAGAACTACTTCAGCTAATTAAAATTTTTTGAGTGGTATCATGAAGGGCTCATTTCTGATCATAGAGCAACTCTTTTATACATTTAGGTCTAGATATTGACTTGGATTTTCCATTCCATCCATTCATTTTCTCTTCCAGCTATTACTATTTGAGGGTGGCTCAAAGCCTGTCCTGACAGCATTGGACAGATTGGAATCAACACTAAAGAGAATCTTAATCCATTGTAGGCATATTTATATATACACACACACACACACCATACAATGGCTTCTCCACTAAGTATAGCCTCTATGTCTGGGGAATACGTATGTTAAGAAAACTTGCACAAGAAGAATATGCAAAGTCTAATCTTTATTTTAAATATTGTCATTTACAGAATACGCCATCATAAGGTTCTTTAGAGATTTCTGTTCATATGGACAGTGAATGTGTTAGGAATTGTTAGCCATATTTGTGAAGTTGCAAGACAGCAGTACTAACCACTCTGCCACAGTTCCACTCCCTGGACATTTCAAAGCACTGCATTTCCTCAAGAATGTTTGATTTCTGCAAATATGTGCATGGCTGAGATGAATGTCTTGTTTTATGACCTGTGCTTCAGGTGATGCCTGCACATTCTGTTGCAAAAGTTATGTTTAATTCAATGATGACTGGCTGTTTAATTCCTGAGGCAGCCTATCATTCCTAAGCCTTGGCACTGCCACCATAATTCTTAAGAGAATGAAATGAGATGCATGACTTCCAAGCAGTTCCTTTTGTGACTGATCTGATGACAAAAAATTGCTTGAGACATTTTGTAGGTCATCTTGTTGCTTTTTAGTAAATTTTGAGATGAGAGTTAATACCACGGTTAGCAAGACTCAATGACTTAATATATCATAATTTATGATTGTGTTTGGGAGGAGTAGTATAAAATTGAAAATGGTTTATACAAGTAACTATCACTCAGAGTGAAAGACATCCATGATCTTTTCTAAGCATGCTTCATATATACAGGGTAAGTCAAAATTATGTTAATTCTAATGGTACTGCTGTGTATATACTTGTGCAATTTTTGTGGACAATTTATGTGTCACATATGGTACATGTGTTGAACATGATGGCGACCAAGTTGAGACATTCCTGTAAAACGTCTTGCACATATGAAGTATGTTTTGTGAATAAATTGTTTCCGACATTCAAATGTTAACATAATTTTGACTCGCCCTGTATAAGTGGATCGGGGTGCAGAATGCTTCTAGAATCTGTGTAGTAAAACATCTTTATAGTAAGAGTACTGAGAGAGAACAATTAGCCCAGCTTTTTAGATACCACATTCAAAGTTTTGATTTAGCAGGTGGAAGTGGTTATTAATGTTTTCATGCAAGGACACACTGCATGTTATATTACATTTCTCAGTTTACCAATTAATAAGGGTACACATCTCTGCTGTTTTAATTGGCCCTGAACCACTTTAAGATGTTACTAGGACCCAACTGAAGATCTAAACAGACTTCTGTGTAAAGACTCGTATTCTGGAGAGAGTCAAAATGTTCTCAAAGAGTATGTGCACAGACAAAAAAGGTAATCGCTAGCAAGTTTAAGTGATCTTTCAAGTGTTGTTCTTTTGGACTGTGTAACAGTCGTGCAGTTGGTTACGGTCCTGTCTAAATCCTTCATTGACTCAGATTGGATTTTTGACTTGATTTCAGTTTGTCTGGAGTTTATATGTTTTCTTCATGTCTGTGTGGGTTCTTTCAGTATTCCACTTTCCTGTCACATCCTAAAGATACACAAGCTAGGTTAATTGTTGTCTTTAAACCAGAGATGTTAAACTTGTATCCTGGTGAGCCAGTAAACAACTACTGTACTTTTGACTTAATCTTAACGGTTTTGCATATAAAGATTCTGAACTCTTAATTGCTTTCTTTTACATATAACTGACAGTAAAACGATAATGAGATGCAAAGTGCGCCACAAGATGGCCAGCTACCTTGATAGCAGTTGTATCTGTGTCCATCATGTAATATCTGTAAAATATTTAAAAATGAAAAAGCAAAGATCAAAGAAGTTATTATTCTGCCCTCCACAAAACATTTGTATAGTTTTCTCAAAAAACAAACAAAACAATTCCACATTTTTGGAAAATCTATACAGAGTGAGAGCACTAACAAGCCTTTAAGGTGGGCTTCTGATTAAGAAACAATTTGGAAAAAGAGAATAGTGTGCCACCAGGAATGGAGTCTGGCACCCATAAGTTAGTTGCTTATCTGTTGGTTAACTTTGCATTCCCTTATTGTTTTTTGTCTGATCAAGGAAAGCAGAATTAAAATAAATAAATAAAAAACAGGCAATTAAAAAGCAGGTAAAATAAGTATGTTTCATTTAGAGCAATGCTGATAGGTCATTTATCCTATTGGAATACCTAACAAGAAAGTACAAGCAGTAGGTGGTGATGCTATTGGAGGGGTGTGATTGGATAAATTTGTTGTGGTTCTGTTTTAAAACACATGGTTTAAATACTTTAGTCATGATCAATATTATGATATATATATTTTTTTAATTATTTAAACAATAGAAATCATTTCACTGCTGACAGCAGTCTATAGAATATGTGGAAGTATGTGTTTTTCATTTTAAATATTCTTCACAGTAAATGTTATAAATAATAATTAACCAAAAGTCTACAAGTTGTAACTGCTTATAAAAATTAATCATGAATGTTATTTCCCATTCTTGGAAAGTAAAGCTAATGACAAAGAAACTAGACATTAACTGAGCAAAAGTTTTTAGTTGATTGTGTTCTTAGTTTGTCTGCTTGTAAGTTGCTTGTGTTTGAGAATGGGATGACAACGTTTTGTTAAGAAATGCTAGCAAATGCCATCTTTTAGATTATCTCACTTTTCCTTTATCATTTGGTTTTAAACTGAAATGTGTAGTACATTGCAGTATGAGCTGAGATGTACATCTACATTATCCTCAAAACCTAGTGCATGATGTCACTGTGTGGTCGCTGCAAGGGTGCAGTTCAGTAAAAGGTGCAAGAATAAGTGCTTGCCCTTTGTGTTTCTTGTTTGTAATAAGAAATATTAACTCTGCTAATCCATATACGATGCATACAAAATGAGCGCATACTGCAGAAGTTGTATTTGACTATAAGATAATATACATTTACAGTGTCAGTCTTTCGTATTACTCTTGCCATTAACAGTGCAGGGTCTTTTTTTCAAGGCAGTTGTGCCAAAGCCACTGTAACTAAAGGCAGAAACTGTCCAGTCATTGTTTGGAAACGTGTTATCTAAGGTAACTGAGCTTCAAAGCTTTGGAAAGCTTGTAGTATACTTGAGCACAACCTCTTTGATCTCAATTGATCTGTCCAGGTAGTGTCAATGATGCCTTTGTGTTGTAGTGTTTACTTGTATATTCTATTTAGCTGCACTCAATTTTGAGATGAATGTTTTAATCACTACTTCTTTAATATCAGTGTAAGTCAGATTTTACACAAACAAGGTGTTACTGCAGTGAGGTGGGTTACTGTCTACGGAACTGTTTTCATTGCAGCAGTAATTTTTTACTAAAAAAAAAGTGGCTACAATTTAAAACCCAACGGTATTGTGGCCATTCTGAATCTGAATTTGGCACCCCTTTTCTAAACTGTGCACCCTGTGATGAACTAGACCCCCATCCAGGAATGGGTCCTGCTTTGAGCCCATCATGGCCAAGATACTCCCCCATTCTGCTACTTATTTAGTAATGTGCAGATTCATTCATTCTTTTTTCAAATAAAATGTTTTTTGGGGTCTGTTAGATTAAGAAATTGTTTGACACTGATCAGATACACATTAAGATCTTCAAATACTTTATACTTTTGGCTTTACAGTCATCCTGTGATTGTTTGAACAGTTCCTGTCAATTTTCTCTTGCAGGGCATATAAATCATCACCACCCTAGCCTGTCTTTGTCACTCGGACACTGAAGCTTATTTGTTTCTCCCGTGGTCAAAAAGGTTTCATCCAATTTTTAAGACTTCTGATCAGTGACTGTCCAGGTGTGTCCGAGTATACCCTGTAGTAGTCGTATGTGCTCACTGAAGGGTGAGTTTCTACCTTGTATGCATTTTTGTTGGAAGCTGAAAATTGTTAGATGGTATATTATACACCTGAAGCAGTGAAATATGCATTATGTGTCACTGTTAACATTGTTAGGAGAACTTAGGGAGCACACTAGACGCAACTCTTTCATTAGATGACCGGTAGTTCTGAAGGTGGAATCTCCATGTCAAGCTCAGAATATACTGTCTGGTTGCAATGTGGAATTACAACTTGGACAGGGGAGGGCCTTTTTCTTGGCCTTGCAGATTTCCACCACTCTGCTGCTCCTCCTTTCTGTTTGAACATTTATTGTAACAGAAATGCCACTCGGATGTCCCCCTGGGAATAACTGATGGTAAACCCATTAAACGAGTTTATACTGCATTCCCTTCAGTGGGAACTGGATATGTCATGCTTGTACTGCTCCCCGAGTCATGGTTCTCATGCGAAACTGTACATTGTTTCTCTTAATTTTTAAGGAATGTTTGGGCTTGTCTTACTATGATTGGGAAGGAGTGGTATAAGAGGGCACGTGATAGTAAATTTAGTCTAACACTGTACATGAAAATCCTGAAGCTATGGAGGTTGGTAAAGCATATCCCTCTGCCAAGTCATTCTTTTTATTTTCCGACCGCTTTTACAGCTCTGCTGGACAGTTGTTCACATTACATCACTGGAAATGAAAACAGAAGATGAAAACTGAGATGAAAAGAGAGAGGGGGAGATAGAGGGCGAGATGAAGATAGCATTTCCCACATATAATGGAGAAAACTTGAGGGGATGACCCAGTTTTGTGGTGAAGGGGAAGTTATATTTAGACTAAAGCTGCCACTTGCTGCTGTCTGAGGCCATGTGTTTTGTATTAGTTGTGACTTGCTCAATAAGTTTTACATCCTTTGAACGCATCTGCTGTTGGCCTGAACTGAAGTGTCTTGGGTCACTGAGGTTTCCTTGATTCTCCTTTAAAACTGAAAGCATGTTTCCTTCATTGCGAGTATGGCTCTGGTTATATGCATAGTGGCCTTCTCCCACTTAGTGGCACTTTGAATACAGTAATACAGCAGTAATACGGTCATTTGTAATTCTGTTTCACCTTTTGAAGTCAAAACGATTCAACACAACTTATTGCTAAGTTGTTAGCCAAGTGTTGAAACTTGAAAGCATATTATTCACATGTGTTTGAGTATGCCCTATGATAGGACAGGGTTGTCCAAAATTGACACCAGTTCTATTGGGATAAGGATTGTTTCTGTAGCTCACAACTAGATAAATGTTTCAGAAAATGGATGGATGTATTTATTTATTTTAATAGGTTGGTTGTAGCCCTCCATTAAAAACACTAGAAAATTAAAATTATTTGTAGTGTTGCTACTCCCCAAAAACCATATTACGTTTATTGTGGTAGCATAGTCTTTTTTGCTTTAGGTAGTTTTACATCTGGAATAAAAGCAAAATGCTGAACTAATTCCTAACCAGCTGGAAAAAAAATGGCAATTACAAGAAGTTTTTTCTTACACAAGTGACATGGTGGCTAGTGCTGCTGCCTCACAGTTTCAGGGTTCTGGGTTCAAATCCTGGCTTGGGCGCTGTTTGAATGTTATTCTCTGGATGCTCTGGCTTTCATTCCACGTTCCAAAGAAAGGTTAACGGAGACTTTAAATCTGATATGTGTACCCTTAGCATTCCTCCTATGTCTTTCATCACTATCTTCTTGTGTCTCAACATCTCTTGGCCAGTGCTTCCTTACTCGATAGCATTTCTGTAAAGCCTGCTTCTCCCACTCTGTCATTGCTAAGCACCTTGCTTGCCCCTAGTCTGCTTTGTGTACCAGCAACGGCAGATGAGACCTTATTACTTGCTGTAAAAAAAAAAATCACTTGTATCCTTGTGAATGCTTCCCATCTTTGAAAGAGAGCCAGGATGCACCTCATTAGTATTTAGCAACTAAGCATCGCTCAGTACATTATTCACTTCGTAGTCATTGAAATGCTCCATTTTAGCTCCTTTTTATAAACGAAAAAATCACAATAAGGAATTTAATTTCACACTCCCAACATGGTGTAATCAGTAATACTGTCAAATTAACTAATCAGATTGCTTAGAGGGATTGTATGCACACACACGCGCGCGCGCACACACACACACACACACACACACACACACACACACACACACATATATAGCATTGCATTATATAGTAGATAAATGTATATAAATGTAGTGGAAAAGAATGCCAGAAATGTCAAGGGACAGAAATAATGATTTGGAAGTAAAGCTCAATCTTTTTAACTTCATTTAAATATTACCCCCCTCAATCTGTTCTCCACACAGTCTGTAAAATGGAGATAATGACATTTGGAATGTGGATTTGTCCAAAGTGTGAAGTCAGAGTGTTCGCTCCTTGTCAAAGCAATCCAGTGTGCTGATAAAATTGAAGAACGAATCCCATTAGCATCACTTAGTTCCATTTTGGCACCACTGGTGGGGGTATCTGTATATCTGCACCACCTTTCCATTCTTCATCTAACTGGCTCTCAGAACATGGACTGACTAATCCTTGGACAGGAAAGCCTCCCACCCTCTTGACCAAACAACAGTTGTGTTTTTGTTTAATTTTTTTATACCATGTGCTTTGTCAGCTTTTCGGAGGAGGATGGAGTCGTGCCATCACAAAACATCTTCCTTCAGTTGGACTGTTAAGGTTAACTGGTCATCTAGCAATAACACGCCATATGCTCTTCAGGGTAATATTTCACATGACTTGCACTCTGGTGTAGTGACCCCAGGCTGTAATATTTGATGCATTTAAAAATGTTAAGATTGATTCTCTGAGAATTTGTCATTTGGCAAGCAATGAAATGAAAAATTTTGTCCACTACTTGAGAATGACCACCCTAGCCAAAATATATCCTTACTAAGAGGCCAGTTATGATAACAATGGGTTCAGTGACATACACAAATGAAGAGCATTACTAGATGAGGGTCTTTATAGTGCCATCTCATCTATACGAACTTCATTACGGCTACACCTCTGAGGAATATTAATCTACAACTCCACTCCTGTATTTGAGGTCATGAATGTATGTCAGAGATCCTTGAATCTCCTGAAGCTCCTCTCGCACTCAATTGTCTCTCAGGATTATGCTAAAGTTGACCCATTAATTGGGTAAGCATTTGAAGCTCCTTTAAATTGTGTCTGGATTATTATAAAACCAAGTTGAATATCTTACTGCTCCGAATGATTAGCTATGCCATCTGTTTATTGTTGTCTGACAATAGTAATTAAATGGCAATGTCCCAAGGCCCATTTTTGTCTGAGTATATTTAATCAGGTTATTTTTCCTCTGAATCTGTTTGGTTGTGTAGTCATTTCTCTGTTTTCATCTGGAATCATTTCTTACATTTTTGGGCCTTTTGCTTTATGTCAACTATGGATTGTTTACAGTCTTCCCATCAGGGTGGCACTACAGGAGCCTTTGGTCCGCAGCAGCAGGCTCAGGAACAGTTTCTTTCATAACACCATTACCTTTCTGAACTCAACCCTTACCACTCCATAGCCAACCTTTCTAAATATCAATAACTTCTGTTTACATACTTCTATTCAATACATAACATTTCATATCTATATTTTTTCATATAATGTATCTGAACGTACTGATCAGTATTGATATCTATATACTGTTCTTTGTATATACTACTACCTGTAAATTCAAATATCATATAGATGTGTTACAATACAATACAATACAGTTTATTTTTGTATAGCCCAAAATCACACAGGAAGTGCCGCAATGGGCTTTAACAGGCCCTGCCTTTTGACAGCCCCCCAGCCTTGACTCTCTGAGAAGACAAGGAAAAACTCCCAATAAAACCTTGTAGGGAAAAATGGAAGAAACCTCGGGAAAGGCAGTTCAAAGAGAGACCCCTTTCCAGGTAGGTTGGGCGTGCAGTAGGTGTCAAAAGTAGGGGGTCAATACAATACAATATACACAACAGAACAATTCCTTAAGACAGCATAATAAAAATTTTAGAATTACGGTTTAACAGTAGATGATATGACATAATTAGGTTTGGATATTTTTAGAGTCCTGGAGACCTCATCCATCTAGCTGCATCTCCATTTGGCCATGCCACGGCTGAAACATTGCTCCGATGAAAGGACCTCTCTTTCCCATGATTCCTGTGATCCTCCATCAGGGATGACTTTACCATAGGCAGGCAAACAACTTGGCAGGTGGGCCGTGGCACCAATGGCCACATTTGGGTACCGAGAAAAGAAACAGAATAGGTGAGGGTTAGTATTCAAATATAATTATCATGTTACTTATGTTATAGTGCTAATGACTAACAACAGAGATGCAGTATGTACAGTTAATCAGCAGCTCTAGTCAGGATATGCTAAACTGAAGTAGTGAGTCTTCAGCCGGGATTTAAAGGCTGAGACCGAGGGGGCATCTCTTATGGAAGCAGGAAGACCATTCCACAGTTTAGGGGCCCTGTAACTAAAAGCTCGACCTCCCACTGTTATTTTATTAATCCTTGGAATCCTAAGCAGACCGGCATCTTGAGATCTTAATGTGCTCAGGTTTGTAAGTCATGATAAGTTCAGACAAGTAAGCGGACCTTGGCCATTTAATGCTTTATATGTTAAAAGGAGGATTTTGAAATCTGCCCTAAACTTAACTGGGAGCCAGTGTAAAGATTTAAGAACTGGGGTTATGTGTTCATATTTTCTTGTTCTTGTAATAATTCTTGCAGCGCATTTTGGATTAACTGGAGGCTGTATAGAGAACAGTTTGAACAGCCAGTGAACACCGCATTGCAGTAGTCAATCCTACTAGAGATAAATGCATGAATTAATTTCTCACAATCCTGTTTATTTAGAAAGCGCCTTAATTTCCTAATATTTTTAAGATGGAAAAAACATGTTTTGGACGACTTTGTAATATGCGCTTTAAATGACATGCTAGAGTCAAAGATAACTCCTAGATTGCGGGCTGATTCAGTAAAATTAATTGGGATTCCAACTGAGTTAAATGACGACAAAATATTGCTGTGATCAGCGTCATTCCCTCCAACAATTAACATCTCTGTTTTATCTGTATTTAAAGACAAGTAGTTCTCATTCATCCATTCCTTTAATTCACTAACACAACTAATTAAAGACAACATCGGAGAAACTTCATTTGATTTAAATGAAAGGTATAACTGGGTGTCATCTGCATACGAGTGAAAATTAACATTATGTTTCCTAATGAGAGATCCCAGTGGAAGCATGTAAAGTGAAAACAGTAAAGGTCCCAGTACTGAGCCCTGCGGACACCATATTAAACTTCTGTGTATAATGATGGAGTACTGTCAACACATTTCTGTACATACTGGAATCGATTTGATAAATAAGAACTGAACCAAGCGAGCACGGGCCTGTAAGCCCAACATCGCTTTCTAGCCTGTGCAGTAAAATAGAATGGTCAATGGTGTCAAATGCTGCACTTAAGTCCAACAACATAATTACAGTGGAATTTCCTTCATCAGAGGATATCAGAATGTCATTTACAACCCGTGTTAGTGCCGTTTCTGTACTATGACCAGTGCGAAAGCCAGACTGGAATTTCTCAAATAAATTGTAATGCGAAGGTGTGACTGAAGCTGACTGGCGACTACTTTTCTAGTATTTTAGAGAGAAATGGTAAATTTGAAATAGGCCTATAGTTATTTAGTATGTGTGGGTCTAGGTCTGACTTTTTAAGTAAAGGTTTAATGACTGACACTTTTAGTGCATCAGGTACTGTGCCATGCAATAATGAACTATTGATAATGTTTAGAATGGTGCTACAAGAACATCCATTGCACTTTTACTAGTTTTGTTGGCACTGGATCTAGGGAACAAGTAGTGGGCTTCATTTTAAATTAAAGTTAAGACTTCCTGCTCAGTTACAGGATTAAAATTATTAAAGTGCTGAATGCAATGTGAGCAGGGTCTGCTAAGCTAGTATTTGGTTTGTACTGTGATGCTGAGATCTGGGATCTTATATTTTTAATTTTCTCATTGAAGAAGTTCATAAAGTCTGTACTGCTAATATCTGTTGGTATTTTGCACTGTTGATCTGAATTCCCATTTGTTAATTTAGCCACTGCTCTAAAAAGTACCCTAGGATTTTTATTATTGCTATCTATTAATGTAGAATAGTATTCTGAGCGAGCTTTAAAGAGGGCCTTTTATATTTATTAACACTCTCTGTCCATGCAATTTGAAAGACATGTAGCTTTGTTGTTCTCCATCTGCTCCAGTTTTCGACACTCTAATTTAAGAGCTCGAGTGTTTTCATTAAACCAGGGAGAGTTTCTATGTGCTTTGATCACTTTTGTTTTAGGGGAGCCACTGTGTCCAGAGCATCTCTCAAGGTCACATTATAATGTGATGTTAGCTGATCTAAATTGTTTTCCACGTTTACATTTGATGTTAACTGATCTAAATGGTTTTCCACAATTACACTCGACTTACTCAAGGTATCTATAAATTTTGAAGCAGAATTACAATCTAGATGTCGCACTGTCTTTGTTTTAATCTGAGTGCGCTGGCATGGGCAGAACTAAATCAAACGTAATTAAGAAGTGATCGGAAATAACTACATTTAATGGAGTAATATTTAAATTTTGAATTTCAACTTTGTAAGTTATAATTAAATCTAATGTATGGTTATGATTATGAGTTGGACCTTTGACAATCTGACAAAATCCTACTGAATTTAACAAATAAGTAAAACATTTGCTAAAAGTGTCAGTTTCCACATCAATGTGTACATTAAAATCCCCCATCAGAACTACGTGATCATAATTTATAGCCAAATCAGACAGAAGGTTGCTAAATTCAGTCATGAACAATGAATATGGCCCTGGTGGTCTGTAGACTAGCACTATAATTGTGTTGGAATCTGTTTTAATATTTAAAATGAATGCCTCAAAGGATGTAAAGTTGCCTAAATTTTTAGGAGTGATTTGCATTTTGTTACAATGAATTATTCCAAGGCCTCCTCCTCGACCAGAATCTCTAGACTTATGAAGGAACGAGTATCCATCTGGTGACGCCTCAGCTAGGGGAACAGTGTCACATTTACTAAGCCAGGTTTCAGTAAGAAGACACAGATCAGATTTTGTACTTAATATTATATCATTTACCAAAACAGCTTTAGTGCCAAGAGAGCGAATGTTCAATAAACAGCATTTAAAACTGCATGGTTCTTTCTGAACTGCTGATATATTTTTTGTTTTAATTTGAATTAAATTTCTATTACAGATGCCCCTGGTGGAGTGTCTAGTTTTATCCCTTGGTCTAATTATACACCTTATTTTTTGGTTATCAATTAATTTATGGTTTGTTTCAAGACTAAATTTACTGGATGCCCCACAACAGGGATTATGGGTAACAGCTTCAGGAAAATAACAGGTGGGATAAAGAACAGCCTGTGATTTAAGATCACATGACTGCGGCCTGGATGGTGCTCTAATCAGTCAACCAGGCAGTTTTGCTGCCATATTTTGGGATAATACATAAGATCCCCTCCAGTTAGGATGAAGACCATCTCTTCTGAAAAATCCAGGCCTTTCCCAAAAATCATCCCAATTGTTCACAAATGCTATGCTTTTATATGTGTTCTCATTTGTGTGCTGCCTTATTATACCTTACTGTCTATTGCACTTTAATTTACTATTTGCACCCACTGTCTGTTTCATCTTACTCTGCTGTTTGCACTTTCTGGTTAGATGCTAAACTGCACTTTGTTATACCTGTACAATGACAATAAAGTTGAATCTATTCCAATATAGTTTGATGGTCCTTTCTATTTTTATCTTTTATTATACTGTTGTGAAGTTGGGGGGCTGAACGCACTCCAAGAAGATGCTGCTGCTCCTCTGAAACCCCACTTAAATGGTGATACAATAAGAAACATTACACAATCCGTTATTTCACCAAGTAATATTTTCCATTTGTTTGCGCTAATGTGATCTTTACTCATTTTTTTGAGACTTTCGAATTTTCATACTTCCATTATCACTAACCTGTTCTGCATGTGTAACACGGGACTTGCTTCCAAAGGTTGTAAGTATGATGTAACTTGTCCGTCTTGCGGGACATGAAAGTGTCTCTCTGTCTCTCTTCCAAAGATCACGTACCCTTTTTTATAATAGAGAGATGTTTGCATCGGTATCTTTGTTTGAACCGGACTACATCCATTTACTATCTTTTTGCTTTGCCCAGTTGATTTTTGACCTGTCAATGTTATCTGCTTTTTTCTGGATAGTCAAAATAATGCTTTGGTGGTGATTATAACTTAAAATTAATTTGTGTTGGTATCAGTTGATGAAAGGACCTCACAATAGGACATCTTTTAGGTCTGGATGATTGTTTGTTCTCCCAGAAAGACTAATTTTCTTGTGTTCTTGCACTACATTTGTTTCTAGAAGATCATAAAGTGTCCCAGATGAGTATTGGGGCGAGTATAGTTACTTGAACATCTTTAGGGTCAACATCTAGCTGATCTCACCCGTGCTACAACAGTACTTGGGTCAGCAAAGACCTTCCAGAATGACAACAACATGTTCTGCCATGCGACTTGACCTTCCTGCAGTACAGCTGTTTGTTGTATGATCATACAATGTACCGTGAGATTTGTGTTTGGGTAAAAGGGCAACTAGACAAACTTGAGAGTCAATATCCTCTCATGATCCACACCACCAGGTGAACATTACTCCAGTCATGATACACATATGACCTCCTTGAAAAACTAAACTAAATTCTGGCTGACTATCAAACCTTTTTCTTGTAACCTGTGTTTTGACAAAAACTTTATGTAAAGCAAAAGAAGCGTACACTTAGGTCAAAAAAAGGAGTCGGTTGAGTGCTGCAGGCAAAAGCAGTCAGTCATGGAATAACATAGTCGACAAAAATAACCTGAATCTCTTTTATTCCCCTTTGCACTTGAAGCATACATTTAATACTGAGTACCTGACTAATTTAGGCAGTATGTGTCAAGTCGGTAACTAAATCTCACTTGGACTGTGTATGATGAGGTAGCCAAAATGAGCTTTTGCAGACATTTAAAATGTACTTTAAAATGGTGGTTTTAAACCTGTAATATTACAAAAAGGAACATCTGGTGTACAGTGGTGCTTCATACTTCGAATTTAATTTGTTTCAGGAGTTTGTTTGAACTCTAAATATTTCAAAGTCCGAATTAACTTTCCCCATTAAAAGTAATGGAAAGTGAATTAAAGCGTTCCCAGACCCTAAACAATACAATTTCACTAAACTTAAACAGCAAATGTACATAATTTAAGGTAAAAATGACACAATTAAATGTTCTAAATAATAAATTAAAACCTGAAAACAATAAATAAAATATGTAAGCCCCGGCGATGCACTGTATCAGTGCTTGCTCCTAACCCCTCTCTCTCTCTCTCTCTCTCTCTCTCTCTCTCTCTCTCTCTCTCTCTCTGTATAATAAAATGAAAGTTGCGTTTAGGGTGGCGCGGTGGGTAGCACTGCTACCTCGCAGTTAGGAGACCTGAGTTCGCTTCCCGGGTCCTCCCTGCGTGGAGTTTGCATGTTCTCCCCGTATCTGTGTGAGTTTCCTCCGGGTGCTCCGGTTTAATCCTACAGCCCAAAGACATGCAGGTTAGGTGGACTGGCGATTCTGAATTGTCCCTAGTTTGTGCTTGGTGTGTGTGTGTGTGTGCCCTGCGCTGGGCTGGCACCCTGCTCGCAGTTTGTTTCCTGCTTTGCGCCCTGTGTTGGCTGGGATTGGCTCCAGCAGACCCCCGTGACCCTGTAGTTAGGATATAGCGGGTTGGATAATGGATGGATGGAAGTTGCATTTACTTTAACTTCATGCTCTGCAGTAAGTTCCTTTTTCACCTCAATCATTGATACTACAACCTTCTGCTTAGGCTTTGTTGCTTCCATGCTCTTCTTGGATACCTTAGTTAATAGATGGGGGTATATACAGTATGTGTACAACCAAACAGACCAAAAATAAAGCGAAAAAGCACTGAAAACACAGAAGTGTAAAGTAAGAGATGATTTCACAAGGAGAGTGAATGCTGACACTTGCTGCATAAGTACCATCTTTTGCTGCATTTTTTCACTTCAGCATCATTCAAACTTTGGAGCGCATTTGAATTCTGGGACATTCAAAGTGAGAATCGTTTGAAGTACGAGGCACCACTGTATTGCAATTATTTTTAACTAGGCTGACCCACCTTTTAAGGCGACCGACTTTTAAGTTGACCACTTCTTAAGGCAATTCAATATGTAGATCAATTTGATATTTTATACAAACTCATTAAATTTGGTTATATTGCATTTGAGCGGTATCACTTTAATACTCTTAGTTTCTGTTATTTTTGTGATGAAATTTAAACTTTTTTTTCTATATTGAGGTCGCCCTTTTGAACCCCCCTGATATTTACTACGCGGTGAGGCATTTGTACTCCATCAACATGAATTATTTCCAAAGACATAATTTTGTCTATTTTTCCAAGACCAGCGCACCAAAATTTAAAATCTGTGTGATAAGATAATGTGACAGGGTTGCGTTTAAACAGCAGAAGGCTGCCCATTTTACTAATGTCAGTACATCCCTACTAAGGTCTGGCCAGTCTCTTTTACCTCACAATTAAATGTCATTTTCCAGATCGTCAGATCACATCCAAGATGAACTGTATCTGAGGATGGAGATGAAGTCTAGGAAACAAATATACAGCTAAGGCTGAATACTTCAATTACCTAAATTAAGAGATTAGTACTGGTTAGTCATGTGACTTTTTAAGGATTATTGGTCATGGTAGTGCTTGCTGGCCTGACCTTTATTACCAGAATGTCTCTTAGACTTGTTTAAAGGCCCCAAGATCAGGTCCCTGAAATAAAATTACTTTTTAAACACCCTTGAGTATAACAGTCTTTCTAGATGAGGATCTCTTTCATTTTATTTTTTAAATTGAGTCAGCATTTAAAGAGATTAAAAAGTGTCTGGTGCTAAAATTAATCTGGTAAGTTTATGTCTTATCTGTTTTTGCACAGAACAATCCATTTCTGGTACCGGCTTTGAGGTTCATCTTTGTGCAGCCCTCTTGGCTGACACTCGCGGAGAAGAGAAAGCACGATGTGTTTATTGTAGCAAGTGGATGAGTGTGTGTGGCTTTGCTTTGTTTTAGTGCCAGATGTTAAGACAGACATCATGAGGGTCATTCATGTTTAAAAAGAAAACATGGAGGAACACAAACTGGCAGAGAATATGGGAATCCTTCATTCTTTCAGTCTGGGAGAAGCCAGCTCTACTCTCAGAAGGCTTGATCAGATTAGAGAGTTTCTGGAACAGCTTTTCATCTTTCCTCATTCCTTGATTTTCATTTGTAGCCCTAATGAGCGGCCAGTACTGATCAGCCTGTTGTGTTTGCTATTGTGTTTCTTAATTTTTTCACATTAAAACACTAATGGGGGTGTTAAGACACCATTATGACTACATATATCTGAAAAAATAGACAAGTACAGGACAGCCTTTTTTTTTTTTTTTTTAAATCCTATTTGTGAGTGCAAATCCAGTTGATCTTAATACATTTACTTTACTTTTAATCCATAATCCAGAAAAGAAGCGCAGGCATCTAGAATCTTGAAGAGATGTGAAGCATATGATGTGAGGTGGGCTTATCACTCAGTGAGCACGAACTGATTGTGTTCTCTTCTCTGAACGTTTACTAACAATTTAGGGTTGCACTAGCATCAGTTCTTTGCCAGGTCTGACACACATCCACACTCTAACCCAGCTTATTTCTTTAGAATGTGTGAGGAAACTGCTGAAACAGAAAACTATGGTGCTAAATACTGAGCTGCTATGTTACTCATGAAAATGTCAAATACAGGTCCTGAGTACTGGCACAAAAATATCACCTTTGAAAAATCAAAATTTTTTCCTTGACGTTTTCCTTACTTGTGTCTACATCTTGATTTGGTGATGAGGTTCCTAATTCCTGATACGTGATGTCTGACTTTTTAAACTTATCGGTTTTTCATTTCCCTCTTGTCTCTTAACAGTATTCACTGCTTATTAGTATGGTATGTGCAAAAAAAGATTTTTTTTTTCTTCTCAAAAAGCATTGCTTAGGTCCCATTCCAATCAACATATGTTATGGATTCATGCAAAAACAAAGCAGCTTGTGTGAAAATACTCTGCCCCCCCCATAAAACATACATCAGCCAGGGTCATCTCCATCTTCCAAGAGAGTTACTTTGTGCACCTCCGGCAGTTTTTCAGCTCTTATTTGGCTGTGAAAACTAAAACAAAAAGACAGTATCTGAGAGTGCTTTTACTTTTCAAGATCTTTGATAAGCGATGACTGGAGACCAAATGATGGGAGCAGTAGGAAGAAGCCCACCCATGCTGACATGGATGAGTTTGGCATATCAAAAGCATAATAATTTTTCTCATTTCCTTATCTTACGTTGTGTGCTGCAGTGGAGCAAGTGAAATTGGAAGAGATGAATTACATCCTATAGGTTTCGGGACAGTACATGCTGCAAGCTCATCTTCCTTAACCTACTTTCTTTTCTGCTAAGTTTCACAACAAGCAATCTTTAAATCTATTTAAACTCTCCACAGATATACCTTATGGTGTTTCATTCTAGTCTGAGTGCTACCCTGGAAGAGGCACTCTTGGGCAGGTGCTTGTCAATTGATAAAAATCTATCCGTCCTAAATTGATTTCAGTGGCATTTTAGAAAACATGCAAAATAACAATGCTGTTCAGCAGAAAACTCAAATCCAAGTTAAGTCACAATAAAGATCTATAGTTCTAACTGACTTGTGTCATTGGGGGAACCCAAGGTGGGCATTATCCTTATCGTTGGAAAGCAACTGCTACAACATACGCACAGAGTTAATGCTTATTGGACACTACCAGGCCTAATGGAGGACTCCTTAGGAGGCAGCAACAAACATTCAGGCCAGTTTTGTTCTTGCATGAAAACCTGGCACCAAGTTGGGTCACTTCACCACCATGGAAGATGTGGCTGCTGCATGATCTAATAATAAGGCCTGCAATGTTCCCATGACAAGGCCCTGCCAACAAAGCAAGGCACGTCCCGTCATCAGTCCCTGCTTTTAAATGTGAACTCATGGGAAAGCTATTTCTGGATTTGTTCCTTTATAGTTTGCGGGAAATTATGCCAGCACTCAGTTAGCAGGTGCAGCATTGTAAGGAAATGAAAATGCAGGCCTAAAAATAAAGGCGTCTCCTGATGTTTTAACATGATGAGGGGTGAAGGGAAAGAATGAAGGCATGTGTTGTTTTATGTCTTTAATTTTATATTCCCTAGCAATAGTATTACAATGCAAGAAAGAAAGAAAGCATGGATAAAAAAAATGTGTATCTTACGGAGAAGTGATGGGAAGAAGCATTCAGACTTCTTATCTGAACTGCATTCTTTCCTTCTGTGCAGCACATTTTAATTATATATATATATATATATTTAAACTAAGTCTGAAGAGTGAAACTCTGGCTTATTGGGATGTTTCCTCAGCTACATCACAGATGGGAGGCTGGCCTCTCTAGGTGTTCACCTCAGCCAGTCATCACTTCCTGGAGAAACTTCCCACAGTCCAATTATTTAAAGTTGTCTTCCTAACAATATAATGCAGTTTTCTCTCATCAGATAACACCCACTGCAGAAAATTTACAAAAATCCTCACTTAACTATTTAATATTTACATCAGCATAAAATCATTGTCATTTTAAATGACTTATTTTAATCCTTAAGGAGGCTAATCTTTGTTTTTGGTGATTTTCTTGAGTTGTGGTGGCCACAAGGAGAGGTAGAGTTGTGATAATAAAATAGCTGCATGTCTGACTGGTGCAGTTATTACAAAGGCTGCAGCTAACTTCTAGTGCCTCATTTTAATGGTGTTATCAATGCCTTCCAGTGGATGTTGTGACTGTAGTGGAAATTTATATCCAGCCTGACTTAGTAGCTTTCTCATTCCACTTTTCATGCTTGTGGATGCAACTATTTTTTTCCCCAGAGTACACATATTGTATTGTATAACGCACATAAATGTATTGGGAATGTGGGGAGTTTTTGTGTTCCATACACCGTCATTTTGAAATCACCGTTAAAGTTTTAGGAAATAGCAGCATATCCATGAATTGAGCAGCTGGCCAAATGGTGTAAGGCAGCTTCTCTCAATGCTATACATCTCACTGTCCTGTATATGCAGTGTGATATCCATCCATCCATCCATCCATCCATCCATTTTCAAATCTGCTTAATTGAGTTCAGGGTTTGTTGGGTCTGGGCCACATTGTGGCTGTATTTGATAAATACAAGGAATCGACCATAAATGAGCTGCCACCTTGTTGGACCTGTGCATTTAGGAAAAGATTATACAGAAAATAATTAAAAAAATAATAATAATAACTTTGTCACCACCACACTTGCTTGACACAAAAAAAATAATGTAAATATCATTAAAGCCTGGTAATTTATCTTCTAAATTCTGACATAGTGTGGCACACACTTATACAAATGACTACACTTCATAAGGACCTCAATTAAATTCATAAGTTAAAGCATCACCACCATATATACGGAACTGTGTAATAGATATGTGGGAGCAGGTTCTATCTCCAAAGCACCTTAAAACCTAGTTTAAGCAGATTCAGTAAATTAAGTTCTCCTCGTAACACTTCATTTTTATATGGTGATTTTATATGCTGGGCTAGGTCAGAATGCTGCTTTCATGTAGTTGGTACCGGACTGGAAGGCAGTCTGTCCTGCTTAACAGACAACATAGCATAGTCACTAAATTGTCCTGAAGATGAAATCTTAGAGAGAGAGCCTTTTAATACACGAATCTATTATGTTTTAGGGCAGAACCTGCATAGACCTAAACACCATGTACCGTATGTTGTATCCTCTTAAGCATCCCTCCAAGTTTCATCTGGTACTGTTTGCGTGGTGATTTCTCACATCAATCCTGACCTCCAGTCCAGTGGTGTTTAGTGACATGGCTGTACAACTCAACAGTCTCTTCATATCCACTCATCTGTGCTCGCCAGGATTGACAGTGCCTAGGTCATATATGGTGTTTGAGTTGAGCAGAAATCATTCCACTTTATCCTGCACATATTGTTGTGTCTGTGGCCTTGGTGGCCATCTTCATGGCTTTTGAAGTTGCTTTTAGATCCCTTATGATTTATACTGCATGGCACCTATTAACTGTAACAGGGTAGAGTAGAAACTTCATGAGGCTCTTTACTGGTGTACCACTTCATATGTGTTATTCTGGAAGATTATGAGTTTTCAAATAATTGACCGATGTGTACTCAGCACAACTTTTTTTTTTTTTTTTTATATTTCTTCAGTAGTAATGTTTACAACAGACAAAATACTGCAGAAGCTTTCCGGGGATTTCAAAACATTATTTCATTTTATCTCAAATAAAATAACTAACTGATTTAATGTGATGCTGACATTTAATGGATCATTTCTTTTTATTTATAAAATTTATAGTAAAACTCAAAGTTTGATTTTGGTTTTTGTTTTGCTACACGTTTTAGTAATACACTAGGCTGACCTGCCTTTTAAGGCGACCGCTTAAGTTGGCCACTTAAGGCAATTCAATATGTAGATCAATTTGATATTTTATTCAAACTCATTAATTTGGTTATATTGCATTTGAGCGGTATTAATTAATACTCGTAGTTTCTGTTATTTTTGTGATGAAATTTAAACTTTTTTCTATATTGAGTTCGCCTTTTGAACCCCCCTGATATTTACTACGCGGTGAGGCATTTGTACTCCATCAACATTAATTATTTCCAGAGACATAATTTTGTCTATTTTTCCAGCGCATCGCGCACAAAAGCAAGGGAACAATGGGAGCACCAGAACTCTGCTCACATCATGTCGCTCCGCACCGCAAGCTGCAAGTAGTAAGTCTGTGATAAGCGGAATACCGCTAAGCTTTCCACTCACGGGACGGAAGGACAATCCCGACCGCTTTTATATAGTAAGAAAGAAGAAGAAGATATCGCACTGTCTGGAGTAGAAAATCATCTTTTACCTGGAAAAACGAAACTACAAATCCCATCGTGCATTGCAAAATGGACGGGGCGTGTGTGAAACTCCGCACCTGCGTAGCACTCACGGGACGGAAGGACAATCCCGACCGCTTTTATATAGAAGGATCATGTCTGCATTTATAAATTGACAATAAGCTTCTCCTTCAGTTCAAGATTGTTGCAGCCACTTCAGCTTTCACTGTGTCCATTTCAATTCTTTACCAAGCTCTGTGGGGTACTTTGAGGTTATTTAATGTTTACGGATAATTAAAGCATTGATGTTGGTGGAACCGGTTGACAATATGAGGAGAGGATATCTATACAAAGTTAACAATAACAGCAATTATATGTAGCTTTGGATAACAGGATGCTTCCTCCAGGCTCTCTTAGGTCAGGAGAGCTTTACTCTTGTTCTTTAGTCAGCCTCCACATAGGCACAATGTCTTTAACCCTTCTGAACAATCACCTTCATACTATATTAAGAACTTTACAAGGGGCTACCAACCTTTTACATAGGTCTAAATTATTTGAATCACACATGTAATGTGGCATTTAAAGCCACTCTGGTGAAAAAAATGGTTTTTTTTTTTTTTTTATATATATAAAACAGGGAGGCATCTTTAGTGACCAACATGAAATAGATAAGAGCTACAGCCCTTGGACTAAAGTAATGATCATTTAGTTCAGTAATTAAAGTTGCTCATTTTCCTGCATTAAGAGAGATTGGCAGTTTGTAGGTTCAAGAGGAATTAGTGGCCAGCGCATTGTATACCTAATAAAATGTGCTCACTTCCAAACACTGTACTGATCCACTTACATTCTAGAGTTTCTAAGTTTCAGATCTTGTTGAGGGTGACTTCTTGTTTCTCATATTTTCCTGTTGAGTTATTGCCAACATTCCATGGAATCCTTTAGTGCTTTAGAGACCTGCTGGACAACAAGAGATAATGAAGATGCTGTATAATATAATAGTGTTTGGACCGAGTGGAATGTTGTCTTACTGCCTTGCTATCCTGTGTGCGTATATAAGTATGTACATTCTGTAGTCAAACGGTATCCTGACAGCAGGCGGCTTTAACTCTGTCCCCTTCTCTTTGGGATTATCTCTCATTTCTTGAACTCCCTTTCATTTTTTTTTGCATTAATATTTTGTGAAGGTTCTGCACGTGCTGTACTAGCTGAGTGTCTTTGATCCTCATTATCTTACAGTTGTGATTTTTAATTAGCTGACCTTCCAGAGGACCACCATTTATTAAAAAAAAACTGCACTCTTCACTGCCAAAGTACACAGATCGCTGGAAACGCAAGCTATGGCACATGTTCTGCCAAGAAAAGTAATGGCTAAATCTAGTAAGGCTGAAAAGCAGTGCAGCTCAACGTTCTGCCAATAATTTCTAGAAACCTGAACAGCCTTTTGGGATTTTTATTTTTCTTTTTTGTCATACCTTTTTGCAGTTGGAAGTGACATGGCCACTTTCACACATTCTTGCTCTCCAGAAATGCATGATATATACCCAGCAAATCGACATTTGAGATGAAATTCTAGTGATAGGGCAGGTTATTCTTTCCCCAACTAGGCAACAGAAATGACTGACTGAATTTTTCTGATTCTTATGCTTTTGAGGATGGACTTTTAACTACATTGAGGCAACATATTGCCCCCAATAAGGACCCATTGTTATTTATTGTGTACATCATTAACTAAAAAATGCAGTTAAATGGCATTCCTAGCAGAGAATTTTCGTGTATTGTATCCATTTTTACCAACTTTAACTGTACTTTCTTTTCGCAGTGCTGAGACAATGCACTAAGGTCCCCTGGCAACTCAAAAATGGTATGTGATCCCTGTGCATGGAATTGTGTTAAGATAACCCACATTGCTGACCACCACACATTTATCTTTATTTTTTATTTAATTGCTGTTCGGTTCAGAAGAATTTGTTAACTAATCAAGAAGTCCCTGTCTTGGTCGCACTGTTGTCTGTTGTGAATCTACTTCCTTCTCTCATTTTCCAAAGGCAATGCTCTTAGGAGCACTATAATGTTTTGTGTGTGTGTGAGCGTTGTCTCACAAAGGCTCAGTCAGAACTTCTTTTTCATGATGTCTATTTCAGCAGGTGTTGTCAGAAGCTTGAACAGTATCAAGTATAGGAATACGGTCAAAGTGGGCCAGTGACAAGCCATTAACGCACAGCCTGGAAAGTAAAAACCACACTATGTACAGTTTACATAACAGCCAACCAAAAACCCAGTCACCCACACTCATACAACACATATGTCAAACCATTTCTTAATTTAACCAAAGAACGTTGACGTTTATAGTGATGCAGTGTTGACAGGCCAAAGATTTACCTTCGTGCTTATTCTCCCATTGCCAAGTTGCTGCTGTTGCACTTGAGTAGTCTTTTTTTTTTTTTTTGGAAGAATTTAAGTACACAAGCCACAGTACGCATAGTGAAGAAAACCATAACCAGCTGTAAGAGCACAGTTTAGAGCTATACCCTGCATTGCTGTAAACGCAGAATGCACTGTCTGCTTTTACTGGCTACCACAGTGACTCTTATCCCAGTGGCTTCATCATACTCCTACATTACACCATGAAGTGGAAATAGCGCTCTATTTTATATATATATATATATATATATATATATATATATATATATATATATATATATATATATATATATATATATATATATATATATATATATATATATATATATATATATATATATATATATATATATATATATATATATATATATATATATATATATTATATATATATATATATATATAATATATATATATATAATATATATATATATATATATATATATATCTCTTTCATGCAGGACCAAATCCTGGCATAGCCTGCTGTTAGGACATGATGCCTGGGTGTAGCAAATGGCAGTGATAGGCTGAGTATTCTCTGCCCTGGGAGATCTGTGACCCTGTGACACGTGCTTTCGTTTTTGTCTTTCCCACACAGTACTGCATGACACAGGCTAAAGTGCTGCTATATATAAGATTGTGAGCCATTCATCTGGCCAGCATTGAAGCAGCAATTTGTCTAGTGCTATGAGGATTTGCTCTAGGGTAAGACTTTCACATTCATCCTTGTCTCAACTATGAATAATCACTGAGCCAAGATGAACTATTTACTTATACCAATGCAAGCTGTGCTGCCGATTAAAAACAAAAAACATGAAGTTTAAAGGGAGAAGAGTATATTAGTAAATGTAAAGTCAGACAGAAGCCACACAATCTGGCTGGTGTGTATTTGAAATATTTTATTTTACATAGTGTCAATCATGTATGGCATTCGTGTGGCTGCCCATGGTTATGTTTTTGTAATTAATTTCTACTCCTTAGCTCCACCTCCAGCCGGGTTTTCTTTAAGCACCAGTGTGATTTACTTTCTGCTTCCTTAGGTTAATAATACTGTTAGCCTGTCACAGGTTTGAAGTAGTGACCTTATGAGATTAATCCTGTTTCTCACAGGTATTCTTCCCCATCCCCAGAGCAATTAGCCTGACCTCATACAGGGTTCAAGTGACCCTCCAAGTTATTAACTCCATCTCCAAAGAAATTAGCCTTTCTTTATTTAGGCCTTAACTCACTCTTGTTAGTTATTAATCCCACCTGTCATAGTAGTTATGCCTTTGCTGCCCCTCACAAATTTGCTCAATTTACTACAGGGTTAAAGTGATTAGCCCAACCCTCAAATGGTTCTCTTAGGGTTACTAACCTTCATGGTATTCTTAGGCTTTTGTAGTGGTTTTTTTTTGCATTTCAGGTGTCCAGATGAGCAGAATAATCAAAAATGATTAACTTATTTCTGGTACTTTTTGTTTTGTTTGGGTTCTTTTATGCTCTTCATTTAAAGAAAAGTGTTGAGTAGATTTTTGCAGGAAGGATTCAGTAAACTGCATTTCACAGAACTGTCCAAGGGTACACCCAATTCTTGCACCAATGTAGTGGGGACAGTTGGTCATGCATGTTTCATGCCATTACTGCCTGGGGTAATGGCAGAGGCTAGAGAGACTCTTGCTTACTTTTCCTCTCTCACTCACACCAAATAACACTATCTGTAAAAATTTAATCAGAGATGGAAAGAAATCAAAGAGCTACAAGCAAGAAATTCTATGTAATTCTTAGCATCAAGCTACCCTGTACCAGCTGTTATAAGAGGTCTCAAGGTGACTTCGTGGGTAGGGGTTCCAGGTGTCTTTTATTAGTAGATGTGCAAGGGCATTGCTGGCTTAAAAAAAAAAAAGCCAAGATGGGCCCGTTGGGGTGGGATTAAAGTAGGACTTGATGGCCTCTTTCTCCCCCTGCTCTGATCTACTCGTGCTGCTCAAATTAGACACATCTCCCTGCTGCCAGCCACTCCAGGCATTTTGAATGTAAAAGCTTGTCATTAATAACCTGAAATGTTAATTCAGGCCTTAGTACATTTTCATTCAACCAGTATGTAATGGTTTGCAGTTTTTGTCTTATTTACATACATGTTAGAGCAAGGTGAAGTGCTTATAGTAAAGCAGGAAGGTCTCGTACTCATCAACAGATTACCACGCTGATCAAGTATGGTGGTCTGGTACCAGAAGCCATCTATCAAGCACAGAGTCAAACCATAGCCTAAATACACACATACTAGTCTTTTCATGTTGCACATTTTCTCAGTCACTTTACAGTGTAACATATCATAACTTAAGATGCTAACATATATATTAGTGGCTCTAACTCCAACTAGGAAGACTGTGGTGTCTTTCAAGGTGTGAACAATCCAATATTAATTTTACAGTGTAGTCTGTCACAATATGCACATGCTCCCAAAACTAAATTAAGTTGGTTTCACACTGGAATCAATAAATATATAAAATATACAGTATATCACAGCCCTACTCTCATGCAGATAATCTGTCATTATAGCATTTCAGTTTAATATATATGTATAGAAAAATGCTCTGATATAACATAGCAAACCATAACTTTCAGTGCCATATAGACTTTAAAATATCACAAGTCACAGATAAGGTTGGGTACAAACATTCATCACAACTGGTCTCTCATTCAGATAGTCCTTCTCTGTTAAATATGATACGATTTGAAAATGGCAAATCATTCCATTCAACATGGGACATTACAGCTTACAATTTATCATTGTTTTCCTATCCTGCTTATCTAGGGCATGGTTTTAGGGCAGCAGTCATTGTGTGCAAGCCAGGAACACCATCTAAACAGACCTTCACTAGCTGGAATTTAGCAATATTGCTTCACCTAACCTGCATGACATATTGAAACCCATGCAAACCCCATTCATGGAGCACCAGGAATGTGAATCCCAGTCTCCTTATTGCAAGGCAGCAGCTCTACCATGGCCCATACAAGTTATGTGTAAATGAGAGATATAGATATAGATATATATAGATATACAGTATATAGCACATCACTGATACAGACTGTTAGCTATTAACGTGTACATATAATTGAATTTACTCACACATGCATCACTGCTGTTGCCAGTACAGAAACTCTGTATTTATTTATACAGTAGTTTGTTGATCACATCTTTCCTGATACTCATAAGTAAAGCATAGGCAAACACCCTAGCCAGCTCAGGGTAGCACTTAATCAATTGTTGGGACATTAAATTTTCTGCTTAGCGGTATAAAGATGACACCCTTTTTTCACACTCTTCTTGCTAGTATGCAAAGGCATCAAGCAGTATAAAGTTATTGGGTCTTTATAGCACCAGTGTTCAATGAGGGTGTCACACCTGCATTTTTCCTATTAATGCTGCCCACCACACAGAATGCACATTTTTTACTCTTTTACTGTATTTCCCCTGATTTATAGACTTTAATACATGCTTTCTCTCTTTCCACTGCTATGTTAAAATACTTTGTATTTTTAACTTCCAAAAGATCATTGAAAACATCTGGCTTTACAACTGTAAGCAGTGCTTCCTCACCCTCCTCCAGCCTTCAAAATATCCTTTTCTGGTCTCCAAGCGGTGGTCACTGGTGGCATGCAGGTGTTCAGACTGCTCAATGAGACAGAGTTTGTAAGAACAGATGCAAGCACATTATGATGGAGAACTGTCATCTTGGTCATCTTTTTGTATAAATTTTATGTCTTCACTTTTTTCTCAACATGAAATCCCACCAGCCCTGTCACCCCAACACCTCTTGAACCACCTGGAACAGTAGGAAACATTAGCCACTAACTTTTGTCATATTTTATTCTGAGTTATATTCCATATAACCTATGAAGTGAAATTCTCAGCGATGGAAGTTGTATGTGTTGTGTTTTGAAAAGCATGAAAATAAGAATTCTACTCCGTACAATCAAAAAAAAATTTGAAACTGTACTTATTACACTGCATTGTTTTGACAAGTCAAAACATTTAATTATATATATTTTTTTTATAGTTTTATTTGAAGAAAATAACATTGCACACAACCAAGTCAAACTTATACAACAAATGACTTCTTAGTCAAACTAGAAAAGCAAAGATGAAAACAATAAATATAAGAAAGTTAAAGGAAAGCAGGAACAAAAGAGAGAATACCTAATAAAACAGAATTCAACACCCCATCCGATACTTTGGAATTTTGACAGAACCAGCAGCATTGGTCACCTGTTTGTGGTCACCGAGTCAGCAATAGTAATCAACAATCATTGTTTTATGCTTTCTATGTCAGGTGGTTTGCCCAACTGGGGAACCAACACCTGTCTTCTTGTATACCTCGTCTGGGGAATATCACTCATAGTGCAGGTTTCAACTCCATATTTATGCCAATGATATTCAGCCTTATATGACAATAAATAAGAATGCCTTTACTGATTTCACTGTACTTTCTGATTCGGAGCTAGTCAGTTCATTTAAGTGACATAGGTGGCCTCAGAGGGGCACTGTTTTGGTAACTCAGTGGGTGTGTGCCCCCTAAATACCTACCCAACCATGCCTTCCCACCCCTCCACCACTACCTGTCTATATGTTTTGATTGTTTCAAAAAATTGTCTCCTGAATGAGCTTGAATTTGTTGCAGCTAAATGTGGACAAAACTCAAATGTTATATGTTGGACAAGATATAATTGTGAATACCCTATCTGACGACAATTTATTTTTCCAATCTAGGTGTGGTATTTGGTCGTAAACTTTGTTTTCATGCTCAAATGAAAACCAGTTATAAATCTGCTTACTGTATTTCCATTTAAGGAGCATCGCACAAATTCATCCTTATCTTAGTTTCACTGCTTCTAAAATGCAAATGAATTCTCTTATCCTTTCTTGTTTGGATTGTTGCAATGCTTTTATATAATGGTCTGCCAAAAGGATCTATGTATATGTAGTCTGCATATGGTACAAAGTTTAGCCACACATCTTCTGATGCGTACTAAGGTTTGTTCCAGCATAACCCTGGTTTTATGCCATTTGCATTGGCTCGTCCATTTGATAAACATACTAATTTAAAAAATCTAGCTTTTAAACTTCAAGGCACTGCACAATACATCTCCCTCATATCTATCAACCTTGATAAACTTTACATGCCAAACAGATCACTTTGCTCCACTAACCCTCATCTTCTTGAGGTTCCCAAACACGGGTATAAAACCTTTGGGGCTCGAGCCTTAAGCCGTTATGCTCTTAAACTTTGAAATGCTCTTCCATTTATCATTAGGCAGCTGCAGTGTTTAGAAATGTACAGATCAAGACTTACTTGAGCAAGGTTTATATTTTCAGGTATTTTATGTTCATGTATTTTATTCATTTATCTCTTTTGTTTCTTAGTCTGTTTCACCTAATTGTATTTTTATTGACAGTTGCCTTTTAGTATGTTTGTATGTGCTTTTATGATGTAAAGTGTCTAGTCTAGTGTCACTAAAATAAAGTCCTTGAAACCCTTGGTAATGTAGGGATGCTGCCATTCTTGTAGAGAGAGAGTAAACCTTCTCTGATTGTTTTCTCTTTTAAGCTGTGTGTGAGTGTGAGAGAGGCCTGAATTTGTGACTGAATAAAATACAAGCTATAACTGTACATTAGAATATTAGGCTTGATGGGGACTGTGCTGCTAATTTGTGGCACACATTTGAATTTTCTGTCTGGCATGTGCTAAGGTTTATTAAGGTGGGATATTCTAGTGATGGTGGATGAGAATACAATGTTTCTGTGGTCCAATTATATGTGTTTACTTTCAATAAACTATGCATTTATGCAAGATGTCATCTGTGCAGAAGGAACATGGTTGTAGTGTGCAAAATATTCACACATCCTTTAAATGGTTGGACAGCTTTATTTCCTTAAATCAGTCATGATCTTGGGCACTAAGGCAATCTATTATTGAGTTGGCATTGAAGTTTTACAACGGTGCCATTTTGAGTAGCCGTTGCCACGATACATTAACATGCTACTAGGGGGCTTGGTGTCAGAAGTCTCACCTCCTAAGGTCATTTTAATGATATTTATTCACTGCTCTTTTGACTTTGAGTATCGGATTCTGATGTGATTTAGATGCATGATACTAATATTTCTGGTAACAAACCCACTGTTTTTTGACTACATTTCACATTATGGTGCACTCTGCTCATTTTGTCTGTTGCTTTCTCTCCTTGCAGTCAAATATCAAAACAATGATGCCATGCTGCCCATACTGACCAGTGCTTATGAGCCTTCTCTGTGCCTCTCAACAATGTAAACACACAATACTAATTCTTTATACCTCCTTCCAAGATGTTGCCTGCTGTAGTTCATAGACTGGAAAATGATTATTGCTATGGTTTGAGTCAAATCCTGGCTTGGTTTTCACTTTATGCCTGTTGTTGCCAGTGTAGGCTGTGGTTTCCCACAACTCTGTTAAAAGATGGATTCAGAAAATGAATGCAGGTGTGGATGGATGGGTCTTTCATTACGATCACTATCCTTATGCATGTCATCCGAATCCAAGTGCAAATTTACATTATTGGCACTGTACACTTTTAAAAACATTGATCCCTTAATGGCATTTTAGTGGATTGTATGGTTCATAGAACCAATGCCTGATAACCATTTCAATCTGGGAAGAGTTTTCTGCATATCAAGTTGGTTCTTTGGGCATTGAAAGGGGTTTCTAATATTTTGGAAAAGAGAAACATTTTTAATGTATAGTAGACTATATATTGCAGAATACTAATAGATCAAGAAAGCCTTTGTGATTTTATGGAGGAAGAGTAAGATCTATTATCATGTTTTCATTATGTTACCTATTATGGATCTAAATAAACAAGTGTTCTTTCTGAAGCCCTCTTGAGGATGTTTCTTTTGTGAACCAAATATGGTTCTTCTGTGTCATTGCTCTGAAGAACTGCTTTGGCATCTTCATTTTTAAGAGTGTAGATGTGGATGTTATTTGCTTAGAATGATATTTGGAAGCAGATGAGGGATATAAACATACAATCATTTACATTCTACACTGTCTACCCTGCCCTTTCCTTAAATTAATCAACATTTACTTAGGTTTCTGTACATCTCTTGTCCTCGAAGCTAAACTGTCAAACAAAAAAAAAAAAAAAAAATCCAACTGAAGACCAGAATATTCCTCTGGTTTATCCTCCAGAGCCTTAATGTGTCTATAATCAAGAGTAAAAACACTGGGTGGGTTGAATCATGATTAAAAGGCTCATGGTATCTCTTTTGGAAGGGCATACTAGACAAACAGGCCAAGAATGCAAGAGAGGCTTCCTCAGATAGTTCTCAGCAGGAACGCAGTATATTCCATGCCTTTGACCTAAATCCTTTGCAGCAGTTCAACAGCATGAGTTAAAAAGCGTTCTTATACAGATTTGTTTCAGACGTTTGCTCAGTTGGGCAGTTTACAGATACTTCACTGGGGTTGGCAAGGCAATGGCCTGTTGAATTATTTGAGTGCCAGTGTTTTGTTCATCATAACTGAAATAATTGTGCTTTACAGTTATGTCAGAAATGTATCAGCTGAGGCTCTGAAAGCTCATTTGTTGTTTTTTTGAAGGGGTTCCTTTGATTTGTTAACTTTACGAATTAAAGTTGAAATGAATTCTACTAGGGTTGGGCAAAGTTGCTATTCCTATTTGAAGGAACTCTTTAAAAAATATTCAGTGAGGCCCCTTAAATGCCACATAATTATAGTGTTTTATTTATTTACTTGTTTTCTGTTATGTTTTGAAATTTAATAATTATCTCATTAAACATCCTGAAAACTATTTTGCAGCTGTAAATATAGGCTACAAACCTCTTTGGTATTTATGTTAATAATAATACTTTGGAAATTGTGTGTGACTGATGAAGATTTAACAATAATCCCTTTCCTGGCTTCTAATGTTTTTATTTAAGAAAGTCGTGGTGATGTGGCCTGGGTAATAATGAGAGCATAGCATGCAGAAGTAGTGTATGCTTTTGCCAGTTGTACCAATTGTAGATCCATATCTCACTTGTCTTACAACAAAAATAATGGTCCATGTAAAGTGGCATGCCTTGTCCTTCTATTAGGAACAAAATTCCACTTCTCTTGGTTCCATTGTTTCAGTATTGTAATCTTCTTTGACTTTTTTTTCTCATTTTATTGTTTCTTGGCCACCATTTTGGTTGTTTTACTGGGCTTAGTGCTGGCTTGGCACTCATACCAGCAGCACTGCATAAATTTGAAAAGAGGTTACAATACGTACTTTTGCTTTTACAGCACATTTAGCTATATTTATCATAATCTTTAAATATGTGTGTGTTTGATTGAGAAACTATGCAATTTATGTGAACTAGACTACCTGGTCACGAGTTGCTATCATTTATATTGGTAGTGGGTTGCGGTAGTTCACAGTGAGTTGCAAGTGGGTCATGAAGTTGATCATGGTTTGTCGCCACTGTGACAATCGTGCCCGATCCCACATCCGATGTAACCATTGTGCTTGATTTATCATACATGGGGCCTCCTGTCCCCAATGGTTGTGCTCAGTTCAACTGCAGGATGGGGGGGAGGGGATGGTTGTGCTCGATTTGTTACGGGAGACCAACTCAACCCCCAGACAGAGACACTTATTTGGGAAAAATTGGGTCACAAACCTAAAAAGGTTAAGAAACACTGACCTTGAGGTTGCTGCCTCAGTCCTCAAGTTTTAGCTGTCTCTCTGTTGAATCAGACATGATTAGGTTTCTTTTCTGTATTGGAAGGAAGAGTTACTATAATAAGATATACACTACCACACTTTCACTTAGTAGCACATTTCAGAGAGCTTAGCACATGTGTTGGCTCCTCCATAATGCCCTAGCTATCATCGGCCAAATCAAGGGTCTGTATGTTTTGAGAGGTTAGTGGTAGTTTTATCAAATAGGATCGTAAAGTGGTTGCTTCAGCTTGTCATGGAAACAATTCTAGTTTGTGTGAGTGTACAACACCACTGTACCATGTGGTCAGGCAAGTTCTTAAAGAGTTACTTCTATTTCATGTGGTATGAATCACGGTTGAGCCACAGTTTAAATATGAAACAAATTGACTAGCAGCGGCTAACATGATTTATGCTTCCCAGCTTGAAAGCGTCAGTTGTGATAAGATGGAATGAATGTGCAAAGCAGGGATGCGAGTTCTATTCAGAGTGCTTGTTGTCAGCCAAGGCAATCATCTACACACATGCTGTCACTTAGTGAGAACCATTTAGTAGTGACAAAGAGCAGTTTAGCTAAGTTTTCATTGATATGCTTTCTCTGGTATTGTTCTTGTTTGTAAAGCTATGCTATTCATTCCCTACTGACAATGTAATGGCATGGGGCAGTGACATATGATACCGAATGAAGTGCTGTCCAAGAGTTTGTCGCAAGGGGTGTTATGTTCGTATTGCTTCTCAAAACCTTGAGGGTACTGTTCCTTGTGATGCAACTGTCCGCTTGATTTTGAGAAATGCATTTCAACTTTAAAACCCTTCAACATATTTAGTAGGAAGCATGTCCTTTCCAATCATGTTTGAGATGAGTGATGTTGTTTGCTGTGTTTGTCTGTCAACACATCAACATTGCTTGATGACATAGCTTGCAAGGAAACCATGCATGGTTGTGGTTGACATATGAAGTGCCAGTGTTACCCAGCAAAGTTTAAATTGTGAATGAGTTTTATATATCTTTTTGAAGAAGTTCCACTTAGAACTGTTGGGTGCAGTCTTTCAAATTCAGTGTAAATTGGATTATTTTCTGATTCTAACTTTATGGTTCTTGTGTGTAAAGAATCAAATGAAAGGATATGCAATTGATGCAATTGCTATCTCTATGCATAGAACTGCTACAATGATCAGGACCACAGAACAATAAAACCTGGAGAACAACAGTGGATATTATCTGGAAGGAGTACTTACTAGAATATGAGCTCATAAGACTTGTCATTATGCATTTGGCAGGACAGGACATCCAAAAACCTTTTGGAAAAACATCTAAATAAATAAAACAAATATTTCTTGCCATAAGATGTATGACACTAACTTTGAGATAAATAGTATGATAAAAATGAACAGTAAATGAATGATTGAAGAGAAGCTGCAAAAAACATCTAAAAACATTTAACAAAGGCTTACTAACAAGCTGACTTTATGACATAGTTTGAAAAGCACTTATAATAATTTTTTTTAGCCAATAGTGATAAATAGCAACGCTATTCATTGCTCAACACATTACATTGTTACTAAGTATGCCTATAACATTTTATGATATTTGTTAAATATGGCTATAAGAGCAAAAAGCAATGCTGTCCACAACACCACAATGCACGTTATGTGTAATATGTTGTTTTGATTTTATGGAGCTGTGTCTGATTGTCCTATGACTATTATGTGTTAAATTCAGCAACAGGTAAAAGTAAAAGACTGTCTTGTGTCCTGTGTTTTGAATTCAACAAATACGAGAAGACTTAAGTATCAGAATGAGAAATGGCTTCTTTAAAAAATATGGGAGAAAGTGCTGATTATGGGGTTCACCATTTCTTTATTCATCGTCTAAGGAGAAATTTGCCACCTCAGTCTTGCACCTTTACTCCATGATCAAGTTTGAGTCATGGAAGCATAACGTGTAGAAAATCTTTTCCTGAGTATATAGAGGATTAGAAGAAAAAAAACAAGATGATAGTGGACGTTAGGATGAGAGTAGCGTGCCGTCTAAGTGAATTTCACGCTTATTAGCCTCCCTCTGAAGCGGTGTAGCAAAGCGATCATTTGAAAAACTCTGTTAGCTGAGCCTTTCATTAGCCTGACGGCCTCATGTAGGAAGTGAAGGATTAGTTGGGAGAGGCCTGATCACGCCTGTTCCATCATAAATGAAAGGCGAGAGCTGTTTGCTGAGGATTATCCTGTTCACTCTGCCTTTAGAATAGACTTGTTCTCAAGCTGCCTATCCTGGCGCCGCTAAATCTCTTATCATGATGGTCTTCCACACATTCCCCTCAGTCACGCTCCAGTCATCTAGATGGATTCTGCATTTCTAGGATGTTCTTAAAAAGGACGAATGTGAGCACTGTCAATATATACTCCTAGTGCACCTAATATCAGCATACCTGTATGCCCAAAGCCACTTGCCTTGAAGAAACAAAATGAAGATCCATCTGTAAGTTAGAATGCAGTTATATTGCCCTTGATAGGATTTGGATAAAGATCTGATAGCACTAGACTATGACAGCATAAACAATGCTTCTTATCCCTGGCACCTTGGAAATGTGGGATAGATAGACAAATAGGCAAAAACTCACTTGCTCCTGCTGCAACCTGGAACGTGAAGGTATAGAGCAAAACATTTAATAGCATGCAAAATTACACAAGTGCAAGACCCAGAACTAAGCTGTACACACAACATGCAGTGCATTAAGTAAGGTTTATTTTCATGTGTACACATAATGTCTTGAAAGAAATATTATTAGCTTGGCAAATGTCTGCAGCATAACTGGAGTTCAAATGCATTTAATTTTAAATATAGAAACCTATGGGACGATGCCAGACATAAACACAAAAGCCATGGCTATATCTTGGGTATGAATTTCATATTTTATGTTATGTTTATACTGTATTTAATGAAACAGCAGTACCGTAACTTAGCGTACATCCATCCTTTGGGACAAAATCAATCTCTGTAAACCTAACTTAGCTATTTGATATGTGTCAGCGGGGGCATTGGTTCATGTAGGGTTTTGTTTTGTGATTTGTCCATCCCTGCCTGCTGTCTGAATTTCAGTATTGGGTTGGGGGGCAAATAGATATGCCCTGATGTACATCAGTGAAACAGATATCGGGATGGAAGACAGGGACCTAATCCTCTTGATATGTACCCATTAACCAGATGATGATCCTGCCTGGGCTTGAGTCAAACATCCACTATCTTGTCTGTATGCATACAACTTGGGCTGACTGTACAATTTTATGAGAGGTTCTCATATGGCAGCCAGAACGCATTTGCATCTCTGAATGACTTCTCATCCATTCTGCCAGACAGCACCAGTGCAGTCACATTAAGAAGCAGATATTTCATGCTATTGTTGGAATGTCATGCAAGTGGTGAGGTGAGACTCATCCAGACCTCTACTTGGTTTGTTGAGCAAGCCTTCCTCAAGGTGACAGATTTTTTGTTAGGTGCCAAGCTAATCGTGGATATATTCATGGGTAATGTGGAAAGTGAAAATTTCATAACTTTTACAGCTAAAATTAGTTTCAGCAGCTTATATAGGAGGCTGTTATCGATCATATGCTCTCATCCATATCCAGCAGGCATTTCTAACAAATGAAAGCTAAAAGCCGGAGATTTGCCGTTAATCATCCTGCTATGATTGCATATCTTGCTTGTAATCAAATTCACACGAGTTTTTCCGGTTTAACACACCAGAAGACATTAAAAGAGCACTCCGGTGGGATTTTATTTTTTACTTCTTCCCACGTTCCTTGTTCCACATTTGTCACATTGTTATTTATTTATTTATTTTATAGTATGCCAGGATAACGTCAGCATGGCTTCTGAAGGACTGTTCACTAATGCCTACTTGAAGTATTCACAAATAGCAAATAAGTAAGCTTGTCTGCATTTAATAAGTTGTCATGGTGTGATTAAACCTGCAGAGATGCAGGTAAAATGTTAGATGGAAAGTATCCACTTGTGTAAATAAAGAGAGAGACCCTCACAGCCTAATGGTTCTAAGTGTTTTTCTACTACTGTGCAATCATATTGTCTTATAAAAGCAGCAGGGGGCCTTTTAAGAGACCAGGGAACAAGAAGTTCCAAAAGAGTTCTGTCCAACATAGAGAATGGTAAATATTCCAGGAGCAATGTGTGGGTGTCTAGCTTCTAAACTAGCAGAGACCTGGGGTGTCAGAGGCCTGAGCCCGGGTGGGTTGTGGGCACTTCGAGGAATTCTGTTGGCATAGCTTATTAAATTTTAAATTGGGTTACACGAGTAGGCAATCTAGGTAAGACAGGCAGTAGCACTGTTTCATTATCATATTGGTATCATTGTAAATACAATTGTGTTTTACATGGAAGGCATTGTGGGTAAATTGTTAGTCTGACAAGTCTGGGAACCTGAGTTTGACTACTTGACTACCCAGACATCTACACTGTGTGCACAATTATTAGGCAAGTGAGTATTTTGACCATATCATCATTTTTAATGCGTATATTCCAACTCCAAGCTGTATTAACTTGAATGCTTATTGGATTTAAGCACGTCAGGTGATGTGTATTTGTGTAATGAGGGAGGGTGTGGCCTAAGGAGATCAACACCCTATATCAAGGTGTGCAGAATTATTAGGCAGCTAGTTTTCCTTGGGCAAAATGGGCCAAAAAAGAGATTTAACTGACTCTGAAAAGTCAAAAATTGTAAATAGTCTTTCAGAATGATGCAGCACTTTTGGAATTGCTAAGATATTGGTGTGTGATCACAGAACCATCAAACATTTTGTTGCAAATAGTCAACAGGGTCGCAAGAAACGTGTTGAGAACAAAAGACGCAAATTAGCTGCCAAAGATTTGAGAAGAATCAAACGTGAAGCTACCAGGAACCCATTATCCTCCAGTACTTTCATATTCCAGAGCTGCAACCTACCTGGAGTGCCCAGAAGTACAAGGTGTTCAGTGCTCAAAGACATGGCCAAGGTAAGGAGGGCTGAAACCCAACCACCACTGAACAAGAAACATAAGTTGAAACGTCAAAACTGGGCCAAGAAATATCTGAAGACAGATTTTTTTCAAAGGTTTTATGGACCGATGAGATGAGAGTGACTGTTGATGGATCAGATGGATGGACCTGTGGATCAGTAATGGGCACAGAGCTCCACTCCAACGTGGAGGTGGGGTACTGGTATGAGCTGGTATTTTTAAAGATGAGCTAGTTGGACCTTTTGCATTGAAGATGAACTCAAAATCAACTCCCAAACCTACTGCCAGTTTTTCAAAGACACTTTCTTCAAACAGTGATACAGGAAGAAGACCATGATTTTTATGCAGGCCAATGCTCCATCACTTGCATCGAAGTTCTCCACTGCGTGGCCAGCCAGTAAAGGCCTTAAAGATGAAGGAATAATGACATGGCCCCTTCCTCATCTGACCTAAACCCTATCGAGAACTTGTGGGCACTTCTTAAACGCTAGATTTACGGGGGAGAAAAACAATCCACCTCTCTGAAGAGTGTCTGGGAGGCTGTAGTCACTGCTCCACAAAAGCTGATCGTCAACAGATCAAGAAACTGACAGACTCCATGAATGGAAAGGCTTATGACTGTTATTGGAAAGAAGGGTGGCTATATTGGTCATTGATTGATTGATTTATTTTTTTTTAAATGTCAGAGATGTTTATTTGTAAATTTTGAGGTGTTTGTTTATTATTCTCACTATAACAGATGAAAATAAACAAGTGAGATGGGAAAATTTTCATTTTTCCTTTAGTTGCATAATAAATCTGCACACTAATAGTTGCCTAATAATTGTGCGCACATATGTATTCCCCTGATGATGTTCCCACTCACATTTCCGTTGTGAAACATTCAGGTTTCAGGTTTATTAACATTTTGGATTGACTGATAGCACTGTGTTTGTTCCATATTAAAATTAATCCTCAAAAATACAACTTGCCTAATAATTCTGCACTCCCTGTAGCTATATTGAGTTTGGTTACTCTTCCTGTACTGTACCTCGGAGCATATTTGCTTTTTTTTTTTTTTTCCTCCTACCAAACATGTTATTTTAACTGGCATTTCTAAGCTGGCCCATTTATTAGTATGTGTGATTGTTCTGCACCATCGTTTGCAAAGACTAGTTCTTGATTTTCACTATACCCTATACATGCAGTGGTATCCTCTATCACAATTAAATGTTACAAGCTTCCCCGTCCAAAGGATCAAGAATAATTTATTAGAAGAGGGTGCTTATGTTTTTTGTTATAATTTTGGTTTACAGCCATCTAATTTTATTTAGTGCAATATCTCATCAAACAACAGAACACTGTATGACCCTCAACATGCCTTCTTTTAGTACTTGGTGCACATCTGTGTCGAAGTTGCCTGAGCATTTGTAACGTGAGGAGTGCACCTTGGCAGACAACCCAAGGGGAAGGCATGCAACTAAAGCTCTGGTCACGGTAGGCAAACCTCCATTCAAAGCTCTGGTCAAGGTAGGCAAACATCCGTTTAGTGGCACTCTGTAGAAGTGGTTCTCTTTGTCACACCTGAGAGGTCTCATTACCCAACATACTAAGGCCACACCTCACTATCTATGACTCTTTGCAAGGTATAATTTGCTCCTTTATCTTTAAAATGATCTGTCCTTTAATGTGTCCTTTCATCCATCAGTTGTCTTGTATTCATTCCCACAGTAAAGGACACAAGAATGGGGGAGGCAGTGAATGTAAGGTAACATACCCACTTGTGCCAAGCCAGTTTTGTATTGTCTGTCAACCTGGGGGAGTCCTGCAAGCAAGACTGTAAACTCTTATGTTAAAGTCACCTCCAGAGAGGAAAAAAACCAGGCTGCAAGCACTATGATAAAGTAACTCTACCTACTTCTTCATCTGGCCATCAGTGTTTAGTTAGTGTCACCTTTTTTGAATTTCTGTAGACTGTTTGCAGAAGCCCATGTGAACAAGGGGAAAAAATGAAAAACTCCACATAGAAGGTACCTGTCACATAGACTCTTCAAACCCTTTTTTTTTTTTTTTGAGTAACCTATCAACTTGGAGCCCCGTGTGTATAACTCGTGGAAGGCACTCGGTCCAGAAATTGTAAGACACCCACACACTACTTGCTCTATCACTGACCCACAGTCGTTTATTTCTGAATTTCAAAGTGCTTTGCCATGTATATCAGTGTCAAAATTTAAATCTTTAAAACTAATCAAACCATTTTAAGCCAGCTGTCTTGTCTGTGTTTTACACCTAAAATACAAACCAGTTTAATGATACAGAAAAAAAAACCCAAGTTGTAAGAAAGTAAATAGTTTACATGACATGGTGTAACTCTTAAAATCATAATGTAAGACAGTATATAAAAGCGAGGGCTGTGCTCAAGTAAAAATAAACATTCTTTTGAACTGTCAGACGGGTCTTTATTCAAACTTTATTCTGTTTGTTGAATGTAAAATTAGTGGCCAACTGCTGTGCCCAGATCCCTGGATCATTGTTTAGCTCCATCTTGTAAGACTGTGGAGAGCTTCCAGCACTCAGAATCATGAGGTCCAGTAGCACTATGGAGGAGATGAGCTGAGCTCTGTAGGAGTGTGTTTGGACATTGACGACTGTCTTTTCACTGCCCAGGACATGATTGGTGCTGGGTTTTGGGTAATGGAAATCAAATTAGGGGTACAAGAAACCTAAGGGAGAGTGCAAGTCTGTCCCTGCTCCATTTGCCAGACAGCTCTTTTTAGTTTAAGATGAGACTATAGAGAGTTCAAGAGCAGGTAGTAATGGGTGACCTAAAATGAAAACCAAAGGTACTACATTTCTTGCCAGGGTATCCCTGGTTGATTGTTACCAAGGTTCAAGGGTTGGACTGTGTGCCATTTGTTTCTGTGCTGCATTTAGTGTTCTGTGAGGAAGGAGAGTGATTGGGAGCATGCACTGATGCAGTGTGTTGCTGCACCCACCATGTATTATCTGAGCTCAGCAGTAATTAGAAGTGTGATCCATATTAGTTATATCGGTAAGTAAATGTGAGATTATCAAAGATGTTTTATGTGGCACCTGAAGGGTAGAGAATAAAAAAAACAAGCTGCTGTTTAGAGGTTTCACTATCCTGTAGTCTGTTTTCAACTTAAAGCATTAGGTAAAGGACACTGGTCGTCTGATGTGTGATTGACCCTTCGCAGTTTTTGATTTTGATTGATGCATTGTAAAAATGTTACACAAAAATCTTTAAGAAGGGAATAATTGAATGATTGAACATGATAGCCACATTTAATGCAGTCAGGTTAGAAAATAAAATAACAGTCAGGTGCAGAAAGAATTGTCTGTAATGTAACAACATCAGCAAAACCATGGAACTGGTTATAAACTTTGGCTGAACCAGAGAGCCTCAATGTCTGGCCACTAGTCCATAGAGTGGATATAGAGGTGGTGCACTCCTACAAAGTACTTGGGGCTCAGCATCAGTGACATTGGGCTGGTCACATAACACAAAGGAACTATATAAGAAAGGACAGAGCAGGCTGTTTTTTTCTTAAAAGATTATGTTCCTTTAATTTGGGTAGTGACATCCTTCACATCTTCTACAATTCTCTGATGGCCAGTGCAGTTTTCTTTGCTGTGGTCTGCTGGGTTGGTAACATCACTTCAAGAGAGGCCCACTGAATCAACAAACTAATTAATTAAAAAAGGAGGCTCGGTTATGGGACAAATTCTGGACCTCATGAAGGTAGCAGTAGATTGAAGACAAAACTGAGTGCCATTATGAACAATGCTACACATCCTCTCTCTCACACAAACACTGAAAACTTTCAGCCAAGAATCCATCAACAGAAGTATGTTTGTAAATGCAACAGGGGCTCCTTTGTATTAACAGTGATTTTCTTCCTTTTTATTCATTCTGATGTGTGTTCAGAGCATAGTGTATAATAGTGTGAGCATAACATATACAGTATAGTCATAGATTCCTTGAGCCTCTGTAAAAATATGTATTTCCCCCTGGGAAAAAGTAAATTTCAGTCGCTCTCTGTTTAGTAAGGAGAAGTAAATGGTCATGGAGACCACATGCCATCAAATATTGACTAAGAGATGGTGTCTTGACAACATAAGTTAATGGTCATCTTGAACCCATGGAACTTTCTAAGGTGCCTGTCCTCCATATGATCACATGCCTCCAGCTCTCCAGCCCAGTACATAGAAAAAAGAAAAAAAAAATACTGGAGGCTTCTATCTGCTGTGAAATCTGAAAAAAATCTGATCCTTGTCCCTTTCACTGCTGTTTATCCCATCAGGCCTTTGTCCTGTTTAGCATCTCAATTTAATATCATACTTCTTTCAGTAATAAACTAAATGTACACTCACTGGCCTCCTGTTCAACTGCTTGTTAACCCAAATATCTAATCAACCATTGACATGGCAGCAACTCAGTGTATTTAGACGTGTAGACATTAAAACGACCTGCTGAAGTTCCTTTGGGATGTGGTGGAACCAGAAATTTGCATCATGGATGTGCTGCCAACAAATCTGCAGCAACTATGTGGTTCTGTCATGTTAATATTGACTAAAATCCCTGAGGAATGTTCCCAGCACCTTGTTCAATCCATGCCACGAAGAATTACAGTAGTTCTGAAGGCAAAATGGGGACCAACCTGGTACTTGCAAGGTGTACCTAATAAAGCAGCCAGTGAGTGCATGTACACAGTAGATGCTGTAAGCCATGTATTGTATGTATATAGGGTAGATTGGCCCATAAATTATATAGCAGCATAGTAATTACTGATTATTTTCCCCACTGTCCATGTACAATACAAGGTTAATAGGTGTGCTTCAAGGGAGAGTAAGGAAGCAATCAGTAGTAGCAGACATTATTAATTGAGAATGTGACAAAAGCTTTGAACACATATGGCACCAATATCTGCAAACCTGGCGGCTTTTATTTACAAATCCACCACTCTCTTAAGAGTTATTCATGAACTGTTTATTTCTGCAAATGTCAGACAGGCTTACCTGAGGCAAGTGGAATTCTCATTTGTCAATTTCAAGGTTATGCCAGAGGAGGAGGAGGGAGATTGGGTAAGAGAAGAACTGGTTTGCCAAGCTGAGCTTGATCAAGCCCCATTACTTTGTTCCAGTAGTTTGAAGGTTATAACAAATAAGAGTTTAGAGTAGTGCAACCCCTGTTTCTCTCTCCTGTCTTTCATTCAGAGCTGTTTTCATGTCACATTCTATTTGAACCATCTGCGAATAAGCTGCTTGGAATTTTCATTTGTAAGTCGCACCTTTCTTAATTTGCACAAGAGTAGAATGCGTATATGAGGCAGTGAGTCCAGCTGCTGTGGTTTTTCCTATAACTTTTAATTGCTGCCATGTTTGCACATGTGCCATAGTTTAATCTATGGTGGAAATTTTAAGCACTTTCCATTTTACAATGCTCTTAAATTGCATACTCCATCGCCTTTTAATAAACTGATGAGCTCAATGGTATTGCTTATTTTTTGATGTTGTACTAGAGGCTTCAGTTCTTCCGAGTGTCTTTTACTCAGCAGTGTCTTACATGGTTGGTTGTTCTCTTTTAAAATGACACTACTTGAGTCCTGCTGTTGATGCCAGGATAGGCTTTGGTTCCATGTGACCTTGAAATTGGGTGAAACAGACTTCAAAAATGTTACATGGATAGATATGTATCATAAATTATTAGAAAAAACAAGACAATGTCTAGAGTTAATTGGTCTGAAATGCAGATGTGAATGGCAGTTTTTAGTCTAGATGGATTCCATGAATCCAGTAGGTGTATGCTACATTGCTAAATATTAGGAATTTTCATGAACAAAACCCAAGTATATTGATTTTAACTCTAAATATGTCTCTTACTGGAGAACATAGAAGTTCTTCTCATAATTTTAAAACAAGAAGTAAGCTCCCTCTGTCCTTTCTTAAGGTCCTCACCTGTGCCCATATTCTGCTTTTATAGGAATTTCAACATGATTTATTTTAAATGAGAATGCATTTTACATGTGGATATCTAATTACTTTAATTAAGACCAAATATAAAGTTCCTATATGTGACTGGCAAAGGGCCACTGCAATACGAGCTTTACATGCTTTTAGATGATGATTTTAAGCATAAAATGTCCTTTAAAGCAGTATCATTAGTGGAAGTAAATATGGTAGCCTAGACCAACCAGTTAACCAAATGCATGTGTTTTGGTTAGGCAGGATTAACCAGAGCAACTTGTGATAAACATACACAGATTTCATAATTTTGGTAATCGATTGTTATACTTTTAGCGTCACATTAGTAATTTAATATAATTACAGATTCAGAATTTGGCACTTGACACACTATTTGAAGCAGTAATGATCAATATTAATAATACATTGTTTCCACAATATGAATAAATGTAAACTTTTCCATTTATATTATGATTTTAGTGTGTCATTGTAATGAAGTGATTACTGCTTCACTTCCCAGGAATTCCCCGAGTGGCATTTTCAAGATCTCCTCAATGTGTGTCTATGTGTCTTCACTACAGATTTGACAGATATACATTTTAGGTTCACTGGCCCATCTAAATTTGCTTAATGTGTTAGTGTGTGTCCTGCAGTGAATTGTTCCCCTGTCCAGGGTTAGCTACTAACTTCCACACATGATTCCAGTCAGTGCCATCAATTGTGTGACAAGTTATGGGATTGCAAAGAATTAATAAAATCTGCTTGTGAATAAAATAGCTGTTCTTTTATTTTGCATTCTTACCCCTTGATGGTATGTTCTCACCATTCATTGGCATGTGGCATAATGAATGTGAACAAACATTTCCACACATGGCACTTGTTAGAATGTTGTATAAAGGCTTCAGTGAAGGATGCCTGCCATTTGTCATGCTAGAAATCGGCATGGAGCAAAGTACTTCATTTTTCCATCTTTGTCTTGTGCACTATAGTTAGCCAGATGCCTCTGTGATTGTTCTCTGTCTCTTCTTGCAGCTTCCGTAATTTTAAGTGGTGATTGTGCCTAAAGGGCTCCAATAAATGTATCACTTGGGCAAACTGAGCAGAAGAGGAGCTTGGGGGAAAAAATATGTTGGATCCTCAATTATAGGTTTGTCTTAGAAAGGTTGGCACCCTCCCATAGTTAGATAGTTGAATTTCTCAGGAGCATGAGTTTTCTTATTCTTGATCCAAAACAGCGAGTTACTCAAATACGATCTATTTAAAAAAAAAAATCAAAGGACTCACCAATTTTACCAATCAATTACTTTGATTGCATGCTGTTGAAAGGCTTCAGTTAGGAACGTAAGATAGGAACTTACTTGAAATTAAATTTTAATCATCTTTATGCGTGAGTTATTAAAACCTGATTTTTACTAAAGTTATGACTTAATTTCTCTAGAGTTTCATGGTGTCCAGTTGGTTTAATTTTTCAGATCTTTATGGGTATCCAGTGATGTAAAAAATTCATACATTTCAGGTATATGACATGTAAGAAAATGTGTGTATAGCGTAACGTTCAAGTGTTGGCAATTAAGATTGCTGTCAAAAAATGGCATTACTTGTTGAGAGATGATTTAGCTTTCCCTTTTCTGTACTGGCATAAGAGCTAGGAGTATAGTATATATGGAAGAATTACTCATTGTTTTAAGTTACTTATGGATAGAGAACATGAATGAGTGCCTTTTATTCAGTAGTCTTAACCTTCCCAGAAGAATAAAATCTTGAACAGTGTCAGTTCTTCATTGTTTGTAGCTACATACTGTATGAGCATAACATATTTTGGAGTTTAATTCCTCTTGTTTTTTTTCCATCTAGGAGTAAAAGACTGGGATAGTTGTGAGCTTTCAAATTTACAGCTGTATCGAAGTGGAAGATGATGAACACTTTGTGTTGTGCAAAGTTTCATTTACCCAGTAGTGCAATATATGAAGAAGTGTTAGTTTTCTGTTGCTTTGTATTCACCATGTGTATAGAGTATTAGCAGTCCAGAGGTGGTTTCTCCCATTTTTATATTATTGAATTGTGTAATCTATCAAAATGAGTTAACCATGAGTGTGTTATACTGAAGACTGTGAGCCATGCATATGTTCTGAATTAATTAAGACATTAAAAATTGTGAGTTGTTTGAGTGTGAGGTACCGAGTATAGACAGACCTTGGGTTATGAATGAATTCCTGTGAACAATCATAGCCCAGTTTTGTATGCAAGACAGAAGTTACACTGAAAATATTTGTTATTAGAAGAATCTGCAACTATACATACTGCTTTATTCATTATTTTACAGAAATATATTTTAAACTTACTTTAGTAAATAATTGTGAAGCAAGTTTACTTCACAAAACCTACATAATTTAAACTAACTCAGATTAAACTGAACCCTGGGTATGTACCTTATGCTAAAATGTCTTATGTTTTTGATAATAATACAGCATCTTATAGAGAGGAAAAGGGCATTATGATGGTACAAAAATTCCCCACTAACTGACAACTGTGAGACATGTGCAGTCTTTGTTGAAAGATCACTCGGAGTGTTGCTTCCCCATCCTGGAAACAGTATGGGTGGAGAACCATACTTAGAATGCTGGGAATTGCAAACAGTTAGAATTCCAGCTGCCAGTCTAACTGCTTACCTGTGAATGATCTTCTTGCATTGGTGAATGTGTTTCAGGTTACATTCAGTGGCACATGTAAAGGAAAGCCCAATATCATTGACAATGGTGTCAAAGTAGTACTGTACGCTACTGTACTAACTATGCCTTAGCATTAGAGATGACTGCTACATACTTATTATCATTAACAATTGTTCACTTCTTTAGTAAGGCAAAACGGAAGTGCCTAGATGAAATTTAATTGAGATTAAGTGGAAAAGGTTGGGGGCTCATGGTCTTGTTTCTATCTGCAGAATTGTCAGACGTTGAGATGATCATAACCCAAGACATGCCTGAACTTTGTGTTGTCCAGAGTACAAGAAGGGAGTTTAAGATGTTGAACAGTGTGACCTGTTGATTTATATTTGGGTTTCCCATGCATAGAAATGAGGTTGAGTACAAACAGGATTTGTATTTAAACAGGAATCTAAAATACAGTATAGAGGAGTTTGTGTTATTTAAACCTTTGAGTTGGTAAGGCTTCTGTTACATATAAATGTATTTTTGTGGAACAGAAGTAGCAAAGGGGTTTGAGCTCTTCAGATGGCCGAGTTATTTAAGTGAGTTATCCATTTTATTCCAGCACATGATCAGGGTTTTTTTTTTTTTTTAATATCAAAATATGGGGTAGGTGTTTTTGCACTGTTTATTGCAGAAATGATTAATTATGCAGAGTTATGTTTCAGCATATATAGGGATTTTTCAGTTTGATTGAGCCAGCCTGTGAAATATAGATGGCATTCTGGGTGGCATTGCCTTGCATAAAATCAAAAAGCAGGTGACCTAATCCAGTTCATGTTTTCTCTGGTTAGAAATACAGCAATTCATGCCGCAGGGTTCAGTAAAACGCTAAGCAGGATGGTGTCGGCACAGCTGTGTTAGTGCTTTCAGCTTCTTACTGGAATTTTATCATATTTTTATTGGTAGGTCGAGGGGTTAAAGTGTGTCTGCATCTGTACACTGTTCCTTTATTTGAAAGAAGACTTACTTCTGTGTTTGTTTTAAAGAAACTAGAAAAGAAATATGACAGGATAGTAGTAAATTCCTTTGTGCGCCCTGGTCCAATGCCAAATAGATTTACTGTGACTGGGTCACCAAGTCTGAAAGCAGCCTGGTGTATTTATATCCTGAAAGTCACACCATTGGTAACCTACTCATTGTACAATACATGGATTTGTATTTATAAGTGCCATTTGGATGTCTGCGATGGAACTCTGCCAGCAAAGTGAAATAATGACTGCCAGTATATGGTGGAGAAATCCTAAAAAGTTAGATCTGCAAGATTTCATCGTTTCAAGAGGAATTTCAGACTGGAGCAAAGCAAAGTGTAATATCTCCACCATGTGTATATGTCTTGGATGAAGTGATTTCAACATTTATTTAAACTGTTTTCCAAGCATTCAGCAGTAATGGAAGCCTTGTTTCACTTTACAAGTGATTTTCAGGTTATGGGTGAAGTTGTTGCCTTTAAATGCTAAATCTTAGATCATATCAATTCCTAAGTCTGATTGTGCTTTTTCCCTAGGCCATGGGAACAAGCTCAGGCCGAGGGCTGGGAAGTATATGGAGGGAAGGATAAAGCTTTTGATCTATTTATCAGATTGCAATATGTGGGCAATGAAGAAGGGAGGGTTAGCAGGAAAGTTTATATATAACAAAAAAAAGAAAAAAGCTGAGCCTCTGTGTGCCCCTCATTTACAAAGTGCAACTGACCTTTGTGTAATCTTTAATTGCAGTAAATGGATTCTACTTTTTACATCAGTAAAATTTACTGTGCAGAAATGACAGCATGGCATCTAATACCTTTGCTTACTTTGACTATTCGAGTTATGCTGTAAGAAATATCACAACAACCTTTAGTTTTGTAGTATTAGTAGGATAAACTCTCTAGAAGCAACTTTTTCCTGTTCTACAGTTAAGAGTCCTTTCTGGAACAGCAGTGGAACATACAGTATGAATTCAGTATAAGTACTGTACATGTTCCACCTCATGCAAAATGGTGCTCTGTTATATGGAGATCTGTGGACCTGTTTAATTAATCATTGCAAGAAGCTGAAGTCAGTGACATATTCTTGGAAACACATGACAATTGTGGGTATAAAAGGCCATCCTGGAGATCGCTTCCGTATACGCGTTGTTTGTTCATTTCTTTTCAAGAGTTTCCTTCATATGTATTAGTCATTACTGGTCTCATTTTAGTATTAATTCAGCTTTCACTTGGTTTTGACCTTCCCTTTCCCCTATTAGTATTGGCTAAATGGTATGCTTACACTCTTTTTGTTAGTTTATGTCTGCCGAGATTTGTGGTGATCATTATTTTTAAATAATCGAGCAGAGTACTGTAAAACTTAAAAGCAAATTTTTGGAAAATATATCTATTGCTTGTTAGATCCACAACTGCTTCTTTTCTTCCTGATTTTGCACCCCATAGGAGAATCTCATGACCTTGCATTTTTTAAGCAGCCTAAGCAGGTTGTTTATACCCATTGTAAACTGCCGCAGGTGTGCTGCATCAACTATTACGTAAACTTAGCCAAAGTTTAAAATGGGGAAGCAGACAGTTTGTTTCTTCTGATAAGGATAGCATTCGTATGAACGCAAGAGTTGGAGAAAGTGAGCTGGGGAGACAAGGAGAAAAATGGCTACAAGATTCAAAGGCATCAGAAAGAGGGAAAAGGGAGAGTGAGAGTGTGTTTGTGTGTGTGTGTTTTATTATACAGTACTATAATGTATAATACTATCTGACTTTTAAGCCACCCCACTGACCCAGGTATAATGCGTTACTGATACAACAATCATTATGGGGGCAGAGGAGGAAACCGGAGCAAAATCTCAAGCTGCCAATAAAATTTATGGGCATTAAAATATGCTTTGGTAAAGTAGTGAATCTGAAACATGTCTACATAAAGTGATGTTAACAGAATTATTAAATTATATTTCAATTGTATAAAAAATAAACCTTTTATCAGTACTTGCTATATATTGTCTTCCTACCACATTATAAGCACATGAAGATAGACTGACAATTCCAGATTAGTTCTTTGTTAAGTGTATGCCCGAATGGCCCTGCAATGTTGTCCAACTCTCTGTGATCCTGAAGTAGATTAATCAGGTACAGTATGTTGTCCTATCCATGCTCTGTATTATATATTTTTGTCTTGTACTGTTTTTTTTTTTTATACATTAAATGCAGATTGTGTAGACTATACACTGTTAATACTTCTGTTTTTGGTAGTCCAGCTGCTCATTAGTTCACACTATGCCTCATAGGTGCAGAGCTCTGGGTTTATTGTCCCTGTTTCACTATGTATTTTCCCCACGTTTCCTCACACATTCCAAATACATAAAATTTAGCATCTGTGGAAACTAAGCAGTAATAAGTTTATAGAACAAATGAATAAATATGTTTTAAAATAAAAATGTTTTCCCGTTTAGGGTTATTTCCTTTTATTGTGCCTAGGTTATCTTTGGTTTCCCATGATCCTAAATTACATTAATATACAATAATACTTTTAAAGTTTTTGCTAATGACAACTTTATGAACTTTGTTGTGATGATGCTTGCAAGATTCGCTACGAAGTAAATACTGACGATTATCCTTTAGTTTAATTAATGAAGATCCCAGAGTGGTTCTTCACATAAAGCATTGTATAGAATTAAATGAATTGATACCATTTTTCATGAGATGATGGTGCAGTGGCTGGCACTTCTGTCTCCGACCTCCTGGGCCCTGCTCTCCTACTATGGGTTGATGTGTATGTCTGTTCCCAGCAGTGAATTGTTGTCTAATACAGTATGTTGTTGGCTACATCCTTGTGATTCTGCTTAACTTCCATGACCTTTCAATGACAAAATGATCCTTACTTATTTATTATGCTGTGTTTTTTTGTTTTCTCTTATTTTGTTTATGAAGCAAAATATAATGACACAACACATGGCAAACTAGTGAAAATAACATAGCAAGTACTATAATATGTTCCAAAGACCTGCCATAAAAATCATTAAACAAGGTGTCTTTTTAAAATTGTCATCTACATTTTCATTTCATTTTCTTACTGATGGTTCATGCAATGAAAATATCACTTACATTTTAGTAACCTTACAAAGCACTTACTGATTGTACAGTGAAAGCTATTATGCATTAAATGAAAATGAAATTTTATGAGGCTCAGCTCAGGGTCACAAAGAGATGATGCATACCCAGAGCAGCACTTGTTGCAAGGTGAAAAGCAACCCTAGATGGGGTGTCAGTCCATCACAGGACGCACACACACACAATCTTACTTACACTGGCACAGTCAACCATTTGAGATAATTTTCTTATATTGGATTTTATCTTTTTTTCTGTGTCCATATGTTTCTTCCTCTTTGAAGCAAGCCCAGCTCCAGCTCTGTTTAATTTGGGGTTGATCTTTCTTTTGGATTCCATGGCGCCTTATATCTTATTATCGTTTTGCTGTTCTTGGCAAACGACAAGGCAATAAGTGATAGCAGAGCTAATCACAAGTCATCTGTATCCCTATTCCAGAATTGGAGAAGATGCTCCGAAAACAAGTAATGGTTTAAAGAAAATAACAATTATGCCCTCGTTTAAGTTATTAAAAGAAGCAGAGGCTTCATGTCCGGGGCTCCAGTCCGCTTACTAGGATGGCCCCGGGGTATTAAGCCCGGCTCCTCTTCTCGTCTGATCCTATTTTTATCACTCTTAATGTCTTTTTATATGCTTTTGGCTAATTGTTCCTTAAATAAATACTTGTGATTTTCAAAATATACAAACAATTTTCAAGAGAGAGTTCTTTTGTAAGCTGAACTGGAGATTTTTAACAGTAATGGCTTTTGCAAATCCCTGGGAGGTTTTGCAGTCTAAACTAAATGTCCATATGGTATTGCTTTAATTATCTCCACATTAATAAGGAAGGAGGAGGGGGCTAAGTGGAATATTGAATAGCTGCTTAGTGTTTTAAAGGAATAAAAGACCATTGGTCGTCCACCACCCAGTGAACCTCCATCCTGGCAGACAGACTTGTTTGCGGACAGGTTGTAAAACCTTATGCCATCACCTGTCCTAGGTGATCGTTGTCTTCTTGAGTGTGCTTAACTTTTACGGCAACTATTATGATTTAGTTGTCAATACTTTTCATATGTGTTAGCAGTAGATGATCCCATATGTGATTAATGGCATCTGTTACCTTTGATTTAGTGATATAGCTACAGGCTGATTTAAAGTCTCTATGGTGATGCTAAAGTAACCATCCTTTATCTTTTGAGCATTAACTACACCTGCTGAGCTGGGGAACTTGGAGGGCATCACTGTAAGAAAGCAAAGATGTAAGTGTATCACTTTAAAAAGAAGACAGTGTGAACCTGCTCTTCTCTGTAGCTGAAACAACCAGGCTACAAAGGCCTTCCAGCAGTTAAGGTGTCCACATTACTCGGGCATCTGTTTTGTATAACTGTGCTTTTTGCCTTAGTGTATTTAATGCAAATTTAATTTTCAAATATCACCGTGGCTGTTGTATTAAACAGTCATCACTAAAACCACACTTTTGTCTCTGTATTTACCAGTATGGAATGTGGAGGCATGTTAAGCCCTGAGCGATACAGCATGCACTTCTTTAGGTGCCATCTGCTTTCTATTCATTCAAGCTCTTATTAGCTAAAAGGTGTTGCAATGAGTGGCACAGTAATTAGTGCTCCTGGTACAGATCCCCAGTGACCTGGGTTTGTCATTGGCTATGAGCAGTTTGCCCATTCTCCCTGTGTTGGAGTGGATTTTCTATCAATATTCCAGTTTCATCCCACATGTCAAAAAACAGACATGGAAGATTAACTGGTGACAATAATATGCCAAGCTCTTTTATGCCGTTGTAGCAAAATATTATTGGAGCAGACACAACCTTGTAACATGTTGACCTAATGTGTCATGCATAAACTCATTTGTGGAATATGTCTGAGCACTATAGTCATATTTTGGTCATTTGTGGACATTAAAGGAAGGATGATCACTGTTGTCTTTATATTTTGTTTGTATTGATATTTTATTGCACCAAATTGAATTCCATACAGCCAAAATTATTATGAAAATAAAGTGAAAAATAATGGAAAGAGTGGGTTGAGAAAACAAATGGGACAAATGTTTGATGAATTGTGACTAACATAATGAGTTTTAATTAACTAAACCATCTTACAAAGTTGTACTTTATGGAATGATGCTGTACTCAGTAAGTGTTCAGTTTCTTGCACTTCACTCCAGTTGCCAGTGTTTGTAAAATAAGGAAATACCTGTAAAGACATATTATAATGAGATTGTATAACAAACACCTTGAAAGGATCTGCCCTATGGATAGGTTCATGCAGCCGTATGTCAATTTTCCATCCTGTTTGTGTACTTTGGGGTTTGACAGCTAGTGGCAATTAGACACCAAATAGGAAACCTCCTTGAATGAGATGCCAGTCCACCATAGGACAAACACACACACCTCCATGTTCACTACTGTAACAATTTAGAGTTGCCAATAAACACATATGTATGCGTTTTACAAGGCCACATTCATTCCATTCAGCTAATTTGAGATGTGATCTTAACAGAGTCATTTCATATTGTAGGACTATAAAAACCATTATAATTTACCTGTGAAGACCCTTAGGAGGGAAAGGTGCTATATAAAATGGTGTGTTTACACAGTTTTAAACACTGAATCACTTTGACACTGAGCGAGCCACTGCACCTGCTAGAAGAATTTGTAAACACAAGTAATATGAGGAGCCTTGTGACAATTGTGACTGTAATAAAGTGCTATACGGTATATAATAAAGGTTATTGGTCACTATGTTCAATTTCCTTAATGTTTTCTTGATTTCATGCCAGTTTGTAAGTTCACACTATCATTAATGTCTGATACCTAATATGCTTTTGTCTTTGTTGGGTGTATTCTAAGATAAACTAATATTCTTATTTTCACTTAATGTCAAGTCGCCTTCATCACCACCTGAGGCTTGTTTTGTTCTTGGTATGAACTGTACTCTAGGAGTAATTCTGTCATTGAGACACACACACGCTGTGTACCTAAATTTATTTAAAAAGACTAAAAGACTTGTTCTGTATTTGTCATGTTTAAGGAATCTGATGAAAGCTGCCCAATATGGAGAACCAAACGTCTAGGATTATTTTATTGTACCAGTGTTGAATTTACTGCTTAGCTTTACTGTCTTCTTGGAGTAAGGAAGATTGACATGTGACAGAACACGATGATGAGTATGATTTTTGGTGCTACTGTACCATGCTTGAGAAGCATTTGTTAGTGCAGGTTAGGTGATGCCCCTAACTTAGATGGTGTGAGATGCTATGTTCCTCCAGATGGACTAGCACTAAAAGGTTTGTACTCTAACCCTGTAATAAAATCAAGTGGGTTTATACATTAGTGAATAAACACATCCACTATCCTGTTATTTATTGTACCATGGTGGCACAGTAGTTAGTGCTGCTGTCTCACAGTACCAAAGTCATGGGTTCTGATCTTGAATCAGACATTGCCTGTGTGTATTTTTCATGTCTTTTTACACTGGTATTCTTTCCATATCGCAATGAAATGAATGTTAGTACAATGGTCTAAGCTTGCTTTGTATGTGAGGGTGTTTGTGTAAATATGAAGGTGCCATGCATTGTCTTGGCATTACATCCTACCTGTGTAGGCAGCAGGACATATTTACTTTTGTTTTTTCTTCCCTAATTTTATATAACCACGAGCTGATTTATATTAAATTTGTCTTATATTGCAAAACACTTGGTGAAGGCTCACATGATGTGATGTAATGTAATGTAATATAAAATAAATATTAAGTGAGTTTTACCATACAGAAATGAAAGTCAAGCACATGGGTACAGAATGAGTTGGACATGTTAGGCTACTTGGAATCTCAGAAAAATTGAGTGTGTAGGTAAGCAAATGAGCCCTGCATTGGGCTGGCACCATGTCCAGAGCCGGTTTCTGTGTTGTGCCTAGTACTTCCGGAATAGGCTGCAGTCTACCAAGCCTGAACTGAATGAGTATTATAAAATGGAAGGATGGATACGTTTTTAAACGCCCACTCAGCAATCTAAAGAAGGCTGCTAAAATGGGGTATCAGTTACCTGCCCAATTCTATTTACCTGCTGGTGTGAAACATATAGACAATGGCTTGTTCCCTTGGCATTGTCTCTGTCACTTGCCTGCTGAGAGCTGCATTTAGTCAGCTCCAGAAACACTTGTGTTACTTTTTCCATTAGAAAAACCTGGGGTCACTGGCATGTCGGCCTCTTTTTAGCCAAATCCAGATGGGGTTTTCCTATAAACAAGTGTACCGGGAATATTTATACAATCTATGGCACCTGACGCCATAACACTCATGACATTTTCTTAGTAGCCAATGTTGCCATAAGTCACTTTAGAAGATTAAGTAAATATTTTCAATATAGCCATCCTGTTGTTTATTACAGAATGGCAAAAGCCCTAAATCTTGCCAAATGCTCAGTTAAAAAGTAATTTTATAACAGCTTGTGTAACGCAATTGGGGAGTGAGCTCGCCTGATCCTTTTATTGTTCAGATGTCTATTTACTTTTAAACAAATCTCATAACACTTGCTTATGAGAAGTGACATAAGGCAGGTTTTAGACACAGGCTTTCACAGGACAGTGACTGATCGCTGAAACAATGCACTGCTGTAGTGGGGGCGATGAGGGGACTGGGAGGCTCCTGCTGCTTTGGCTGCGGCTGATACTGGCACCTTACAACATACTGGTTACCCCTGATGCTTTAGAATACAAAAGTGTGATGGCACTCTTAAGGCCACAGAAGGCCACAAACAAAATGAAAATATCAGTCTGCTTTTAGTCACTTCTGAAGTAGGAAGGGTTATAGGGAAATCAAACATGCTTAGTGAATGACTTACTTTAATAGCCGACAGGTTGTTTATGTGTGAAGTATGTTCATTTTCCCTGCTTCTTAACAGGATTCCATCTGCCTTGTGAAACTGAACTTAAGAACATCAGGAAAAAAATAAAGGTTTTATTGAAATCGTGGCCTTTATGTGCAAATATGGTATAGTTTTGGCATGCTTGAGTCTTTCAAATTAAACTCTTAGGTTTTGAACCTAAATTAAGCTTGCTCACACTTGACTTCTCTATGCATCATCTTGCTTTTTCCTGCATTTCTCAGCCGCCAGTGTTATTCTTTTACATGTGCTTGAGAATATCAGTTTGAGAGTCATTAAAAAAGCCACTGTGTTATATAAATATTGATTTAAGGTTTAGAGGATCAGTATTGTCATATGTACAGAGTACATACAACATACAACTCATTGCCATTCATTGGTGCCATGATTAGGAATTAGAGTGATTGATTTACAGCTATGTCCTTTGGTGTTCTCTTTTATATATTACAGGTGGCCAGAAAACTAATGTTTGTATTGAAGGACTTGTTTCATTCCGTTGATTGAGAATATTAACTTCTGCATATTATGGAAAGGCACTAAATAATATAAAGATGGATTTTTATGGATTTGGATACCAGGGGCTGTGTTCGTTCGGTGATGAAGACTATCCAAAAATAAACTGAATTGAATAACACTCGTCATTACTATTAGGGCAGCAATACAAAGCACACGGGATGTACACTGTTGTCAGACAACTTCAGCATGTTTTCTGTCCATGTTCTCCACAAACAACATGAAGTCTCCTTTGAAAGCCCGGTTCCATCAATGCAGTGTGCTAATCATCCACTACTGGATGGTGGCTCCGTTTTCCTGATTTGAATGCTTTTGGTGTGCATATCCCTTTTATCATTAAGTTTGACACTCTCCACCCATTTTTTCTGTACATCTTTTCAGTATTCTTAAATAAGCGATTTCCCAGTTGGCCCAGTCAGCCAGCTCTGTAGTTGTTATCACAATTGAATGTTTGTGTTCTGTCATTTGTATAGCATCCCACATTGATAGTATGTCACAGCACATGCAGACTGTCATGGAGTCTCAGTTCCTTCCAGGAATTCACTAGAGCATTTATGGATTTCATGTTGTTTATTTTTTGAAGTATTGATTGTTATATGTGTACTTGAATTGTTTTACCTTTTCATGGTGTTCAGCGTGGACACCACCATGTTATCCATTAGAATAATGTGCATTCCTGAAAAAATAGGACAGATAGTCTGAGGTTCATGTTACCACTGTGTCATTGTGTCACTGCTATAGGAGAGGTGGTTATCCATACCTAGGAGTCTGACCATTTGAACAAAAAGAAAAGACTCAATTAATAAATTGTAAGAAGAAGAATAAATAATGGGTTAAATATTGACGACGTTCGATTTTTTTCGACCTTGCATTGCCTTTTGGCTTTGATGTATTGGTTATGTTTTTTTCTTCTTTCTTTTATCACATCCCTTAAACATGTTTGCATCTGTTCCACTCACTTTCCTTTAATAACGAACATAAAAACAGATAAATGATGAGGGTCACTCTGATTAGACTGTCCACTAAAACTGTCATGTGGTTCTCCAGGTTATATGCTGGGTGTTCTCCCAATAAACCATAATCATTACCTTCTCCATGGGATGTGCCAAAGTGCACCTTCTAAAGTACTTCTTCTGAACCTGTTTCAGTGGCTGCATTATTCAAAAGCCCAACTGGATTGTCATGGTTCTCAACCATTTAGTCAATCTTTATTTCATAAAGTAGCAATAACAACCTTATCGTCGTCATCATCATCATAAGGAATTTTACAGAGCTAAGAAGATTACACTAAAGTATCATTTGCAAAATCTGAACTCTTCAAAGCACACGTTGCTTCCATTCCCCGATCTTGACTGGCTACATTCCAGCACAACTGGTGGCCTAAAAAAAAAAGTTCAGATGAAAACAGCGGTAGAATGTAATAATCAGCGGACGCACAGGGCATCTGGCCCTGGTCAAGTGTTTCTGAGCCAAATTTCTGAAACTCGTGTACTTTATGCACTTACCAGGCTATTAATATTAACTCAAAGATGCATTTAGTAAATCTCTTAGAAAAGAAAGAACTGTAGCACTGTAGCATTTGGACACTTGTAGCACTCTAAAATACACATCTGAAGCTGGAAGGATACCCACCTCCTCTTCCCTTAGATATATTGTTAATAGGACGCTGGTGCTTTTCATGGATGTGGGGGTCACCACTTCAGGTACCAGGAAGCCTTGCACACTGGTATTGTATGTGTTAGAGTTCAACATTTCTGGCTCATGGTAACATGCATTTCCCCTGTAATTCCCAAAATTATGGTGCACTGTGATGTCACAGTTCATGGTTAAATCTGCCCTGGTCCCTAACTGAGATACTGACAAATATATACTGCTCAAAAGAATTAAAGGAACACTTTTTAATCAGAGTATAGCATAAAGTCAATGAAACTTATGGGATATTAATCTGGTCAGTTAAGTAGCAGAGGGGGTTGTTAATCAGTTTCAGCTGCTGTGGTGTTAATGAAATTAACAACAGATGAACTAGAGGGGCAACAATGAGATGACCCCCAAAACAGGAATGGTTTAACAGGTGGAGGCCACTGACATTTTTCCCTCCTCACCTTTTCTGACTGTTTCTTCACTAGTTTTGCATTTGGCTACAGTCAGTGTCACTACTGGTAGCATGAGGCGATACCTGGACCCTACAGAGGTTGCACAGGTAGTCCAACTTCTCCAGGATGGCACATCAATACGTGTCATTGCCAGAAGGTTTGCTGTGTCTCCCTGCACAGTCTCAAGGGCATGGAGGAGATTCTAGGAGACAAGCAGTTACTCTAGGAGAGCTGGAGAGGGCCATAGAAGGTCCATAACCCATCAGCAGGACCAGCATCTGCTCCTTTGGGCAAGGAGGAACAGGATGAGCACTGCCAGAGCCCTACAAAATGACCTCCAGCAGGCCACTGGTGTGAATGTCTCTGACCAAACAACCAGAAAGACTTCATGAGGGTGACCCAAGGGCCCCATGTCCTCTAATGGGCCCTGAGCTCACTGCCCAGCAGCATGCAGCTCGATTGGCATTCGCCATAGAATACCAGAATTGGCAGATGCACCACTGGTGCCCTGTGCTTTTACAGATGAGAGCAGGTTCACCCTGAGCACGTGACAGAAGTGAAAGGGTCTGGAGAAGCCATGGAGAACATTATGCTGCCTGTAACATCATTCAGCATGAGCAGTTTGGTGGTGGGTTAATGATTGTCTGGGGAGGCATATCCATGGAGGGTCACACAGACCGCTACAGGCTTGACAAAGGCACCTTGGCTGCCATTAGGTATCAGGATGAAATCCTTGGACCCATTGTCAGACCCTATGCTGGTACAGTGGCTCCTGGTGCACGACAATTCCTGGCCTCATGTGGTGAGAGTATGCAGGCAGTTCCTGGAGGATGAAGGAATTGATACCATTGACTGGCCACCACACTTTCCTGACCTAAATCCAATAGAACACCTCTGGGACATTATGTTTTGGTCCATCCAATGCCACCAGGTTGCACCTCAGACTGTCCAGGAGCTCAGTGATGCCCTGGTCCAGATCTGGGAGGAGATCCCCCACAACACCATCTGTCATCTCATTAGAAGCAGGCACCGATGTTGTCAGGCATGTATACAAGAACACAGGGGCCATACAAAGTGCTGCGCATACAGTTTTGAGTTGCTGCAATTCAATTTGGGCAAAATGGACTAGCCTGCCACATCATTTTTCACTCTGATTTTTGGGGCGTCTTTGAATTCAGGGCTCTGTAGGTTGATTATTTTCATTTCCATCAAACGATGTGGCATCCTTTCGTTCCTAACACATTACCCAGTCTATATCAGTATAGATATCCAGGAGGATTTCTTTTTCCCATTGAGATCTGATGTGTTTTCAAAGTGTTCCTTTAATTTTTTTGAGCAGTTTATATTCTTGTGCATTAATGTATGTTTACATATGTATGTGTAAATATATGTATTGTGATGTTTTTGGGGGGGACTCTTCCATGCTCTTCTGGCTCAGAACACACCTGAAACAGACCAGCCATCAGAAAAACAAAAATCTTTATTAGCCCGGGAGCTTCGCTCGCCCACCCCTGGGTTTGGTTTACTGGATATACAATTTAAAGAGATTGTTATTTTCATGGGAATTGTTACATATGCATTATTTTCACTTTTACTTTAAAACTTTTGTAAAAACAATGCTGTACTTGTCCTTTATTTCCGTCCCTGGGTGTGGTTAAATCTCTTTCTTGCAGGACATATAACGCTTCTTGGGGGTGGGGGGCAGCTGAACACAAGCTAAGGAGAAGCGGTTGGATCATCTGGTAGCTGGTTGCTGCTGCTGGCGAGCTGCATATTCGGCTTGTTGCACTGCGCGTCGATCATGTAAAAGCCTGTACAGCAGCTGTCCTTTTGCCACTTTGCGTCTTTGCCGCTCGCGTTGTGAAGTGGGAGCTTCATGCAAGCTAATGAGTAGCAGTTGGGTCATCTGCTGGCTTGCTGCTGCTGGTGAGCTGCATCTTCTGCTTGTCCTTGTTTTAAGAGCTGTGAGCACATGAAGCGTGTCTGCCAAAAACATTCCAACAACTGCTAGGTTAGATGTCCGTGAACTTGTTTTAAATGTTGTCTTACTGCGTTGTGTCGAGTAACGTTAAAGTGTCTATCGCGGGACGTCAAATTGTCTCCCCAAGAGATCTGAGAAGATTACGTCTCATCTCCCTAGTTTCCCTTCCAAGATTTTTTTTTATAATGAGAGATAACTGGCTGTGTAAGCCCATGCTGTAAGAAAAGCCTGGGCTTCCAGAAATTAATGACATCGTCAGAAAAAAAAATTAAAATGCAGAGTCAGCGGTTTCGTTTTGTGGATGTGCTCACCCCCGTTGTCTATCATCGGCTAAGTGAGTTTCTCTCTCGTTTGTCTTTCCTTGACAGCTTCACTTTGGCGATAGATTCATTTTATCTCAGCTTCATGCTATAGCCTCGTACTTCTGTCTTCTTCCAACTCGTTAACTTGGGGCTGCCATGCTGGCTCTTTGAGCTTCATGCTGTAGCCTTGCACTTCCAGGCCGCCTCACACTTACGGGCTGGACAGACCGACACACACGCTTCCAAGCATAAACATTTATTATATAAGATTTGCTTCAAACACAGACCTTCTCTCTCTTTAAGATGCATTTCCCTTTAATAATGCAGTAACAGACTTCTATACACCATGTTCCTTTTGTGGACACAGCAAGCTGGACCTTCTGTATCACAGCTCTTCAGAAGTTCTTACATGCATTTGGGAGGTTATTGTTTTTTATATGTACTCACCAGTCTATAAATGCTTGTTAATTTAACACCCATAGACACTAGAGGAAAACCAGACTACTAGGAGAAAACTCATGTAGATAGAGGAAATTTACAAATCCCATACACGTAATAACACAAAACAGGCTGCAATTTAAATCTGGGACTGTACACCATCTTGCAAACCCAAAACTCCATTTTAATGTCACTTTATTTACCATAATTCTAGCCTATAGCATTAAATCCCATTAAGATGAAATACACCATCCCAAGTGGCAATCATGAAAGCCAAGTCTCCGGGCAGAGAGGTTTTTAAATACATTTAAAACTTCCAGACATGAGCCACTGTCAACCTGAAAAAATCTGACCCACTGCTTCACAAGCCTTTTCTAAATAAATAAGTTTCTCCTTTCAGAAAGACACGCTGAGCTGTTCTTCTTTAATAAGCATTCACACAGGCCTGGGTCACCAAGTTAATCCTCACCATTCATTAAATACAAGTCAACCGAAAAACTTTATTTTAATCTAAATACAGGGAGCTTTGCAGTGACAAGTGGCCCAAATATCTTTCAAGTTTCGGTTGCATTAATAAGCCCATAAACAAGCAGGCAGAGGTGAGCGGCCAGCTGAAAAATTCTGTTTATGAGCAAATATTTCAGGGTCCATGCAATATGTAAGAAATCTGTGTTTATGTTCAATAGCTTGTGTTCTGGGTTTGATCAAGCAGCTGGCAATGTGCACGGCTATAGACTCTAAACAAATGTAATCTAAAAGATTTTTCCATGCAGAGTTCACCTGGAATGTTCCACTGGAAAGAGCCGATATTGCTCCAGTGTTTAATAAAGATTTCTTCACTTGGACATTTCTCATGATAAATACTTCATTATCTTCTCCTTTTGGTCTTGACACAGCACAAAAAGGTATCGGCATGTGTTTCAAATGGGGAAAAAAAGAAAATCCACACTTCATAAATTTGAGTGAATTTTGGAAAACCTGAACTTGTTTAAAAAATTTTTTTCACAAAAGTTGTATAACCATGTTCTTGAATATTTATTAGGGCTTTATTGTAAATATTTGCACTTGTAAACCAGGTGGCCAGTGCAACACTTTACAGTTCATTGGTTTAATCGTCAGCACCAGATGGGATTGTTACAGTACCACTGGGTGGAGGGCAGTCTATTATGATAGCCCACCACCCCCCACTTTAGTGACTTTGAAATGTCTGGTTTTACAAGATTTTTAATCGATTTGTATCCTGCCGATCCATCCTCTGCTGGAAAGGCTATGTTGTCATAATAGGTGAATCACTTGTATAAAAAAAGACATTTTTGTAAAGCCATTTCTAAGCTATGGAATGAAATGTGTTATTATATAATGCCTGTCTAAGTAGATCAGCTGTAGTCGTTAAACAGACTATCGGAGTCAGAAAGAGTATAGCATATATTCCATCTACTTTCAGACCCTGCTTATTCCAGTTTAGATATAAAATGAGAACCAACCCCATATGGCACGCCAGCCCATCAAAGAGATTAGTCATCCACCAATTTCTTGACACGGCACCTAGGTTTAGTAATCAGCCTAACCTTCCAAACCTACCAAAACACTGGGAAACCCTGCAAATTCCAACTATGCAGTTGAAAAAGGGTGTATACACCTAACAACAATATAATATTCTCATACCTTCCTGGTCCACTTCAGTGTTGCTACAGCCAAATCCCCCATAATTGAGCTCAGGAGAGAAATTAACCATTAATGGACCACCAGCTCATTTCAGGGACCATACAATATGTGTATATGCAGCTGATAAAACCTTAAAAATACAAATGTAATTAATAAGGCATACATTGTACCAATGTGGTAAGTCTATCAGATTCATCAGCATAATAGCAGTTTGGTCCCCTGGCCTTAACTCATCAGCCCATGGACTCAACATGGTGCTACACCTGGATGTTGTTACATGTCAGCTCCAGTTGATGGTGGGTCTCTACTTTGAATAACGATCAACTGGTCACCCTACAGGTGCTCTGAATGATTGAGATGTAAGTTGTAAAGATAACGGTTTCATTCATCAAAGTGTTTACTACCCAAATCGGTACTCGTGAATCTAAGATGTTTAACAGGCATTCCGCGGTATTAAGTTGTGGATTTGCCTGTGAATATTTAGCGGCAGCGTGTCTATGAACTTAATTTAAACCTAAGCTTTACACCTTGCTTTCCTGTTGATATGTCTGCAAAGGCTTGTTCAGCTTCAGAGGGTTGTTCCTTTCCTACTGCATCAATAAACAGCTCGTCTTCCTCTTTATCTGAGGCATCACACACTGCGTGCACGGGTTTACCTTTCCCAGTCCTGCAAACTTTAGGGAAGTGGTTCAATTTACCACATTTTGTACACTGTCTTCCTTTAGCTGGACATTGACTTTTTCCACTGTGTGCTTTGTTTCCACAGTAGCTGCACTTATGAATATGGTTGTATGCATCACTCGCTACATATTCTTTTGCTGCCTTCTCAATTTTGTAATGCGTTTTTTGTTCAGTGCTCTTTGGAGCTCCTGCTTGATGTCTGCATACTGTGTTCACAGTCAGTTCACGTGAGCCGCTCGGAGTACATGCATCGAAGGTTCTCAGCTGTGCTTGTGCTATCTCGTGCGATCTTGCGATGTCCACGGCTTTATTTAATGTTAACTCAGACCCGGCACTTAGAAATTTCTCTCGCCCTTCCGCTGAGTTTGTGCCAAACACTAGTCTCTCCCTGACTATTTCATCTTCGTTTGCAGAAGCACAGTCCTTCACCAGCAATTTTAACTCCGTTACAAAGTGATCAAAAGTCTCGTTTATACCCTGCGTCTTCTTGCGAATATCGTATTTGTTTTAGGCATGACAAATACCTCAAAACGGTCATAAGTTTTCAGTACCTTGGCTTCCTCCTGGGTGAGAGTCCATCTGTTAAAAATGTCTCTTCCTTTTTCCCCAGTCCACAGGAGCAGGTAGCTGCATTTTTCACTCTCCTCTTTGCCTTTTAGTGGGCCAGAAAACCTCAGCTCCACGTGCTGTCAGAACTTTTACCATTCTTCTGGCAGGTTAAGAGAATCCCAGTCAATTCTCCAACAAAATCCATGACAATGCCTTGTTTTCACAAATTGTGAAAAATGAAATGATGGCGAGACTTTCTTTTAAAGTATGCAGGGGAACTTTATTTATTACAGCTCTTACATTCACGGCATCCATGCTCTAAATTAACTTCCACAATAGTAACCTTGAGGTCCCTTTTTCTGGTGCCTTCCTGATGACATAGGTGCCTAAACCATGCCTGATAATAATACATTTGAATGACACATAAATATATTACAGTGATCACCTCGATAGACATCTCGCCACCCAAATTGCTACTCGTGAATCTAAGATGTTTAACAGGCATTCCCGGTATTAACTTTTTGATTTGCCTGCGAATATTTAGCGGCAGCGTGTCTATAGGATTGCTGCTGACCGACGGCCTTATATGGACAGGCACTCAATTACGTGGGAGGCGTGGGTATGGGGGACGCAATATAGGCAGGCAGTCAACTACGTGGGAGGCGTGGTGACGGGGGACGCAACTCCGCCTCACACGGCGACCGAGCTGCAGCCTATGGCTGTATATATGTACATAAGTAGGATTCAGTTATGACCATTACGCGTAGAATTTCGAAATGAAACCTGCTTAACTTTTATAAGTAAGCTGTAAGGCATAAGCCTGCCATATTTCAGCCTTCTTCCTACACAGGAAGTTGGAGAATTAGTGATGAGTGAATCAGTGAGTCAGTGAGGGCTTTGCCTTTTATTAGTAGATATATATAATAGAGAGAGACATATTGAGAAAGAATTGTTTTCATGAAAAAATTGAAATTCTGGTTTTGGTACTCCTAGAACTTGTTTTCAGCAGTTCAGAAAGATGTGTGTCTGTAGTAAAAAAAACTTTGTGGACACTGCAACTTAAGAATGAATGGACTGATTCTTGTGAAATTTTGTTGGCAACTTGTACTCTTTAGTCTTAAGAGCTGATTAGGATTGAGTGAATTCCAACTATTTAGATTTGAGCTTTTAAAGGACAAAGTACTTAAAGAACAGCAAAAAGCCAAACCACTGCTCTGAAGTTCACAAAAATTGTCATACGCATTTAGAACTCTGAAGGAAAGAATTTAGAGTTCTGTCCTAAAATGGAGCTATAAGCTGTTAAAATTCTAAATTTTCAAATGCAGTAGTCACAGGGGCTTAATACTAATTAGAAAGATTAGTTTGATTGGAATTCATGCCTTTAGTACATTGTTTGTTCCCCCTGATATTCCATTTTCCCCTATTTTCCAAAATATGATCCCAGGATACTCTCTAGCCTCTGTGACCTTGAACTGGATTAAATAGGTTAATAATGGACAGATATTTAAATTCAAGAAGGCAAATTTGCATAGACCCCTACTACACACACACACACACACACACACACACATTTTTCACACACTTTTTTGTGGCATTTTTTCTGGCTGAATGAAAGGAATCTCCAAGTATTATGTTTGTGTTCATTAAAGCACACCCTGGGGTATTTAAAGGGGCAGTGAAGTATGGTTGTCTTTGGCATAAACAGAATAAGGTCTGATACACATTTACACAAAGAGCCTTTTACTGAAACTAAAATGCAATAGTAAAGTCCCACTGCTTATAGAAAACTACTTTTCCTTTGTATTGCTTTAGCACCAGGTTGCTGTGGGTCTCATTTAAATATACAGTACACAATTTGGAAGGACAGTGCATGTGCGCCACCAACTTTTATAACTAGTTTGCTTATGTTATGTTTTGTGCAGCTGTCAGCTCTCCTAGCTAATAAAAGTTATGTTTCTGTCAACAAAAAAGCAGAACCCATGAAAATACTCAGTTTTAATTTTATCACATCAGTCACTGCAATTCTTTTCTAACAGAATGGATCTAATCAGTTAGATGTCCTGTAATTGTGCCTTTGTCAACATATATGCCAGCAAGCTCTTGCTTTGTGAAAGATTACTAAGACACAGGTTGAGACAGAAAATGAGGAGCACCTCCAGCTAAGAAAGCATTTTTTATACATTTTTTATGCATTATTATTATTTTATGCGCAGGCCACCACCACAAAGAAACCGGAAAAAAGAAACAGAAGAGAGAGTAGGGGTCAATACGGATTTTAGAGCCACCATGAATAGTTATTATGATGAATTGAACATACAGAGTATCAGGATTAAGTTAAATTAAGTTAAATTGAAGTTATAAAAAGGCCATGTTAAAGCAGTATGTTTTCAGCCGTGTTTTAAAGTGCTCTACTGTATCAGCCTGGCGAATTCCTATTGGCAGGCTATTCCAGATTTGAGGTGCATAACAGCAGAAGGCCGCCCGCCTCACCACTTCTTTTAAGTTTAGCTTTTGGAATTCTAAGGAGACACTCATTTGAGGATCTAAGGTTACGATTTGGAATATAACGTGTCAGACATTCTGATATATAAGATGGGGCGAGATTATTTAAGGCTTTATAAACCATAAGCAGAATTTTAAAGTCAATCCTGAATGACACAGGCAACCAGTGTACTGACATCAAAACTGGAGAGATGTGTTCGGATTTTCTTTTCCTAGTTAGGATTCTAACAGCTCCATTCTGCACTTGTTGTAAATGATTTATGTCTTTTTTGGGTAGTCCTGAGAGGAGTGCGTTGCAGTAATCTAGTCGACTGAAAACAAATGCGTGAACTAATTTCTCAGCATCTTTCAAAGATATAAGAGGTCTAACTTTTGCTATGTTTCTTAGGTGAAAAAATGCTGTCCTAGTGATCTGATTAATATGCGATTTAAAATTCAGATTACAGTCAACAATTACCCCTAAGCTTTTTACCTCCGTCTTAACTTTTAATTCTGATGTATCCAGTTTATTTCTAATAGCCTCATTGTATCCATTATTGCGAATCACTAAGATTTCAGTTTTCTCTTTATTTAACTTGAGAAAGTTACTATTCATCCATTCTGAGATACAAGTCAGACATTGTGTTAGTGAATCAAGAGACTCGGGGTCATCAGGTGCTTTTGATAAGTACAGCTGTGTGTCATCAGCCTAGCTGTGGTAGCTCACGTTGTGCCCCGAGATAATCTGAATTAACGGAAGCATGTAGATTGAGAATAACAGCGGACCCAGGATAGAGCCTTGTGGAACACCATATCGGATATCATGTCGGATAACCTGTCAGTAACACTAGTGATTGATTTTGGTGTAAAACTTTACACTTTGTGGTTACTGGTATACATCTGTGTCCTTTTTTGTTGTCTTTTGACATGAGTAACTCATCATTTGAAGTGCCCTATTCACATAGCCAATATAATTTTAGTGACTGTGTAGGCCATTCTTGTAGTTTTGTAGAGCTGTTATCTGAGACAGAATTGTTAACATAGATGAAAGATAGTGCTGTGTGTTATAATACTGACATTATAGCAGAGAAATGTAATTACAATTTTGGCTCTTCCTCCCCCAACCCCCCCACCCCAAAGAGTTCGTTCGAAGACAGAGGCATGTGGGGAGTTTGACTAGGGTGGTACCTGTGCCAAGCCATCATTCGGATGTCCTAAAGTGAGCTCAGGAAGGCCAAACACCAAATGTGGAGCATAAGGTCAACAGTTCACTTGACCTCGAGTTTCAGTATAAGTACACAGGGTAATAATAATAAGGGGCATCACAATATTTTTGGCTTTCTGTATTTTAAGCAGGACATACATATTAGAAAATGTACTATTGGGATAACTGGCTTGTAGCAGCTAAACATTTTGATAGCTTTGTAGATTTCTAAACCTATAATCCCTTTGTAATTTTAAATAGCAGTCCGCTGTGTCAACCCACTCATGGTGCTTCTGCACTGTGTAATGGTTTCCAGTGTCAACAGGCCTCCTGTGCCCCAAAGAGCAGATAGTGAGTGTTACCTTGGTACCCTATTACAGTAATACTGTGTATGCACTCTCAAGGTCATAAATGACTAATGCCTAATTTTGGAGCAAAAACCTTAACCCCTAAAGAAACCCTATTATCAAAATAATCATTTGGAAATTCTTATTCTACTATAAACGAGCTTGAAAGTTGATGGTCACTTTGTTAAATAATGAGCCATGACGTCTGCATCTTCCAGTTGCTGTGGCTAACAATGGTTGCTCCTCCCAACAACTTACTCCACAACATGGTGGTGTCTGTGAACAAAATTTGTAACCAAAATGGCAGGTAATGAAACTCTTAATAGATAATGATAAAAATTATTCAAGGGTTCAGATTCAGAGTCGGGACAAAAGTAAAAAGTATGTGCAAGAATGAGAGTAGTACACAGAACCACAACAGGTACCATAGTAGTGCATCAATAGCGAATGCAAGTCTCCTTACGATGGTGTATCTTTATTACTTTTTTTTTTTTATTAATTTTATCTGAAGAAAGTAACATAATACACAATGAAGCAGATAAAATTTCCAGAACTTATGCAATAAATAACCTTAAAGTCAATCTATATAGAACACAAGAGAAACAAAAAGGAAAACAAAACCTAACAAAAGATGAATCCTTCATTCTTTTTCAAAATTTTAAGACAGATTTTCAGCGGATTTTTTTTTTTTTTTTAATTCATCTAACATTTAGTCAACTAGTTTTGACTGTAGCTCAGATAATTTGTTTGTTTATTGATTTATATTTTCAATGTTTATTTTTCAACAGTTTGTCTTCACTTTCCCCATCGCTCTAACCCTTGATCTCTTAGAGAGGAGACCCAGGGGTCTGTCAGGGTCCTCCCAACAAAACGGTGATGAATGGCGTTACCAAAAAAGAGAGCAACAGCCAAGACGAGAACTCGGTTCAGTGCAGCAGTGTCGGGAGTGTCTCCAAGTGTGACTTTGTGGCAGATGAAATGCAGGAGCTCACTTTGCAGGTGAACCAGCAGTTGCCACCACTAACAGAGAGGAAGAATGGTGAGTGTGTCATCCCCTAGCGGGGTCCTTTCACTTGGTCTTTCTTTAATATGAGTTTGTCTTCTCTTAATGTAAACTATAGTTATGTAGGAAATGGTGGGAACTGGCTGAATGTTGTTCTTGCTGCTTGATGGATTAGCATAGTGGGTCTAACAGGTCTGTGTGGAGGGTGCAATGTTACAGAATGGATTAAATGTCCATTTTATATTATGTAGACAGAAAGCACAGAGCTAGTGAAAAATTCAAGAAAGTCTCAATGGTGGTCCAGGCCTATATTTATTAAGTTCATTCCTTTTAGAGCTGGTAGAGTAGCAATGTCTACTATCCCACCATGATTCACCAAGTAAAAAGTACAAGCATCTATTAAAAAAAAATACAATGACTGTACAGATCTTTAGCAGGTTCAGTGTATTTTGTACTATTTTGATGTGTACACATTGTATTTCTTTAAAAATGTGTTTTTTAAATATTGCAATCCTTGTTTTTGTCATTGATTTGGGGACATCAAGCTTTTTGTAGCTCAACTAGGATAGTTTTTCAATTTTTTGATTTAATGCTCTGACTTCTTTTTTTAGCTTGCTGTACTGGGACTTTGGTTGCATTGGATTACCTTATTGTTTAGGGCAAATCCTTTTCCCTTTATAATCCACAGTGCTTCATTGTTGGTGAAGAATATTTTTTGTTATATTAAACTTTTATTTTATATACATAAAAAGTACAGTTCAACACAAAGCACAAGAACTCCCCACTCCCTAGTATTTTCAAAATGACCCACCAGGAACTTTGGAAGATGCTCTAGATTCATAGGGTGGTGGGCTGTTCTTGGTGGTGGTTGGCAGGTGTTTCTGCTTCTTGGGGAGTCACCCACAAAACACACAGAACATGTCACAGGTATAGAAAACACAGCAGATAATTAACAAAAGTAACATCAACATAAATAAATGGCCCAGCAAAGAACAAAATGGCATAAAATGAGACTTTGAACCCCTAGCTAGGTGAAGAACCCTGGCTGAGATATAACAAAGCTGTGTTTGTTTTATATACAAGGATGGTTAATTCTTGCAAGTTGCCACTACAAATGTGACAACTGTTGATACAGTAGATCAGAGCTGGGAGTTGTGTCACAGATTTTGTCTGTGGTTTACCTAACAAATAAAGGAAAAACTCTCTCCATAAAAAATGAGTAGGAATTAATAAAAAAAAATGATAAGAAATGTTATGTCTTTAAAAGTAATTGGTTCCCTTCTATGAACTGAAGACTAAAATGTATTATTTGTTTCTTTAACAAAAGTTTCATCGTTTGATTTGCCTTTGCTAGACTGTGCTTTCTGTGCCAGCCAAGAAACAAACCACTAGCAATGCATTAATTTCATTTTGGAAAGAAGTTCTTTTCAGTCATAGTGACTGTCTGATGGTATTGTTTCTTTGTGCTCTTTATTTAAATTGAACTTGCAATATAAGAACACTTTTGTTTGACTTCAAGTTTTATTGTGTTATTCTATACTTATAGTCAGTTGCACAGGCAGATGGGATTTTATCGGGGATCAGAGCAGCACTCTGAATCATATGGTGGAGGTTGTACAGTACCTGCCACCCCAAATGCAAGTTGATTACAAGACTAAATGAAAACTGCTTAATGGCCATTTTGCACACCAGTTGGGACTAGCTTGTCTGCTGATCTGGGATTTCCATTTCAGACCTGTACTAGTCTATTCATCATACAATCTTCAATATACCTACACAGAATAAGAAACCGTTACAAGTAGCTCTTAACAGTACATTTGTAAGAGTTTGAATTTCTCACAATTACTACTAAAATAAAGTTAAGGACCAAATATAAAGTGGCACAATCCTATGACTGAGGCTTAACGTTCACTTTGGGTTAAGGGGCCTGCTGCCAAAATGTGTGGCAGGTAAATAGGTAAGTATGCAATGCACTGTTCTGCCAAGCAGCTGCATGAGCCAGAAAAACGCACAAGCCTGTATTAAAACCAGCTGATGATTAATCCACACTGGAATATTATTTAGTTACAATCCTGGGCTTCATCGTCCGATCAGAGCCGCCTTAGCACACTATGAGTCTGAACTCAAGGAATGCAAGGACTTGTGTGATCTAAACATTCCTTTAGAGCCAGGCAGCTTGCACAAAAATGAAATATTACGCTCACTGCTTTCTTAGTGGAAGACAAAGCAAGTGTGCCTTCTGCTACCCCCACCCCCCTTTCCATGATGTAATATGCTGTTTTTAAGACTCTAATTGAGAGAGAACATAGGTCAGCAGCTGGCATCTCCCCAGGTTTATCCATTCATGCCTTTTAATCCCACTGGTTTTCAGGTGAATTATTTCTTGCTTAGATATTGTAATGTATTTTGTGTTTTGCAGCATCGCGCAAGTTTGTAGGAACAGTGCTGAACAATGGAATTGATTACTTTGTGATAAAATAATCGTCAGAGTATATGGAGCTCGTTCTTGTAGAATGGCTTCCATTATGTCACACACACATTGCCACAGTTCCACACACACACATATAACCATACAGATGTACACATAACTACAGCCCCAACAGTGAGTTTTATCATAGCAATAAAGAAACGTTGATTTAAAAAAAAATGTTAAAAAACAAAACAATAAAAAGTAAACCTCAGAAAATGGAAAAAGAAACAACTTCATATAATTTGTGGCGACCTACGACATGTTATGATTATGTAGTGTAGCTCAAATTGCTCTAATTAACAGTGACTGTTATACGTAAACATTTTACTATAGTGAACTAATGATGTGAAGGATGTACAATAGCACACCAGTAGTTGTCATCGTGCTCAGTTAATGAAAGGCCAGGCTAGTTAACAATAACTTCTTGTTCCTTACACCATCTTAATATGCTTAATATTTTACTGTAGGCATATTGTGGTGCATGAGCTGAAATTCTGAAAAACTTGCCATACCCTTCCCAATAGGTGTGCTGATATGCTCAATTAATAACAGACCAGCATCATCCCTGAATACACATTTAATTACTTGTTACTTATCTTTATGTACAAGAACAACACCTTGGTAGGGTGCTAGTCAATCACAGGGTGAACGCATGCACTTACACACACAAGGGCCAGCTTAACTTCACCAGTTCATTTAACCTGCATATCTTTGGACTGTGGGAGGAAACTGAAGCACCCAATGGAACCCCACAATGAAAACTCCTACAGCTCCTCTAGTGCTAGTGATTTGTATATGCATATTAAAGATCATAGTATTTGACTGGTCTAAAGCTAATACCTCCTAAAGGTCATCATTTGCTCACCATATGGATAGTAGACCCGAACACCACAAAACTGCTTGGCTCTGCACCCTTGACTCTAAATCTACTTGAGGAGGAAACTGGTTTGCTGCTCTTTAAACATAACTATTTGACATGGTGAGCTGCAATCCTTAAATAAACCCGCCATTCTTCTCCTCAGTGATCATTAAAATGTATTCTCGTTTGTAACAAATACAGTTGAGTTCATTCAGGTAGCCTTTTCATTTCCCACTCAAGGCATTGTAATATAAATACATGTGTAATTATCAAAAAGTTCACCACAGTGTCCTTAAGTTATTGTGATTGGTTAGGCATTTTTAAAGTGTGCCTTCTAAGGCAGAGGTAACTGAAGCTGCAGAAGTCGTTCCTTCATTAGAAGTATTTAAATTGAGGGACAAACAGATGAGGAGCAATTTGAAAGATGCATCACCGTACCCCATATAGTTAGATCGGTGTTGTACACATGTGTAATAAACAGGCCAACTATTTGTGAAATGTTTGATGCCAGGCAGATATAAAACTGATAATTCTGTAGAGAAATGATATGTGGCCAATCAAACAGTAGTAGCTCAAAGAAAATCCTTGCTTCATCCAGAAGGCAAATCCTCCTGTGCAGCCATTAATTTAGAATGGCCACACTATTTCTGTAATGATGTCATTGCTATATTTTGTGCTAAGATTTAGAAATAAATTCTAAGGATAGTCCAAACTTTAACATTAACACCACTGGACCACCCCACCTCCCCCTGGGTGAGGACAGGGTCTTGATTTACAGTTCAGCAATTCTAGTTTAGACAAAAACAGGCAACAGTCTGTGCGCAGATCGCCAGCACTGGCTGCTTTGACAGCAGGCAGAAGTTCTGAATTTCCGAGTTAATTTAAGCAAAGATTTCAATTTTTTAAACAAAATAATTTCTGATCCTGATGACACTGCACATAAACATTGTGTGCGGAGGCGTGGCAGAGAAACATTATTAATAATAAGAATCATAACATGTTCAATTAGTCATAAAGCGTGCCGAAGACATGAATTATAACGGCCTCTGGAAGAAGCAAAAAGAGCTCAAACTCATTCTTTTGTCTCCAGACAGAAACATTTCATTTTTTATTATTATAAATATGTACTTTCTGAAAAGTCTTAACTTTTTTTGCCAATTTTCCTTCTTTCAAATCTCTGCTGACTGCAGCAACATGGGAGCTAATGGACAGGTTGCCATAAATATTTATATATATTTAATGTTTGTTTAAAGTCTTTCTCAATGCAAGTTTAAAAGTAAAGTGGTGGAGGGGGTTACAAGAGGTCAATGATGGGGCATGAGTAGTGAGCTGATGTCCTGACCCTCTGCCTCAAATGAAAATTCTTTAAGGCAGAAGTTTCCATTGCCTATACGGTAGGTCCATTCTATTGGCTTGTCAAGATGGATCTCAGCATCTGCTTTTAATGGTCTTATGTGGCACACATGGATTGATTTTTAAAGAAACAAATTTTATTTTCTTCAGTCTGTGTGAACCCAAGATACTTTGTAGATAGTCTAATCATGTGAGCCTTGGTAGATTACAGTAACTGACTCTGTAAAGCCATCTAGTGAGAAAGTAGGGAAGACTGAATCTGTTCATCCTTCATTTTATATACTGCTTTTCAAACTTTCAAAAGCATTTTTGACTTGCATTAAAGTGTTTACATAAATCTTCAGTACGTTCATCAGTAGATTAAGTTACTTGTTCAGCTATAGATTGAAATCTTTATTTTTATGATTTCACATAGTACTTTTTACGGTCAGCGAGCTTTTTCACATTGTTTACAAATGTATCTTTACCCACCCTTAAATGACTGAAAATGCATACAAGGTAGATGTTTACCTACACTGGACATGCACTCATCACCAGAAACACAAAAAGCTAATGTCCTTCTTGGAGGTGGTTATGCCGGCGGCCACAGAATTTATCACAAAACTGTAGTGCAGGTTGAGTAATTTGTCTTTTGCACTTGATTGCATCATTCTAATTGTACTAAATGCAATTTAGATGCATACAGGCAAGCAACACAGGCAAAAAGCACCATGAAGATCAACAGGACCCTAGTCATGTAATAAGCACAAAAAGATCAGAGCGTAATTAAAAGTCTCCATTTTCAGGGATTAAAAACATCTGGGTATGTGTGGACAGAATGTGAAAATAGAGATAATGTCTGTGTTTTTAAAGGAAAACCTAGTATGGGAATGGTGTAAGTGACAGTCAAAGGGGAACTTAGACAGGGAGTAATGCAAACTGAAATCTGTGCACATTGTAGTATTATGTTGAAACTTCTGGCAGCACCAGCTCTACATGTTCTTTACTGGTACAATACAATTGTTTCAATTATTCTGTAATCGAGCATGAGCAGTTATGTAAATCCTGCACGGTCCCACTAGGAGACAGTAGTGAAGAGTAAATCTCTTTACTTCTGGTTTTTATTGTGTCTTTGAAATAAACATTCTGAGGTTTTTTTATAGGTGAAGTACAGTTGATTCATATCTCTACAATATGATCATTGGCAGGTTAAGTGTCTCAATAAAGGTTATAGAATTCGACATTATTGAAGATATGGCTGGGGCAGTTGTGATTTTGTATAGTTCCTGTCATATTAAAGACAGACCAAAAAAATTTTATGTATAATTTACAGTTATTTGCAAATCTCCATAATATGTGAGTATAGTGAACGATTTGCTCAGGTTCTCGGGTAGTGAGACAGCAGTCAAGATTCCATCCCATCGCAAGGTCCTTCATTATATAGTTCAACGGTGTGCACAATTTGACTATTTGTCTCTGTACTTCACTCTAGGTGAGTCAATGTGGAAACAGAACTTGTCAGGGAATCTGTTGCCTTTCTTATTGAATTTCATTCAAAGGTTTTTTCATATACAGTATGTATTTTCCATATTTCTACACTGCTCATCCAAGCAAGTTAAGTGATTAACTCAGGATTAGTTAGCACGGTACACATTTTTGCAGTATGAGTACTGGCAGGCTAAGTAATAAGTTTCACACTTTAAAGCAGTAGTGAAAACTGATTCTGTACATTTTTTATTTTTATATGCAGTAGTGTTTTTGATGGTCAAAACCATGTCTAGGCCCTTCAATATAGCACAAATATTTTGTCATTTATACATGGTGAGCATAGACAGGTCCTGTCTGAGGCAATACTGAAACTTTTATCAGTAGATTTCTGATTTTATATTGCAGCTTTCATGGTGAAGAACATCCGAAGGGCCATAACAGGTTTAGAAGAGGTGTTTTAATATTTTCCCAATGTAAGCATAAGACTGTAGAGTAGCTTACTGCATTGGAATCCAAACCAAAATTTGAATGAGAAAATTTGTGGGTTTTTTTTAAACAGCATCTTCCGTGGTTAAATTTAAATTTCAAGTTAATTGTCATGTGTAAGGAGTAAAGTGAAACTAAATAGCATCCGAAGGATCTTTACAAGCAGCGTACAGTTTACACATTAGTATAATGTGACCACTAACAGGTTACTTGTTCAGTTACAAGTGATTGGTGCATTACAATTTAATGTCTTACCCACTAGGGGGTAACTTCAGTTGCACATTACACAAATAGGACATGCTGCCTTTTTCTGTAAGGGCTGCTACTTGTCTAATTCCTCCAAGTTAATTATTTTATTTTCAGTTTTTATCCCATCCAGTCCAGCCAAATTGTGCTGCTCAATGCATAATACTCCTCTATGTTAAGTCTGCACTTCTACCTGATTATACAGAAAGGTTTAACACAAAGTGATACATACTTTAGTTGTTGTATAATGAAAAAATATTAATTGTGAAGTAAAGTCATTGTACCCTATTGGCAGAGAGACTGGACTAGAAACCTCTGGGCTGCAGATTCAGATTCTAAAATTCTTTTTCATGTCATCAGAAACATTTCTTGTGTAGATGGTGGCCAAAAAGCGTAAATCCTACTTAATGGCATTGAGGCACCTTGTATGTGTATTGGATGTAAATTTGCCGGCATCTGGAATGATGCTGCAGTGTCTTTCCATTAGAACGTCAAACAGTACATGGCTTGTCATGGCTTTTCTTCATAAATGCTCAACTTGGCATCTTGGAAGACTGTGGTGTAGGAAGAGTCTTGGTGCCATACTTGTACTATCTGATATACTTTAGCTGAGGATGTTAAGCAATTGTGCAGTGTGGAATGATGGTAATGATTGAGGATCATAAACAACAGGACATATTGCCATTATCTTCTGAAGACTTGGTGACCTTGAGACCATGACTGGAAAATGCATGGCACATTGGTATATATCGCTATTGTTGGAACATAGGACTTAGGCCTGTAGATTTCATGTTGTAGTTGAAGAACATGGTGAAGAATGATTCATTTTATTATATCTCACATTTCCTCTACTTACTAGTCTATGGCCTGTATTCTTTGCATTTTTGTCCTTTGCACCATAACTATAGGTACCCTACTTGGTATTTGCCTTCTGGGAAGGCATCTGCTTGTGTCATAGAGAAATTTTTGCAGTCTGTGGATTTTGTCATGCTAATCTGTTCTGTCGTCATACCTTCAGCTAATGCATGTCTCAGTGGGAGCTGCTTCTGTTGACCACAGGCTCACCATTGTGCCCTTCCCTCCGAGTTTCAAACTAAAATCACTTTAGACACAATTCATGGTCACAAATTACAGGATAAGCTGCCTTTTGTGCCTGTGGAGCTGCAACCATATTAGTCCAGCGATTAAATGTCTTCCAAAGTTACAAAGGTCTTATCTTGTAGCCATGCTGTCCAGAATCACAAACATCCGCTTTATGTAGTGTCCTGAGCATGATGAGAGGTGAATGTCCTCATCAACTTAGCGTGAACATGTGCGTCTATGGAAAAACCTGTTCCAAAATCGTTGTCTCCATACTTGAACTAGTGTGCGCACATTATAGGCACATTTTCTTTCGAATCAAATGTTTTGAAGTGTTGTTGACCATTAATATACAACATGGATTGCGTCATCTTTTGTAACTCTTACTAGGTTTTACATCCGCTAACTGGAAACCACTCCACCAGAATTTCTCACAGGCCTTCTCCACTTTCTTTTAGGCTGGCAAGGCTTACGCTAAGCTATAAACTGTGTGACAGGAGAGCTTGGTTGGCACCGATCCAACACAGACGGACACCGGAGGCACAGGTGAAAATCAACAAAACTATTTATTTGTTCTTCATCTGTAGGATATGCCTTCCTCGTACCCACACAACACAGTCCCCAAAAAGACACACAACAGAAAACCCAAAAACACCGCAAAAATCGCTCCTCTTCCTCCACTCCTCTCAGGCAGCTTTGTCCTCCTCCTCCCTACTCTGGCGCCCTGAGTAGTGGCCTCAGGCTCCCTATATAGCCCACCTGGAAGTGCTTCAGGTGGCAATTAACCTAAATTAGGCTGCACATCCAGGTGTGGCTGCGTTACCGCCCACACGGGCTCAGGAAGCCTTGCAGCTCCCCCTGGCGGTGGCCACAGAGCCCAACAGGGATGAGCTCAGGTGTTTTAGGATAAGGCCCCTGATGCAGCCCAAGGGGGCTGCCACCAAGTGTTCCGGGGGACATGGCGTGGATTTCATGGCTTCTCCCCTGGATCTAGTGTCAAAGGGGCTTCCTGGCTGGGCCTGGGTCTCAGCTGCCTGCTACAACTGATTCAAAAGATTATTTTGACCTATGGTACCATCACCTGTCATCCTTTTTAAAATTAAAGCAGACACCTGCAAATAAGAGACCTGCTAAAAATTTATTTGCTAAAATAAGAAGTAAAACTGGAGATTAATGGAGGAATACATAAAGTGGGTAGGACAGTGGTGTGGTGACGGAACTGCTTTGAGTCCCAGTCTCAGGAAGGCAGAAATATTGTATGTGTGCTGTGTGCAAACTGTCATTCTGCGCAATGCCTATTAATATATATATATATAATGACAGTGGCGACACAAAAAAGATGAGCTACTGGGTACTGGTGGAGGAGCCTGAAAAAAACAGTTAAATGTAGTGGGGTACATGCCAAAGGTCTCCTGAGGTTCTTTAAAGTAAATTCCATGCTGGATAAGTGTTGGATGAGGTCACAAGATTAGATCCATCTGTTCCTAATTTTGCTTTATCTTGAAGAATCTTGAATGTTACAAGTTCCCTTGCGGACATTCTTCCTTGTAATGGGCATAGCTGGCACCATCCCGAGTTTCAGGAACGTTTGCACTAAGTGAGGCCCCCAATTAAAAACAAACACTGGCATGGAGTTGATAAATACTGCGGTTTTTGGGCATATTTTTAGCAAAAAAAAAAAAAAGCTGTGAGACAAAAGTAGAAATAGAACCTGAAGTGCGAGGTTTACTCTGAAGTGTATCCAGCGTTCTAATAAAGGGACAGTCAAAGTTCTAGACTTCATTCTGGTATTCTTGTTACTTTGCTTCTGCATGTTGTGCTTATACCGATGAGACTGAGAATTCACCTGTCATTCATCTCATTGCTTTTGTGTTACCTGGACAGAGCAATAAATGAGGTCAAAATAGGCATCATGTTTACATTATGAAATATTGGAATGTTTATTTATGCCTGTGCATGCACGACTAATGTGTATCTGAGCAATCAATTACCATATATAGTGTCTTTCTGTAGCAAATGCTATTATAAGCTGCTACAAAGCATAATCATTTACAGTGTGAGCGGTGGAGGAGATGTGATACACTGGCATGTCAAAGAGACTTAACCTCTGCTTTACTGTCCAATATCTTGGCTACTGGATTATCCTTACTATGTCAGTATACTTGTGATACTATGCATGTATGAATGTATATATTGTATATATATATATGACTTTATACAGATACTTATATGTATATGTAAGTGTGAGTGACTGTGTGTAAATTTTGTATATGTGCTAGTTTATAAAAGTAGCTATACAGCTGTATGACACTGTATGACTTTATACAGGTATCTTCAGTATGTGGCAGTGTAAGTGTACAGTGGAACCTAGGTTTGCAAGCATAATTCGTTCCGGAAACGTGCTCGCAATCCAAAGTACTCATATATCAAAGTGAATTTCCCCATAAGAAATAATGGAAACTCAGATGATTCGTTCCACAACCCAAAACTATTCATATAAAAATGATTAATACAAAATATAAAGTAAAATACATAATACAAATTAACCTGCACTTTACCTTTAAAAAGAATCATGGCTGGTGTGAGTTTCTAAACTCATGTGGGATTCCACCCAACGGGACGACACGCGGAAGAGCGTCCCAAAGCAATCGCAGTCTCCCAGCGCTGTAGCAGTTCGCCGTATAAGCGCATCCAAAAAGATCGCAGACATGCTATAAGCACCTGTCATCAATGGGTCATACAAGGAACATTATAAAGATCCTGCTACAATAAATAACAGCGCTGTTGCTGTTTCAAGCTGAATAAAGCTGTTGTTAAAGTACTGAGACTCAGCTTCGTGTTTTGGGGAGCAAGATGGGGACTCGCACTTCACAGCGCACATACAAACAGTCCCAATGGTGTAGTAAACAGTATACGCTCGTACAGATGTTGACTGTATGAGTGAGGCACAGACTGAGACAGAGAATAGGAGCCGATTGCCAGAGAGAGAGAGAGACGAGCGAGCGAGCGAGATAAGGAGAGGGACGCGCTGGGCGAGCAAGCGAGCGAGATAAGGAGAGAGAGAGAGAGAGAGAGAGACGCGCTGGGCGAGCGAGATAAGGAAAGAAAGATAAGAACCATCAGCTCAGTTGTGATCACATGACGCTCAGCAGACAAAGCGTACACGGACTACTCGTATTGCAAGACATTACTCGTTTATCAAGTCAAAACTTATTAAAATTTTTTGCTCGTCTTGCAAAACACTCGTAAACCAAGTTACTCGTAAACCGAGGTTCCACTGTATATGAGTGAGTTTGTGATCTTCTGGGAGAGTACATATATACTGTCCATTTGGTATAAATTAATTTAGCTTTTGCTGTGTGCTTGTGCTTTTGTGTAAAATATAAATACATAAAATATGAGTACATATGAATGTGCACTGAATTGTATATATTGTGTAAGGTATTCATTTTGTGGTTATATGTTGCTACAGTATGCTCATATAGATAGACAGATAGATGGTTATATACTTTATTTGTTCCGAAGCTGAAGTTAACTTTACAGAAGCTCAAGGGGGGAAATGTACATAGTGTGTATATACTAGCCGTGCCCCGCGGCACCGCCCACGTAGTAGTGAAACAGGACAGTGATTTGGGCCTCGCCCGGCTGCTTACTACAGACGTCATACTTCCTTGCATGCTTCCTTCCTTGCGTCATTGCAAAATCAACTGGAATGTTCAAGCAAATTATAGAATAAAAACATGATCTGAATCCATTTAGTACTTCTCTCATTCACTAGCTATGTGGAGGTAAGGAGCGCCCTAAGCCTGAAGCAGAAGTGAGGAGGGCAAAGCCCCCCGCCCCCAACCGCCCGCTGCATGTCTTTAGGATTCACGCAAATAAATCGGTATCACAAGCGTACTATGATGCATAGCGCAATAAGAGAAGTTGCAAAATCAACTGGAATGGTCAAGCAAATTATAGAGAAAAACCCAGTCTAATTCTATTAAGTGGTTCTCTCATGAAAAGCAGACAGACGTACAGACAGACAGACAGAGTTGGATGTTATATGTATATTTACTAGTTTACTGTCAAATAATGCAAAGCGTATCCGACACGTGTTTCGCCCTTATTTGGGCTCATCAGGTGTACACACTCCACTGCACCCCTCGTTGGGATCAAACCTCGGACATCAGCGTCAGAGGCGAAGCCTGTTTACACTGCTCCACAGCGTGTGGTTCGTTTATTTGACAGCCTGGAGATCGGAGTAATTACATTCATAGCATTCATAGTCTGAGTCCCTATCAGGTTGTATGGGTGGTAACCTACCAGTAAAATACACACAAATATTATAACAAACAACCAACAACTCCCCTAACTGCATGAATATATCAAATCATATCAAACACACACATAAGAAGTTCTGGCATAAGACAGCTTCTGCTGTCAATCTCGATCATGTATAGTAGTTAAGAGTAAGATGACAGGACTGCTCAGTTGTGCTGCAGGTTTACATTTAAAGGCATTGACTTTTGATTGATAGATATTTTAATTAATCCCAGGGGGAAATTCACATACTCCAGCAGCAGCATACTGATTAAAAAAAAAAAAAAAAAAAAAAGGAAAGAGTGATAAAAATACAGGTATAACAGTCAATATCATTGTATAATGTTAACGTTTACCCACCTGGGTGGAATTGAAGAGTTGCATAGTGTGGGGTCTCCTCAGTCTGTCAGTGGAGCACGACGGTGACAGCAGTCTGTCACTGAAGCTGCTCCTCTGTCTGGAGATGATCCTGTTCAGTGAATGCAGTGGATTCTCCATGATTGACAGGAGTCTGCTCAGCGCCCGTCGCTCTGCCACGGATGTCAAACTGTCCAGCTCCGTGCCCACAAGAAGCCTGCCTTCCTCACCAGTTTGTCCAGGCGTGAGGCGTCCCTCTTCTTTATGCTGCCTCCCCAGCACACCACCACGTAGAAGAGGGTGCTCGCCACAACCGTCTGGTAGAACATCTGCAGCATCTTATTGCAGATGTTGAAGGATGCCAGTCTTTTAAGGAAGTATAGTCGGCTCTGTCCTCTCTTACACAGATCATCAGTATTGGCAGTCCAGTCCAGTTTATCATTCAGCTGCACTCCCAGGTATTTACAGGTCTGCACCCTCTGCGCACAGTCACCTCTGATGATCACGGGGTCCATGAGGGGCCTGGGTCTCCTAAAATCCACTACCAGCTCCTTGGTTTTGCTGGTGTTCAGTTGTAGGTGGTTTGAGTCGCACCACTTAACAAAATCCTTGATTAGGTTCCTATACTCCTCCTCCTGCCCACTCCTGATGCAGCCTACGATAATGTCATTAGCGACCTTTTGCATCAAGCAAGTCCAGCTTGATGTGTCCACAAGTCAACATGCTAGTTGAAGTTTGTTCTTTCCAATGTCCCTCTGGTTAAGTCAACAGCATTCTAGGGTCAAAATGATTCATTTGTTAGAATATTAGCTCAGAGCGAATCATTTCTGTTTCTGGGCTAATAAACGGTAATGAGAGAGCATGTGCATGTGCAGTGTAATTTTGTGTATTTGGCTTTGTCTGTGTGTCAGACTATGTGAGCTTGAAAATGCATATATTGTATATACTACCTGTCAATTTATGTATAGGTCTGTGAGGCTATACTAGGTGATGCGAGTGATTACATAATTGTTTGCATTGATGTACATCTTATTGTACCTTATGTGAGTGTGTGTATAAATAGTATGATTCGGTGAGTATGCATTATATATGTATTTGGTTATCTGTGTGCCTTTGTATATGTGAATGGTTGCATCTCTGCATGTATGGTACATCAGAAAGAGGTAAACTGTTACCTGAGGGATTAGGGGAAAAAAGAGATGAGTAGCACACTTATCATACTTGATTAATCATCAGCATGGCGAACACCTGCTAAGATTATAACAGCTCAAGGTGTCCTCTTTCATACTGAACATCCGATCAGAGAGGTTTATGCACAATTAGTAGGAGTACAGTGACTGTGCAGTTGTAGATGTCAAGTGGATTTACAAGCAACTGCATTGGAGCCAGCAGCTGGTAACAAAGCCACACAGAGTATATAACACTGCTTGCCACTAGGCCATACTACGTAAATGACTGTACCAAATGATTTACCCTGTTCTGCCATGCTGATTTCCAATAGACTGTTAATAACAGTTTTGTTTATAGTGTGGTGAGTGTTGTCCGATTAGCATACAAGTTGCTAAATATAGAATAAATATGAACTGAGTGTGGGCAAGTATGCTGTCAAGAAAAAATAATTCTACAGTAATGCTGATGTAACAGCATTTAGTTCGCATGTTCATTTTTTTAAACTTGATGAGTGATGTGAGGGACTTCAGTGTTGTAGGTTTCACCTAGGTGTGTTTAGTAAAAGAAATAGGAAAAGCTTTCTATTAGAAGTCTGTTTTCTTGTAAAGTATTTTCCGGGTGATGCCCCAGAGGTTCATGGGTAGGTGAAGGAAGAAAGGAGAATCAGCACCCTTAGCATTGTCATGGTTGGCAGGAACACTAGCCCAATTCCATTTCAGGACACAGATGTCAGAGTGGCATCCAAGCTATCCAATCACTATGCTGAAATAGCTATTGATAATGAAGGGGATGTGGTAGACTGCTAAAAGCAAGAGTGGTGCAATATTAATGACCTTTTAAAGCTTTCTGTTTGATCTAAAGCAACCGATTACCTGTTCCTTCCATTCATGTTTCAGTGCCAGATGTGAAATGACTGGACTGTCTCAAAGACACAAACTTGGGCCGTGAAGTCATCCCCCAGTCCAAAGTCCAGGTCCCTGCATTGGGATTGCGGATCCACAATCTTAACACTTTGCACCTTTTATTATTTTTTATTCCTTTCTAGCCACTACAGTTTAAGGACGATCAGCTTGGAGTTCAGTTTTGGCAAGAGAAATGGTGTCAGTTTGAGTGTTCTGTTCTGAGACATCTAAATGTGTTGACAATTCCCTACTGGATGATTAGTTTTCCTTGGAAGAGAGTTATTCCCAAATCCCTAAAGTAAGCACATTGGTAAATTGGTGACACTAAATAAACTTAGATGCCATTTGTTTGAATAACTTCTCTTCGTAGATTGATCCCTACTTTGTGCTCAGTGTTGCCAGATATGTTCCTGAGGCCCACTAACAAAGTGTGAATATGTTGTAACTTGTTCACCAGGCATATCACTGACATGGAGTAATATGTCAAAATTTGTAGAGATTCTGCATCCCCTAAAGTCACGAGTGTATGTTTGACAGGAAAGCTGGCAGGATAAGCCAAAGTGCAGTCAGTCAAGAGAAGTTGTGTTTGTTTTTGCAGATTGCCCTGCTTGCTCTGCCTGATTCTGTTGTATCTACTGTGGACCAAATCAGCAGCTCTATGGACTGCTTAAAACAAACGTACAGTAAACCCTGCCACAATTAAAAGTGGAAGTTGGTAATGAGCATCAACTACAGTTCTAAAGAATCATGTGGTGTTCTTAATTTATGCCATTTTATAATTAATTTTATCTGTGATCCCTCAGTCAATGGAGCAAATGCAGAGCTGGGGCATTAGCTCTGAAGAATGCCGCCTAGATGCAGATCAGCGTTTGCTCCCATATTTTAATGGATTCAAAGAGAACGTCTCTCCTGTGTTTCCAGGCTTAATGAGGAATGCGAGTTGGCTGAAAATGAAAGTAACCAGTGAAGCACAAGAGTGCTATGTAGAGTTAATAAACCCAAGAGATAGGGCTTTTGCACCACACGTCCCTTCAGATGACTGAGAAAAGAGTGGGAGGCATCCTGGCAGAGAGAGAGCTACCTTTTCACGCTACCTTTTGACCTAATTAATTTTCAAAATTAACTTGTCTGTCTGTTTTTTGGGAGGCAGTGATATACTTGGTGATTTTTTTTTTCATGTACTTTGTTTAAATTGTACATTATCAACAACCTATAAAGTGAATGTGATTTATAAAAAAAAAAAAAATTAGACTTGTGACAGTGCATACTGAAGAAAAACCATGACGTGTTGACACAGTGTGCCTCTTAAGATATATTTCCCTATAACACCAAAACCTTGGTAACCCAGCATCCATGGCTGGACTATCATGTTAGCACAAAATGTCCGACCAATTATTGTATAGAATTACTAATTAGAGCTAGGTCAACACTTAATTGACATCAATAATGCAATGGTCGACTTTTTATTGTTCAACCAGTAATAACTATGCTATCAAAAATAGAGGCCAACACTAGATAACTATTGCAGCATGACAATCATTATACCAGCCGATTAGACAAAATGTTCTCCAAATTTTTAATCCGATAAACATGCCAGTCATTTCACCAGCTCCATGGTTGACCAGTATCTGAACCATTGTGCCAGGCAAACAAATTAACATCAGCAGCACTATTCCATTGCTAGGCTGAACAAGTTATCAGGTGGCCACGGGTAGTCCATTTGTTCATTCTCGGGAACATGTCTGTCCAGCAACCAAGCCAACACTGGACTAGCCCTCATTATATACATCAATTAGAGTAGCAACTCTGCAAATGTTACATCATCCAGCATATCATTAGTCATTCTGGTGATGGATGTCTGCCTGATCAAAAGAGTATTAGTCAAACATACTCTAAAGCCAACCTCATGGCTATCCTATATGGTCTCACCAATAATTAAACCTTCCCATCATAATTAGTCAAACTGTACCAATCCAATGTTTGGACAGCAAGTTAAGAAGTATCCAGTTTTACTATTAGTATTCAAAACAATCCATTACCAGGGCTGAATAACTTGGAGGACCACTACCCTCTTCAACTTGACTGTTACAGGCCATACCTTATTCTCTGACTGCATCTCTGTTACATCTATTTTCCTGCAAGGAAAGAATTTCCAGATTTTTTCTTAACATCATTTTCACCATCTCCAGACCTATCCTTGTCAAGAAATATCGATTCAGTGAAGCCATGCTAACAAAGTTTTCTTGTGTTCCCAGGTCTGTAAGATTTATGTTGGGTAAGTCGCCTTTTGGGCTTTAATTACAGATCTTAACAGGTTAGTCAAACACTGGCCACTGGGTCTGTAGCCTTAAGGACGTCAAACTTCTGGCCTATGGCTAAAATGCTTACCCACTGATAGCAGCTGTCCCTGGTGGATGAATATGCTGGCTAATTGCTTTTTCTCTATGTAACTGGCAACTGCACCTGTCCAAACCTCACATCTTAGCATTTCTCACATCCTAAAGACCAAAGAGGACCTGATTTCCCTTGTTTCATTGACTTCAAAATTTCCATTTTAAGAGCATGTTCAATGTCCTTAATACAATATTAATTTTAGTCATCATGGGCAACATGCTCATAAGCTATAGGTAGAGCTCCTAGTGTAATATACAAACTGATATCTACATCCAAGCTGATTAATCAATTAACCATTCTAATGTTTTCTCAAATTACTGATTATACAAATATTTGTTTGCATCCCTGTGATCAATCATCAGTTTTAACAGAAATGCTGGGTCAAGTTATACTTTTATACTAAAACCTATGTAACTATCTTATCATCCAATCATTAACGTAACTATTGCTGAATATGAGTTCATACTGATATGTAAAATGCAAAAAGCTTATATGCCCTACAAGTGAATGGGTGGTAAAAATGAGAACAGGGAAGAATTTCCACACAGAACGACAAGGAAGGCATTTTTGAAATATTTTCTTTTTTACAGATGATTGCCATTCAACTCACGTCCAAGTCATCATTCAATGTCTCGTTAGCATAATAACCATTTAGTCAGCTGCTGTTGAGTTGAGCATTTTATAAACTGTAAAACCACTGCATTTAAATGTCTCTATTAGAAATTCAAATATTTCCATGTGTTTCCACATTCCCAAAGGGGCACTTACACTCTTAACTACTTCCTGAACTGATAGGATTTAAGACACTCATTTCTTTTCTTGACGTGCAGTACTTCCTATTACTGATCGGAGCATTTAATCCGAGATAACTGAGTGAACAGACCTTACTGTACTTCTATAAATATCCACATTCTTGTTTCCATTTATTTGCTTTACCTTGGCGCTGCAAGAAAATGGCACTCAAAGAAGGAAATGAAATGTAAAACAGTGTATCTTTGACATCAGAATCAAAACATACTGTATTAGTGGATTGTACCAGTAAATTGCTGCCGGTATCATTCTGGCTGCTGGCATTCCGGTGATGGTATATAATTATGGGTGCATTAAAAATGCTACCCATGCACATATTGATAATATGGCAGTAGAATTTGCCCAAAGCATGCAGGCAATTGAATACAACCAAAAATCCCAATAAAAAAACCCAAGAATAGTCGAAAACCAGAATGAAATGTCAAAAATCTGGAAAATCACTAAGCATGTTAAATACACAAAAGCACAAGAACTCACCACTCCTAAACTCCATGAACTGTGGGAGACCCTTTAGATTTACAGGGCAAAAGACAGTTCCTAGTAATGACTGGCAGGTGACCTCACCTTTGGGAATATAACACAGGCTTAGATACAGATACAAAAAATGTAAAGAATTTTAGAAAAAATAAATAAATACAAAATAAACGTAATAGTATCACATACAAATAAATCTGCAGCATAGACACAAAACAAGAATTTGAACCTAAGCCTGTGAAGGAACCCTGGCTGAGAAATGACAGTTACTACAGTAAGAACTGATGACAGGCGTCGGATTAGTGATTCCTCCTTAATGTTTAGCAAATCCCATGTGTACAACAACTATTTGCTATTGAATTTCACATTTGATAACATTTGCGTACCACTACGTGGCATGAAATCCAAGTGGTAAATATGTTGCTATGTATTAATCTTACAAGTAAAAAAAATAAGGGTTCACATCAGTTTTCCATCTTCTTCTGTAATATTGCCTTTCAAATCTATTTATCATGCTGCTGTAAATTTACCTGGTATTATAGTAATGTCTTTTGTGCATTGTGAATCATCATTCAATAATCTGATGAACAAGCACCCTGTTTGACTTTGATTCCCACCTTGTGCCCATTACTACCAAAATCTTTATTTTTTTTCCTATATCTCTAAAGTGGATAAATGGGTTAGAAAATGGATGAGTCTGTCTGCTTAGTTATCAGCATTGGCAGGCATGAATTTAATCTTCTTGATTTGTCATAAAATGTGCATTCTACAGTATGTTAATGTAATACTGTTCGGCAGTGGTGGCTCTATTTTTTTGTTTCACTTAAGACTGGACATCTCCATGCACCCACTTACCAAATCTATTTGTCCATCATTCCTTTTCAAAACCAGGCTTCACAAGGTGGTAGGCTGCTGATTGTGTTTAGATATGGGCTTGGAATATTAGGGTGGTAATCAAATGTAATGAACGCTAACTAAAAGACTGCAAAGCACTGTTGTGGTTAGTATTGCAGCATTGTATTTTCAGGGAACTGGCTTAAAGTGCCAGCATCCATATTGTCTCTTATCATGTTTTCTTCCCATGTCCACTCTTACGTAACCCAATATATCCTTTTTATAATCCAAACACATGTTAAGCTGATTGGCAACTCTAAACTGATCGAATTTAAGGGAGAATGCCTAGCAATTAAATGGTGTGTAAGTCAACTGAACTCAACCCCCTCCAAAGGTGTGTGGAGATAATCAGATATATAAAATGGAGTAATTAATATTCACAATGAGGAAAAGTTGGTTATTCACACAGAGTGTTCCATGCATTCTAATGAGAAATATTTTGAATGTCCCTGGTTTGCCAGCAGGTGGAGCAGTCGGGAAATTGTTGGATTCTGCTCTGCTCTATTCTTGATGAGGATCATTACTGTTGGCCATTTGAAAGCATTCTGTTGCTCTGACTTCAGGGTCCTTAGGATTAAGCAGTGTGATGACTCATTTCTCTGGAACGTCGGTGCCAACGTTATTTTGTTTCTTTTTTGAGAGTTTTACGGGCAATCTTCCCATATTTTTGAGGGCCAGCTGGCTAAAATTATACAGAGAAAAAGACCGGCTCACTCTCAGTAATTCCATCCACCTGTCGTCATATCCAACTATGCATCCACTCGGTAGTTGATAAATCTATCCATATGATCTAGAAGGACTTCCACTATCAGTCCATCAATCCATTTATCCTTGCACTTGTTCATTCATTTATCCACATATTCAACCATGTATTAGCAAAATCTTAACTTTAATTCATTAGTCTCCAAGTGTGTACATTACATACAATTATCTATCCATCCATCCCTGCATACATCCACACAACATTCCATCCATTTGTATAGCCCTCCTTTTATCAACCTTTCATCCATTCGGCCGTATATGAGTGTATATATCCACACAACTGTTTTCATCCATCCACCTGTATGTATAAAGAAGGTTTCCTTTTAAGGAAGAAAAAAAAAACAAAAATGGAAGGACCCATGGTCCATTAGACTTATTAAAGACGCTTCCTGAAATAACAAGAAGGTTTGTCTTCATTGGGATCATGGTCCAAACTGAGTATCAGCTTCTAGTTAATGCTCTCCCTACTTAGGGTCTGATACCGGAAGGAGTGGAGTGCTAGGGGCAGAGCAGAAGTAAAGTCATGGCTTGCCTGTGTTTTCTTCCTCCATTCTAAGGGAAGAGGGGTACAAGTAGTTATCAGCTGTATTTCACCCTTCTCCGTGTTTCCTGCATGGCCAGAAGCCATAAATGAAGCACTCTTCTGGCTTGTGTGTGTAGCAGTATGTAGATCCACACAGCTTTTCTGTCATTCACCTAAACAACAGTCTACCTGTGTGTTTCCACTTTCCCTTTTGCATTCATTTGGGATATCCGTTTTAATTGTGATATACCATATATACTCACAGATAAGTTCTCCTGCAGATAAGTTGGGACTTGATTTTACAGTATAATTTCTGGTATTTTATAATGTCAGTCTTATAAGTCGAATGCAGAAAACTCACTCTATTGGTCCAAGGGATTATGATATGCTAACGCTCACCGGAGAGAGTAACCACAGAGCACACTGCCTTTTTTTTCTATGTGGGTGCAGCAATGCGCTGTATCAGCACGTACTCCTAACCTCTCTCTTTCTCTTTCTCTCTCTCTCTCTCTTTCACTCGTGCCTACGTGACCACACGGTAATACCCAAACTATTCTGAAGCAATGTTTGCACTGTTTAGTGTTTTTTGTATCTCACACCCTCATACACCTTTATTGTAATAGCATCCCTCATCTATGATGGAGCGTTCAGTCAGAAGAAAATATGAAGCTGGTTTTAAGTTAAGCGTTGTTGAAGTAATGAAAGAAATTGGTAACTGCGCTGCTGCAACAAAATTCTGAGAAACTGATGTGAGATTGGAGGAGGCAAGAAGATGTGTTTAAAAAAGAAAAAAAAATAAATGTCGCATTTTTGAATGGGCATACAAGTCGGAGGTCTGATTTTTATGATCGATTTTTCGGGTTTCAAGACCTGACTTATACGCAACTATATACGGTATATATGGTAAATTGATTTTTCTTAGTTTTCTGGTCATGCTTGCCAGGTCTAGCACTTCTCACATTGTAGTGTGCAGTCATTTTTTGTACATATTAGAAGTTAACCTGAGTTTCTAGAGCTTTCCTTTGTGAGCATGCATTTTTCCACAGTAATCAGGCTTTCCCTTTTTGGTTTTTGGATAGATGTGGCCACAGGGTTGCCAACTGGCTTCTTCTGATTTAGTGACTGTGTACCGTGATTTAGTACATGTGAGAAACTAGCCTCCTGACTAATGAATTGAACTTAACTCCCCCTATTGGAGATACAGTATTAAATAAGTTAACTGAGATAAAATAGCTGTTGAAATTGTATCACTGCTCTGTACATGCTAAACGGTATATCTTTTACAGGCACTGCTATACTGTTTACACTAAATAACAGTTCTGTAGATATTTGCAAGACATGTTGAAGTAGGGCTCTGTAAAGTAAGGCCAGAGAATGTCAGAAACAAACAAAACAAAGTATTAATAAATAAATGAATATTAAATATTAACAAAGTAATAGCATGATCTGCTTAAGTATTATCATCAAGCCATGAGGACGAATACCTGGGGGAGAACTTAGCAACTCTACATAGATAGCAACCAGAATTTGAATCCAGGATGTGGGATCAGTGAAGTAGCAGCACTGATCACTGCTGCACCATATATCCTTGAAAGAAATGAAGCATTTCTATTCAGAAACTTTAGGTGATGATAGTGGCACCCACTAGTGGTAGATTATAAGGCTTTACCATTTTGTGTCCATACGTGTCTGAGATGTCTAAAGGGATAAAGCAGTACTTTTCCACAAATAATAATCTGACCAATGTTGTAAATGTTTTTCTTGGGTGGGGGTGATTTTATTATTTTTTGTTATCGTCTCGAACAGATTTGTGAGAGACTGGGTGGTCTGGCTGCTTGATTACGAGCCAGAGAGCTTCAGCCATTTGAGATTATCTTGGAGGCAAGAGAGGAAGACAAGATTTTTTTTTTTTTCCTTTTTTTGACTTTAACTCCCAGACCCACCCCCATCACCACTGTTTCTTTATCTTTTATATTAACAACATATCAGTAATGTAAGACCTATCTTCCCTGATAATGAGGAGTACTTTACAGAACTTTTCCAATGGAGTACTGTGTTTTTGTTCTGACCCCTCCAAGCAGGGGCTGGCAAGAAAAGATGGGCCAACACTGTGCATATGCAGTCCCGTGTAACCCCCAACCCCTTTCTCCCCCACCAGTTTGTCACACCACTCTCATTACTATGACTTTCACTGTTATTTTGGGTTCAAAGATAAAAATGTACAGACTTGAGGCCTGTGTCATTTAATGGACTTGCTCTTGTGACCTGATGCCATTCCCTTGCTTTATAGATCTCCATGTATTTTGTTCTTGAACACTGCCATAAATGGCTCTCAACAGGGTTGGGATCAAATAAACCGAAAAAAATCATGCACAATATCCTAGTAAAATGATTTTTTGTTTATTATGATACTGTGTATGATGCTGTAAAAATAAAAAATAACTGGTCACTTCTTGACCTCAACATTAAAAACATCTGAAAAAAATATTGTAGAACAACACTAATGGGCAGTGTACTCTTGTAATGTAGAAAGTGTCCTTGTGTTATTAATGTAAATATAGCTAGATATAAAAGGTACAATATAAAATTAAAATGAAACCACTTCTTAGTAAGCTGGCACTCACTTGATTACTACTAGAAAACATTTCGTTTCTAGTCATGTTGCAGAAGTACAACATTTCCATCCATCCTTCTGCTAACTGGCTTGTGTGTTTCAGGGTCATAAGGAGCAGGAGCCTATCCTGTCAGCGCAAGGCACATTAATATTAAAGAGACTGTTGTGGTGAGACACTCTTGCTGGGCTCACATTAGCTTTAATACAGAATAAGGTATTTCATGATGTACATCTCTGAGAAATCTTTATGCTGATACTTTTTTTTCAGTTCAAACACAGGCTAAGCAGCTTCCTTGTAAATACATAGACACAGATGTGATTATGGCATCACTTAGACACTGCCTAGGATTATGAACAAAAAATACAGTCAATGTCGCATCATGTGTAAAAAAATCAGATGTTTTATTCCCAGAGATGCTTACTCAAATCAGAAAAAAATAAGAACATTTAGGTTTGTCAGCTCTTTGTTAGCCTTGGATTTGCTTCAATGCTCTGTAACTGGCGAGTGATTAGCCCATCTGCTTGCCAAAAGTACAATACATCGTGCCACTTAGTTTTAGGTTATCAGCAAATGGCATAGTACTAGGGTGTTGTACCGTGTTAAACATTATGGATGCAATGAGAAGTCAACCAAAATTACACATTTTATTTGCTAACTGAAAAGACTGCAATATGCAAGTTTTTGAGGTAGCTTAGGGCCCTTCTTTAGGCAAGATCTTACCTGAAAAATGGGCCTGTGCTGCCTCGAAAACTTGCATATTGTAATCTTTTTAGTTAGGGAGGAAAGAGCATATATATATTTTTTTTTCTGGTGACGGAGAGCATTTATTCCAAAGTAGTAATCACTTTTTAGTGTCTTCGTGATAGAGCTTCTTTCTTCTTTGAAAAGTAGCTCCTAGTGGCCTCTGGGTTCATTTAACAAGACTGCTTGCACTTAAAGAGCAGAAGTGTAAAGTACTTTTAGTTCTGTAATTCAGTGGTTAAAGCATTGTCAGGTTAGTCGGCATAGAGTCCATGTCCTATTGAACTATTAAACCTTTAAATACACATTCCCATACTTTAGCCACTAGGGGGCCATACTGCCTCCATCATGCGAGTCTGAAAGAGAGGCTAAGGTTGTCATCTTTCCAAGCCACAAGTAAACTTGATCAAATGCAGCACGCTTTATAAAGATCCTTTGTGGTCACTTCTTACATAAACCAGCGGATGTTTGTGGCTTTGAGCATGGCCAGTTGGCTAGGTCTTTAGAACCTTTTTGTTATAACTGTGACCCTGCCAGAGGTTTATTTTGTCCAGGAATGCTGTTAATTGGAGTTTTGAATTCCTCTCCTCCATCATCAGCTAACCTTATATTTACATGAATTTATGTTACATGATTACATTCTGTTTTACAGTGTGCTTAACGTAAGTAGTGTGTTTGTGTACATTATATAAATGTTGCATGGTTTAATAATTTACTGTTAGTACACTATAGTTGTAAATTTGTGCAAGGGCTCTCAGTTTGTACTTGGAGAAGAGGGCTTTACAAAAATAGCATGTAATCCTCAAGGCTTTTGAATCCCTTCTACCTGTTTCAAACCCTTATAATAATAATGGACATGCTGGTGTTTCTGCAGTACCCCAGCAGTAAAGATATAATGAGCTAAACAGTGCATTGTAGACCAAAAACTACATTTATGGGGCTCTTTAGATATTACAGATTGTGTTAAATCACTGAGGATTAAAAGATTAAAACTGAATTGCTTTGTGCTGGCACAGTGGCCATTTCTGTCACCTCACTAGCCTCCTGTCTACATGGATTGATTCTTGCCTTGCAAACAATGCTGTGTGGATAGGCAGTGGTTCCTTGTGATCCTGAACTGGATAAATTGCTTAGAAAATAAATGGATGAAGAATTATCCATTCATTTGGGGGAAGTGTGATGGCATATTGGTTGACACTGCCTACCACCTCAGTTCTTGAAGAACCTGTTTTAAAGTGTAATCCGGCAACTTCCTGTATGAAATTTGAATATTCTCTCTGTGTGTGCGTGGCCTGATTAATGCCTTTCACTCAGTTGCTTCCAGGGCAGGGTCAGGTTAACCACAAACATCTAAGGAATAAAGCAGCTTAATATAAAGAACAACAGATTTAGTAAAAATCTCTCTGAGCAATTTTAATAACTACTAAATTCCTTTTTAAGCAGATTTAATCCTGAGTTTTTGATGGTTGTATTCACTAATCATCAGAAAAGATTCATCTGTCTTTTGCGTTTGATTTGAAATAATATAATTAATAGCACTTCCTGGCACATCCACTTCAGAAGAACATAAATTTGACAAATGAGAAGAAACTGTTTAGTCCATCAAACTTGTTTTGTTTAGGTAATAGCTATGCTGTCACAATATCTCATCCAGATAATTCTTACAGGTTTTCAAGGTTTGTGCTTAGAGAAGTCAAGCAGAATGACACCTTTTATTGGCTAAGTGAATCAAATACAATAAGCAAGCTTTTGAGGCAGCTAAGGCCCCTTCTTTAAGTAAGATGTAATCACATATTGTAATCTGTACAATTAGCCAATCAAAGGTGTCATTTTGCTTGACTTCTCATTGTATCCATAATGGCTAACACGGTACAACACCCTACTAGTACAAAGGTTTGTGCTTCAACTCCATGTTTTGGTAGTTTGTTCCAGATTCCCGTAACTCTGCATAAAGGAGTCCTTCCTGGCTTCAGTCCTAAATGCACTTCTGCTTAGTTTCCACTGGTGTCCCTGAGTATGTAATTCACAGTTAAGTTAAAGGAAGTCTGTACAGGTTTAATTCTCTGAGTCTGTCAAAGTAGGACATGTCCTTATGTCCTCTGCTTCAAGTGCTGCTTTGTCTTGCTTGTAGTGTGGTGATCAGAATTGCATGTCATAAATTCGTAATATTAAAGGTATTTAGATTCATATATCACTCCTCGTTACTGTTGCTTTAGAGTACTTTTTGAGTATGCCGGTTTTCTCCTCCCACATCCCAAAGATATGTGTGTGTGTTAGGCTAATTGTCAGTTTTAAAATGGCACAGTATAAAAGACTGTGTGTGTGTGTGTATATATATGTATGTATATATATATATATATATATATATATATATACGTGTGTGTGTGTGTGTATATGTATGTATATATATATGTATATGTACACTGCTCACAAAAATTAAAGAAACACATTAGATACATCAGATCTCAATATGAAGTTGGATATCTATACAAATAACGACAGGGCAATGTCTTAGGAACAAAAGGATGCCAAGTCTTTTAATGGAAATAAGTTTTCTGCCTACAGAGGGCTCAATTGTGTAGACACCCTAAAATCAGAGTGAAATGAAGATGTGGCAGGCTAGTCCATTTTTCAAAAACATTAATTTCTGCTACTCAAAATGCTTTTCAGTATCTTGTGTGGCCCCACGAGCTTGTATGCATGCTTGACAGCGTCGGGGCATGCTCCTAATGAGACGATGGATGGTGTCTTGTGGCATTTCCTCCCAGATCTGTATGAGGGCATCCCTGAGCTGTTGTACAGTCTGAGGAGCAACCTGGCGGCGCCTAATGGACTGAAACATAATGTCCCACAGATGTTCTATTGGGTTTAAGTCAGGGGATCGTGAAGGCCATTCAATTGTTTCAATTCCTTCATCCTCCAGGTACTGCCTGCATACTCTTGCCACATGAGGCCGGGCATTGTCGTGCATTAGGAGGAAACCAGGACCTACTGCACCAGCGTAGGGTCTGACAATGGGTCCAAGGATTTCATCCTGATACCTAATGGCAGTCAAGATGCCGTTGTCTAGCCTGTAGAGGTCTGTGAGTCGCTCCATGGATATGCCTCCAAGATCATCACTGACCCACCACCAAACCAGTCATGCTAAACGATGTTACAGGCAGCATAATATTCTCCACGGCTTCTCCTGACCCTTTCACGTCTTTCACATATACTCAGGGTGAACCTGCTCTCATCTGTGAAAAGCACAGGACGCCAGTGGTGGACCTGCCAATTCTGGTATTCTATGGCAAATGCCAATTGAGCTCCCGGTGCTGTGCAGTGAGCACAGGCGCAGTAGACATTTGGGCCCTCAGGCACCCTCATGAAGTCTGTTTCTGATTGTTTGGTCAGAGACATTCACACCAGTGGCCTGCTGGAGGTCATTTTGTAGGGCTCTGGCAGTGCTCATCCTGTTCCTCCTTGCCCAAAGGAGCAGATACTGGTCCTGCTGATGGGTTATGGACCTTCTATGGCCCTCTCCAGCTCTCCTAGAGTAACTGCTTGTCTCCTAGAATCTCCTCCATGCCCTTGAGACTGTGCAGGGAGACACAGCAAACCTTCTGGCAATGACACGTATTGATGTGCCATCCTGGAGAAGTTGGACTACCTGTGCAACCTCTGTAGGGTCCAGGTATCGCCTCATGCTACCAGTAGTGACACTGACTGTAGCCAAATGCAAAACTAGTGAAGAAACAGTCAGAAAAGATGAGGAGGGAAAAATGTCAGTGGCCTCCACCTGTTAAACCATTCCTGTTTTGGGGGTCATCTCATTGTTGCCCCTCTAGTGCATCTGTTGTTAATTTCATTAACACCACAGCAGCTGAAACTGATTAACAACCCCCTCTGCTACTTAACTGACCAGATTAATAGCCCATAAGTTTCATTGACTTTATGCTATACTCTGATTAAAAAGTGTTCCTTTAATTCTTTTGAGCAGTATATACACATACACATACACATACATATATGGACATATACATATATGGACTGTTGTCCAATCTACCGTTTTATCCTTGCCTTGTATCTAATGCTGCTGTTATGGGCTCTGGTCCCCTGCAGCCCTGAATTGCAATAATTGGGTTTGAGAACTTTATATGATATATAAAACAAAAGTCTGGCAATACACACAACTGTAAATTCTCTTTTAAGAAATATCATTCCAGTGGGCCTCAGCCTCCATGTCACTTCCTGGTGACCACACTTGGCCAGCTGATACATGTCAAAGGCATTTCACCGCCAGGGACGCCATGCTGATGGCACTTCACACTCTCACAGACAACAGAATTAGTCATCTGCCAGTAAGTGGACATTCAAGGGAAGATGAGAGGGTGTGTATTGCATGTTTTTATCAGCACTAGTGTCAGTGGCAGTGAGCAATTGAACTGAGATTGACTTGGAAAGAAACAAAGAACATTTAACAGTGGATGCCGTGCTCAAAAACAAGGTGCTGTTAGAATAGGTGAAGTACAATGTAAAGTGCCACTGGTGTTTACTAATTGGGTGTAGTAGTAGTAGTAGAAAAATTGTACAATTCTTATTTTCAAGTCTGAGCAGTGATTCTGTATTTCTACACTTACACAATTAGGATGTGTAATCGTATTCCCATTTCTCAAATAATGTTTCTTGGATATACTACATAAAAATGCAGAGAGCCTGCTGCCTTTTACATATGATGCACTGACAATCTGCCATTTGAACCCACTCTCTAATTACCCTTGTCTAGCAACCTAAGCTGTCAAGGAAACTTTGGCATCTATGGTGGAATGAGAACTAGGTGGTTGTGCAGGAGGATGGCCCTGATGGTAGAGTGCTGAAGGGAAACCCCTGTCTTATACTGCAAATAAGCTCCATAGATGTCATTGGACCTTAGTGTGAGGGGATGTGCCAAAGGCCTTTGATGGACAACCATTCATTAACTTACGTGATAGGACATTTCCCTCCCATGGCAGTGTCCCAGACATACCCCCTGCTTTATTAGTCAAATCCTGAGAAAAATAAATCTGCTGATGAGCCTGCTTGGTTATGTAACATCTGTTAAATTAGATAAACCAGCTTGAATTATGGGGATGAGAACTAAGCCAGTCATGTCAAGCTTTTATTTTTTTGCTGTACACTAATTGGCAGTAGAGCTAGACTGTTTCTTTCTTTATATACTTGTCTGTTTCTCAGACTAATATTTTTTTATTCGGGAATGCTTGTTGAGAAGGTTTTAGTGGTACTTTTGAGTGATGTACAGTGGGTAATGGGAATTTAACTTATTGGGCACACTAGATTCTTTTCACCTTGGAAGGAAGACTGTGCTGAAGTTGGCATTAATTTATTCTGTCAGCTTCCCACCATGCACATCAGGACACACAAGCCAATAACCTGTCTCTGAATGTAGACAAAACAAAGGAGAAGATTGTTGACTTCAGGAAGACTAAGCGTGACCATCTGCCAATTAACATTGATGGCTTAACTGTGGAGGTCGTCAATAGCACCAAATTCCTGGGAGTCCACTTGGCAGAGAACCTCACCTGCTCCTACAACACTAGCTCTTTTGCCAAGAAAGCCCAGCAGCGGCTCTACTTTCTTGCGTAGGCTGAGAAAAGCCCATCTTCCACCAGCTATTCCGACAACATTCTACAGAGGAGCCATACAGAGCATCCTGAGCAACCGCATCACTGTCTGGTTTGAAAATTGCACAGTCAGGAATCATAAAGCCCTACAACAGATAGTGAAGACTGCTGAAAAGATCACCTGTGTCTCTCTTCCTTCCATCATGGACATTTACATCATACGCTGCATCTGCAAAGCCCCAACATTGTGAATGACCCAACACACCCTTCACACTCACTGTTTACACTCCTGCCATTGGGGGGGAAAAAGGTACTGAAGCATTCGGGCCCTTAAACCACCAGAATGTGTAACAGTTTTTTTCCTCTAAGCAGTCAGATTCCTGAACACTCATGGACCGATCTGATATATGTGTTCTTCTCTGCAATGTTGCACGTTTGCACATATGACTCACATGCACCTTGTTATATATTATGTGTCTTTATGTTATGTGTCGTGGAAATCCTCGTTGTCCTGTGTTCTATATAGCACCATGGTCCTGGAGGAACATTGTTTTGTTTCACTGTATGCTGTACTACTATATATGGATGAAATGACAATAAATACTCTTGAATCTTGAATCCTGCCACCTTGCATCTTCAGAATCATATGTTTGAAATGTTGCCCATGCACTGCCTTTCTAGATTTTACACATTCACTCCATGGCTATATAAGACTTTCTGTTGCACTCCTAAGATGTACTTTAGGCAATTCTAAGCTGGATCAGGGTTGGAGTGGGGTTGAATGACAGAAATGCAACATCCATTTTCTGAACCCAATGTTTTCCTTTCATATGTCTTATCACTGTAATGCCAATGCATTGTCAGGTAGTCTTTTGTAGGTCAAAATTTGTCACTTAAAAGAAATGTACATTACTTTTACAATAAAGGAAATTATCAATGTGAGAAAAAAATGTTTTAAGACGCTGCTTTGGCTGAGCTGATAATGGCAGTTCTTGTGGAAAAAGTATGCTGTAAAATAAATTCAGCTAAGTATATACTGTTACTCAAGATAAATCAAAAACTTTATTACTAGATTAAGGATTTCTAGTTTTAGAATGAAGGAAAAGGTTTTTAGAATACTGCTTTCTGCTTTGGGTCCAGGATATATGATATTTAAATGTGTGCTATAAAACAAAATTCCATAAACATGGTAATTGGTCTTTGAAATTGATGTGTTTTGTTGCTGGATCTCAGATCTTCGGGGTGCATGTGTGATAGAAAATACTTCTAAAGTGCCCAGCTCAGAGTGAAATTTGTTTTCAAATAGTCAAATTTTCTTTATGAATTTCTTTCTATAAACTTGTTTGAATTTGAATCAAAATGCTGAAATAACTTGGACATCTTGCTACTAGACCAAGACTGGTGAGGTCTTACTTAAACCTGTACTTTTTTTAATTGGATACCAACCCCCTGCTGTGTAACCCATCTAGCACCATTTCAAAGCATAATTTTGGCCAGAAAATCTAGTTTAGTAATATTGGAATTCTTGGATGTCATTTTCATGCTTTTGACTAAAAGAAAAAGATGTAATGCTTTCTAAAGCATGACATAATTGCTTGATGTTCCTGTTGAAAACTTTCAGATGCAAACGTTGCCAAATTTTTCATTCTGGCCAGATTCTCAAACGAGGTAAGTGATTCGTGATGGCATGTTGTTCCATAATTGCCTTCCCGTAAATGATATTCTTACCTATCACTGACAACCAATGTTGTCTTTCTTAACTATAAATCTCTGTAGGCCTCAAACTCTTGAGAGGTGTACTCATCTTTTGGTGTGTGGCGAGTGCAGAAATGTTGTCTTCTTAATATAAATAATCTTGGTCATTGTAAAAGATCATATCCAGATGGTTTCCTTTTTACTGTAGGTACCACGCTATATATCGTATGGAGAAAATTCACATTTGTTTGCTTGTGTGATGACAGACAGCTTAAAATATCTAGTTCTTGAAAATAGTGCACAGCCAACCATTCTTTTTAGACACATTCTTGTTTAAAGTTGTAGATCAAATGTTACTTTGAGAATTATTGCAAGATGTGAGACAATGCAGACATAATGCAGACTGTCACTTCAGTCCCCATCATTTCTACTGAAACAGATCAAGCATCGTGCCCTTATTTTTTTCCAGTAGAGAGGTGGATGTCAAGGAGATTATTGTAAATGTGTTTATTTGGATGTAAATCTTGTTTGTCCACAGTTTAAGTAGACAATGGATATCCTGCATGTGTACTGAGGCCTGTAGAGTTGTTGATAATGTTGCCTGAGGTACTATAGGAAGACAGGCCTTTTGAAAGGTAAAGGCTAAATAATTGCTTTGTTGTCTGCTATTCTCTTGACCTGGCCACATAACATTCCCTTTCAACTTATTATTTGTTAATGAAGAGTTGGATGTGGAAGGAATGCTCAGACATTTGGTTTCTTTGAGAAAAATAGTCAATGGAATATTCTGATGAAAGGCAATTTGAATTAAATGTCCCTTTAGTTACCACTGTGCCACTTTGGTTACTCAATTTTTATAGCCTATTCCATTACCGAATGAAAAATATATGAAGTGACTAAACAACAAAAATAACAACAGAGTGTTTAAAAAGATCACATGACATAGCGGGTACATAAAGAAAAAAGTTATATTAAGAACTAAATGTAGAGCCGTGTCGTGAAGGTTTTATAAGACAACAGAAGGACTTACAAATAAAATAGCAAGTAGTGCTCTCAACCCTAAGTGGCCTTAACATGTTTTGGAAAAATCGTGAGTGACATAGAGCAAATGGTAAAGCCTTCAAGGATGTGCTTCACTAGCCTGCCTCTTAAAAGTCATATATCAGTACTGGCCTATACACCTGTCTTTTAATTATTCTGATCAAAGAAAAGGGATAAAAAGCTGACATTTGTTTCTTTTCTCTCTGAGCCCCCTTTCATGGAGAAAATGACCTCCATGCTGTTACACAGAAGTGTTATGTCACCATTATGCCAATAGTTGTACTCCAACACAGGTATCAAAATAACATTATGTAGAAAAGAAAGAATAAAAATATTCAGATTAAAAAAAATACAGAACACCTTACAAATGCATGTTTAACAAACTATTGGATCTGACAGATGTTGTGTGTGTTATGAGCTAATGATCTCTTTAAAACACTCATTGTTTGTCACTTGTACCATCAAGCATTTCTGTCTCACTTGGTTCTGTGTGGTGTAACTCAGCTTGTCTTTAAGGCAGCATTGTTATATTAGATACCTGTTATGTTTCATGAATTAGTTTATTTTCATGCCTTCTTCTACATAGAGAATACGATAAACTTTTTATTATTTTGTTCCAAGTGTACTTTTGAATCAATATTTTTATTTTGTGCCATTTTCAACGCCATTTTGTTTTCCGTGTTTTCAGAATTATTTAATAATTTCTATATCAGAGCTCTGTTAATTAGCAATGTGCAACTTCCTTATGAGATGGGACAAATAGTCACCATTTTTGTGTGATCTCTATCCGAGATTGCTTGTATCAAATTTACAAACAACCTACTTAATGATTTTGTGTTGATCTTGCTTTTGATCTTGCAGTGCATCTTTTCAGCTACGGTTTCTGTCTTTCTTTCTGGGCTTTGGCAATTTTCTTATTGTTTTATCGGTTTCAACTTGTGTTTCATTCTTTGACGTAGTCTGAATTTCTGATCCTTAAAAGCTTTTGTCGCTTTTACTGTCATAGCAGTATAGTGCTTGAGTTGAGCTTCTCTACATGTTTGAAGTTGAAGTGGATGTGATGGACTGTCGTTTGGCTTAACAGACTTATTTAATATTAGAAGTGGTTAGCTGAAGCTGTAATAGTCAAGGTTGATATACTGTTTAAAATATAGACAACATGCTAGTAATGCTCCGGTCAGCTACTTCTGTCCGCAAGCAGTCGCATGATTGGTTGAAGTGTATGTTTAGGATCCTGGCTTTTTCAATTTCAGTTAGGTTATTCTACCTTTCTAATGTTTTCTTCATGTTTTTGATTTTTTCTATTTTAAGCCCAGTGCCAGTTTTTGATGTTCCTGCTGTTGTCAAACTGTGCAGCACATTATTGCTTTTTTTGGATAATTGTTCTATTTCACAAAGAGCAGTTCTGTCTGACATGGTTCAGCATTTTCTGTTTATTCACTTAACATCTCCAAAATATCACTGATTTGAGATTTGAAAGTCCCAAGATGGTAACTTCCAGCTACTCTACTTGGTACTTGGTTCTTAAACTTAATTACATTTTCATTTAATTGCTTTTCTGGCTCTCGGCAGAAAAGAAAAAAAAATTACTTTCCATTTTGGCTTCCGCTGAGTAATAACGAAGACTCCATAAATTTCATATTATAGTCATACTATGATGTGTGACCCGTTGCAATGCTGTTCCCAGCCCTGTTGGCTAATGTTGCTGTCATAATCTTGGTGACTGTGATCTGATTGAAAGCGGCCGTGCTGCCATCTAAAAACAATGGCTAGCTTACACCAGCAGTCCCTCACCTTTCCCTTGAGGCTTGTCTTCCTATGTGAATAAGTAGGTACAATGCAGAGTCAAACTAACATCCCACTGAATGCAGTATTTAGGTAGGAAAGTACAATGCCAAAGATAATCAGGTCTTCCTTTGCATGTACTTGAACATGTTTCTGTTGGCCGTCTATTTGTGCCAATGTCTTATATAGCAGGAATCAATAACCACAAGTGTCTGAAAACATGATGATGAATAGTATAACATATTAAATTGTGTAACAGATGTTATTAGAATTTAGCAAGGTGTTATTTACCTGTTTTTAATGTGTGGAGTGCTGCCACTGCTTTCCAGGAGTGTTTTGTGTTGCACAGTAGTCAGAATTTGCTATGATTAAATTGTTCATAAAAGGAGTAAGCATGTCTGGCAAATAACAAGAATCAGCATCATATGAAGTTGGCATTAAATTAAGAGTATTTAATCATGCAGCAGCATACATAATTGCGAAACTGCACGTAAGTTTGGAATTTTGGGAAAACCTGTAAGAGATTGACAAAAACAGAAACACATGCTGAATTAAGTGACAAAACCTAAAGAGGACAGAGGCCAGCTTATGGAAAAATGTTAATTTATAGAATAGTAAGTGTGCAGTATATTGTCATCTGATGCTTGCAGTGTTCTAAATCCTGTTAGTGGGTGTCCCCCAATGCTTTGACCTTCTATCTAGACTGCTGTGCCCCATCATGAAGGGACATGGGAGGAATACAACAAATACACTATTATTTTGTGCATGTATAAAAAACTCTTTTTGAATTTTTTTATGTTAAACCGGGTAATAAACTGTTCTGTGATTAAGGTAGTAAATAAACACATTTTATGCCTATAGGGGGTCTGATTTCTTTTTTTTTTTTAATAGCCCAACCATGATGTAACTCTGTTTCCAGGGGAAACAGGTGATTTTTAAAATGAACTATTCAATGGCATACATTTCTGGAATCTGGCTTCACTTTATTAACCAGAACACCCAAATAGATTTTTGGGAGGCTTCCGAAGTTTCACAGATGTTCTTAAAATGTTCCTGGCAGAAATGTTTTGCTATAGATTGTTTTCTTATGGTGAAAAAATGTTAAAATCTGCCTGGCTTGTATGAAACACGAGCCTTGTGACATAGACAGGTTATATGGGAGAGTGCCTAAAGGGACAAGTGTAAGACTATTTCACTCAGTCTGACAGATGAGCACAAAATGTCAGGAATTATTCTGGGAGTGTGGCAGCTGGGTGTATCGTAGAAACAGGACACACTAACGCTCAGTGATTATCTCCTAACTTGAGGGACCAGACCCACCAGGCTAGTGCTTGTTATTAAGCATTGAATGACCAGGTGTCCAAGTTTAAAACATTGTGTTTGAGAATTGCATTACTGGTTGACTTCTGCCATTTGATTTTTATTTTGACATATTAATAATGAGTTTATTTTGTTTGATTTTCATTGTACATCTTAGTAATTTTTATTTTCATGTTTTCATCATTAATGCTATGACATCCTGGCAGTGCTGTTTTGTGTGTTTGTTGCTGTGGGTGTCCCCATTTTATTGGGGTTTTTGATCACTTTGATGCTACATGATTGTTGGGCAAATGGTGCTTGTGCATGTCATGTGACCTTCTGTAGGCAGCAATGAAGATCAGAAAGTACTGAGTGTGTGATTGTTGTCTATGTGTTTAGTAAGCTTTGAACTCCTATAAACAGCATTTTTATGAAATATTATGTAAATAATATGTTTTAATATATGTATTTTATTTCTACTTATTATTATTACTGCCACTGAGTTAAATTGCTTGCTTTTACTTCTTATGCATTCTTTCTTTTTGTTTAATTATTGTTCTGTATCAGTCTATAAGAAAGTATTGAGCTCCGACAAGAGAAACTCTGATAACATCCTGTGTGTCCAAAGATTTTAAGTAAAATGGAAAGGGAGGTGGGGGTGGGGCGGGGTTTGAGGTTGGGTTAAAGCTCCTATTTAGACACTGATCAGTTTATTTTACCAAAACACTATTATGTCAAAGTTATAAAAATGCCACACCCTGGCATTTGACAAACCCATCACTGCTGAACCCTGATCATGCTGGAGCGTCACAACTGCTGACCTGTTCAGTTCTGGTACATTTGAATTGTCATCATCCATAACCTTCCACCATCTAGAATTCTCTGAATACTCTGACAGTACCTGGACAAGCTAAAAGTCTGAACTTGGCTATTAAAGAAAGCGATATAGAGTAGGTATCATGACCAAATCAATAACATTCACCCAGCCGGCGGGTTGGAGACTGGGTGTTTCTCTTGGTATAGCCTTGTATATACCTCTCCAAAGTACATTTTCCAGCATTGAACCTGTTCCATTTGTAGAGCTGCTACTCCTTGCTGGATACATCTGTGTCATAATAGTTGCAGTGATTTAAAAGATGGTGGTGCATTATCGTATCTGAACTTTAATATTTTTGCATTGCTTCCACTCCACCATAATTTGTCATCTATGGGGGAAGATCGAAAGCTTTAGATTTGTCAAAAATGTAGGTCTCCAGTTTTTAATGGATCTCAATGTTTTGGTCTCCTGATACCGAAAACATTGATATCTCAATGATGGGGGTGTGTTTGACTGTTTGTGTCACAGTTTCTTGAGGATGGTCTAGAGCTAAAACAGCTGGACAGAAAAGTACCAAACTTAAGCCTGTTATGAGATGGTGATGTGCTGATTAGTTTTTGAGTCAAATTACACAAGAGAAAGCGTCACTTTTTAGGAACCCTTAAATACTGTAATTCTGCAATTAATTAAGTTGCTATTATAACTACCTAATTTATGATCAGAAAGATCAGTGTGAGAACAGTAAGTAATTACTGAAATGTTGTACAATAGTTCGGGTAACTTGGTTCCAAGGGTGCAAAGCCTATTGACGCTCACATTGACTTTTTTTAAAGGAATGATCCTCATGAAAGACTAGCATGCAAGCATGTATTTACAGAAAAATTATGGATTTGAACTTGATTTAAATAAGACTTTAATTATGGTTTTATCTTTGTAGTTTTGGTGAAGGACTTAGCAATTTTCACATAATGATGCTGCTTGTAATAGAATTGCATTTTCTCTTTAGGACATACCGCATGTCCTGTTAGTCAAAAAAAGTTTTTCCCCATTGACAAAATTACCAAATAACTGCAGAATATCCCATTTAAATGCTGACCCCTTGGTGATTTTAGCTACCAACAGAAATTGTGGATTCTTTAATCCTAAAGTAATGTTTTATTAGTGGAGCATTTGGAAGGAAAACTGGGAGAAAATACCAATAAAAAAGAATGACAACAAACTAGAAAAGTCATTTGATCTAGCAGATCCATTTCTTTGCTTACAGAAGTCTGTTCCAAGAATCTTGCTCAGACTTTTCTTGAAATGTGAGATTGTGGTAAGACCCTGTGTGCTTCACTGAGGGAGTTACTGTACCTTGTGTGCTAACTACCTGACCTAATGTCAGAATGACAGGTGAGAGACCTGGCAGCTGATAGTTTAGTTTTATGTTCACTGTGTGTTATCTCCCTTCTAGTGCATGAAACAGAGACAATAAATTAAAGAGCCTTTGGTACACATTGTGAGTTTTAAATTGTGTGGGCTGGCATGGCACAGAGCCCACCTAATCAAGTACTCTCCTCTGGAAGTAAAATTCTAAACACTCTGAAACTCACCGATATTCAGTGAGATCATTTTTATACCATTGCCTGATTTTACCACGTTAAATACCTCCGTTCATTCCTTTGGGCATTTGCTTCCTTCATGGGACTTTCCTTTATGCTGTCTGGTTTTACTGATTATCTCCAGCAGTGACAGGCAGAAATATGGAAATGTAGTAGCCTTGAAGAATCACATCTAAAATGATAATTTGATAATAAATAATTTTTAAACACAAAATTGGGTAACAAGGCGCGAAAGTAAATAACAAGAAAACTAGAAAAAAAAGAAAGAAATCCTCTAATAAACAACAAATGTTTTCAGTAACTCCTTTACATTAAGTTATTTATTTAGTTATTGTTTACTTCTATGACATATTTAAAATTCTATTCATTATTTTTGATGATTATAATGTCATGTTTTGTTATTGGTTTTTTATTCTTCTTAAAATCGGTCATTGGAGTTGAGCAAATAAACATTTCACTACATATTAACACATGAACAGCTAGGTATTCAGGTATTTACTTGTGATAATAGTATGCAACAGCCACCCATACTGACAATTGTCGGAGTGTTTTTTATATGTTGTCTGATGGCACACCATTCAATATTCGTGGTTGTATTCATTGTTGTTTGTTGATATTGTATTGTGTAATGTTACTAGTCTGTGGGAAACATGCAAGTAAGAACTTCATTGTATGGTGGACATACAACAACAAACTTTGGAAGGGCATTACATCGAATAGATAGATGTGGTTGAAATACACTATAACTTATATACAGGTGTGAAAGGCATTTTAAAAAATAGAAATAAAAGATAATATATACAGTAGATACTGTAAATAAAGCAAATATATTTATTAAAAAAGGAACTATTAATAGATGATCTGAATAAATTGTCATTAGAACCTGATATTCTAAATCATATGATGGATGCATGAATTGATATATTGAACAATGAACAGGCGAATATAATGCAGAGGGAATAAACTTTGGATATGTAAATGCATTGGTAAGTTAAAAAATGGACACATGAGGGTTTGGATGTAAGGGTTAAGAGGTAACTGATGACTCATAATATTAGTTAGATCTTCGTTTTCATTTTAGTCAGGGTGGCATACATTTTTTTTCTGCTTCTTATATGTTTAATGGTGAGTGCTACTACTATGTTCACTTGCAATACAGAAACTCCATCTGTACCCATGGATACCTGAAACGGCCTAAGTGCACAGCAGTTTTTTTTTTATTTTGTTCCATTTTGTGGTCACCTCCTAATATTGGCCTCAATGAAACAAGCTGTGGGTACATAGCTACACTGCAGGTAAGACATTTTCATGATTGCTGCCAAACACATTTCTTGTAACTGCTAGTATTGGAAACATATGCCATGCATTCCACATCCTGAGCTTTATTTTAGAGGTGTACGTATCATATGGCTAAAGTTCACAATTGTTAAATGTTTAGCTAAGATGGAAAGTATTAAATATCTTTTGGATTGAGAATTATTGTTGTAATTAGGCAGTGATAGCGAATGATGAGTCTGAGATCTTTGGGTTAACACTTGACCATTTTTCACATATGAGGTAGTTTTATGTTTTTATACTCTTTAGGATGAAGTAACATACATTACAGTTGGGTGCCAGGGTTAGGTAAATCTCCTGTAATAACTTGTTAAATTGTATTATTCCCTCACACAGTGAGTTTGTTAGAACTCCATGTTTAACCACTTATGTTAGTGTGTTTAGGAATTACAATAAATAATAAAAAGTGCATAAAGCAATACCAGAACACTATCAATTGATACATACATCTTTCACCTAAAAGTGGCCAGATTTTCTGTCGGATGAATTGATGGTTGATGCAATGGCTATCTGCCCAAGCATGGAAAACTGCATTACTACTTTCTAGTTGTTTTAGTTTTTCTGGTCTCCTTTCATTGCATTTTGCCAGTTTGATGACATCTCATCCTAGATGTTCGTTATAAATGTCAAATATGATATGTTTTGCTTTTCCCCCAATTTCTCGGGTTGACTGCTCCTCAGACTGAGACATTTTTTTAGATTGTAGACAATATATCTAAAATGTGAAAAGTAATGAGTATTAATTGGCTAAGAAAAGAGTTCCAGATCACACTTAAGAATTTCACTGTATTCTGTAAATAAGACAGTACTAGAACCACTACTTCTAGTACTACTGCTACTAAAGGAGTATGAAATAAGATTAAACAGAAGCCTTTCAAATTTTAATATACATTTTATGTCTCCACTTGAAAGTATATTATTCTCAACTTGAAATTCCCACCAACCCTGTCGCCCCAACACCTCTTGAGCCACCTGTGTATGTGTGTCTTCATACTGACACAGTATGAAACATTAACCAGTAAACCTTTTGATGTATTTTATTCTGTGTTATATTTCATATAACCTATAGAATGATATTCTCATTGATGGAAAGTGGCTTGTGTTGTCAAAAGTGAAAATCAGAATTTCAATTCATTCTGCTTCACACAAGTGACAAAAATTTTTAACTGAACTGATTATCCTGCATTACATTCTTTTGCACACAATTAACTTTTACAACACATTACTTCTTCGTCAAACTAAATAAACTAAGATGAAAAGAATCCATATCAGAAAGTTAAAAAAGGAAAGCAGGAACAAAAAGAGGCAAAACCGTCATCATTGGTCTCCTGCATGTGGTTACTAAGTCGGCAACAGCAATCAACAATCAGTGTTTTATGCTTCCTATGACAGGGTTTTTGCACAAATGAGGACCCAACACCTGCCTTCTCTCAGGGGTGATATGTGTAAGGTTGTAAGAGAGATAATACTTGATCTAGCAGAAAAGAATCCAACAGGTGGCACATCTCTATTTTATTTTTAGTATTTCTTTATCTATGTTATGAGGGTTGAAATGAATGTACCACCTGAAAGATGGTAGCCTAGTTATACAACAAAAGGGTTCTAATGTATGGATGGTGGGACATTGTGCAGTTGCTGGTAACCTGTCTCATTCATCCTGGACACTGAACTTTTAAATTGAAGGTGGCCTTAGTAATCAGTCACTTTGTGACAGTGAATGTATCATTTTAGCTAGTTTGTGCTCCAATTGTAAAAATATATACGTAGAAAATATATAAGAATATCCTAGTATTTGTGAAGCAAATTAGAATGTTATGTACTTATGAAAGTGTTATAAAAAATAAAGACTGCTTGCTTCTTTGCAGCTGGAAATTACAAGGTTGTCTTGTTTCGCTATGTGATAACGAAGCATTGTAGGATTGGAGAAACACCAATCCTTCAGAGTCAGGTGTAAGCAGCTGCCATCAGAGTTGGGCTAAAGGTTGAATGGAATGAGAATGGTAACTAATATGCAAGGCATGGGGTGGTGACAGAGGGCAAGTTTTGGCCAATTTATCAATTACATCTTTTGTAGTACCATTTTAGTTTCAAAACAGTAGTTTTTTTGCTATTACTTAACAAATGACACCTGCGATGGACTGGTACCCTGTCCAGTATTTGCTCCTGTCTTTCCTAGCTAGAATTGTCTCCAGCAGAGTCCTGTGACTCTCTCTTCAGGACTAAACGGGTTAGAAAATTACTGACTTGACGGACTGAGCCAGAGGTCAGAAATATTGAGAAAAACAATCGGAAATGATTTTGTCAAAAACAGAATTGTAAGTCACAGTCAAAATAGTCCTAATACCAAATTCAAATCTTTAGCCCTCACTCATTTTTCACTCAGCCCTAACTCATTTATACGTGTTTTTATTTTTCCCATGTCTTGATCTCTCTCGCCAATGATGATGAGATAAAGCCAGCGTTAAACAATTGAGAATGGGCTTTATTTGTGGGCATACATCCTACACAAGTGTCCAGGTTTTTGACTTTGAAAATCTGGTCTCCCTATAATATACCATCCGAGTGCCTCATTCACCTCCTATCTATAACAGTCAGTCATTGTAATAAAGTTTGCCTTTTACTTCTGTTATTCCCTCACACCGGTCATAACTGAATAACTTTACAAGCCCAATTCTTGAATGCACTGGAGTGTTACACCATTCCTACATTTTCCAACTTGCAAATAATTGAATTCCAAAGGTTTTGATGCCACAAGCTGCCGGCTGCCATCTTAAATAGACAAGATACCATGACAACACACATTATGTAATTTTTGAGTTTAAAGTTACATGACAGCTATGGGCGCAGAAGCAATACTGTACTATGATAATATTAATACTAATACTGTGGTCACAGCCATGTAAAGACTGCTACAGAACTGCAGTGAACAAAATAAATACAAATACCAAAATGTTACTGTCAAAATAACTATACAGATTAACAAGTTATGTTTAAATAAAAATATTGTCCAAAAGCATGTGTAAAACACTAGTGGAGCTAAGAACTGAGATTCATAATACAAGGTCCACATGACCCTGAATTGGGTTAAGTGGGTTTGAGGCTGTTGTGTTATATTTTAATATATTATTGCACTTCAATTCTACAGTATTACATTTTGAGTTGTTTTTCTTTTTCTTTTTATGGAAATTGAAAAAAAAAAAAACTGTTTTTTTTGGAAGAAAATGTTTGGTCATGTTACATCTAATAAGAGATATCCATGACTTAGTCCACACCATTTAATTTTCCAAATAGTGCAAAATGATTTAAGAACTTCAACATACTTCACAGTAACACTGAGAATGTTTAGTTACGGTATTTAACATATACACATTGATACATTATCTGACCTTTTTGCTAAGTGGGCACTTGTCCGATAAGCCATTATTTTGCAGTAAAACTGTCAGACATTTATTTAAATTAAAATATTTAATTTTATATATATTATAGAAATATGCATTTTAAATTCTCATATAGTTCCCATAAGGTACTATAGCCTATTTCCTTACTATTCAAGTTAAAAAGTTAAACAATACGCGCACGCGTGTGTGTGTGTTTGTGTGTGTGTGTGTATTATTTATATATAATATAATTTACTCTCTTTTCAACAAAAAAGATAGCAGTGGTATGTCTTTCATTTCCTAGAAACATCTGAGTACTGTTGTGTTTTCTGAACAAAGATTTTTAGTGAAGCAGTATTTAGTTGTATGAAATTAAGTCAAATGTGCAAAACTGGCTGTGCAAAAATGTGGGTCCCCTTGTAATTTTGCTGATTTGAATGTCTGTCACTGCTCAATGCTGATTACTTGGTTGGATGAGCTTGTTAAACCTTGAACTTCATAGACACATGTGTCTAATCATGAGTGGTAAAAGGTATTTAAGGTGGTCAATTGCAAGGTGTGCTTCCCATTGACTCTCCCCTGAAGAGTGACAGACAGCATGGGATCCTCAAAGCAACTCTCAAAAGATCTGAAAACAAAGATTGTTGAGTCTCATGGTTTAGGGGAAGGCTACAAAAAGCTATCTTAGAGGTTTAAACTGTCAGTTTCAACTGTAAGGAATGGAATCAGGAAATGGAAAGCCACAGGCACAGTTGCTGTTTAACCAACCCAGCAGGTCTGGCAGGCCAAGAAAAATACAGGAGTGGAATATGAGCAGGATTGTGAGAATGGTTACAGACAACCCACAGATCACCTCCAAAGACCTGCAAGAACATCTCGTTGCAGATGGTGTTTCTGTACATCGTTCTACAATTCAGTGCAATTTGCACAAAGAACATCTGTATGGCAGGGTGATGAGAAAGAAGCCCTTTCTGCACTCACACCAAAACAGTCGCTTGTTGTATGCAAATGCTCATTTAGACAAGCCAGATACATTTTGGAACAAAGTGCTTTGGACTGATGAGACAAAAATGGAGTTATTTGGTCATAACCAAAAGCGCTTTGCATGGCGGAAGAAGAACACCTCATTCCAAGAAAAACACCTGCTACCTACTGTCAAATTTGGTGGAGGTCCCATCATACTGTGGGGCAGTGTGGCTAGTTCAGGGACTGGGGCCCTTGTTAAAGTTGAGGGTCGGATGAATTCAACCCAGTATTGACAAATTCTTTAGGATAATGTTCTAGCATCAGTCACAAAGTTGAAGTTACGCAGGGGTTGGATATTCCAACAAGACAATGACCCAAAACACAGTTCGAAATCTACAAAGGCATTCATGCAGAGGGAGAAATACAATTTTCTGGAACGGCCGTCACAGTCCCCTGACTTGTATGTATGTATGTATACTAATAAAAGGCAAAGCACTCACTCACTCACTCACTCACTCCTGACTCCTCACTAATTCTCCAACTTCCCGTGTAGGTAGAAGGCTGAAATTTGGCAGGCTCATTCCTTACAGCTTACTTACAAAAGTTGGGCAGGTTTCATTTCGAAATTCATTGCCTAATGGTCATAACTAAAAGGTATTTTTCTCCATTAACTGTAATAGAGTTGAGCTGGAAAGACGTGGGGGGGCGGAGTTTCGTGTGACATCATCACGCCTCCCACGTAATCACGTGAACTGACTGTCAACGCATTACGTAGAAAACCAGGAAGACCTCCAAAAAGCGCTTAAGAAAACATGCATTATATAATTGAGAAGGCAGCGAAACAATAAGAAGCGGCAGTGACATATACTACCATATTCATGAGTGCTGCTACCTCGGAAAGAAAGCAAGGTGTAAACCTAAACTTTAAATTAAGTTCATAGACAGGCTACGCTGGCGTTTCACATGCCCACAGGTAATGCGGGATACAAGTTTAATGAGAGGGCGGGATATAAACGAGAGTTTTGATCACTTTGTAACTAAGTTAAAATTGTAGGTGAAGAGGGGTGCTTATGCAAATTCCGAGAGACTGTGTTTGTTGGGGATTGACAGTTAAGGTGGGTGGGGGAGTCACGTCATCATCTCCCCTCCCATTCATCTCATTTCGGTCTGAGCTGAGCTCCGCGGCTAACACCTTCTTCCGAAGCAACTTCCTCAGACTGCCACCAAATACTCACAGAAAAATCCACAAGTTAATACACACGCTGTCTCTAGAGTTAATCTCACACTGAATCCTCCAGGCACTACTTACAAAAGGTCACATTGACAATCATGTTACGTTATTTTTAAAATCTTTCCTTTTCTTAGCACAAGCACAGCTGAGAAGCTTGATGCATGTGCTCCATAAGCGTTAAAAATAATGCATTTAATCACACTTTGCATTACAAGCAAAGGGAGCTTTGTCAATGCATGATTTCCTGGTACACCGATTACATTGATCAGCGCATCCCGATTCATTTTACCCTCGCACCACCTTAGTTTGAGAAGAAGTATGAAAAATATGAGGTTAACACAGAAAAACAGATCACCAATTCAAGCTTTATGAATAATCGATTAAGCCATCAATAATTGTTTTGGTAAAGCCATCCTCCTTCCATTTTATAATTTTTCCGCCATTAGCCATGATTAAATGAGCGGTAAAAAGTAAGAGTGAAGCGAGGGTGACTTATTTAGGCAGGCATATATATGACAGCAACACTCATGACAATGTCAATCATGTTACGTTATTATTAAAATGTTTCCTTTTCTTTTCATTACTTCTTTAACACACTACTTCTCTGCTGCGGTAGCGGGTATTTTGCTATATATATATATATATATATATATATATATATATATATATATATATGAATGACCTCCAAAGAGCGCTGAGACTTTTGATATCATGAGCGTGTCTGCAAAACTGGGGTCTCCTGCCCAGCAAAAGTCGAGCAGCCAGCGTGCATAGCTGTGCCGGCCTTTGAGGCGCTGACTGCGCTTCTGCCTTAAGTCAAAGTGAGCACTTTTCATTTTTTCATCCTCCCCTGCGCTATAGCCCAGACAAGTGCAAACACGGGACCCCTTTTCTACACCACGGCAAAATAATATTAAGGCGATTCACACTTTCTTTTGCACGTATACGATTATGAGGTCCTCAACTCGGATTATGAAGACACGCACAGGAGTGGAGGACTGACAGTGCCATATATATATGTATGTGATATATGTATATGTATATATGTATGTGATATATGTATATGTATATATGTATGTGATATATGTATATATATATATGTATGTGATATATATATATATATATATATATATATATATATATATATATATATATATATGTGATATATATATATATATATATATATGTATATGTGATATATATATATATATATATGTATGTGATATATATATATATATATATATATATATATATATATATATATATATATATATATATATATATATATATATATATATATATATATATATATATATATATATATATATATATATATATATATATATATATATATATATATATATATATATATATATATATATATATATATATATATATATATATATATATATATATATATATATATATATATATATATATATATATATATATATATATATATATATATATATATATATATATATATATATATATATATATATATATATATATATATATATATATATATATATATATATATATATATATATATATATATATATATATATATATATATATATATATATATATATATATATATATATATATATATATATATATATATATATATATATATATATATATATATGTATATATATATATATATATATATATATATATATATATATATATATATATATATATATATATATATATATATATATATATATATATATATATATATGTATGTGTATGTACTGCTCAAAAGAATTAAAGGAACACTTTTTAATCAGAGTATAGCATAAAGTCAATGAAACTTATGGGATATTAATCTGGTCAGTTAAGTAGCAGAGGGGTTGTTAATCAGTTTCAGCTGCTGTGGTGTTAATGAAATTAACAACAGATGCACTAGAGGGGCAACAATGAGATGACCCCTAAAACAGGAATGGTTTAACAGGTGGAGGCCACTGACATTTTTCCCTCCTCATCTTTTCTGACTGTTTCTTCACTAGTTTTGCATTTGGCTACAGTCAGTGTCACTACTGGTAGCATGAGGCGATACCTGGACCCTACAGAGGTTGCACAGGTAGTCCAACTTCTCCAGGATGGCACATCAATACGTGTCATTGCCAGAAGGTTTGCTGTGTCTCCCTGCACAGTCTCAAGGGCATGGAGGAGATTCTAGGAGACAAGCAGTTACTCTAGGAGAGCTGGAGAGGGCTATAGAAGGTCCATAACCCACCAGCAGGACCAGTATCTGCTCCTTTGGGCAAGGAGGAACAGGATGAGCACTGCCAGAGCCCTACAAAATGACCTCCAGCAGGCCACTAGTGTGAATGTCTCTGACCAAACAACCAGAAAGACTTCATGAGGGTGACCCAAGGGCCCCATGTCCTCTAATGGGCCCTGAGCTCACTGCCCAGCAGCATGCAGCTCGATTGGCATTCGCCATAGAATACCAGAATTGGCAGATGCACCACTGGTGCCCTGTGCTTTTTACAGATGAGAGCAGGTTCACCCTGAGCACGTGACAGAAGTGAATGGGTCTGGAGAAGCCATGGAGAACATTATGCTGCCTGTAACATCATTCAGCATGAGCAGTTTGGTGGTGGGTTAATGATTGTCTGGGGAGGCATATCCATGGAGGGTCACACAGACCGCTACAGGCTTGACAAAGGCACCTTGGCTGCCATTAGGTATCAGGATGAAATCCTTGGACCCATTGTCAGACCCTATACTGGTACAGTGGCTCCTGGTGCACGACAATCCCTGGCCTCATGTGGTGAGAGTATGCAGGCAGTTCCTGGAGGATGAAGGAATTGATACCATTGACTGGCCACCACACTTTCCTGGCCTAAATCCAATAGAACACCTCTGGGACATTACGTTTTGGTCCATCCAGTGCCACCAGGTTGCACCTCAGACTGTCCAGGAGCTCAGTGATGCCCTGATCCAGATCTGGAAGGAGATCCCCCACAACACCATCTGTCATCTCATTAGAAGCATGCACCGATGTTGTCAGGTATGTATACAAGAACACATTTCCATCAAACGATGTGGCATCCTTTCGTTCCTAACACATTACCCAGTCTATATCAGTATAGATATCCAGGATGATTTCTTTTTCCCATTGAGATCTGATGTGTTTTCAAAGTGTTCCTTTAATTTTTTTGAGCAGTATATATATATATATATATATATATATATATATATATATATATATATATATATATATATAGTAATAAACTTGACAAACCACGTCCAAAGGTTTGTGGATTTGCCCCGTATATTGCTTTGGTTGCAATATTGATTTGGTTAAATATGATGAAAAAACATTAGACCTTCAACATAGATGGTGGTTTTAGGGTGGCTTTTATACAGATTCAGAAAACGGCTACAGGAAATTATGTAATACAGGAAGTGTTGTTATTGAGGAAATGCCGGAAGTAACATCATCAGACAGGGACCGGATGAGACATCATCGTCATGGACCAGAAGTGACGTCATCAGCCTAGGAACGGAAAAGTGACAGCGTTGTCTTGGGACGGAAGTGACATTATCATACTGGGACCGGACGTGATGTCATCAGAAGGAGTAGGAAGTGATGTCGAGGAGCATTTTCTGGAAGTTTTATTATTGGAGTGCGTGTGAGTTATTTATCTTCTTTAGTTCTGAAAGATCAGTGAGAGAAGCATTAATACTGTCATTCAAGCCTTCATCCATCGATAAATCAGTCACTTCTGGGCTTGTTGACTGCCTCCTAAGCGCACGTGTTTGACAATATACAGTATATAAAATATATAGACACAAACATACATACATCTTCATATATGAAAGTAAAACACACTCTTAGCTTCTGATGCTTACTGTGTTTTCATGTACTGTACAGTACTTAAATTAATGGTTTAATATTAGGGCAGCCTAATATACAGAATTTGTGAAAGCACAAGTTTTCTTAGATTACAAGCTAAGTTTCAGCTCTCCAATGCAAAATGTAAATTAAGGAAGCACTAAGGACTTCAACATTGGCAGAGTCACTTTGTCTGTGTAATAAACAAAACTAATTTGTTTAATGTACATTTGCACCTGCCTATATCGGGTAAAAGATTTGCTTAAAAAGAGGATTAGAAACAAGCATTCAGGTAGACGTAAGTAAAAATGGATATGTAACGAGGGCTTTAACTTTGACAGAAACCCATCAAGGTTTTCACAGCCCAGGTGCCCCCATCGAAATACATGACTAAAGATTTCTTTGGCTTTAAATAAGTAATGTTGCCAATATGGCAATAGTATTGATATCCTGGGACAACAACAACAACAATAATCTTATTTTGATTCCTGATGCTGTGATATGAGAGGACAAATGAAGACGATAACCAGATTTGAATATGATATGATGGATAGATAGAATTGAGAAATCTTATACAGTATGACAGATGGACTTAAAAAGCACAATATATTATTATAGATATTAAAAAAACCTAGTCCCCTCCTGCAACCTTCTAGCATGTATGTTTCTACTTCAGTCTGCTGAACTGTATGCTGCTGCTATTAAGACGTCACTATTAATAATGAGCTGGCTGGTGTCACGCAGGCTGTCTGACTCAGTTAACATCAGCCTTTCTAGAGAAAATCATTATTTCACACTCCACTTGAAGAACAGGGCAGGCGTCCAGCTGCCCTGTTGGGTCAGTGTGGCAGATGGGGAGTCAGAGCCAATTTCTGACAGCCCAGGCGTCTCAAGCCAGATAGAGACTCTTGATTTAACACGAGCAGTTAGACAAACTGGCCCCAGAAAAAAGAAAACACAAGCACTGCCATTAAAACATGAAAAAGCAATGAAATAAAAAAATGAAAGCAAATGAAACTGGCAATACAGTGAGACAGAATCAAATAGAAGAGAAAATGTATATTTCCATGATAGTGAATGGTGAAGGATTAAATAAACATAAAAGAAATATATATTGTTAGATCCTGTAGAAACTGTGCACGTGTGTGTACATGATTTTACTAACTCACGAAGTTCAATAGTGTGTTGGGTAAATAGCATTTTAACAGAGACTGTATGTTCTTGTGTAATTGCACTACGTATGTTGCTTACTATGCTGGTGCCCAACCAGGCTTTGTTCCTGCCTTGCACCCAGTAGTTGTGCCCTTGACTGGATAAGTGGGTTGGAAATACTATAAACAGATATTCTTTGCATTCATTGTAGACTTCTTAGAGTAAAAATCATGTGTCAAGCTTAGATGTGACATCATACTAGCTAATCCAGACTCACCATTCAACCCAGCCTGTCTGACTTGCGTATTTGCACAGGATGAGTTAGTTTTGATTCAAAAGTGATTGATTCCAGTTGCTTTACCTTACGTTGCTATCTTGAAGCCAGTGACCAAATGCTGTCAATAGAAATCATGAAGCCTAATTTTAAGTCCCATGTGTCTTCATATCAAGATTGTTGTGAATTGACACTCTCACTGTGTCCAAACTATGCTGATTTTTCCTATTCTGTATGTTTAATTTATGCTGTTTTCCCATTGGATTCTCAATTCTGAGAATATAAGAACTACTGTTTATTTGGGTTTATTAAAATCCATCACTTTATGCAGAAGGTTTTTTCAGACAAGAAATGGAGAAAAGATCGGTGATTCAGACTGAATGGAAGTTGTAGTTTTCTTCTAAAATGATATTTAGAACTGACTTGTAGAAGTTGATGCAGATTTTTTTTTGATAAATAAATTGAACACATCTATTTTTTCATTTTTTGCTGTGATGCATGTTTCTTCACATACTGGGTGCATAAAGGAGTTTGATGTGTGTCTGTATTTGTGTGAGTGATGCTCTGTGTTCACGTTAAGATTTGACTTTGGAGCGAAGAGCATGTGTGTGTTTAAGTTTGTGTCTGTACAGTATGTATGTGAATGGTAAGTGTCGTTACTTGTGTGCATGTTAAGATTTGCAATAAGTTTTGAGTGTGTGCGTAATGGAATGTTAGGGGTGTATATTTAAGTTTGTTAGGGCGTGTCATGCTGTATCAGTGCACATACTGTATAGTAATGAGGTTTTGTGTGCATGTAATATAGTGTGATGGGTGCATTTATATTTACTTGATTTTGTATGTGAATATTATGTGAGGCTGTTTCTGCATTCTGCTTTTGAGACTAAGTCTGTATATGTGCTTAAGGTTGTGAGTGTCTGTTCATCTGAGGAACTTGTGTGGCTATGTGCCTATATTCTGGTTTTGTGCCATTTCATGTTCTTGAATCAGAGCATGTGTGCCGGATGTGTGTTCATGTGTATGCAAGGAAAGCTATATGCAGTGATTAATTGTGAAGGTGTCTGAGTATGTGCACATGTATAGCTGAGACGGTGAGTGAGGTGCATTTGATCTGTGTTTTCAGCATACAGTTTATGTTTATGAAATGCATTGTCTGACCAAATTTATTAATTTCTGGTTGACTGTTCACTTGCTTCTCATATCCTCTACGTGCCTAGTGGCAATTAAGCCTTACAGTTGATGTTGCCATTGCTCTTCATTTTGGGCTGTCTTCAGTGTAGTTCTCCAGATGAATCCTGCCGTCATTAGTTCTTCCTCCATAGTGCCTCTCTGTTTTTCTCAGCCTTCCTTGTTTTCTTTTTCCATCCATAGCCCAAGGCATTGCTACCTTTGCTGGATATTTAAAAAGTATATGGTGCACATGTCCTAGCTGCCTCCATCACTGTTTGTTCTGTGTGATTGTCATGTTTTCAATTTGGTGATATCCTGGAGTCTTGCATTAAATATTTGTGGCTTGCCAGTGGATTTTCACGACTCTTCTCAGGCATTTGTTGTGATAAAGTGAGAGTCTATTTATGTCCTGCTGGGTGATAGGCCAACATTCTGAACCATACAGGAAGAAAGAGAAAACATTACTTTGATACATTCTCAGCTTGGTGTTCCTAGGGTAGATAGATGGATGTCACAGAAGCCAAAGTCTGGCATAGGCTGCTCTGGCTTTTCCAAGGCATATCTTAATATCTTCTTCAGTTCCTCCTGGAGCTTGATGATACTGCCCAGGTAGCAGCAATGCCTGACTGTATATGGGGTGCATTTGTGTTTTTGTGTGTGCTTGTGAAAGATGTGTGAATCTGTGTGTGTCTCTTTTTGCCTGTGATGAGCATATCTGCGCAAAATTCTCAAATATGGATTGCATATGTGTTTCAGTACATCTCTGCCTGTGCCATAGGCTCCATATGTGATGTTTGACATGCTGCATGTGTATTCATAAGAACCTCTTTATGTGAATGTGGTGCCCACACAATGTCATTATCCATCACCACTGGACCAATTTTTGAGGACCTCTAAAGAGGAATGCATCTCTCATATATTCTTTCTAAGTGTTTAGAGTGGCATTTAGTTTCTGTGTGATTAGAGGTCAGTTACTTCAAATGCCACACTTGCATGCCATAGCTCATTGTGTCTGTTGGTGTGCAATTAAGACAGGAATTTACTAGGAGAAGGTAGTCAGCTCTTCATTGTTTCTCTGCTGTATGTGACCTCTGGGGGGCAGCACTGAAGTGTGGCACATGTCTGGCTCCAGATTTGGCACAGGAGGTCACATCAAGGGAACTGGTCAGCATTCCAGAGTTGTTGGGGCTTAGCATGTTTGCCTGATTAGTGCCCTGCTATGAATGGGGCGGGATTGGAATCACCCTCAGTTCAGGGCACAGCTGTGGAAAGGACGGCTTTAGTCTCCAGGTGGGGAGGGGCTCACTTCCAGTAACAGCTGTGTTTACAGAGCAGCCGCTTCCTGTGTTCAATGTGGTTTTAGAATCTTTGCCGGAGGCAGAGCCATTCCCCGTGTTTCTTCTAGGTTCAGGGGTTATAGTTTGCATGTCTTACATAAGAGGTCATTTGTGTATCACCCTATTCTAGTGTGTATGTTCTCTTTAGACTTGTGTGTTACTGTCTGTAACAGAGTATGTGTTGGCTAGTTTGCATTTTTGTGTAGATTTTTGTTATATCTATCTTTGTATAAATGTGGTGATTAATAACAGTGCATATGAGTGTTTACAGAGTTGTGCATTACATTTCAGCCTGAAATGCATGTGAAGACTAGGGTATGTATAAATGAAAATGTTTACTTTTGCAGGTATATATGACTTGTATTTGTGTGTGTGTGTGGGTGTGTTGAGAGTTCCATATGTCTCAGTTTATACGTAGTATTATATGTCTGAGATACTATGTTAGTAAGTCATTATGTTTCTGGTTATTGAAGTAGAATGAAATCTTAGTATTATGATTTGGCACAGAAATGTCAGCGTGCCAGAACGGCTGATGTACTGGACTGTAATGCTGCTGGTTCATTTGTAACCCTGAACCTCTTACACTGTCTGGGCTCAAAATGTAAAAATGTGTTTAATTTGTTTTTTCTACCTTCCGTACTGAAAGGGGGTTATATGAAAGCAGGAGAATTTTTTGTGCATGTTTTAAAAGCTGTGTGTTGTTTCTCATTGAGAATGTGGGATTTTTATGTATATTTGTACATAGCTGTGGACTGTATGTGTGTAATGTTTTTAATTAGAACTCAGTCTCTCTAGGATTGGACTGCATCTATTTTCGGGTTTCTGCACAGTTTTGTAATTGTGTATTTCGTGTGTGTTGTTTTTTTGTTTTTGTAGTCTTTTTTTACACACTTGATTGTTCCTTTAGAGTGTCTGTCTGGCATGCTGATGTGAAAGAGTTAAGATGAGGCACAGAGGCGTCTTTTTGGCACATGTTTACTTTCACTCCACACCATCTCTCTCTCTCTCTCTCTCTCTCTCTCTGTAGACATAGCCCCTGATTGGCTGAGCAGTACTTGTTGGTAAGAGGGCATCCTTCAGTGATGATCTTCTGTGTAGGCGGGTACATAGGCGTTCTTGATAGTAAATCTGCAACAGTGGGAGGAACTTCATTCTCCTCCCCTCTCGGGGGATATCACTTGCTGTCCTGCTGAGGTCAGAACTAGATGGGACCAAAACCTTTCACAAGTTTTCTTGGCTCCTCAGTAGAGCAGCACTCCCAGGAGGGAAAGCAGCACGCGTCTTTCTCTGTCTCTGTCTCTCTCTCTCTCTCTCTCTGTCTCTCTCTCTTTCCTTCTCTCTTTTTTTGTATTTTACTGTCATTTTTCTTTGGATGTGGTGCCCTGTGCCAGTCTTTCTACAGGAAAGTTGATGGTTTAGTTTGTTGCACTTGGACTTAAGGGTACAAGATCAGGATGACTCTCTTAGGATCAGAGCATTCCCTGCTGATTCGAAGCAAGTTCCGTTCAGGTAAGCCACCTCTTGGCATTACAGTTCACTGTAGTCTCCTGACTTCATTGCAGCAGACATCACCTCTGAAGTCTTCTTGGGAAAGCCCTTTATGTGTTTTTCATTAACCCACTAACAAGTAGTGTGACATCACAACCTGGTGAGAGACAGCTGGGCATGCTGAATTTCAAAAAGGCAGGTGGTAGGAAGAAAATGGGGGAGGGGTTTGGCGGTGGTGTTTTGGAAGATTGATAGGTTGCCGGGCAAAGTCTGGCTAAGTAGACACTCCTCTGTGTAAAGCACCCTGGCTACACATTGTCCATCAGAATTCAAAAGCAATGCACCTGTAGAATTAACCAGGGTAAAAGTTACCTACCTTTAAATGGGATGCTGCCCATTCTAAATGTTTTCAATATGATATCCCTGTTTCTTAAACTGGGATGCACTTGTTTCCAGTTGACATCAGTCTGCATCATTCCAGCTGATAAAATGTACTACCATAAAGGGATAATCAAACCAGTAAGCAAAATGGTTAGTATTGCTATAATTGTATGGCTGTTGTATAGATCACACCAGTGTAAGAATGTGTTTATTCAAATTGGGATATAATTTTTAATGAAGTTTCCAGTTTTTGAATCCAGTCTTCTGATGCTGGAATGTTCTTTTTCATTGAAGTTGTCAAGTTTAATAGCCAATCTTCTTAAACTGAAAGTGACACCTTTGCAACAACCAATCGCCTAGAACAGTATTTTTCTTAGATCATTATAGTATTTTAATAGCCATATTTCCCTGCAAATGTATTGGAAATAAATGTGTAGTGGTCAGTCCTTCTTAAATTAGATGTGCACAGTTACAATGACGTTGATAAACAGGTAGACTCTTTGAACTGTGATGTTTGTGTTCTAGATTTGACCAGTGGACAGTCTCTTTAAAGTGATTTTAATCTTTTTATATATATATATATATATATATATATATATATATATATATATATATATATATATATATATATATATATATATATATATATATATATAAATTAGGCCAGAATAATTGACCAGTTAACACATAGTATTTTAAATTCTCTCCAGCATTGTGATCAGCCAAGCATAACTGGGATTTTCCTTCAGGAAAAAATGTATGTGTATAACTGTCATTTTTAACTTGGTATTTATTTCTATTAAAGTGTGTTATGTGTGTGTTAGAACAGTACGACTGTTTTGATACGAAAAAGCCATTCAGCTCAATGAGCTTGGCAATCCTACTCGCCTATATTCTCCAAAATAGTTGTCAGTCTAACAAACTGGAATGCCCTTGCTTACCACCAAAACCATTACAGTAACAATCAATTTGAACTGGGGTGGATATATATTTAAGAGCCAGCTGGGAATTTATTGATATTAAGTGCATTCTTGCATAGTAGTCAGTCTGACTTAAATGCCATATTTTGCTTACAGTTTACTCCAATCTTTCTAAGCAGGGTTGATCTTGTATTTTTTTAGTTTACCACTGTATAGTCTGTATAAATTGGTGATATACTTGTTGAAAAATGACATCAGAATGATTATCGCTTTTCCTAAACTTCCAAGTTCTTGTTATTAAGCGGTTTCAGTATAGTGGTCAATGTATTTTGAGTTATTCTTGTTTAAGTTGTTAGTCTTGGTTGCCTGATTTGTATATTTTTTACTTTTCTGAATATGACTAGACTTGGATATTATTCATACAGAATCCTCCAGTATAATGCTGAGTTCATTGGCCAGTCTACTTAATCACCTGTTCCACTCACATGAAAAGCATTTTCATTGAATTTGGACAGAAATGATAACAAATGGCGCCTGCGTGGTATCCTGGACTATTTTATGAGAAATGACCCCACTATAATAGCCAGGATATCTTAACAATAAGGAGAATCAGTATGGTCTGCTAAAGTAGGTAGTTGTAAATGAACACAGTATAAAACTCCATCAATCATTGTGGTAATAAGTATCATCAGTTTGATGTGGACAGGAGATTATGTGATAAATTACATGGTTGCCAGTTCAATCTGTCTCTTTCTGACCATGACAAATTAACATAACATTTTGGAAAAATTGTCTGTCAGATATGCAGTACCAATAATTCTCTAGACAGTTTACTGCCCTACTGATAGTATGTGCGCCACCCATCTGTGTGTGTATTTCACAATTCAGGTAAACTGTTTGTAAAGATTTTGAATGTTGTGTGAATTTTGCGTCGTCTTCCCCACAACTACCACCATTAGAAGCTCACTGAGATGTTTGGAATGATGTCCCAATGAGTTCCTCTCCTCAATAAACATGTTTTTTGACAGTTTGGTCCAAACTCTAGCAGGCTGGGGGGATTGTTTGTAGAAGAGAAGGCCGCTTACACTATGAGGCTTGCAGTTTTGAATCTGTGCCTGCTTGCCTGTGATTGAATTCTAAACATCTATCTTATTTAATAAAACAGGAAACCCAAGCCAGAAGCAAAGGTGAGTTGTAAAAGAGAAAGACAGCAGCAGAAGCTGCAGCCCAGCTTTAAGTTAAAACAACAGTGCCACCTCTCTGGTGAAAACATTACTGGGATACCCTGTGAAGCAAGGCACAATAAAGCAGCCAGACCACACTTTAACCCATCACTGACTGTGGGTAGACTTGCTGGAGTTCCTTAATATTACCATTCCATTGGCCAAAATGACAACCACTACAACAGACAGGCATGGGAATGAGAATTCTAATTGGCTCTTTGAGTTAAAAGACCTGTATCCTAAAAAAAAAAAAAACAGAAGTGGCCCGGTTCCATCTTAGGCTCATGCTTTATACTTGTCAAAGGTTGCCTTGGTGCCCCTGCACAAGATATACACTCAAAAATATTATTCTGGATTTACTTAACTATGTTCTGTCCACAATTTATACAAACTGAGGTGTGTAAATTGTAAATAAAAGTATTTAGTATTGTCTCCTTATTACTTACAATCAGTCATCACAATGTATTCATATTAGATAAAAATAATTTCCTTATGTTCAACAAACTAAACTAACATAACTTCACTACTACACTTCGCTACCACTGCACCACTGTGCCGCACTGAAATGTGCTTGTAAGTAAATAATAATTAAGTAAATAATAATTCTTTACATTGATATAGAGCTTTCCTCACTACTCAAAGCACTTTAGTTAGCAGGGAGCTACTTTAACCACTACTTATGTGTAGCATCCACCTGGATGATGTGATGACAGCCATTTTTGCACTATTACGCTCACCACACATATTAGCTATTAGGTTGTGAAGTGGTGACAGAGCCAATTATGGAAGTAGATGTGTTTGTTAGTAGATGTAGGTGTGCATTTGTATATGTGTAAATGAATGTATTTTGAATTTGTGTTGATTTTTGCGCATGCACATAGGAGACTGGGTGACCTGCTCTGGATAAAGTTTTGATCTGTCGACTGTGTTTCAGGATTAGTCCTAGATTTTGTTCAGCTATATTACCGTAAATAAATCCGTTTACCTAGTTGTCTGCTACTTACAAAGAACAGAGGCAATAGTTTTTTTTGCAGCACTGTGTTTGTAAATGGCCTTTGGATGGTGTTCACTATAGTAAGACACTATGATAATTAGTTGTTTGGTTATCTCTGCACAGGTTTTTGTTTAAAAGATCATTTCTGAGTATTCTCCGGACACTTCTGTCTACGTGCTCTTGTGTGTTCATTTATGTGTATATGCCCTATGCCCCCACACTAGGCATATGGTAGCAGCCAACTATAGATTGCTTACTACCTTATCACTGAACTGACCACAGTAACTAGGCATGGGATTCATACCAAGGATGCCAGATTTGCAAGGAAGCAATGCTGACCACAGTGACACTAAAATATATATATATATTTTATATATTCTGGAAACGTTTGATATTATATATTGGGCATATGTTGCTTTTGTCATTTTTCTTTTTTTTTTTTGTTTGTAGAACTGTATATGATGCACTATGTTGTTATACCTTGTACTACATTGTTAGCACATATTTGACTTTTCTCAACCAACACCAGCTCATCACAAACCACAGCTGTTTATGGAGGTTAGATGTTGGATGTAAGGAATAATGACAACAAGCAGAATTGATCTAAATGCAGTGCTATAGATGCTCCCTTTGATTCTCGGCATATTTCTGTGCACAGGCTTTTTTGTGTTTTTTTTTTTTTTTTTTTGTATATGCACATATGTGCAGTTACACGTGTATATTTGTTTCTTCGCAAAAAGTGGAGCTTCTCATTTTACATAAGTGTTTGGGTGTATACATGTGTATCTTTCTGTATGGTAGTCCTTGTGTATGTATATGCATTGGAATGTGTGTGTGTTATGTTCATAAGAAGATTATGCATGTGAATGTTTTGTCAAGACCTATATGGCATACCTGCTGCATTAGTATTATAGTGTTACTATTACCAAACTGCCGTGTGCTCGCTGCATGGTGGGAGAGAGATGAGGTGAAGTCATGTGATCTCTTCTGATGCCTGCCCCCGGATAGGTAGCAACCTCTCTCTTGGTTAGTACAGGTCTCAACCCTCAATACAGGAAGTGGATTTCCACAGACAGGTTCACCCACATGTTGACAGTCCGGTTGAGACTAACTTACTATATAAGTGGCTGATGCTGATGCACAGGTGGCAATCTACCTTTTTTCACAAAGATGTTACATCAAGCACAAAAGTTTTACTACTAAGTTTTCAATACTTTACTCTAAATTAGGTCAGGCCAAGTTGGGGAGCATGCACTGGTACAGCACATTGCCACACACACCATACAATGAAACAGCTTGGGATCTTGTTTGGTAGCCCCCCAGGCAGACACGCTGTCCAGTCCCATCCTCCATCTATCTGCTACATCCAGGTGTTGTGTGGGTGTCCACTTGGCCTGGTTCACCATCTCAGGTCCTCAACAATGTTGATCATTCGAGCCAGATCACCCTTGGGAAATCGTACCACATGACCGTAGTGTTGTGACACTTCCTCAAAATGCAGGTAACGTGCCTCATTCGGGACTCCATGAGCAGCCGCTTGTTCGGGACAAAGTCAAACCAGCAGTACCCAAGGATTCTCTGAAGAGACACTGCACAGAAGGAGTCCAGCCTTCATCTCTGGTCACTGGATAGCAACCATGTCTCGTAAAAATATAGCAAAACAAGAAGCACTGGGACTCTAAAGACTTGGACCTTCATTCTTTTTGCATAGATATTGGGAGCGCCACACGCACCTCTTTGAAGCAACCTTGTGACCCCCTTATGCTCTCCCAATCTGTCTACTGACTTCATAGGAAGAGTCAACAGAGACATGAATCTCACACAACAGCACTTTGGGTCCTAATTTGCACACGGGTGGTTTTGGAATATAAAGAGTAAGTTGAAACAGAACTGTGGGAGTCAATGGAATTGTTCCTTCTGCGTTGTCAGAGAGAGGGGAGGATGTGTTGACCAACACTCTGTTTTCCCTATATGTCTCACCTTGAATACTATAGCCTTAAGCACTCCCTGGTGACCAGGCATAGTTTCTTTTTCTTTAGCATATTCTGGATAATTTGCATGCTGAGGAGCAGGACTGATCTGTTGGCATCAGAATTGTCTTGAAGAGCTAATGTGGCATAGGACAATAAACTGGAAGAGAAGGAGTAATTTCTAGGTCACAAGTTCAGACTGACTGTTTAAGTCGAATGACCATGGATGCCCCGTTTTAAGAACGCAGACAGTGACATTAGAACAGATGACAGAAAGTTTATAAGACATGTCAGGGACAGGTGGAAACTGGTCAAAAGTTGTTAATCTGCAAGCCCGTCCATTGAAATACAGACACAACACTTATTTTCGATATAGGAATATAGACTGGAGAAGCTGAACATCTACCTTTCAATCTGCATATAACACCTTGCCCTATGGCAGCATATTGTGACCTCCAGCAGTGACATATTTCAAACCCCCTTGAGGTCGGCCATGACGACAGTCAGCTCTCAAGTTTACAGCATTTGGCAGGTAACTTCACACAAGACAACTGGTGTTGCTATTAATAGTCCGCTGGTGTAAATTATCTTCTTCTTGTTTCTTTGTGAGATGTTTGTCCAGGGAGTGGGGAGGATATGGGGGTCTCATTTCTTCACTGGCTTGCAGTTCTTTTATTTGGTGCAGCTGTGGTTAGAGTGGTTTTATGTATGTTCAGTAGGAGTGGATTTATACAAGTAAGACAAGATGTGTAAACAGAAAATAACATTCAGGATCCAAAGTCCTCCTCTCCCAACTTACAGAATTGCCCCTTCATATCACCTGTGTCTTGCTACTGAGTTGAGTCCAATGTGGTATTGAGAGCTTGCTTATAAATGGAAGTTTAGAATATGTTGTGTAGCCTGAAAACTTTTATTGGGGCCTGGAAGGTGTATAATACCATTGTTTACAGTGCATTGACATCACTATTTAGCATTTTCGTATTGGAGACCCATTGTAAAACTTTAAGAAGTCTGTGGGGTGGCATTTAATGTACTGTATAGGTAGAGCAAAAATGTAACTGAAATGTGTGTCCTTTGCTGTCACCTTATGACATTCCTCTTCTTAATTAGGGCTGCAACTAATGATTATTTTGGTAGTAGACTAATCGTTAAATTTTTTTTCCCCGATTAGTCACGATTATTTCATGCCTGACTATTTTGGTGCCTGCATCCTCTGGTTGCACATCCTGTTCTGGGCTCCAGTGCATGTCTTGCCTCATCTGCTCACATCTGTCCACCTGTGAGTGTCCCACTCATGTCTCTGCATTAACACAATTAAAATGAATAATAATCACATTAAAATAACAACCAGTGAAACACATGAATTTGAAAATAATCAGATGTTTTTAAATTAGTGTGACCAACACAATAAAAAAGAAATACATTAAACAGTAGAAACTAAGTACACATTGTCTTTAAACACAAAAATGTGCATTTAACTTAACCAAAAATGGCCACTGATGTGTCTTAAAGTCCAAAAGTTTAAATAAAGGTTCAATTCAAATAAAATAAAACAATAATGTACAGTTTATAAAAGATTCAGTCCATATATTCCTGATTGCAGTGCAGGAACGTGAGAATTTCGACGTGCTCTGGTGTGAGGCTGGCTCTCTTCTTTGAGACAATTTTCCCAGCTGCTGAGAAGAGACGCTCAGAGGGAATAGATGTAGCAGGAATACATAAGAATGATTTTGCAGACAGAGAAAGATGTTTTAATCATCACACTCTGAACGAAAAGTGTTGTAGTTTATTACATCATGTACTATATTATGCCAAAATAAAAAAATAATGGACTAAAATATATAAGTAGATAATTACTTCCAGCACACCACTGGAGCCGAGTATATTTGAAAAAGTACATTTGTTGAATGCCGCAACCAGCTAGAGTCGGTTTCCTGTGCAATTTGGAAGCACGGAGAAGCCGAGTATATGTGGTGACATATTCGGCGATGTACATTCATTGAACTCCAGAATCGGCTAAAGTTGTTTCTCAGTGCAATTTGCCAGCACGCCGGAACTGTTCAGTCAGTGCCGTATATTCTTTGAACAGCCAGCTCACGACCACTGCAGCAACACTATCTGTGGGATTCAGCCGCTGCACTAGATGAGGCTGCAATCATCAGCGTTTACCCCTGTGTGTTTGCATGCAGCCAGTTCAAGCTCAGTTGGCTCGGTGATATACTGAATTTCATCAATGACTTCAGTTGCATATTGAACATATAGTAATGTTGTTGCAGTAGTTTTTTAGTTCATTTGCAGTGTGTAAAATGATCAGTGTTGCAGTAATTGTGTTGCTCTTTGCATGAAAAAAAATATGTTCCGTTAAAATGTCACATTTTCTTTGTGAATTGTGATGTTTACTTAAAAAGTGGAGTTAAAAAGTATTTGGAGTCCAGGGGTGCATTAACCCCCCCAAGTATGTGTCGGTTTAAGGGTTAACTATCATTGTTGAAACCTTGATATACACATTATAGTACAAACATCAACGTTAACACGTTGCACTAACTTTACTTGCTAAAACTTGCCTCTCGAGAGACGGCGGCATCACAGCCCCAGGATGCTTGTGTTGGTAGGACTGTGTGCGTCTTGACAAACGATACTGCCCCCAGACGTTCATGTAGTGCATTGCAGTTACAAAAACCAATGTGGTTCTTTGTGACTGGCCCCTCTATTGAAGGTTCTGTTTATGACGCATCGACAATATTGTGTAGTCAACGTTGTCGATTACGTCGACTAATCGTTGCAGCCCTATTCTTAATACTCAAAGATCTTGCCTTTAACCCCCAAGAGGCTTCCTTTTTCACATCTATAGCATTTCTCTCCCCTCAAATCATTCTTGAGTTCTGTTACTGATTCACCTCAAATTCCCCACCTAGGACCACCTGTTGTCTTAGTGTCAGATTGTTGGTCTGCTTGAATCATTGGCTCATTCTCTAACAACTGTTCAGACAGTTGAACCACTCTCATTTCTGTGATCTCTGTTGATCCTGTAGCATTTCTCACCTGTAGAATAGTAACATTCATTACTGAGACCTGTTTGGATCCTCTGAGAGCTATGTGACCTTCTTCCTGTTACTTCCGAAGGTGTATTTCTGTCCCCTGGATTTCTTTTCTGTTCTAGCTTTTTTAAATTGTTCTTGACCCACTGATTTCTTTGTCTACACCTTTTTTCTTGCCACTAAATCACATTGATTCTGTGTCTTCAGCCTGGTTTATTTCAGTTGTCTCCTTCTTTCCTTCGGCCCACTTTGATAGCCTGTCTCCTCTCTCCCTGGCTCTCTGTCCTAAGGTGATCTTTCAAGGTTCTCCACCCTCTCACTCTTTTTTATTTTTTTTGTACCACTCTGATTTTGTGTTGTCTACCAGGGTACCTGTCTTTGGCCAGTGAATTCCTTACATTGTGTGTCTCTCTCTGTGCTATTTCCAGATTGTCAGTTTTGTTCATCCTAATTATTAACCTTTTAGAAAAATTTAGATAGAAGGAATTTTGGCGGCTTTATTGTGTAATGGAAAGTGATGACAATTGTTCTTCTTTTGATATAAATGGACATTTAAAATGGTTTCCTAATTCTGCAGTTACATTAAATCAACTGGTGTCAAGTCGTATCAGATTACGGTTTCGGAATTTAAGTTCTTGGTCACTGAGAATGCAACATTTCTATGTGATCTTTATGGTGTGATCTTGCTATGTTCCCATTTCTGAAAGATGAGTTGTGTGTATCATACGCTTGCGATTGTGTTCAGAATGAAAGATGCCATATAGGATCTTTCTTTGACTGACTGATCAACAGACAGATTCTGATGTCCAGTGAAATCTTCATGTCACATTTCTTCAGTTACATTTTTTGTTTGATTCATTTTACAGTTGAGCCTGATGAAGAAGACTTGAAATGTATTAAGTTGCTGCTCAGAGCATTAAGTTATTGTTTTATTACCTATAAAATGGATACAGGAAGTGCACAAGTTGAGTTCCTCTCAATAGCACTCATATATGTTGTTGTCTAAATTTCATTGCTGTACTTTTTTGAATCTCATTTTACTGGATTAGATACATTTCTGAAACAGAAGTTATTCTTCTGTATATGCAACAAATGTTAACAGAGATTAGTATATGTGGATGATATGAATGTAAAAAAGCAGTGCTACAGCAAATATGTTCATTATAGCCTCCTCCTCCCCTGCATTATCAGCATTGCCATTAGTAACTTTAGTGATTAGCAGTGGTTTAGCACTGTCTTATATAATGTAAAGCAACTGTACCATCTGTGCCCAACATTCCTCTTTTTGATCTTATTCTGTAGGTATAATATCTATGTAAGTGTGTAGCATACTGGCAACGTCAAAATTCTGTCTGAATTTACCAATGATTCATTTTTATTTATTTTTTTTAAATCGGCGAAACCAGGACACCATTCATCCTGGTCCAATGCACATGCCTCTTCCACAGAAACACACTGTTCTGAAAGTCCAAAACATGTATTAAACTATTTACAGTCCATTTTGAATGTACAGTTATTTATAAAAATCCATCCAAAACATCCCACAACAAAGATACACATTTACTCACACAGACACAGTCTAAAACACAGTCCAGTTTACCAGTTGAAGTTTGGAAATTCCCAGTGAGTTATGAAAAGGCCTAAGTGAATAGCCTTCTGTAGAGGTGTTAACCTTGATCAACCATATTATGGTAGAAAGAGTGCACTTTTTGTTACGACAAATCCAAACAGACAATCCAAAGAAACACATTGAGTCAAAGAGCTGTAATTCTTGGTGTGATAATAAAGTTGTAATCCAAAAAGATTAACAACAAATGTGACACTGGAGCTTTGATAAACAAACGCCAAAAAAAAACTTCTTTTCAATTAAACCTGGCATCTTGTTAAAACGTTTTCCTTAACATGTGCCTGTCTATCAGCCCCTGCACAGCAGGCTGAGGTAGTTTGGTGGTGCGGTGATCCCATTGTCTAATGGTAGATGGAGTCCATTAAAGCAGTGGCGCTACAAGCGTACTTTGCTATGTAGGGTGTGTATTTGAATAAAGTAGCCTTTTACATGAGCAAATTAAAGGAATGGGTCTGATCTTATTTAAGTTTGAGCATATGGTGGTTTATAATGGCCTTTTGCAGCTGCTGTCAAAATAAATCCTGTCTCTCCATGATCATAAATTGATACAAATTAGAAATGCATGCATAATAAACAGAAAACTCTTTGACTACATATTAATATAAAACAGTTTTAAAAATTGTTGTAAAAGGTGGGGGTCATATATTTAAAAATCCTATGCACTATATTTTGATTTCTGTAAATGTAAATGAGTACAGCGTCTCCACTTGTTTTCTTTGTTATATGTTTGCCTGAGTGTGACGCAAATTCATGTAAAATTTGGTCAGTTCTAGAGCACTGATGAATTGCTTCGCCTTAAACATATTAATGAAACAAAACAGACATAGCCCACATAATAAACACCTTTCTGCAACAACTAATTCTTTCCTTAGCATTGCTGTACAATATGTTCTAAACATTCTATGTAAAGAATTGCAGAGAGTATTTGTGGCTTAGACATTTTTGTTGTTCTGTGAAGCAGCTACTTGGGTACTGGAGTATGCAGTAATTTAGGAATAATTTAAATTCGGAGGGTTTTTGTATATTGATGCTTATTCGTTTTGGTACCACATAGTGACAACTTGTTAAATGTTGCCTAGACAGGCAAGTAAGAATTTCACTGTATTTTGTACACATGACAATTCATTTGAACTTGAACTATTGTTTATTGTTGAGGCATGATGGTGTAGTGTTGTTGCTGCTGCCTTGTAGCTCCAGTGACACTGGTTTGATTTCCAGTTTGCCCACACTTTGTGCGGTGTTTGCACATTGTCCCTGTGTCTAAACTGAGCATATGTGAGTGGGTGGTTGTGGATGAGTCAATAAGTGCATTGTGTGTTTGACTGGTGTCCTGTCCAGGCCAGGTCCTGGTTTCAGCCCCAAGCTGCTGGGATAGGTTTAGACTTCTTCTAGCCAAGCAACAGAATCATTGGGTTCAGATATGGTAGATTTTTATTATTTATCATTTATCACATTATTTTGTTACAATAATGCCTTATTGTTGTGGATCTTGTATATAAATTTAGTACATATGCTGTACATATATTAAAATATTTATCTCAAAAATATCAAACCATGTTTTCTGCAAATCGTCCTTCACCGTGAGATTCTTAGTCTTTATACAGGGACATTGTCATTGTTGTCCCCATTTGATCTCTAACCCATAAAGTGTCCAGTCTCTCAAGTAGCCTACAAACTGCCAACTTTTGGCCTGAAAGTCTTATGGGTATTTTGTCACTTCCGCATGCCCTCTCTCTGTTTTATTCTGGTTCCCTCTGAAGTTTTGGCTCTCAGCTACCATTTCTGAGAACAGGGTCTGCTATTTCATAGTATCACCTCACACATAAGTATGAAGATTTTTGGTCTTGCGGAGCGTTAGGGTATTTTCTGATGAACTAGTTCCTAGTTCTTCTAGGATAAAACCAGTAAATTAATAGATGGACATCGAAGGATACTCTGACAAGGACTCCTGAAAATAGAAACATAAGGTAATTAATGACTTAATATAGTGCCTTACATGATGCTATTTTTGCAGAAACAAATTTGTCTATGCATCAGTGCTGGCTTTCATTCACTTTGTCTTCTGTTGTAATGTTGAAGTGTAAAACTTTGGTTTACCGAGAAGTTATCCAGGGCAAAAAGGTTGAAAAAGCAGGCAAAAAGAAAACAAATCCCATAAATATATATATAACCGCCGTCTCAATGTGTGTAAACGAGAGCATTTGTGTTTACTCTTGTGAGGCGGAGGGTAAAAAAATGTCAGTATATGCAAAAAACGTAGACTCCCCCACCTCTACTTCAGGAGGGTTCTCCATCAGAACATGATGAAATTGAGCTGAGGCAAGGCAGACTGCTGCCCTGCTTCTGGACCACACACTGACGAGTCGTTTGTTTAAAAGTCAGGAGTGCGGTTTACGAGACTTTGACGTCCTGTTTTAGTGCAGTTTGGCCAATTTTTTTTTTTCACATTTTATGAAGCAGGCTTTCTTGAATTTTCATCTCCTTGTCCTAGTTATCATTGAGTAGGTAAATATCAATTCATTTACACAGTATGCTTTATAAATGTGTTACAGTAAGCAGGTCTGGTTCTCAGCTACTCCCTGAAGATGATATAGGTATGAGGTGAAGTTGTCTTTGTTAGGGTGGTTTATAGAAAGGCAAGAAAAATTAGAATTGGGAAGAAAGCTGTATTGCCCATTTTAAGATAAATGAAAATTTGACTTTGGCTTCTATCAGCCATAATAATGTAATACACATTGCAAAAAATGCAATATTCACATCAGTAATTAAAAATTAGATGGCTGCAGGTTCCACATCTGTCTGTCTGGCTGGCTGGAGATCACTAATTCTTAATATTTTTTCATCTTCCAATAGTTGTGCAGTTAAGACTTCAACAGAGGAGAACAAGGGAGCAGCTGGCAGACCAAGGCATCATGCCACGTAAGTGTTCATTCTGAATGTGTAAGGATGTGCCGAATGAGGCTGAACTAGTATGGTGAAGGAAAGGAGCTGCACAGCAGTGTCTGTTCCCCGATATGACACACCAATTAGGCACCGCAGCTTTAGGAAAAACTAAATGAAACCATGAATCTGATGTCAGACTGCTTACACACTACACCTAGAAGTCAATGTGAGACATCCGTTATGATTCAGTGCTAGCCTTACAATGAGCACATGTTGTCAACTGGATTTCAGCACAAAATTGTAAATTGTGAAGTCACTTCACTTGATTTTCTTAATCGAATGACAGGCTTGAGCATGGGCAATTCAGTCTAAATGAGCAAGTGGGATTGATTATGTGAATTTAGTAAAACAGGGAAATTATTATATGGTTACAGGGTATGGTCAGTCACCACCCTTGACCCGTCATCTAAGAGACATTCATTGTCTTTTTTTTTTTTTTCCTTTTTCTTTCATTTTCTCTTTGCTTGCCAGATGCAGTCAAGGTGAGTTTTTACACATTTTATTTGTAAATTATTTATTGATGCAAATGAGCCAAGTTAGTCAGTAATCAATGAGTCAGGCTTGACTCATTATTTGGCTTGCTGAGGAATAGCTCAATGCCAAAGGCCAATGTCCATTACATGTCAAATGTTGGATACATACTCAGGTCCACACATAAAAACATCTTAGTCAGTTTTCATAATTCACATCTTATTCTTAGGAAAATGTCCATTCATCCATTTTGTAATCTTCTTGTCCATTACATGGCTGCTGGTAGCACTGAGAGGAAGGCAGAAATCAACTAATCAACCTGGCCTATATGACCTAAGAAGTTCTGGACTGATTATTCCCTACCTCTGACTCCCTGTATGACCTCGAGTGAGTCATTTTAGGAGCGAGGCATCATACTGCATGTATATATTAAGAATACAATTATGGTTACCACTAAAATGCCCTGTTGTGTTGTGCTCTATCAAAAGACACCATGTAAAACCTCAAGACTCATAGCATCAGTCCTCACCACTGGCTAACAAACAGTACGTTGAACAAATCTCTTTACTTGTTTATCCTATTTTTGCTGTAATTTTTAAATCTTTGGGAAATGACATTTCGCTTGTGAAGAGCCAGAGAATTTTGTTCACTGTAAAGCGTTGCCTTATAAATGTTAAGATCACTACAAGTAGCTCACCACTGATTCACTGGATGACACTTTGTGGATTAGTTATTCTGAAGGTGAATACAGAAGCAAGAAGTAGTTTGTACAGTGCTTGTAAATAATATGTTGTTAAATAAATAGTGGATTCTATTAATGTGATTTTGGGATATAACATGGATACAAAAGGGTAAACTCCCAAAACCCATCCATGTACCATTCTAAGAATGGTGCTGGCCAGATGGTAAGAGACTAAAGGATGAGAGACCTTAGCGTCCTTTCTGAAGGAGTCAATACAAAACCAATGATGCCAAAACATGTTAGGACCAAACAGCTTCAACTGCAATCCCCCAAGGCGAACTATGTACCAAAACTGACTGGTATTTCAAATAAAAAACAAAAAGAAATCGTTGAACACTGGCTAGCTAACACCCTGAAAATGTTGGTATTTTCTTGTGCATAGTGGTTAAGTGGTCAGTGTTTCTAAAATCATGTACCAGCTCTACGACACTAATGGTGATGGTCAGGGAAGCAATTTAGCAGCACGCAATAACAGTAATGATTTTACAAAATGGACATTAGTAGGGAAATATAGATAAGAGGCCGCTGGGGTGTGGAGGAAGTGATCCAGAAGCCTGTCTTATCATTCTCAAGGAGACTGTAGTTTGATAAGGTGTGAGCTGACTGGCTGAAAGTGGCTGCCCATGGTCCCATGTTGCTATACTCACCATTATGCATGGAAGGCCCAACTCCCTCTTTTTGGAAAATGAGTGCCTCACTGCATAGCTTTAAACTTTAGAGCTGTTTCCTAAACACAAGAACCTTTCGGAAAATTCAAACATTGATTCAGTCTGACAAAGCTCATCAATTTGTCTTAATCGACTATTTAAGAAATTAACAATCCCACCTGGGCCACATTACATCTCCATCCTTGGAAGCATGCTCTGTCCTTTCATCCCCTTTTCTAAAGGAAACAACTAACCAATCATTTTATTGGACCTCTACATAGTCTCTGTTTATCTAGAATGAAACTCATCATATCCTTTAGGCAGGCTGCATAGTTCACCGGGCTAGTCATTTGACTGGTCAGTGCATGGCTGTGGTTTCAGACCCTTTGTTGATTCACTGCTTGAACGCATCTCTTTAAATAGTCTACATTGTGTTTAAAGCCCTTTGCGGGTGTGTTCACTGTGAAAAGTGCTGAAATAAATTAAGATTGTGTATACCCCCCACCCCCAGAGTAAGAATTAAGTCTCCGTGGTCCTTCATGCTCAATCTACAACCACCCTGTTATTTAAAATATAACCTTACATGTGTTGTGGAACAGGTTTTTACTTGAAACTGAGAGAGATATATAAACAAGTACCTTATTAGCCATTTCACACTTACAAATATAAAGTATGCAGTATAACTGGAGCAGGTGTATAGTCCAGACAGAACTATACAGTTACTGATGGTGAACAGTAGTGAGTCCCTTGCAAGATCTATTTTCTTTCAGGCTTAAAACCTCCATTGCAACCAAATCCATTTCTATGTATTCCTTAAAGAAAAAAAAATTGTTTTTTGTAAAGGCAGTTCCCAATTCTGTTCAGTAAAATGGGTGTTAATTGAGCTTGCACCCCTCCACTCTGTACATTGTTTACCTGCTTTATGTCAAAATTACTGAGCAAGCAGGACATAAATCAACAAGACGGTCTCTATGGCCATCTTGTACTTTCTTGTTATTTTCTAACCATTCCTTTATATCTCAGAGGAGAACAAACACACACACTTGGAGAATGTGCATACTATACACAGACAGTGACTAGATTGAGGATTTGAAACCTAGTCTCTTGTAACTGTGTGGAGCAGTTAGGTTAATTGGTAGTTGTGTATTGTTCTAATAATAGTGTTCATAGGACAGTGTGTGTGAGTGTACCTTGTGATGGACTGGCATCCTTCCCAGGGATGCGTTTTCACTTACACTCAGTACTGTGAGAATAAGCTTTGGTAACTGATGCTGATGATACATTCATATTGATACAGGAGTCCCCACTGTATGAGGCGTCACTGGAAGCAGTGTAATAATAATTAAAACCATTCAGAGTTGCTACAAATCACAGCTCTATGTTGGTATCAAAGCTTTAAAGCAGAGTTGATTCATCTTATTATGTTACTAATTACCTTTACTCATTTACACACACCTTCCTCATCCGTTTCATTTTCTTTACTATCTTCTCAACAAAAGCAACCCAAATGCACTTTTAAAATATATATACAAAAATACTTTTTTAAAATTACTCTTATATGATACATAAGCTTATATTATACTTAAATTAAGTGTAATAAAAAATAAGTCTCTTGTATATCACTCGTAAAATAAAAGCATGAGCACTTTTGCTAAGATTTTAAGAAAAGTTTTCTGAATGTTGATTGATGAAAAGCACCCACGCTTTTATTTTATGAATGATATATTAGAGACTTATTTTTTACTTTTTAGTACACTTTTTAATTTAATATAAGCGTGGTTTTTAAAAAGTATTTATATATATTATTTTCAACTTTTTAGTCTTGGGTTTGTTTTAGTTCTATCCGTTACTAGCGGCATCTGTTGGTGAAATCTGGAACTATTCTTCATATGAAAATTTCATTTCTTAATTTACATGGATTAATTGATCAATGAGTGAAACTGATTACTGATTCATGTATTGTCATTGGAAGTGAGTAAGTCTGCAAAATTTCAAGTGCAATAGGAAGTGGGTTAAATATCGATTAAAAGATTTGTACCAGACAACAAACAGGTGAAATAAATATAAAGCCTGGTAAAAAAAAAAAAAAATCAGTAATGGATTTGTGGTGCTTTTATTCTGCTTCGTCATGGCTGAGAGCCAGTCTGTCATAGTTTAGCTGTCCTTGCTGTCAAGCGTGAGCACCACAAATCCACTTGAAGCTCAGATGGGACAAAGAGGAAAAATGCCTGTCTTGGGATTTTTTCAGTAATTATTCAGTTCTGTATTTTGCTGAATTTATTTTTTAAACAATTTTTAAGACTTTTGTCCTCTTGTTTTCACTGTTGGCTCAGATGTGAAGTGACTTTCAAAAGATTATGTCTGTAGGGTCATCCACTGCCTTTTCACTCTAACTCCCAGAAAGAGAAGGTGGAAACTGGCATCGTAGAGGACTGATGCCCACAGCACAGGCTATACAGTTTCTGTCATGAACGTTGTCAGGTTTGACTGAATGCACACAGTCCACTAGGATAAATGCAATGGTTATCTTGGGCTGTTATTTGTTTTGTTAATTTTACCTTCAAACTAATTTGAAATGTATACCCTTATCAATGAAAATTTAGATTTATCACTAGTTTATTTTGATAGAAGTAATGCGCTTAGGATAAAATTGCAAGTTGTTTAAAAATCTAAGATATCATTTGTCTTTAATTATTTGTATACATTTTTCTGTATTAGTGAGTATAGGTGTGTGCCATGCGTTTGACGGGCACCATAGCCAGTGTTGCTTTCTGCCTTGTGCTTGCTGCAGCTGGGGGTACGTTCTGTCCGTACTCTCACACTAAACCAGATTAAATAGGTTTTAAAAATGGATGAATGGACAACTGAAGTATTAACATTTGTGTATGTATCATTTTTCCTAAAATGAGTGTCGAAGTTGTGAGAATTAAAACAGATTTAATTTTCCAGTATTAATTCTGCATAGTTTTTTGTTCCTCACTTTATCTGGTGGCCATTAGACTTCTTGGTGACTCATTGCCTCAGACCGCTTACTCAATTCATACACTGTCCATTTATTTCAAGTCGGGTGTGTGACCAAGACCCTAGATGGGACCTGGTTGGCGTCATAGGTCACAGACGTATGATTTTTAAATAACTGTCACACACCCCATATTAAAATTGATTGTGCATTACCTTTTTTTCTGCTTTATCCCATATTTCCACCTAGCTGATGCTTGAGCGCCTCCTGCATTTGTCACACTCATGCTTACTCCTGGCCTTTCCCCCTTGTCATATGCTCCCTTGTCTTTGTTGTTTAACTCACCTGCTTGGGTTACTTACTGAAGTTCAGAAGGCAGCCAGTAGGACCTACCAGTACATTGACTTGTGGATCAAAGGAAAAGTTGGCATCTGGGAAGTGCTGTCATTCCAGGAGCCACAGCCCATCATATTCTTTGAAGGCATTCAGCTGTGTCGCCTGATCTGCATGCTATCTTCATGACCTTTATGTCCGCTCAGTGGCGTCACCTGCTGCTTGTGTTCATTTTCCACAATTGTCTGCATGTGCCTTGCATGCTTTTTGCCACCCCCATGTCAGCTGATGGGAAATGTTGAGGTCAAAGTGACAGGAATCGGCAGCTGCCACATGAGTAAATCACAAAACCCCACTGCAGCCCCTGTGGTTTGCTCAATGGTGTTGAATGTCCACTAGTGAGACCAGGTAATTGTGGTGCCTTTTAGAAAACTTGGCCTGGTTTACATAGTCTTGTCAATCGAAAATGAGCACTGGCAGGGTGCGCTGTGAAGCGTTTTATTATCCTCCAAGACTATGTCATATAATGTAGGAATTAGTCAGTCATTTACTTAAGGGAGGAAAAGTAGTTTTTCTGTGGGTATTCAGGTTTTCCTTTCACAAATGTTCATATTCGGTACATTTACCTCTCTAAGCTGAACACATGAAAGAGAGTGGGCTCTGTGGTAGATCTGCTCCCTGTCCATTTGTGGTTTCTGATTTGCTCCAAATGTTGCCAAGATAAACATAAGCTGCTGTTGCTGGCAGGTCAGGTGTCATAATATTAGCAGCAGTATGTGTTGTGTAGAGTGTTGCACAAGCACCTTTTCAGTTAAACTCGTGCAAAAAAATGTCCAATAGAAAACTGGCAAGGACAGCCATTTGGTTACAGCTTAGAAGTTCACCATTTGAAAGGACTTGTTTTGTGGGGAAATTTGAGGTAGTATAAATATATAAGTGGGATGCCAGGTTGGGATTGCTGAGCAAAGAGGAGTGAATGTGTGTGAATCCAGGGAGAATTTTAACAGGAGTGAAAACCTGAACCATTGTTCACATTTAGTAGGCTGATTTAGGGGAAAAAGTAATTAGCCTGACTTATTTATTTTTATTATTTAAGCGCTGAAGAGTCCTGCTGCCTTCCATGAGCAGAAGAAAAGCCTCGAGAGATCCAAGGTAATTGTAGTAATAAAAGACAACCAGGTGCAGTGGTGCAGCAGTTGTCCTCTTTGTTTTTTGAATAAGACAGCTGCATCCATATCATTAAAAAGCTTGCATGCATCAGGGTAAACACCTTCAAAATGCCTCCTTAACTTCCTGCTTCCCCATTTCACACTGGGGGAGAGTGGGGACATAATTTCCTGTCAGGTTGCCTGTTTACAAGGTGCAAACTTCACAATTTACCTTTAAATCAAGTGTCCCCCATCAGCACACATGTGGCATATGCCTTTGCCAGTACACCCCTAGATTCCTCAGCATGCTGGTGACCCTTAACCAACCCTACAAGTTTCTTCTTGTGACAGTGATTTGAAGAAATGGCATAACTGTTGCAGTGCCATGGCCCAGCAACAACTGATTGTACCAGTTGGGATTAAGCATCAGCACAGGAGCCTTAGATGCGAGTTTAATATTTTGACACAAACTATAAATCAAGCCTGGCAAGGTATGGAATGTGGTCACATCTGGACTGATAAATGCACCTCCGTTGCAAATCTTTGTGGTCTGCTCCTTGCCTGCTAGTGTCTCTTTACTCACCTTCTACTTCCAACTCTTCACCTGATGGTGTAGATGGTAGGCTTTCAGGTGAGCAATTCTAGCACGCTTTTCTAAATACTCATTAAAGCATTGTAATCCTGCCAATGATATTTGTTTTGAAACCACAAAGCATAATATTGTTTGCCATCCGTCATCCACCCGTGTCTTATGAACTGAACATGTACCCAAAGACCAACTATTTGCCAGAAGAAAGGAAACCTCTCATTCTTATCTCATTTTACCCCACAGACAGAGGATTACTTAAAGCACAAGATAAGAAATCGACCTGAGAGGGCAGATCTGGTCAATATGCACATTTTTCAAGGTAAGGGGCTATTTGATACATTTTCAAAAAAATAAGTTGGAAATTGTCCTAATAAAGAAATGTAGATATTAACAAATAAAGCTATTCATCTTTTGTTGCTTGGCAATGTATATACACACACAGTACACACACCTGCATTGTGTCTGTACTATTAATGTGTCTAGAGATGGTGTTCCCTATAGAAAAGTAGTATGTAAAATAATGGTGGTTTGTTGATTTTGTATGACACCTTTAATAAATGTCCAGTCCCTTACTTTTACTGCTCACTAAGTATAAGATTTTCACATTCAACACTATTAAAAAAAGTTGTTCTTGAAAAGTAAGAAAGGTAAAATGTGTAGTGTAATGTGTACAGCTGCACCTAATGGCAGAGCATATAAGAACAAAGAGCGGAAATTTTAAGTAATTTTTGCATACTACAGATTAGCCTAAAGAACTAAACACACTACCAATAATAGCCTCCAGTATTGGATTCCAGTTGTTGATTATGGATTCCATTGTTACCAGATTCTAATGTAACACCCATCTATCCATTCATTTTTTAACTTCCCTCTCCCGTTCAGATGTATAGTGGTCAGCTCCCACACTACCAGCACTGAGAAAAACTGAGTCCATTGGAGGACATTCTTTTATACAAACCTTCTTATACCACACCTACACATAAAGATTTATTAGAATTTAGAATAGCACATTAACATGAAGGGTGACACAGCTGCTCCCTGACAATAAGTAGACTGGGGTTGCATTCTGGTTGCTCCCTGAGTGGATTTTGCATGCTCTCCCCAGGTCCGTTTTCCTCCCACAATCCAAAGATTTACAGTTTAAGGTGATTGGTGTTGCTTAATTGACTCTACTATCTGTGTTTGTGTGCAAGTGTTCACCCTGTGATTGACTGGCATCCTATTCAAGTGTTATTTCTGCTTTGTGGCCGATGATTGCTGAAATCGGCTCGTGGATAAGCAGGTCACAAAAATGGATACATAGAACTTTATTTGTCCATAGCAGGGATTTGTTTTAAAATGATTGAATGAATTAATGAATCAATAGATATTAAACTGAAAAGCTTGGAGTTGATGGAGGAGCCCTAGAGGAAAATCCCCACATAAACATAAGGAGAATGTGAACTACACTCATATAGTGGCCTGATCAGAGTTTGAAACCAGGACTGTGGAGCCTTGAGGTAGAAGTGCTAAACACTCCACCAGAATGCCATTCTCATAAATTCTTTGCAGATGCAATGTCCTACTGGGGGTATTTAAGGGGGGAACCATGTATCCTCATGTTTAGAAAGCTCATCTATCTATCTATCTGATCTTTCTTTTGTCTAGACTCTGCTGCTGAAGGCCCTCAGCAGGCCACCCAGATGAAGCTAAAGCGTTCTCGCCTGGCTGTTGACCTGAATGAGAAGATTGCTCTGCGGCCCGGACCACTTGAACTGGTGAAGAAGAATATCATTCCTGTGGATTCTTCTGTCAAGGAGGTGGCAATGAAAGGTAAATAATTGCAAGTCCAGGTGTAAGCTTTGAATTTTCTTCATGTGAGGAGTATCATGTTTGTGTACAGTTCACCAACATGCTGTACTTTAAATGAGCCTTGAGCTGCTCATTTAACCTATTCATGGGCTTCATGAAGAAGGTAAGAATTACACAAACATAGGGTGCCAAAATGCCAGAATATTACTCCTAAGTCATGCCATGCCGCCATAAATGACAACTTCCCTCATGTTAAACGAACAGGTGACAGGAGCAAGTGTGCCACCTTTCCTTTGCAATAGAGAGAAAGTTAGCATCACATGGCCAAGGAGCAGCCTGCTTTCCTACCATCCCAAAAGGAGAATGGCGCTAATCATACCAGAGCTCGAGGACCCTTCAGAGCCTAAAACAGAAATGCCACTGCAGCTTATCTCACAATCATAGAAAAGTACAGGAAGAACACTTGTCAGCCAAGCCATTTAACCTGCGCTACATTCCTACCATTAGCAGCAGAGTAAAAGGCCAATCTCTGTGATTGGGATCAGCTGGCCATCACAGAGAGAGAATGTCTGTTGCATGCAGCACATAGCTGAAGGCTGATATCAGTGGCTCTTTATAACAGTAGCCTGTCATCGCCTTCAGCTCCTGATCTACAGGGTCAGAGCACTGCTACATTTGAGATTAGGCCCAGGGACACAGGGTCCTGATATCCACGTGTAGGGACACAGTGAGATATGAGGCAGTCATGGCATCTGTCAAGCCCACGTCATCCCACTGACATGATAGAAAACCAACAGTTAGACTTCGATTACTAGCCCCCAACAGTCACCTGGAGGTCACTGATCATGACATCACAAGCATCATTTTTTTTAAATAAATGTAAATAAATTTAAAGCCATTCTTTGTTTATGCGTGTGTGTGTGTAGTGTAGTTGCATAAAATGTATTTAGCTGAAGTATTTTATTTTCTATTTCTTGTTATTTTATCTCTTACAATATTTTATTCAGTAGCATAATTGGGGACAGCATCTCAATTTTGTTGTACTTTTGTGCAATGATAATAAAGTCTTTATTATTATACATCACAACCTAGGTGACAGAATCTGCCCATTGCAGCCTACTGAGTATCTGCGTTGCCACCTTGAGGCATTATGGGTAAAAGACCTTTGCACAACAGATTTTGCCATTTTAATAGTACTGCTGTGCTTTCCACCAGTTTTGGTAATTTTGGTTGCTCAAGTTTTTATGGCTGAAGGCTCTTCTGATGTTTTAAATCTTAGAAAATAAGAAATTTTACAAACAGGAGGAAATAATTCAGTTCATCAGTTTTGTTTGTTTAGCTAATAACTACGATTTCCCAATATCTCATCCAGATACTTCTTAAAAGTTGTAAAAGTTTATGCTTCAACTCCATGTCTTGGTAGTTTGTTCTAGAGTCCCACAATGCTTTGCATAAAGAATTGCTTCCTGGCTTCAGTCCTAAATACACTTCCCCTTGATTTCCACTGTTGTCCTCAAGTACATGATTCACCATTAAGTTGAAAGAATTTTGCTGGATCTCCTTTTATCAATGACTTTAAGGATTTTGAAGACCTGGATTAGGTCCTTGTGTAATCTCCTGTGCTCGAGAATAAGCAGGGTTAATTCTCCGGGTATGACATGTCCTTAATTCCTAGAATGTACTTGGCTTCTGTCCTCTGTACAGCTTCAAGTGCTGCTATGTCTTTCCTGTAGTATAATTTTCAGAACAGCACACAGTACTCTAGATTTGGCCTCAATAGTGCATTATATTGTCTAAATATATTTGTATTTGGTTTTATTTCAATCAAGTATATTTTTCTTTAAGAGTTTTTGTCACCTTAGGAACATAAACATACCCCAGTCCATGAAAGCTGTGTACTGGAGATTGACCCACATATTCAAACAATATCATGGGCAGCTGGAGCTGATCTCGGCAGTATCAGGCACAAGGCAAGGAACAACCCAAGATGAGATGCTAGTTATCACAGTTTAACAATAATGCATTGCAAATAATTCTTTCCACTCAGTTATTTTTTGAATGTGGCTTTTCAAATGCAGGTTTGCAAGTAGCTGAGGTTTATCCTGGCAACAGTGGCAGAAATCAGTCTTGGACTAGGTGATAGCCCATTGACTGACATGGTCACTCTAATGCAGTCTCGTTTAAAAAAATTAAAAACTGAATGCTGAGTGGATCTTTAAATCCATTTTGTTAACAAACAAAGGAGTCATATCCTCCCTGTTGATGAACTGGAAGTCATACATCTCATCTAATGAAGACCATTTTAAAGTCACGTCTCATTCAGAACTATATCAGTGCCTCCAAAGCCCCAAAATATTAATAGGAATACCAAAGTAACATTAAATTGTAAAGTAGATTCAAACTTTTTATGTCACCATAATTACAAAACCAAGCCTTTTTTAAATGATAATAATGTCTCTCATTCTGATTCATTCTTGTGGTCTGCACAAACTGTAGTGCTATTCACTTTCTAGTTTTCCTTGAGGAGACTGATATTCTGATTCAGCCACTTCTGATGCGATGACTATAAAGCCATGTTTCTTTTTAAATTTACCACACTGTCCTGTCCATTCTGATTCAGTCCTGTCTGCTGCTTTAATTTTGAAACTACTCCCCTTTCCAGACACATGCAAGATCAGGTCTATGCTTATTTAATGCTGTACCCTGCTCTCCCTACTATCAGACTTGTGAGAATGCCCCCTTTTAAACTTAGTGCACCAAGCCTAGTCAGTGTTCACTTATTTTTATCTTTCTTCCACTAATTATCTCGTCTGAGTTTTTTAATCTTCTGGACATATCCAAAGTGATCAGTCCTCCCCCACCAAGTTCTCTGGAGAACAAATTCTCACCAACAGGTGCAGGAACTACAAGTGGCCTCCTCTGGCCGATTTCCCCTCCTCCACCCTGTATTGTGGTGAGTAAAACCAGGGACTCGTTTTGGCAGCTCACGTGAGCTAAGACATAAAATTAACCTTCATTCTCAGGAACCTACAATTAGGACATAATTTGGTCATCTAGATAGTGGCCTCTCTATCAGTGGTACACTGGGTGATTTCAAGTGGACCTGTCAATTTTAGGCAGACTTTGGACTGGTAGACAAGAGCTTCCATCCGACTTCTTCGGGCGGGTGTGGGGAACAATGGGAGTGTTAGTTATCTGCTTTTGAGTTTCTGTCTAAAAACAAATTCAGCCAGAACGTTTTTTTGCTGTCACGTTCATCTATAATGATTAAAACAATTATACTGAGGCTGAACTCTCATCAGAAATCTGTGCTGATGTAAAAGCTTAACTGCTTGGCAGTGACCGAACTGTAGTTGCAGACCCCAAATAAAATCGGTTACACTCACTTAAAAGTATATCTTAAAGTCAAGGCTAAAAAGTGTAAGGGTGAACCCCATGTGAGGCACATAATGATATTTAAATGTCCAAACAACCATAGTATGTATTGAAGAAATTTGATTAATTGCCTGGTCACAAGGCAGGAGCCCACCATGGAAGGAGAACCAGCCCATCCCAGGCCACACTCACTTGAACTGAGTCAGTTTTTAGTTAGCAAATAAACCAACCTTCCCATCCTAAAGAAACTAGAGTGCCCAGAGGAAAATAACTTACAGAGAACGTGCATAGAGAGACATGCTTAGTATATGAAACCAGGGTTCTGAAGGTGTACAGCACCAACACTCACATTACCCCCCAAGATTACTTACTTCAACCTCTATGACACTGTTGCTGATCCTCATCAGAACAGTCGTATGTTCATTCATTTGAGTTCTGAATTCATTTCAGGGTTCCAGGGTCCTGAAGCCTTTCCCAGTTTCATTAGGGCATAAGCTGGATAGGAATGTTGGACAAGAAGGCCACCTATCAGAGGTTACTCGCTTTCAAATCTGATAAGACAGCATGCTACCTAGGTTTCGTCCAGGTTCAAATTAAATAAGTCAAAGTGTGACTAATGTGACTAGGTGAAAGAGAGTTAGCTGTCAACTTAATTTTATCAAATAGAGACCCACCATTTTATCTACCCAGCCCCATAAATCTAGCACTTGAAGCCACATGCTAGCCAAAGAATCTCAAATGAAACTAGCTTGTGGATGTCTTCAGCCTTTTCCCATTCAGTGTAGATATTATTCCTCATACGTTTCTTTGCTCATTTTGTATTCTCTGCACATTTGTATTCATACAGTTAATCATGGCAAGTTCCCAAAAGAGGAAGACACATATGCATTCGAGGAAGAGAGCAGCAGCGATGGTCTATCTCCAGAGCATGGCAGGGGTGATGAATCCCAGGGCCCCATGGAAATTAAGACCTCCGAAGTCCCCTCTCCTACTCCTTTGGGTGCCTCTCAGGTATGTTTGAGACACCTGCTTTTTATTGTCTTTCAACTCCAAGATAGGGGACATCAGCCTAAACAAAACAGAGGTAGTAGCGAGGTCTAGGAGCTCAGGTTTGAATCCTTGTTGGGTGATCCAGTCAGCAGTGTCCTGCATTGCCTCCTGAGCGACTGTTAGTCCAGAGGTGACAGATATTTGGCATGCGCTGCGTTCCTGCATACCTCAGTTTTTGTAACACAGTGTACTTGGCACAGAGTGCTGCAATTTTCCAGTGCAGTTGTCACAGTGCCAAGCTATTGTCTGCTTTTAGAAGATCAGTGGCACAAGGTTTTTAAACTGCTCCAGAAGTCACGTGGCATGGGCTGCTGGCCATGGTTGAGGCTCAGCACAAATCTGTCGAGTTGACACAGCCACCTGACTTCATGGGACGTCCATGTTTTCTTCTTCATCTTCTTCCTCTTTTGGCAGCTTCTGTCTTATAGTTTGAGCTCACTCAGAGTAGGTGACTCAGCTCTGCTTACTCTCTGCTTATCAACATATTTGATGTTTAGTCTTAGAGTAGATCCAGAATAATCATATTTATACTGGCCTGACTGTTAGCCGCTGGCTGTTGAGTCACCATTCAGCAGCAATGGAGACAACATTTCTAAAGTTTAAAAACAAAAAATAAATACATTTTCACCAGTCAAGTGTGCTGCCCATATTGATATCCCAGCTTAGAGGTGTAGGAGTGAGCTCCTAAGTGCAACATTAACACGTCTGTGCATAATAACACAAAAGGACATGTGAGATACAGTATGTCTGTCCATGTGTGTTCTTCCTGGTGAAATGGGAGATATGGAGAATTTAGAAAGGCTGCCTGTGCCAAAATGGATACTGTGAGATAAAAAGCTCCAACTGCCAGGCATGGAAACAATCCTGCATTATACGCTGTACTGTCAAACAAAAGTAAAAGTTTAATAATCAAGACCGCTATCACTGCCAACCACACTATCATGCACCCATCAATTCTTTGAACAAAAAGAGATGTATCACTCAGAATGGCCTGAAGATTCCAAATCACCTCCTTTGTGTGAATTAGACTCCACATATCCACATTTATAAGGATTGAACACCTTCTTTTTTTGTGTTTTAGATGGTATACAGTGTATAACAAACTATAAATTGAAGGATACCAGCTAAAAATAGGCAAAATATGTTAAGACCGCAAGCAAGTTACCTGTCTCTTCCTACTGTCAGTCTGTTTATCATTGCAAGGATTTTTTGTGAAAAGCAGGCCATATTAGTCAAAGTTTTTGTCTTGAAAAATAAATAGTTGATAATTTCTGGTTAAAAAAATATACTACAGATTTGGGAAGTTTGTTGCATCATTTATGCCAATTGAATATACACATTTTATATAGTAAGTCAGTTTTGAAGTTGCATGTTTGTATGCTTTATTGTGCCTCTGTGAAGTTATGTTTGATCTAAAGATTATACTTTATTTTTTATAAAATGGTTTGTTTTATTGCATTTCATCATGTGAATGATCTCTTAAGTGCTTTACATACACATAAATGAAAGACACTGTATATAGCTAGGGAAGGCACAGTATTACTGACTGATAAATAATTAGAAAAAGAACTGTACAAGTAATTGATGGATTGATCAATACACGTTCAAAGCAAGCCTTTTCCAGTAAATAGCTGCTTGAGTCCTGACCAGCATGCATCAAAGGCACATTTATGCACACATCCACTCTTTCGCACATATGACATTTAGCATACTGCCTATATTTTATGCAGTTCCTTTTATGTTTTACATAGTGCCTTTACAGCCATCACAAGTATTTTTTATGAAACACAGTCATACAATGTAAAAAGACAAAAAATACAAAAAACATATTTCTGGAAAATACAGCACTGCACTGAATGGCAAGGGATGGGAATATCCACTCAAATACTATATATTCTGTACAGTATAGGATGTCTTTTCCTGTTTCTCTTTGTTTTTTCTGCTCTGTTGCTAATTTTCACTGCATTATTTCTCTCTCTATGTATGTTTCTTTGATATTCTGTTTGGTTTCTGTGTCACTTGTGCTTAAGTCACTTAGCCTACTTGTTCAGTGTTCTGCCCCTTGAATTATTTGAGCGTATTTGTCTCTAATAAATATAAAAGGCTAATTCAGCATTTCCATCTGTCCTTCCACAAAACTGTTAAGGTCACCCATAAAGTGAATATCTTTTGTGTTTAGGAGAAAACCAAAGTACCTGGGGAAGGTACACGGAGTCGTGAATCTCCACACAAGACAGAAGAACATCCTTTTTAAGAGAGCTCATCTGAATGGGCTGCTAATTATTACACCGTAGTCCAGTTTGCTTTGCTCCCAGTTTGCATTATTAACTCTGGTGGCTCAAACAGTTTTGACCTCTTGGCTAACTGCTGCTTTCAGTGGCAGCAATGTAATTATTTACAGCAGGGTTACAGATGATTAGTAGAGCACATTACACATCCATCATTTAAACAGATCCACATGCTCGCCAGGCTTTGAAATAAATTTTTATAATTCATTACAGACACAATTGGCAAACACATAATGTTATACTGGTGTTTGTCATAAGCCTCAGGACTGGGCTGCTCTACTTGTTTGTTCCCTTCCAACCATGATGTTCTTTGTTTCTTAACTGCTGAAGAGTCCTATGTCCTCATATGGATTTTTGCAAAGGAATCAAGTTTGTCATTTACTGTTAGGACATGTTATGTTATTGGAATTATTTGGCTTGGTAAGTTAAAGATGATCAGGTGGTTCCACAGTGTTTTTGCACCATATCTGTGATTGTTTAGCGCCTCTGGAATCCCAACGTTTTGAATAATGAGTGGTCATTTTCCCAAAGGGATTTTCTGTAAAGAGCCATCAAGGAGTATTTAACTCATAGTCAGCACATATATTGTCCCTCTTTCCTTACTGAACTTTTTTCTTTCAGGCGATTTGTTCAAACCAGTGACTCTACCAAATTATTTATTAATGCTAACCTAATCTTGTGTGTCCTAGGTTTCTCTAAGCCAGGACGCAAATGTACAGAATGTTTTCTATGGGAACCATATACGTGAAACAGAGAGTCCCAAACAGATTCCAACTCCTCACACACCTCCCATACCAGTCTCTGCGATCAACAAGGTAAATTTGCAGTGGGGAGAAGCAAATGTTTAAAATGCAAAGGTTGAAACATATTTCCAAAACAACTGATGATGCTTGTGCATGGTTGGCAACTTGGTACTGGAAAAGACTGTGCCTTTTGTGTCATAACAACATCTCTACTAACAGACGGCTGAACATATTTAATTTCCAAGTGTCTGTGTCTCATTCGTTCTTATTTTTCTCCCTCTACAGTCAAAAACACTTGATAAAAATCGACACAAGAAACCCAAAGACACTAAGCCCAAAGTGAAAAAGCTCAAGTACCACCAGTACATTCCTCCAGATCAGAAGGCAGAGAAGACTCCTCCACCCATGGATTCAGCCTATGCCCGTCTGCTTCAGCAGCAGCAGCTCTTCCTCCAGCTGCAGATCCTGAGCCAACAAAAGCATCATCAGCACTCTCATCCGCACCAACAGCACTTCAACTACCAGACCGCGTCGCCACCCCAACTCAAGTGAGTATGCCTACCTTTCATACTCATGATGTGTTAAATGCAACTCTTCACAACAAGGATAAAAAAAATAACCAAGTTCAATTCCTTTTTGTTCAGACAACATAATGAACCCTTGCCAAGAAGTCCAAATCTGGGAGTCAGTGCCAGCTCTACAACCTCCCCAGTGAAAAACAGCTTTACTGGCCAAACATGCATCTCCCCAATTAAGGCAGGACCTCTTCCCTCCAACCTAGATGATCTTAAGGTGAGTTTTCTCTTTACTGCCATATGGCCAACAGGAGTGCCTTCCACTGCCTTTGCTTTCACCCTTCCCTAATAATATCATTGATCTATCTATAATATACTTGATCACTTAAGTGTAACTTAACCCACAATCTTGTAAAAGGTGACTAGTTACCAACAGATAACAGGGCTCTTTGTCCTTACTTTTTATTCAGGTATCACAATCCCTCAAAGGCACATATTAAATGGGCAAATTTTTCGACTGTTTGACAGAGATGAGAAAAAGGCATAGTGGTTGAATACAGAAAACGCTTATATATACAAATGGTTTTCTCTTGTTTATTATTTTTTTTTTTCTGTTTCTGAATTTGTGATATTAGGTATCTGAGCTTAGACAGCAACTGAGGATTAGAGGTCTTCCTGTATCTGGCACTAAAACAGCGCTTGTGGAAAGACTGAGACCTTTCCAGGATCCATCTGCAAACAATGGAATGCCCTTGGGAGATATTAAAACCATTACTTTCCCAGTTACTCCTGCTAGCTCCATGACAGGCTATCAGGGATCATCTGGCACACCTTCCAATGGCTTTTACCAGTTCAGCAGCACCAGCTCCAGTCCACCTATTTCCCCAGCATCATCTGACCTCTCAGTTAGCGGGTCCCTACCAGATAGCTTTAGTGATGTCACGTTGTCTTCCCCTCCAATATGCCTCCAGCCGTCTCCGGGCCATCTGAGCACAGAGGAAGGGCTAATGGGAAACCTGAATGGAGGCTGCATGCAGGCAGAGCTGGAGGGTTTGGATGCAGAGAAAGACAAAATGTTGGTGGAAAAGCAGAAGGTAATCGATGAGCTCACCTGGAAGCTACACCAGGAACAGCGGCAAGTTGAGGAGCTGAAGATGCAACTGCACAAGCGCAAGAGGAATCATAGCCAGCAGGAGGAGGTTGTTACATCGCCATTTTTTGGTGTTTCCATCAAGCAGGAGCATGTTGTTTCCAGCTGTCCACTTTCAAACAAGCATGTGAAAACGGTCAGCTCCTGCCAACCGTCGCACCTGCCTGGCATGGTGAGCCCTCTCTGCTTGGATGCCACATCCGGAAGTCCAGCTCTGTCTGCTTTTCTAAGCCCACAATGTTCTCCACAGCATTCACCTCTGAACAAGACAGCAAGCAGCCCTCAGCACTCGAGCCTTCCTCCATCCCCCAGTAACCCTTACTTTCTATCAGTGTCACCCAGTGGCCAAACCGGAGATGGAAACAAGCATTCACCACATCGACCCCTGCAGGTAAGCAGTGCACTAGATCATCAGAGGTTGGCAGTCTATTGTAAAAACTGGTAGAACTGAATACATTCACACCTTTAATGTTCTGGCCTAACTAGTCATGGTAAATAACTTGTCGATCAGAGTGTTTTAATCATTTTTCTATAAACAGGGTATCCTATAATTTTACCAACAAAATTGTGTAAATGAAAATCAAAGTTGATATCCTAGAGACCTTAATTAGATGTTTTCCAAGTCAAATCCTGGCATCATAATATGTGTAACACTATGAAATTAGCAGCTCAAGCATGCAAAATATCATAAGCGCTGTATGTAGTACACAGCAATGTTAATAGAAGTGAACCAGTTATAAGATATTCAGGTAATAATCTGGATATAGCACATAGCTACTCGAAAAAGTGTTTGAAAATTGAATGGACTCTGAAATAAAAGGTCTACTCTCCTCCTTAACCAGGGATCAAATTGCTATGCAACTTCCAGGAATAGTAAAACGTGCAGGAGCAAAGAAGCCCACTGCAAACACTGGTGTGACATAATAAGAAAGGGAACTTGGGTTTTAAACAATGTGAGAACTCTTTGCACACCAGTGGTTGCAGACCTTTTGCCCAGCTCCCAGTATTGCTGAACTCTTGTCTCTATCCCAACTGTGGATAGTGAGCAGCAGTAGCAGAATATCTTGGTGAGAGAAATCCCAAATTTACTGATGTTTGAGTAGCACAGATGGAGAATCTAGTGTATGGAAACCAAATTATCTACCAATAGTTAAACTAGGGCCTTGCTAAAAATATATTTTTTTTTAAATCCAAGAACAAACAATATTGAGGATCTTAAAGCTTTGGTTTTTTTTTTAACTTTAATGATTTTTTAATTTCTTATGTTGAAATTTACCTTCTCCTTGTGTAGTAAAAGTTAAGGCTGAGACAATAGATGGAATTAGTGCTTATTACATGCCGTAAATTTACCTCTGTGCGCACGTGTATAGCAGTGGTTCTGGTGACATCAGTGTAGTGATAACCACATGGAAGACATAAACAAAAGAGAAAAATAATTCAATTCGGGAATAACAAATAGGAAAAGGCTTTATGAAAACAATGCAAACTGAACCATATCATGTCATTAAGCCTTTTTTTTAAAGTGTGAATGAATGAATCTGAATTTCTGAGATAATAACCCTGTTATGTCACAGCCTCTGTGTGTGAAAAGTGAATGGTAACATTTACTTCTTTCACACTTGCCAGCTATCTCAAAAATCTTGCAATCAACAAGTGAACTCAGAAGTAGGGTCAGTCTGTCAAGCTCGCCTTGGTAGTTTAAGTGCTAAGTTGTTGCAAATTTCTCAGATATATTTTAAAACTTCTCACGGATTTCACTTCACAAATGGAATTATTCCTTTATTAAATCCATTTTCTGTAATTCTTTTATAGTAAATGATTTATTTTAATAGATTTTTCTAGGGTATTACATTTGCTCTCAGTAAGTCGGTGTCAAGTCAGCACAAGCTCCTTGCACGGCACAACATCTTCATTCCTTCCTGCAGATTAAGAGTAATAAGATTAATGTGCCAGTCAAATTGAGAGGTTAGGATACAGCAGCAATGGTGGAAAACAAAGAGGAAATAGAGACAGTTGCTGCTTCCATGATGCCTTTATAAAGCAACCAGTCATATGTGGTGTTTCCAGTGAAGACCAATTCCTCTGCAAGGCTTCTATTCCTCTTGAAGCAACAGTCTATTATTTTGCCAAAAAGTAAATGCATACAACGACATTAGACCCAGAAAAGCACCGTGATGGAGTTGGAGTTGTGTGAAAAAGTGTCCAAAATAAAATGAAGGTGGGGAAAAATATTAAATAACTAAACTCAAGGGAATTATGAACAAAGGGGAAGACACAAAGCACCCGAAGAACATTGATGTATTAACAAGACCTGTGGTCTCTCCTGGACTTGCTTTTCTCTCTCTCTCTCCTTTCATGACTCATTCAGTGCTTCACTCTTTGTCTTCAAGGAGATTTAAGTAGCAAAGGCATCTGCAGGATTGCTTGACCCTTGTGTCATAGGAAAGTTGTACTGCTTTCTTCCCAGTTCACTATTCTCTTCTCTTCCTGGGTACTACTGTCTCTGGTCCTTTTTTTTCTGCTGTGGTATGACAAATGTGCATTGTTCTGGTTTCCTTTCACCTCTCACCTCTACGGTCTTGATTGGTCAAACTTCAACCCTGTGTCCACCCATTCCAACTTGAAATTGCCCCTGGCCATTGGGTTACCCATCTCAATGTGAGTGTTTATCACAGATGCCATTCACTATACCCCCAGGCTCTGGCCTTGAGTATGCTGCTTGATGGGATGCTTGCCCACTGAATATCAAACTATTTAGACCAGCTGAATGGTAACTAAATGATATGTTTATTTTAAAACGCATCATGCTGTGGATCCCATCAGCATGTGTTTAAATCGGAGCTGAATTAAACATATACAATTGAAAAAGTTTAGAAGAGCTTATTGCTTCCATACAACTAGCTTTACCAGGACAGACGCATCATTTACTGTCTTGATTCAATGAAATACAATTTGAGATGGTTGTTTGCTGTTTTTCCACTTATCAGTACCATTTCAGAAATCCTGTCATCCTGCTGGTTAGCAAAGAGTGTATATCTTTCACACCTGGATTTCTTTTTGCAGATTTCCCAAAGCACCAGTGGCCACTCTGGAAGCTCCACGTGTTCTTATCCCACAGATCAGAGGAATATTCAACCGCCATTTGCCAACACCAACAACAGGGATCACCCAGTCACTAAGAGTCAAAGTATACATCACAAGGTATGATGTCTTAAAGGGTTTCAAAAGAAAGAAACATAAGAATGATGGTCAAAACCAAGAGTTAAGAAACACACAAAAAAAAAAAAAATTGCTGCTTCAAGGTGATTTGGTTTCTTTCTCCCACATTCATTTTGTATCTTGCCTGCAGTGCCTTGGGAATGTAAAAATGGGAATTTGAAGAACAGATGCCAGTTGGCCACCAGTCTCCCCAAGTGGAGTACTGCACGTCCCTTTTATACAAAGAACTTCCTCACAACATTCATACTTGAGCCCCTTGAGCCAGGAAGAGCAGTAAATCCAGTGCAGTTCCATTTTTTTTGCGATCTTACAGCGTGCATTTAGTTACGATCAAGTTTCTTTTTGTTTTGTCTTGTCTTGTCTGTCTCCTTCCCTTCCTAACACTACATGTAACCAAACCTTTTATTTTTTTCATGTAGATGGCTATATTACACTCTCCAGGGCACGGGGGTCAAAAGTTTCCCTTCTCTTCTGCTGCCTTCTGTAGCTCAGACTCTACTGCATCAAAGATAAAACAGCCCCCCTCCTATGAGGATGCAGTAAAGCAGGTAAACTAAAAGAGAGCCCAGTCTGTCAAGCACCTCAAGACACACCGCCGCACTGATGTCCCAGTAACAGACCGGCCCCTGCATGTATTCCTCTTCCTGCCTGCACTGTGCACTGCTTATCATGCTGATCTTAGGCCTTTGAGCAGACAAAAAACTGGGCCACACCACAGATGAATATGTTGTCAGTAATAAAGGGTCTGCATTTAGACCCTTAAGAGTATCGTTATTAAAGGAAAGGTCCTCCCTGTAAATTGCAAAAACATCTGTAAAGTTTTGTGTTGAGGAAATCTGACAGTTCACAGAAAGGGAGCAGGAACTTTATTGATACGATGGAATATTCAGCATTCTGAAAAAAAAAAGCAATGGATTTTTCTGTAATGGTGTTAAGTTGTATAAAGTAAAAAGCAACCTAATACAAATAAAGTGTCATTAACCTTACTAAAAGTGAGCAGAAATCCCTTAAATGAAATAAATTATTCTGTAATTTTGTTAATTTTCATGGGCAGGAACTACAAATGTAATATTTTTTTGTGATTTTGGTTAATTTACAAATAATGAACAAAAAAACAAAAGCAAAAGTAATCTGTTCATATTGGCACCTGCTACCTTGACCCTCACTATAATGGAAGTGAAATGATGTTGATCTGTTGCATAAAGAGGCATAGAGCAGACCCCGAGGGACAATACGTTATTCTGTATGTTTGTTCGATTGACACATAATGAACAGGAGCCTCATCATGAAACAAATCCAGATTATTCTGTAATTTTTGTAACCTGCACACAATGAAGAAGAACTGAAAATACATTTTATTAATTCTTGTAAATTGAGCAGGAACTACAAAGTCTAATAAATAATTAGATTTTTTCTTTATACAAAGAAAGTAAGAATCACACAAAGCATTAAACTGTTCTGTGATGCTATTAGTTTACACAAAGTATGCATGTACCCCAAAATGTATAAATGTTTCCAGAATTTTGTTAATTTACACAAAATGAAGAGGGACCCGATAAACATATTTATGTATTTCCATAATCCTATTCATTTATACAAAAGGAACAGGAACCTCAGTAAAAAAATCACAATACAAAATTAAATAAAAAATTATTGTCTCACTGGCACAAAATGTCAATCCCGATAAACTAAGTGTTCAGTATTCTTGTTAAATTATAAAAGGTAAGCAAGGACACAAATATCATATCATTTTCTTTAACCCAGTTAATTTATTCAATGTGAGCCCTACAAAAAATAAACCGCTTATAGCCGTGTCATTTTACACAGTGTGAACAGCCGTCCCGATAAGCGAATTAACTTTTAGAAAAATATAATATGGTTCTTTTACAAAAACCGACCTTGAATGCTTAAGACAATATAAAACGGTGTAAAATGTCACATTATAAGGAGTATTCCTGAAAACGAGGTCAGTTTTTCAGTTGCTGCGTCAGTTTTCAGGACATAATGCAGACAACGTCAGTGTAACATAAATGTCTCGGTCAATTCCCTCACAAAAGTAATAGATTTCAGTTTACTTAACACAGTGTGATCGTTTCCTAGTTTGAAGAGGTGGTTTGTGTATTTATTGCAAAACATTTGCAGTGCATGTTTTCACTGTTTTAAGACGATTCCATACACCGAGACAGGTCCGGCCATTCTACTTACTTTGCAGAAGTAAAAATTTTAAGTTGATATAAAATATATGGCGGCAGTCTGGTGTGTGTGTTTGGATTGGAAAAAGCAAATGGAAAAGAGTGGAAATCAGTAACCTTGCACACAACACTTCATTTTCCTTCTTTTGCTTTTATTTCAGCAGTTGACACGAAGCCAGCAGATGGACGAACTATTAGACGTTCTCATTGCAAGCGGAGGTGAGTGTTTATAGAAGGAATTGCTTAAATTTGCTTAGGAGAATGAGACTGTCCGCACTTCTGGATGAAACTTAAATGTTTGTGTGGGTAAAAAGCAAGATTTGGATCCTTCTGATATTCCTCCATGACTATGAAGACAGATTTTGGAGTACAGATGAAATGTTTTGGTCCATGTTTTCAATGATACACTTGGGAAAAGAATGTACAACTGTGTAAAATGGCACTTACTCTGATCCCAAGCACATTTTTATTACATGATACTCGGACAGCAAGGCATAGAAAATTCTTTATCTGTGCTGCCTTGTTCCATTACACACAGAGCAAAAAGGAATAGCTGAAAAGCTGTCTGGGTCGCCATGATATTTTATTTCAGGTTCCCTTAAGCGTGAAACCATTTTAAATAGTTTTTGTAGATAAAACTGACAGCTCCTCAAATGCTTGAAATATTTTGCAAAATTAGGCAGTATGAAAACCCATTGGCAGTTGGATTGAGAGAACACATTTATCTGCTTATTAAATTAATATGTATGACGGCTACTTGTATTTATATTTTAGAAGCAGCACAAAAAGCACCAAGATGATTAAACATGGATGCAGTTGTTTTAGCAGGCAAGAATCAAGAACCAAAGCAGCAAAATGTGTTGTCCATTTGGTTGTAAAATATAAAACTGTTAAACAGTCCAAGGCTGATTTGTCATTTTTTAGATTCAAATGAACTATGAAATGTTTTCCTAGCCATGGGAATAGGCCTTCGTTTTTACACAAATCCGACTGTATTTAAACAAGGTGGCTTGTGATGTCACAGGTTGAGTCCACTAACCAATAAGCATTCAAAACGCTATTAAGAATGGCAGTGAAGAAAGATCTCTCCAGCTTTACTTGTGCTGTCTTTGGTTTACGTTTAAGAGCCATCCACTGCGTACTGCGTATTGAAGCTCTCATTTGCCGTTTTCAAACTTCTTCTGCTTTTCAAGTAAACTTTAGTTGGTTTGCTGGCTGTTTTCGATGTAATGTTTAAATACAATCATTAAAAAAGAGGCAATACACTCCATCGTGCTTATTACCGTGCTCTGAGCCTGTACTGAGTGAAGAGTACGTCACAAAAAAGTAAACTTTATTAAATTGAATTGAATTAGTTTAGTTAATAGCTAATGGCAACATTTGAGTCTTACTACATGTCTTTGTTTTAATCTTTTAAAGCATTAATTCATTTCAGATTTCTACAAACCGGTCAAAATAAGTTCCGTCTACTTTGCTCAAACAATGTTCTGGCACCCACTTAAAAAAGTGATGTCAAGCCCTGATGTAGGTATGCAGCAAATTATTAACATGAGTCCACGGCACTTTAGGGGGATATCACTGAAGCATGAAACCTGGAACATGAAACATGAAAAATCTAGATGATACATAAAAAGGAATAAACACAGAACCAAAAAAAGAACTAACACTTTAATCAGGGTATCCAATAAAATCAGTTCAATCTTGAAATATGTTGCTGTCATTAATCTTTATTTATGTTATGTCAAAGTCAGATAACCCGTTTAATAACATGGCAATTGAAAGTGGAACCAAGAAAACTTCCAAACTCACAAACCTCATTATTCCTTTATCTTAAACCATTAAGTCTTTAATTGCAGTTTTCCCCACATTACTAAAAATACCTTTGCCTTTGCCCTGCACAAACAATTATAGAGCAGAGAAGCTCTGCTGAGCAACTACTTGTAACCAAAATGGCGGCTGTAATGTTAAGTGTTTACACACGCATGCAGAAACGGGGGGTAGCAATGGTGTACGCCTGTCACGTCCCCTCTGACTTCACTGAAACACGACTTTCAAAAGGTGAGATGTAAACGGATCACGAGAAGAGACAGAAGGCTAAAAACGGTCTGTTCTAGACTCTGATCTCCAAACCTCAGAGTATTCGTGGTATTAGTTGTGTGATGGAAGCTGTGCTGTTTGGTGCTGCGGCGCCAGTGCCCACATACACGTATCTGTTAACATCTCACTCTAAATATCAGTGGTGTGCATCTGAGTTTTCCCTCATAACTTTATTGAAGTGTGAGGCACATTCCTTCTCCAGGGTATTAAAGTGTCAGGAAAGCCCCTGTGGCACCAGGGATACCCCCAGGATGGTCTGTAAACTGCAGTAAGAAATGAGGACCCACTGCTCTTAGCAAGTATTTGTAGTTCAGAAGCCCTGGCAGGCCCTAGGCACCCTAGAACAAATGCCCTGATGGCACCCATCTTCTGACCTGCCTACCAATGCCCTGGCCTTGCTTTGTTTCTCACTCTTCTCCTACCTTCCAGAGGATGGCCATAACCAATGAGCTCTCGCACCGCGACCCTGGTGGAGGAAGGATGTGTAGTTGGGATACGAGGGGGAGAAGAATTGGCTTTAAGATCTTGTGACTCATCGCTGTTATTTCATTCTCATTGACCTTGTAAATGGCAGCTGGCCGCCTGTGTCCGCACCAGCTCAGGCCTGTACGTTATCAGCAAGATATGACCAAAGTTTCCATGAAAAGAGAAATTATAAATTTATAAGCCAAGTCATACTTTATGGATTAAGTCATTTTTCTTTTCTGTGTCACTTGTGAGTTATGGCTTCTTAAATACTCCAGTTTGGACTCCAAAGCTGAAATAGCCTTTTGCTTATATTTCTGTTTTTACTGTTATTATTGTGATGTTTTTCTCTGCTAAGTGCATCCAGACTTGCTTTCGTAAGAACCAGAAGACATGAGATGTTTGAAATTCTCGAAGTCTTAAGGACTGCAGTTAGTTCTTGTGAACTGTAATATTTATTTGTGTTCCTGATCTCATTGGGCACGTCATGAGATAATAAAACATTTAAAAGGGTATAAAAAAACAAGTTCATTAAGTGCAGCTATAAAGGTGGGCCTAGTGATTTGTGTTTGTGTTTTTATGTTCTTGTAGAAATGCCAGCAAATGCTAAAGAAGAACAATCCTGCCCTCCCAAGATGGTGCCGCAAATCACGGTGTCGTCTGGAAACTCCAAACTGCTGCGGACCTACGAGCACATGCCCTCCTCGCAGGCTCCTTTTGAACCCGGGACAAACAATGGAAGTAGCCATCTAGACACCTTGCTGAGCACCTCAATTAGCAGAGCGAGTGAAATTGTTCTTCTCAAACTCGGGGAAGAGGGAGGAGTGGGCGAGGAGTTTTTGGTGGCTCGTCAGGAGGAACTTCTGGGCACTCCTGAAATGATGGACACTCCGCTCTCCCCAATGAGCGTCCGTATTTCACCCACCTCTTCCACTGAGAGTCAAGCTCTGGCCTTAAGTTTCTCGGAGTCTCCCTGGGAAGCCATGGAGTGGTTAGACCTAACTCCGCCCAGTTCGGCCACCAGCTTCGTCTCCCTGCCAGCATCTGGGCCCAGCATCTTTAATGCCGAGTTCCTGGATGTAACGGATCTCAGTTTGAACACTGCCATGGACCTCCATCTGGAGCAGTGGTAAACTGGGTCACTGCCGATATCCGCCTTAACCAAAGAGCTACATTCACAAACTGCAGGGACGTTCCTTAAACTGGTGAGGATGCTGATAGCAACAAAGACACGGGCGTCCTTAGCGAAATGCCGTCTTTTGCTCAAATGCCCTGTGAAGGCAGTGAAATTGCAGACCCTGTCCAAGTGCAAAGGACACTTTTAACTCTTTTTTTCATTGACGACTGTCACTCTTATCATCGTCCTCGGTATTCTTTGCTTGAATCGGTGGAAGCGGATCCAACAGGAGGCCATTTTGCCAGAGGGATGTCGACACCGACGTTAATCAAGTAGCCCTGACATAGGAAGCAGCTGCTGGCATTGACCTTGAGGCCCGGTCTCCAGAATATTATTGGACTTTGTCAAAAGTGGAATTGCATCTTGGAAACATCACCTCAGCTGTGTACCATGGGATGTCCACGATTCCAGTGTAAATATTTCACCTCGCACAGTTTAGCTTAGAAAACCAAAGTCACGACTGGCATTTCATGGCACACCCATGGTGGTGTTCTGGAGACTCGAATGCCCTCCTGAGCGAACCTCCTACGTGTAACAAACTAGGAGTCGATCCCACTACTGCCATGCAGGCGGAACAAAGACGTTTTTATTTTTTATGAAATGTGCCAAAGCTTCACGTGTTTACTTATTTAAAAAACAAAATCCCCGAAAGAACAAATTCTTTTTTCTTTAATGTCTGTTCATTGTATGTTATCAGTGTATCCCTAATGTGTTAGGATAAAAGAAACGCATTTATGTTAACGCCACCCAAGCCGAGTGACACCAAAACATTTTTATATTCTCCATTCTTGAGAGTATTTTTATAATAAATATATTCTACATTATGTTAAAGATCATAAACATTCCAGCAGAGTCCCACGGGACACCAGAGATGAGCAGGATTGTGAAAATGTAAACCATATAAAAATGTCTGAGCAGCTCGTCTGAAAGGTAAGGGCTGAACTGACAGGCGCAAACGTCCCAGCGCTGCCATTACGAGACGATGAACGGCGGAGCGCTGAACGAGTGCACTGCTCTGTCTGTGCGTTCCTGATGCCTTCATCTCCACTCGTTCTTTTTGTAACCTGCTTGTTTGTCCAGCTCGGTCACAGGGTGCAGATGCTCATTCCAGGAGCGTTGTGTGCAAAGCAGGAAGCAGCCTTGGCCATGGCGCCAATTTACACACATGAGCGCAACACTCGCACTGCCACTGTGCCAGTTGAGAATGGCAAGATACAGGAAGCACACGCACACTAAGAGTTCAAACCCAGATCTGTTAGACATTCGCACTAACCACTGAGCCACTGGGCCTCACTCCTTCTGCGTTGAGGTTTATTTATGTGCATGAAAATGCCTGCTTGGCACTGACTGCCCACTGAGCTGAGCGATGGCAGGATAGCCGGGCCGTGGAGGCCGAGTGGAGATGTTGGATGAGATACGCTGACCACATCCCTTTCCTGTAGATGACTCTCTCGAGCCTTATGGACCCTGCGACTTTGTGCCGCCGTTCAGCCATCTTTTACTAAGAAGGCTGGTGTTCTGTCCATTCAGCCGTCCATTTCCTTACCAGGTTATTTTAATTCTAGGTGGCAGTATGGGCGGTGGAAGCAGCAGAGTGACAAGTGCACACCTGCTAGGGTGACAGTATTTGAGGTAAATGGACCTTTTTAAACGAATGTCCTTCTACTTGACCCTAATGTGAAAAACGGGGCCGGGCAGTCTGGTGCACAAGCAGCATTTAATGCGGGCATCCAGCGGTTACGAGTCTGAGAGCCATAGTGAGGTAAATGGGGGGGGGACCCCCGGACCCCCATACACCTGACAGTCATTGAGGTCTGCAGTGCAGGGTAACGGAGACGTGGGCTTGTGTTTGGTGTTTAACAGATGGACCCCCAAAGGACAGACTCAAGCGCATTTCACAGTGACATCCGTCGACTCGCATGACACTCGGGGGCCACTGAGAGTCGGCTGTACATGGGTGGGCTTCAACAAAGCACTTCACAGGCTAAACCCACCCGGGCTTACTGGGCCTCACCACACGTCTGAATGCACCCGCAAACCTCTGCCAAGACTGCTGGGTGGGCACCTCGAGGAGGTCTTGGGGGCCGTAGCCCCTTCAGTGCCCATTTGAGATTTAAGAAGCATGGAAACGGGGGATCACAAAGCCCACTTTGGGACTTGACTGCCAGTTGTGGTGCCTTTCCAAGATTATTTAATTTGTATTTTTACTTTCTCAAGTCTGACCAATTTTGAAGGCTGGATTCTCTCCTGCTTGATGAATGCCATGCTGTTTGCACTCTGTAAATATTGTACTTTATTTCTTGTGCTGTGTTTGTGTACAGAAAATAACAAAAAAAAAAAAAAATCTAGGAAGACGTGGCAGTCGCCGGCTGCCACAGAAGCTCCCAAGTGGTTTGGCCGTTTTGTGTCCTTAATAAATCTTTTTACAGTACAGCCATTGGAGTCGGATTATTTAACACGCCACTCGCTGGAAAAGGACGCACTGCTGGGCACCCAGTCGGTCTTTGCTTTATAGCGCCTTTCACAAACAGTCTGCGGTTTGTTAGAATAAATAAAATCCTGCCTAATTATATAGCGCCTTTCACAACTGTCTATACGGTGCCTTTATTACGTATCTATCTGCTATTATATAGCGCCTTTAGGTGATCGGTCTCCTTATAGTGCTTAACATCTCACGTCTGTCTCTCTAGTTATATAGCGCCTTTACTTTCTGCCTTTGCCGCTGTAATCCTATAGCGCCTTTCACATCTCTAGATCCGTCTCCTATCGTGCCTTCCCTTCCCTCCCTCTCCATTCTCTGGCACTGGGGTGCTGCTAATGGCTGTCGTGTCCCTCCCTCCTGCTGCTGATCTTCAGCCTGGTGACTTTGTGCTTCTCTCCCTGCTTTGTCAGATTTGGGGACTCGTGTCCGATGGCTGGGAGTCCACTCAGGTTAGGCTTCTGTGGCCGCTGCAGACTGGCGGCCAGTCCAGGGTCGTCTCCTGCCTTGTGCCCAATGCTGTGTTAATGGTCTTCAGCTCCCCAGGCTCCTGTCAAAGTGATGGAGTTCAGAACGACTGAGTGGTCGGTGTTTTGTGGACCGGCGTCTCCGCCATGTCAGCTGCTGCGTGGTTTCCAATTCTGTTTCAAGGTTCGCATCAACTTGAGAAGCAGCGTCATGAGATGGCAGGTCCTCCATGCGACGTGGTCTCCTTTTAGGTCCACTCTGAAGCTCTTGGTGAAGCTCTTGGTCTGCTAGGCCCCTTGGTGTATTTGACTTGAGTCTTGTACGGGGGTCTGTGGCGCTACATCAGTTTATCACCTCTCAGTGCATGTCACCCACCCCCTTCAGGTCACAACAGACCACCCTGCGGGTTAAGAAGACCCTTCAAGAAGCAACACTTGGGCATGAAATCAAGTGCGATTAGGAAAGTCCGACCCGAAGCACTGCACCAGGCGCTGCCCCCTCCGCGCACCCCACCCAGTAAGTGGCGTGCCGAGAGACTGGGGGCTGCCGAGAGGTAAACAGATTATGCACCCCCACCGCGCTCGGAGTCGGCACACTTCAATTTACACACACAAAGAATCCCTTTAGAATTGTTAATAAATTCCTTGACAGCCGCTCATAATATTTTGCACATTCCCAAATATATAGGATTCCTCACCCAAAATCCACAACATTTTAAGTCAAAGTTGGAAAAGCAAAGCCGGAGGGATTAGTCAGCAAGATGAAATGTGCCTGAGGAGTCCCACATGTCTACCGGGAGAGAAGCGCAACATATAGACGGGGATGGGGGGGCTTAAGGAAGTATAGTTTGAAAGGCACGAATATAAAATGAAGGTTTTTACGTTTTCAGTTTTTTTTAATTAGTGTCTCGGACCGTGCAAACCTCAGCCACCTTGTGGCATCCTAGAGTATTGCAGCGTTTCAGGTCTTTGGTCAGTTCGAACTTTAATTACCGTCTTTTCATTTCACATTGCAAAGTTGTTGGATTATCGAACGAAAAGAAACGTCTGCCACCTTGTGGTATTTTATAGTAGTGCATCTTTACAGGTCACTGACCAGGGTAAGCATCTACCGCTTTGTCAGTGTTTCAAGTCATTTAGGAATGTTTCAGACATCTGCCACCTTGTGGTGTCTTAAAGTACTGCAAGTTGCAAATCACTTCTTAGTGCACATCTTTTTTTACTTTACACATTTGAAAGTATACAATACTGCCGCCTTGTGGTATCTTTTCATATTACAGCTTTGATTGGTCATTATAGATTTATTGAAAGGCATAAACCTCGGCCATCTTATGACATCTTCTAGTAGTGTTTTTGTCTTAATAGTAATAATAATTCCATGTATGTATCACATTTCTCACTACTCAGAGGATGGTGCCACTTCCACTACTGTGCAATACCCACCTGGATGATGCAGTGATACCCATTATTGCCACCATGCATTATTAGCTGTAAGGTGGTGAAGGTATGAACGAGGTAGCCAATCAGAGGCAGGGGATGATTAGGGGCCAGAATGACCATGATGGCCAATTTTGGTGGGACATGCCAGGGACCTTTAATGACCACAAGCAGTCAGGACCTCAATATTACATCTCATCACTGCACTGGGCCACTGGCACCCACCCACCAACAGATCACAGGTGACTCACCCCCTGCTGGCCTTCTTAGCGGGTCTCCCAGCCAAGTGCTGGCCAGGCCTGAACATGCTTAGCTGCAGGAGGGTGAGGGTGACCTGCCCTGAAGTGCAGGTGGTATGGCTGCTGACTGGACAATGTAAACATTTGCCACCTCCTTTTCTATTTGGTGGTCAGCCCAGGGGGAGGTGGGGGTGTTTTATAGTAGTGCAGACCTCTGCCACCTTGTGGTTTCCGTTTGTATTTCTTTATTGCATGCCACCCACCTCTACCCTCTTTCATTTTTTTGACCTTGGCCAGTGCAAAAATATGCCCCCTTGTGGCGTTTTATAGTACTGCAGATTTGCCCTGTCAGCTAACTGCTGTACTGTATTATTATTATTATTATTATTATTGGCTAGCAGGATGGTGCAGTCTGGTGTCTGCATGTTCTCCTTGTGTCTGTCTCAGGTTGTCCTTGGGTTGGGGTCAATTGGTGACACAAACTGGCCCTATGCTGGACTGTCCAGGGATGTTTCCTGCCTCATGCCCAGTGCTGCCAGGACAGGCTCAAGCCCCTGCAATGGTGAACTGGACCAAGTAAGACTTAATTAAAATCATCACCCCTCATGTCCCACTTGTTATTTTGCCCACATGAGGATGTGAAAGTCTCCACCGCTTTGTGGGCAGCAGTGGTACTACAGATAATACAAAATTGTGCCACCTGGTGGTTCCTTGTGGTACTGCAGAGCTGTTAGGTCACAGTGCAGCCCTCTGCCACCTGAGGGCACTTGACTTTGCAGGGCTGCTCAACACAAGTGTAGACATTTGCTTGAGTGGGCATCCAGTGGCCCCAGCGTGTGTTATTTGCATTTATTCCAGTTTGGTAGGACAAGTTGCTTTGTCTATTACTGAGGTGGGGCCTCGAGCACAGCCTGGACGAACAGCAAGCGGCCATTTTGGTCAGCATGGGAGGACAGCACAGCACAGGTCATGGTGGAGGGAACGGGCTGAGGCCCCACTTGAAAACACAGGGGCAGGGCAGCCCTTGCGTCGTAGTGCCATCTTCTGTGCCCAGCCCATCACACTCCCATCCTGTGAGACGTGCCAAGCATTGCTTTAGATTTACTTTGTATGACGGAGCCGTGGCCTCGAAGCCTTGGGCTCAGTCACCCATCTGCCCACCCTCAGCCCCCAAGCCACATTTCACTTTACTGCATGGCGGCGGCGGCGGCAGCAGGCGAGTCGTCCTTTTATTAGCAGATGGCTGCTGCGCTTGTTTTCAAAGTCAAATCCTTTCCCGGTAACACAATCTCAAGAAACAGGAACTGGGTGGGCCGCCTGCCACTGGCGCTCATTCCACACCTGGAAAAAGAAGTTGAAGAAACTGAGAAAAATCAAAATAACGTGTCAAAAGCCATTCTCCAGGGGGCATGAGGGTCAGCCCTAAGCTGGCATCAACTCTGCCCTGCCCACCTCTAACCCTCCACATTAGGAGATAGAGACAGACCAACACCACATGCAGAAGGGAGCTATAGAGGGGCACAGGTAGTAGAAGCAGCCCACTGGGATTCCCTTTGTGTCTGAAGCTCTAGGCTCTGAGCAGACGGACCCCCCAGCCCACCCCATGCCCCTCGATTCTAAGCCTACTAAGTGGGTGTTACTGGGATGTTGGAGCTTCAAGTGATGGACTTCCCTGGCAATGCGAGCTGCAATTACACCCTGTTGAGATGAACACTATAACAGGAAGAAGAGCAGCCGCGCCATCTGCTGAGTGTTAAGCAAATCGCAGGGCCTGATGACATGACGAAGAGCATCTGTGCCATCACAGATGCAGATGCAGGACACAGAATTCAAGAATGACGACAAAAGAGAAATGCATGTGGGCAGTCGGGGGGTCCGGGTGTCTCAATAGTATAAAATAATTCAGCATACTTACATTTGGGTAAAAAACAGAAAAAGAGATGGATGGGCGGGACATCCGAGGTCAACTACAGTTTCAGGATGAGATCTTATTAAGAATTGAACTGGACAAGTGGGAACAGAGTTAGCTGACAACAGCAGGCGCTATAAAGACAAGAAAATCACTTCAGAGCGGCCGAGCTTTTAGAAGATGATGTGACGCTGGAGCCACTGAAGCCCAAATGGGGACACAGCCCCTTGAACCCTCGTCTCATGTGTCTGTGTGTGCACTCGCCTGCCCTCTGCTGGTTTTTGGTGGTATTACACCACAGCTCAGAGAAGGTGAGGCACATGTGACAGAACCAGTGACAATAAACTTGAACCCATTGTGTTTTTACAAGTATGTCCCGCCAGCTGCTTGCACCGGCCAAGGCACTGTGGCATAGGGGGTAAGAGGCTGTGGACTTCACGCCAAATGCCACTACTGACACCACTGTGTGGCCCTCAGCAAGTAACTCCACCCAGAAAACCAAACGCGTTGGGACCAACGGCCTCTCAAACGTTGTGAAGTCCGCTGCCCTCTGCTGGCTGCTGGTGGTACTGCATTGCCGCACTGCACTTAAAGCCTGAACTTGAATCACCAGGACTCCGAATCGGGACTGGTGGTCAATGATGGAGGATGCAAAGCTGGTGTGGTGCCTCAGATATCAAGCACCCTGTGGGTGGGTGACGCTCGCATATCCCAAAGAAGTGCAATTGATAGCTTGGCCTGGCATTAGTGGTGGCACAAGTGTGGCAGGCGACTGGCGCCCCATCCTGAGTGGCTCCCTCCTTTGCACTCAAAACTGCTGGGATTGACTGGAGAGTTAGATGAAGGCACAATATTTGATAACTGGTGTGTGTTGCATCTTTTTTAAAAGGGCATCCTCGGCTGCCAGCCCCGGTGAGGGCAAGGCACTATACAGCACGGAAGTGTAGCTTAGGAAATTGAGCCATTTAGAGTAAAGATGCCAGGCAGCTTTGATTTGTTGTGTGCCCGATGGCACCCACACAGCATGCCGGCAGGGGCTCTGGGCGGGCAGTTGGCCTCTCTGTGCGGCGCTAATGCAAACAGAGCCGTATTTCTGTATACAAATGGAGTCGGTGGCCACAGGCCAATAACATCAGCAGATTCTCCACTTTAAATATTTACATTGAGCTCACTAAAGAAAGTCGTTGCTTTTTCCTACGTGAACTGAAGTTCCTCGAGCAGCGGGCCGAGCCGGAGGACACAACGTGGCAGGCGCTCGCTTGGCTTGTTTTAATGTAAAGAACTGCAAGAAAAACTCAACTCCTTGAATTAAATGAACGAAGTGAATGCCACCTGGCGGGCGAGCAGAGAGACAGACTTGGAGAGAGAGGTCTGAAACATCAATCGGGGGCAATGAAAGTCTGCCTACCTGTGCCAGTCAATTCATTCTGAGACGCCATATGAGTCTGAGATGCCAAAATTACTAACAGTGGGCACCGAGTTAAAAAGTCTGGGCACGTGTGCCAGTCAATTCATTCTAACACCCCAACAAGACTAACAGTGGGCACAGAGTTAGTCTGCCCACATGTGCCAGTCAATTCATTCAGTGACCCCAACATGACTAACAGTGGGCACAGAGTTGAAACGTCTGCCTACATGTGCCAGTCAATTTATTCTGAGACCCTATAAGAGTCTGAGGTGCCAAAACAGCCAACGGTGGCAATGTGATGAAAAATCTGCCCACATGTGCCAAGTTATTTCATTTCATACCCCATACAAGTCTGAGGTGCCACAATGACTAATAGTGGGCACAGAGTTGAAAAGTTTGCCCACACATGCTAGTCAATTCATTCTGAGACCCCAACATGACTAACGGTGGGCACAGAGTTGAAGTCTGCACACGTGTGCCAGTCAATTCATTCTGAGACCCCATACAAGTCTGAGATGCCAAATTGACTAACGATGGGCACCGAGATGAAAAGTCTGCCCATGTGTGCTAGTCATTTCATTTTGATACCCCACATGAGACTGCTATGACTAACAGTGGGCACTGAGTTGAAAAGTCTGCCCAAATGTGCCAGTCAAGTCCAACTGATGCCCTACATGAGCCTGAGATATTATAATTGGAGGGTCTCAGCATCAAGCCACTTAGACACATGGCGGGTGAAGGCTGACTGGGTATCCACTATGGTGGACATCTCACTACAAGGACCTCAATAGTGTGTGCCAGGCCACAACCAAATTAGGGGGCATCATAACAAGAACAGAAACACAAAGTAAGCACACACTTCATTTTTTTGTAGCGCCTTTTCCCAGACACAAGCCAAATACCAAGGAACAACGTCACTTTCTCAAAATCGTGCCATTCAGTTGTGGGTGGTGGGGAGCCAATGCCAATTAAAGCGGGTGGGTCGCACAGGAAGCCTATGGTTTATAGCCACTAGGGGGCGCCACTCTGTGCACTTCATTTTAAAGTGGGTGTTTGCTAAAAATGACAAAGAGTACAACAGCATGTGCGAGTCGGAAGGCGTCATGGAGCCAGGCGGGCGGGTGGGCAGTCTGGGCCTTATGCTTTGATATAGCGCCTTTCCATAAGGTGTCCTTTACAGGGGTACAGTACACTGAGCTGCCTTTAACAGCACCTTGAGGTTATTTGGTCACACAGGGATTGATAAGGGGACGTGTGATTTTATAAAGCGCCTTTCATGAGGGGCCGCGTGCCCAAGGATAAGGATATCTTTGACACATCCATGAGCAGGCCAGCTGACTACTGGAGAGCTGTAGTTTTATATAGCGCCTTTCACCATGGGCTCTTTTCATATTTTTACAAAGCGAGCCTCACAAATTACTCCACAACGGTGGTCTTAGGGTTTACAGTTAAACACCTCAGCCACTAGGGGGTGCTGCTCTCTACAATGCTTCACTCCGAGGTGCTGTACAAGCCTTTGGTGGCTTCAGTTTGTTAAAAGTGAAGTGGCTCGGTGTCACAGCGAGGGTCTGCAGGGGGGACTGAAGCTTATAAAACGCCTTTCTCTTGTCCCAGCTGTTTCCACACATCTGTGATGGAGAGTGTGACCAGTAAAGCGATTGGCTCAGGGTGGCAAGGTGAAGGGGCAAATTACAGGTCAACACCTTGGCCACGAGGGGGCGCCACTCTCTACAGAGCCTTTGACTCAGTGACTCGGAATGAAATGGCAGCCTGCCACACAACGGCTCAATGGTTTTGAAATGTGAGCCCCAACACACAGGGTGTCGGTAATGGGGACTTTACCCCCTGCAGTCCAGGTGTGTGGCCCCCTTGTGGACAAGATGTGGGCAGAGGAAGACCACTCTAAGGGAAGAGAGGACAGCAGACTCCACATACAGTGACTGGTCGGGGACTTGACCTATGACCTCTAGAGGTTAGCGGGCACAGTACTAACCACAGGGTCATCCTGGACTCCCCCAGCCAGATTGGCACTGTGCGCAGCGTCACCCCCTGGTGACTCTCCTTGATGTTGGTGTCCCTACACTTCTAGAGGTTTACCTTCCACTGTTCAGGTGAGCCCATGACAAACACCAACCCCTAACCCCGGGTCATACCCGGATGGATGCCAAGCTGGCTCACCTGAACGTGCCACCTGTACCTGCTGCTTGATTTTCCCCATTTATTTATTTTATTTTTGACAAATTTGATGTTTTTCTCATGCCTTTGGTCACTGAAGCCCACGTGGTGCAATTTAATCGTCTCCTTACAAAACTCCCACAATGCATCACGGGTTCTGCTACTTTTGTGTTCTTCCCTACCATGCCATGAGCAGAAAGTGCATACGTCCCCCCTAAAGAAACAAAGCGAATCAGAGGAGCACCCCCCAAAACAAACCAAGATGGCAAAATCCTTACCGCCATAGCTGGGTATGGTTTTCATTTTCAGGAGGACCCTTTAGGCCCGCGTATGCCTTGGCCCAGAATCTGCAGTTCTCGCGCCTTCGGCACTGTGGAAGGTTTTTGTGCGCGTAAAGATTTCCAAAGTCTCCCGTACGCTGCTGTGCTTCTTCACTTTCCATGAAAACACGTACAGCACTGAGAACTCGGTCATCACCAGCACAAGGAATTCGCTTGGGTGCCATTTTTCAGTTTGTCCACAAGAGGGAGCCTCCAGCACACAGATTACCAGCCATGACCCAGCCACATTAATACAAGGACAGGTGTCTGTGTGCCTGCGTGGCCATCCCGTTGCTAAGTCTCCGTCATTCCAACAGATGGCGTATCACAGACACTAACGCTGCATTTGTGACTCCAATACCAAATGTCACAACCCAGAGACACATGCATTGCATTTGTCATTCCAACAGATGGGGCATCACACACATTGGTACTAATGCACATTATTGACACATGCAATACGAGCTACATTCCAATCGATGTTTCAGTGCAAATGTTAGCGCTGATTATTTCAACTTTAGCCCGTCTTAGATGGGTAGCACAGCTCGTCATTTAATAAGAAGCTTACAGCAGGCAGTCCCGTGTGCCTCTTGCCTGCTCCCTTGGTGTTCATGGGGGGTTAAACTTGCAGGCCAAAATGGTGCGGGGGTCTCTGAAATACTAGGGAGGACACAGTGTGATGAAGTCTGAAAAATCAACGACATACCCAACAGCACAGGGGGGCTTAGCCCAGGTGACGGACCTCTGGAAGTCGGGTCTGATGGGGGATAAGAACAGCAAGGAGTTCAGGACAACGGAGGAAGCAGGAGGAGCTGTGAGACGGTGACATCCTGCCCAGAGAACACAAAGTGAGCACATCGATGGCCAAGAATAAAACGGCCTGCCTGCCTTGAACCCGGATTATAGTGAAAGGTGGCAAAACGGCTGACAACATGACTAACGGTGGGCACAGAGTTAAAGTCTGCCCACATGTGCCAGTCAATTCATTCTGAGACCCTATAGGAGTCTGAGGAGCCAATAAAGCTAATGGTGGCAATGTAATGAAAAATCTGCCCAAATGTGCCAAGTTATTTCACTCAGATACCCCATACGAGTCTGAGGTGCCACAATGACTAACAATGGGCGCAGAGTTAAAAGTCGGCCCACACATGCCAGTCAATTCATTCTGAGACCCCAACTTGACTAACGGTGGGCACAGAGTTGAAGTCTGCACACGTGTGCCAGTCAATTCATTCTGATAACCCACATGAGACCGCTATGACTAATAGTGGGCACTGAGTTGAAAAGTCTGCCCAAATGTGCCAGTCAAGTCCAACTGATGCCCTACATGAGCCTGAGATATCATAATTGGAGAGTCTCAGCATCAAGCCAGTCAGACACATGGCGGGTGAAGGCTGGCTGGGTATCCACTACGGTGGGCACCTCACTACAAGGACCTCAATAGTGTGTGCCAGGCCACAACCAAATTAGGGGCATCATAACAAGAACAGAAACACAAAGTAAGCACATCGATGGCCAAGAATAAAACAGCCGGTCTGCCTTAAACCCGGATTATAGTGAAAGGTGGCAAAACGGGCATCTGGGAAGGCTGAGATTAGAAAATGAGACGCAGACAGGAGGGCAAATCCCACTTTCAAAGGTCCACTTGGTGTCCACCTGGTCAACAGTTAGCAGGTTCAGGTTCAATGTGATCCCCAAATACTAAAAGCAAAGTCCGGCACTTTAAAATAACAGGGAAAAAAACAAAAAAAGTGGACTTCTTTGGAATAAAAGCCAAAACGTCAAAGGGTTTGTGTAGGCTGAAGAAAACATCAGACTTGGTGGGCGGTACAGCAGTAACCCCGCCCCATTCAATCAAAGGAGGGCGGTACAGCACTAACCCCGGCCCATTCTGCAAGCACACTGCGGTTTTCTTGCATCACCCCAATTCTCCACACAGACAGCCATGCGTTCAGTTAGCTGGGGTGCTTGTCGGGTACGGCAGGCATTTCACCACACCGGCTCCCCTCGAGTCAGGCTTGAGCAAGAGATGCCCCCTTGGGTGGAGTGCATATGTGACCCTCGTATGTGCTGTCAGATTGATTAGCGACTGCCCGAGTGTAATGACCTTCAGCCAGTCTGACTCTTACTGAAAAAGCATGCGGCTTCATTTTGAAGTGCGACCCTCCTAAATGACGTGGCAATTGTATGGTTGACGGCCTATGACACCCCATCTTTCCCAGAAGATCCCCTTTAAGGAGTCGCTAAATGAATTCTTGAAGGCCGGTATTTCTCAATTTGCTGGATAAAGCAGTGATGGTTTACCACCAGCAGGTGGCAGCGTTCTCCAACTGGACGAGAACTACGAACTGAAATGCGATTTGTGAAAGGCTTCATGTTGTAAACGGTCGGGTCCACTTTTAACCCTCAGTGTGTGCTTTAAGCTCATTATTTTCATTTGGGAATGCAGTCAACATAAATACGTATTTTCTACACAGGAAGTTATTCTCAAGCCTCTTTTTGATGTCCACATAGGACTGACTTGCTCCTCTAGATGGCGCTGTGTTCCCCATCCCCAGCTAAAGGAAATCAAACTGAAATAACAAAGAGATTCCTCTGTGGATTACCTGAACCCACGTCCTCCCGTAAGAATCATGGAGAGCCAGGGGGCCTTGGGTGGGATGTCAGTTCAACTTGGCCACACTCATGGAGCCAGACCTTTGTGAAGAAGAAAGAAAAGTTAGAGCTGCGGGAGAAAAGTCACAGACACAGGGAGAACATACAAACGTTACACAAGAGGACTTCACAGAGCCTTGATCAGAAGTACAAAGAAGGCTTCTGCAGCAAAGTGCTATGGAGGGGTGAGCAGGAACCTTTACCAGAGTGATGGGAAAGGAAAAGTGTGGACGATCCTCAACACAGCAGTTCATCTATGAAGCGCGGAAGAGGCAGCGTCACGGCCTGGGGCAGGCATGGCAGTTTCCACAACAGTCTCACTGGTCTTGGTTGATGATGGGAGCAGGAGGATCAGCTCTGTGTGCAGAAACATCTCCAAAGAAATGTCTCCAAGTTCACATGCTGCCTGCCTGCCTGCCTAACCAAGCGGTCCATCAGAAAGAAAAGGTGGAAAGTCAGGGGCCGGAGAAGTCCGCCCACACGGGTCTGCATTTCGCTTATGGAAGAGGAAATTAAAGCCCCAAAACAAGCACCTCCTCAAGGAGGCGGCCATAAAGGCTTGGCAGAGCAGCCAAGTGAAGTGATCAGGAAGTCTGGCGATGCCAATGGGTTAGGGTGGGGGCAGTCATTGAGTGCAAGTGACCCAAATACTAACTTCACAAAAACTTTATAGATTTGTTTGTCCCAAGACTTCTGCTCTGGGACTAAACCCATGTATTTGTTATCCAATATCGCTCAAGTTATAGAAGTACAAGCGGACGTACTGCACTTTAGCCTCATATTCAATTACAGAACACGTGCTGCCCTATGAAGACAAAGAGGATCGTTAAACTCCTCGGCCATCCTGCCCACTCACTTTCCTCTCCTCCGGTTCAGGCCATCGGCACGTGTACCACTAGAAGTGGGCGGCAGTTTGAATCCTCGGGTCATACGGACTGCCAAATGCCCAGGCCTGATGTGTGTTCGTGTAGATGTCACCTGGTGGTGTATTTTTGCAGTGCCCGTCGCAAGTATTACACAGTGGCCACCAGTCATAGAAGGCATGCCAATGAGAATGTCCCTGTGCTGTGAACAATAAACGTCTGATCATCACTGACAAAAGAACAAACACGGGGTTACAGTAATACACACACTTGTCAAACGAGGAGGAACAGAAGGAAACTCAATCATCTTACCAGGTCTTGTATGCTGGCACCACCCCTCCAGGGCAGCACGGTGGGCAGGCCGAGAGCCGCTTCCAGCACCAATGTCTCCGGCAATTTGATTTCTTTGTCAAATCCCGGTTGTCTGCAAGAACGTCAACTTAAAGGCTTCATGTAAAGAAGAGGATTCAAGTCTCAAACACAGACGGACGGACAGACGGAGAGCAGAAACGGATCAGAACTCCCTTCACAAGACTGAAATGGAAACGGCACGCAGAGCCAGAATTGTGACTTACGCTGCTTTATTTCATGTTTGACTGGATTTCTGCCCATGATTGATTGATTTCAGACCTTTACAAAATGAGAACAACAAGGTCACAGTCACATCCTAGTTTTCATTACAACTGACCTGCAGGCAAAGAGAGTATAGAACTACATGAACACTTAGAGTCCATTAAATAGAGGATGAAGTCAAAGCAGGATATCGCGGAGAGGAGTCGAGTGCTCACTGACAGCCCGATGGTACACTTCACACACACAGATATCCCTGCACATCAGTTCATTTCGGTTTTTATACTTTTATACATTTTATATGATACAGAAAATAAAGAAACCAAGGTTCACAATGTACAGTTATATTATTTTCACAGCTTGTGCCCATTATGCACATTTGATTTTTTTTAATAAAGATACACTGTAATAAAATCCTCACCCTTGATTGCAATTTATAATCTAATAATAATTTCAATAAATTTTATTTATTATTATTTATTTTTTTTTTTTTTTACAGTTTTCTTTCCACGTGAGATTAAGCACTCGCACAGCTCATTTTTGTTACCCAACAGCATAACATTGAAAGCAAGTCGATTCACACACAAGTCAACATCTACAGCATCGCTCGGCGTAGACGCCCTTTGGCCGAGGGTCTCCGGGTTATGATGCCTGATTAAATCATCCTGCTATCACTGATCACACACAAGAAGAGGGCCGTAGAAGAGGCGAGCAGCGACACCGGGAGTTTCACCGTTTCTAACAGGAAGTGGCCATTTCTAAACAAACGGCAGCGGCCGAGAGCTGGACGAAGAAGCCGCTGGCAGTTTAAAGGTGGGGAGTGTGGGCTTTAACCGGCCAAGATCGTCTGCATTCTACAAATGGATCGAGTCACACGAGGCTGACAGTACGTTTCTCTTTTTAAGGCCCATATTAAGAGTTCAGCGAGAACAAATGGGAGACACTGCAATAGAAATGTCAACGACAGCCACCTTTCATTACACAAACTGCCAAACCCACCACTGTGACCACACACTGACCGCTATGGCTGCATTTACAGAAAAAAATATTTTGGCCTATATAACACAATCCACAGGTGCAATGCATCATTATATCTCATGGATTTATTACTACAATAAAACTGTCTCACTACACACAGTAGGTACAGTTCTGATCTAAAGCCCCACAACACCAAAGTGTAGTTAATAAAAAAAAAATAAAATAAAATAAGCAGGTACATCAAAGATAGTCGGTCAGCACAAGCCCTTTTAAACGTAACATGCTTCATCTTTCAGACACATGCCGAGCAATGTTACACCACAAAATGTGAAAAAACAAAATGTCTGGGCAAGAACGTGGCTCGGAGCGGCACTCGACTGACGGGGACCTGCCTGGTTTTGAAATATTAGTGTGTGTGCGCACGTATACGGATATAGCTAGAAGTATCGATGTATCTCTGTCTGTGTCTCTCTCTCTCATACATATACACACATATATATATAAATATAAATATATATAGTCAGATATACACAAACAAACACACACAGTGGGACTACGATAGAGAAACAAAGGAGAAAAACAAAACGACAATCTGATCAAAGCATCAGTGCGCATTTGTTAAAACCTTTTACTGTACCGTAGGTTTGGTACTTTACAGAGCAGGCAGGCATTTAAAAACGTGGTGCCCACTGGATGTGTTTGGAAAAAAAAAACAAACCAAAAACACAAAAAATGCATTTAAATATATATATAATATATATTTATATATATAGAGATATATATATATTATATATACACATATATATAGATATATATATACACACATACATACACATATATATATATATAATCTATATAATATATGTATTACATATATACATATATATATATATATATATATATATATATATATATATATATATATATATATATATATATATATATAGAGAGAGAGAGAGAGAGAGAGAGATAGATAGATAGATAGATACACACACACATTCACACTTGTGTATACTTTATATCTTTTTATATACTTACAACATATATAAGTGTACACACACACTATACATATATATTACATATAGACATACACTATACATATATACACACATATATTGTATGTTTCGACATATGCACACTTTTATATGTAATATTATATACATATTACATACATTATATAAGTGTATATATATATATATATATACTGTATATGTACACACTATATACTAAACGTATATACTATATATAATATTTAAATACATTTTATAAACACTCACGCACACACTTTTACATATATAATGTGAACAACTATACACTTGTGTGTATTTAAAATAAATAAAAATATTCTTACTTTATCCAATGACTTTGTTCGGTTTCTTGTCTTCCAGTGTCACTATTCATACTCTTGTTTTTTGGTAAAATCTCATACGGTACCTCCGGACCCTGCCCCTTTATTACCCCCCATTGATCCATTAAAACCACAAAGTAAAACAGACATACTCACACAAGCACTCGTCAGGTGTTACGGTGACGCACGAGAATGTTTAAATCAGCACATCTATTGCACGTTGAAGACGACACACACTTTTTGCGCGAGTCCAAGAAAAAGCCTTGCGAAGCATCCGCACCCAAAACGTAATCCTCCTTTTAAAAGAAATACATACAAATGTCTAATATGATACACATGGAAGAGGTGGAAGCTTCCTAACAAAAGTTTGCATTTTTTTTTTTTCTTTTTCTGGTCGGCCGCTTTGAAAAGTCTCCCAATTCAAATTCCACAAGTGGTCGGGTGTGTTTTCTTCCCAAACATACGGTTTACAGTTCCAAGGACTCACTACTAGACTGCATTCACAGAAGACGAGGTGCCTTTTTTTCTGTTTGCTGAAACCAACAGTTTGAACACGTTGTGAGCAGTTAATAAAATGCACTTTGCATATGACTACAGTATACAGACATGATTGAAATGAACACCAATTATTATTGCACATGGTGTTTTAGGAGAGTGTTTTTCTTTTCTCTTCCACTTTGTTCTCCTTTATTTTCTCTCTTTTTTTATTTTTTTAAAGCAACACTGCAATGTGTGATGAAAAAAAAGAATCTTTACATCATGGATTCTCTCCTAATCTGGTTTTGTGTACTTCTTCCAAAAGTGTTGTCAATCAACATACATGGGTGAACTGGGAGAAGCTGGCATGTGATCCAGGATTTTGCACACATAGCTCGCCACATCCACGTGGCGCTCCTCATACATCAGAATGAAGGTGTGTTTCTGCAAGAGACATTAAAAACACAGACTTGTAACACTTCAGGGCAAACTCAACACAGTCCTTCATGACTGAAATAATGATCACAAAGTACTTTACTTTTAATTTATTGTTACATACTGCACTGCCTTTTATATTTACAAAGAACACATATAATAAAACATTGAACCCCATTTCTATTTCCTAAATTAGGTATTTGTTTCATTTGAACTACAACTTCTTTTGAGTCTTCACAACCTCAACAACGATCACCTAATTGTGGGGGTTTCATCCAGAAAACGTGGCAGTTAACGTCAACGATTCACCGAAGTGTTCCACCTCTACTAGAAAAGCAGCTTATTTTACGCAAAGGATCAAAAGAAGAAATGAAACCACAAGTCGAGCCGAAACGATCAAAAAGTCGAAAACCAAACAAAATGTGGCCTATCTTTAATCAAAGCTAAGATTGTAACCCCAAGAGTCATCATCAGGGAGCAAAACCAAAGAATTTTTAAAGCAGAAATCTAAGACAAGTACACACCAAGCAAACAGAGACTTGTGTACAAACTAATCTTGGAAAACCCAGAAACCGTACGGGCCAGGCTTTATACTGTCACGTCACTTATGTCACGCGTTGCGCTTCTCAAGCTGGTTCCCAAGATGGCAGTTAGAAAAGATGTGAAAAAACAGGAAAGTCTAAAAACTGATCCAAAAAAAAAATTATGAGAAGAGCAGAAAGGACTTTCGCAGGTTTCAAAATACGAATGAACAGTATGAAGAAAACGCTTGCATAAAATGTTATTAAAATCCTGAGCTATACGATGATGGAGGCCAATGATAAAGCGATCGTGTCCTCATTTTGTGTTTCATTTGTGTTGTATTTAAAATGCCTGCCTTTTCTTATATCCTTCTAACATAAAACAAAGAATCCAAAAAAATATTTTTGTGTTTCAATGCTTTGAAAAGTCTGTTAAAACGCTTGCTAGAAATCATTAAAGGCGGCAAGGAAAGTCATTTTTGAAAACTTTAAAAAAGATAAATCAGGCTCTTACCAGGAGCTCTCTGTACTTTGGCCTTTTCGATTCATCTTTTGTAAGGCTTGGAAGTAAAAATAAAAATAAAAAAACAGACCTTTATTTAATAACAAATAGTCATTCCCTTAAACACTTCTGTTATACACGAAACCAGCAAGCAGGTTTATTTTTAATATGAAAGAAAATATTTCATGCATTAAGTCACTGAGAATCAATGATGGCACCAAGAATTTTATTGAAATCGTCCGCATACTGACATTCACACTTACCACAAGTTGACAAAATTGATAAACATTGGAGAAAACTGTCTCTCTTCTGAATTGCTGAGCTGTGGCGGGTCACCTTTCACAACCTGTGTTAACTGGTCAAACACACTGTTCCATTTGGGGTATGGGAAGCGGCCTGTGGCGAGCTCATACTAAATCAAGAGGACAAGAAAACAAACCTTAGTGCAGCATACCTGTGCGTACGTGAGGCTCTAAAAGATGTCAAAAATAAACTTCAGCTTTTGAATATTGTAGTATTGACGTCAGAGTGCAACATCTAACACTGTCAAACCTACTTAACTCAATGCAGGATAGCCGATAGCTGGCACATAACCCGGCTAGAATGGGTGCAAGGCAGGAGCCATCCCTGGAGGGGGCACCTCAAGGCTCACCCAAATTCACCACAAACTAGCATGCTCGTCTTTGAGGTATGATAGGAGATTCTGGTTTACACTCTGTGCCTGGACACTGTTTGTGTGAGGTTGTTATGCTCACACAGCATCTGACATTGAGACTGGACCAGCCATCTAGAGTGTTTAGATCTTCTGGTCAGCTGTCTCTTGTTGTCCCTCGTACCAAGTGTAAAACTAAGGGGTCCGGACTTTTGCAGCTGCTGCTCCTCGCCTGTGGAACTCTTTACCTCATTACAGAAAGGAGTCGTCTACAATTGAACTGTTCAAAACGAGATTCAAGGCTCATTTCTATTCACTTGCATTCCGTCACCTTCAGTAATATTGATTGTTTCCTCATTGTGATTATGCAACATTACTTCTATTTATTATTTATTTATGTTCATTTAATTTTATTTCTACTTATGTTATTTATGTTAATTGTATGTTTTCTTTTATTCTATTATTGTAAAGGACTTTGGCCACAGCATTCCTATGTTGTTTTAAATGGGCTATATAAATAAATTTGACATTGACATTAAATTTTATTTGTCTCCAAGAGGGAAATTGGGCTTTTTACAGAAGCGTATTAAATGAATAAATAAATAAATAAATAAATAAATATACATACACCAGAATCACTAAAAACAAAACAAAAGAACATTTCTGACTTGGCCGTCCCAGTCACACACTATACAGACATATTGCTCCAGTTGTGGTTCTTGATGCACTTCTGCTGAATAACTCGTTGGCTAAAAGTCTTCTAAGAAAAAAGAACCTGCTCTGCACTTTCTTATACAGATCCTCTGTGTCATGAGACCAGTCCAACCTGTCGTTGATGTGGACCCTCAAGTACTTATAAGTGCACCCCCTCTACATCCACTCCCTGAACAGTGACCAGGTATAGAGGCTCTTTGGTGCGGTGAAAGTCATTAAATGGTTCCTTGGTTTTGCTGATGTTGAGTTGCCAACAGTTCTTTTGGCACCAAGAAACAAAATTTCCCCACCTGACTCTTCTCCTATGTCTCATCCCCCCTTTTTGACATCCCCCATAAGTGTAGAAATCACCTGAGAATTTCTGCAAGTGAAATGACCTGGTGTTATACATACAGTCTGAGGTGTACAGACTAAAGAGAAATGGAGACAGGACTGTTCCTTTTGTTGCTCCACTGTTGCTAACATGCATATCAGAGATAGCGGTCTATCCAACAGGAAGCCTGTCACACCATCCTCCTGCATTTCTCTGCGCTTACCCCTTTACAGGGATGGCTAGATGGTACTGAAGGCACTGGAGAAGCTGAAAAACATTACCTTCACAGTGCTGCCAGCTTTATCCAGGTGAGAAAAAGGCCTTGTGGAGCAGACAGAAAATGGCGTCCGCCACTCCTCTGTGCTATGCACCTAAAATCTGGAATAGCCTGCCAATAGGAATTCGCCAGGCTGATACAGTAGAGCACTTTAAAACACTGCTGAAAACACATTACTTTAACATGGCCTTCTCATAACTTCACTTTAACTTAATCCTGATACTCTGTATGTTCAATTCATCATAACAACTATTCATGGTGGCTCTAAAATCCGTACTGACCCCAACTCTCTCTTCTGTTTCTTTTTCCTGCGCCACCTCCACCTACTTAAAGCTTCATGATGCTCCAGAAATGATGGATGGATTAAAAGGCAGAAGTCTACGTGACCATCATCATCATCATCAAGTCCTTCCGTGAGAACCCTAAATCCAAAGTGGACTGTTTCATTTACGTTAGGTAGAATGCCCAGAGGGGACTGGGCAGTCTAACGGTCTGGAATCCCGACAGATTTTATTTTTTTCTCCAGCCGTCTGGAGTTTTTTGTTTTTTCTGTCCACCCTGGCCATTGGACCTTACTCTTATTCGATGTTAATTAAAGTGGACTTATTTTATTTTCTTACTGTGTCTTTTATTTTTCTATTCTTCATTATGTAAAGCACTTTGAGCTACTTTTTGTATGAAAATGTGCTATAGAAATAAATGTTGTTGTTGATAGGCAAACTTCAGTGGGTCCAGGTGGTCTACCACAAGACAGTTGCATGGGTTTTCCTCCCACAACTCTTAAGATATGCATGTTAGCTTAAAGGCCAATTCCAAATTGAACCCAGCGTGCATTGTGAGTGGGCCCTGTGATGAACTGGAATCACATCCATGGGCTGCTTTCTGTTTTGTTGCCTGTTCTGGCAGAATATATAGGGGCTCAAGCCACCTTGTGACTAAGAAGTAGATTAACTGGTCTAAAGTAAATTATGTTAGAACAAAGGGAGGAAAAAGCCACACTGGGGAAAAGCGTTGGTCAAATACACTTTATTCTCCGATTATATTATTGGAGATGAAAGGACAACGGTCAGATGTGTGGTCTTCTACCCATAGTAAGATCTGATATCCTGACTGGGTTTGACTATCCAAGACAATCTAAAAGTGGATTAAGTCGGATCAACAAATGGATTGATGGCAACGTATTTTTATATAAGAACACTAGTTAGCAGCTGTGGAGCCAGTTACTTTAATCCATATTTATCCACTATTAATGCTGTGCTCCTCCTTAAAGTCCTTAAGGACCATTCACTTAATAGTGGAATAGTGCTAAAACACTGAATAAAACTTACCAGTGTGATTCCCAAACTCCACACATCTGATCGAACATCATATCCTTGTCTGGAAGCACTTGGGTCTATCCTTTCCGGCTATAAAATGAAAATAAATTATATGTATTAGACATGGCTCAGATGATGCAAGTAAACAGTTAAATATGTATTGTTCCTAGAAAACTTAAAAGTTCATAATTGAAACTGAAATAAAATGCCACTTTGAGTCTATCAAAAATATAATTAAGACAATGTGGCAAAAGAAAACAAAAGATTTGATATCCTGACATCTTGGGCAGGATAGCAGAACACCATGCTCAGCAAACTTGGACAGAGTGATACACTGTACAGACAAAACGCTCAGCTTGAATTGAATCCTAAAATTGTATTTTACAACATTGTGTTAATCTCGGGTCTAAACTCAGTGCTACTTTTATATCTGAAGTCTGAAAACTGAAAAAGCTGGAAATTTAAAAATACTGTGTGTGTGTATTATAATATATAATTACATATACATATATATACACACACACACACACACACACACACACACACACACACATACATATATACATATATATACACACACACACACTAGCTGTACCCCGTGGCTGCGTTCACATAGTAATGAAACAGGATAAACTTTACAAATCAGTAGATGTTGGCACTATAAATGATTGTGTTCAGCTCTGATGGGAGAGCGTGGGGGGAGAAGCACATGGCCGTGATATCTCTGGCAATCAGCAGCTACCCTCTAAAACTCATGGAGCTCTGATCTCTCTCTCTCTCTCAAAAATGTCAAATGTTACTCCTTAACAATCTGTAGATGATAATGTCTGTTGTACAAACAGATATCGTTAGCTAAGCAGAGGCAAGGTGCACTCCAACACGTGGCGAGACATGGACCAAATTGAACAGATGCTGGTGAGTGAATGACTAAGGCCCCGTCCCACCCCCACTCTCGGCCCACAGCAACTCTCTTGGATTTGCATAAATACATCGGTGCCGCACATGAACTCTGGTACTGTACTTAGTGCGAAAATCAAATGGAAAGTTCAAGCAAGTTATAGAAAACAACTAGATCTAAATCCGTTAAGTAATTCTCTCGTGAAAAGTGGACAGACATACAGACAGAACGTGCTTGGACCACAAAACTTTTAAAACCGTTTCTTAGCAAGCACCTATGGGCCAAGGGTAACCTACATTCCAAATTTCAAGTTCCAAGCCCTCATGGTTCAGAAGATTTTGTGATGAGTGAGTCAGTTGTTTTTGGCTTATATACACACACCAGTAACTGCACTGAATACACTTGACTTATAGTCTTCATCCTCTTTCTCTGTACGTTTAGCATTTGTTTGCTCAGAGGTTGAGGCGCTTGCTGCTTCCTGAGCAGCTCTTCTTCTCTCCACTCTAGCGGCCCGCTTCTTCTCTTCTTTTGTCAGCATCTTTTCGCGTTAAAACTGATTAAATCAGTGTTTGTGTTGCAATTACTTAGTACGTTTTCCATAATTTTTCACTTAAGCTGGCACTTGTGTCTTCAATCTGCCTCAAGAGTGATTTAAGATATGAAGAGGTAGGGGAAGTGATGGTGAAGGTGGTAGGAATGACAACGGCCCCTATACGCATGCACTGCATGGCCGCTGCCAAGAGTTCGTTCTACAATACAATAAAATAAAAATAAAAAGAGGAATAACCTTGGAGGTCAATCATCACTCCGAAAGTGGCTAGTAGAGTATATGCGTACCAAAGTTCAGGTCAATAAGTCAAACAGCTTGCGAACTACACGTGATTTAAAATCCTGGACAGACAAACAAACAGCCACGGTAGCGTGCACATCACTTTTCCACAGTTTGTTATGTTACAGCCTTATTCCAAAGTGGATTAAATTCATTTTTTTCCTCAGAATTCTACACACGACACCCCATGATGACAACGTGAAAAAGTTTACTTGAGGTTTTTGCTAATTTATTCAAAATAAAAAAACTGAGAAATCCCATGTCCATAAGTATTCACAGCCTTTGCTCAATACTTTGTCGATGCACCTTTGGCAGCAATTCCAGCCTCAAGTCTTTTTGAATATGATGCCACAAGCTTGGCACACTTATCCTTGGCCAGTTTCGCCCATTCCTCTTTGCAGAACCTCTCAAGCTCCATCAGGCTGGATGGGAAGCGTTGGTGCACAGCCATTTTAAGATCTCTCCAGAGATGTTCAATCAGATTCAAGTCTGGGCTACTCAAGGACATTCACAGAGTTGTCCTGAAGCCACTCCTTTGATATCTTGGCTGTGTGCTTAGGGTCGTTGTCCTGCTGAAAGATGAACCGTCGCCCCAGTGTGAGGTCAAGAGCGCTCTGGAGCAGGTTTTCATCCAGGATGTCTCTGTACATTGCTGCAGTCATCTTTCCCTTTATCCTGACTAGTCTCCCAGTTCCTGATGCTGCCACCACCATGCTTCACTGTAGGGATGGTATTGGCCTGGTGATGAGCGGTGCCTGGTTTCCTCCAAATGTGGCGCCTGGCATTCACACCAAAGAGTTCAATCTTTGTCTCATCAGACCAGAGAATTTTGTTTTCATGGTCTGAGAGTCCTTCAGGTGCCTTTGGCAAACTCCAGGTGGGCTGCCATGTGCCTTTTACTAAGGAGTGGCTTCCGTCTGGCCACTCTACCATACAGGCCTGATTGGTGGATTGCTGCAGAGATGGTTGTCCTTCTGGAAGGTTCTCCTCTCTCCACAGAGGACCTCTGGAGCTCTGACAGAGTGACCATCAGGTTCTTGGTCACCTCCCTGACTAAGGCCCTTCTCCCCCGATCGCTCAGTTTAGATGGCCGGCCAGCTCTAGGAAGAGTCCTGATGGTTTTGAACTTCTTCCACTTACAGATGATGGAGGCCACAGTGCTCACTGGGACCTTCAAAGCAGCAGAAATTTCTCTGTAACCTTCCCCAGATTTGTGCCTCGAGACAATCCTGTCTCGGAGGTCTACAGACAATTCCTTTGACTTCATGCTTGGTTTGTGCTCTGACATGAACTGTCAACTGTGGGACCTTCTATAGACAGGTGTGTGCCTTTCCAAATCAGGTCACATCAACTGAATTGACCACAGGTGGACTCCAATTAAACATCTCAAGGATGATCAGAGGAAACAGGAGGCACCTGAGCTCAATTTGGAGCTTCATGGCAAAGGCTGTGAATACTTATGGACATGTGCTTTCTCAGTTTTTTTATTTTTAAAAAATTTGCAAAAACCTCAAGTAAACTTTTTTCATGTTGTTATTATGGAGTGTTGTGTGTAGAATTCTGAGGAAAAAAAACGAGTTTAATCCATTTTGGAATAAGGCTGTAAGATAACAAAAAGTGGAGAAAGTGATGCGCTGTGAATACTGTATATAGATATTGAGTTATATGATTCTCATACAAATTGGATGGAGGTAACATGAAAAAAGTAAGATTAAACTTGAAACAAAAAAATATACATCCTGTATTTAACAATGGGTCACTAAAAACTAGAACGCATTTTGACAAATGGACAGATTTTTAATTGGCCAGAAAAGGAAAAAGAAAGCATTCCCAGAGACATTATCAATCAGCAGTATAAAGAAACATACACAATTTATCTTATGTGATGCTCTTCTACAGTGAAGATAAACCCACATGTGCTTTATAGGAACAGAGCTATGCTACATACACTGGTATCTACTGTATGTGTTTTATAACTGGAGCCCAAAAAGGTTAAGAAACTTGCTAAAGGTGACAGTGGCGAGGACTGACTTGGCAACCTTTTGACTCACAGTCTACCTTCCTAAACAGCAAACCACACTGTCTGAAATGTAAAACAACGTTCACTTTTAAAATAATGAGATAAAAAACACGTGTACCTTTCACTTGACTTCACAACTGCAGTGAAGAATACTTTCAATTGTCTTTCTAAAAACACAGACATTACTCCTTTTCACACATACAAATTAAAAAAAAAAAAAGTGAATATTCCAGGTACAGACTCAGATTCACTTAAGACTGTCACAGACTGCACCGCATGAATTCTGACATTAAAGCTGCACATCAGCTCCACAGAACAGCAACCGTATAACAGCAGATACACGGAGGAGCAGCAATGGTCCTGTTCTCTGTTCATTCCTTGAATGTATTTTCATTTTTACACATTTGAATTATGAAGGCCCTCTTCACACCAGGATATTAAGAAGCATTTTTGGTGAACTAATCACAATCACATAGCACTTGACTGCATTAAGAAACAAACATAAATGCAAGTTTGATCAGACCACTCAGACCACAGTTAGAGATGAGAGAAATGGACCACAAGCACATTTACACACAAGTCTGTCTGCACATAAGTAGAGCGCTAGTCTGACAGAATACGGCAGTGGACAAAACAGATCACAAACTGATCAAAACTTGGCTTCAGTTTAGGAGGTTCAAACGAGTGCTGGGCGGTATGACCACAATTCTATATCACGGTATTTTTCAAAATGATCCCGGTTTCACGGTATTCAATGGTATTTTTTTCCCCATGCATGAGTAGATGTTAACCACGTTTTCCACTGCCATTACTAAGAATAACCTATTCCACTGTGATGAGAATTGTACACTGTACAAAAAAACATTTTAATGTGCACACAAGTATTAGCACAGGTTTGCATGCACCCAGAAAGTGACAGTTTTCAAGGGGGTGGCACTAATGAAGGGAAGGAATCGCACTGCATGACAGTTGCAGTTAAAATATAGAACCTTTTTATTGAACAAATTTTGGAAACAACTTAAAGTATAATTTTGACAACATATTTTCAACCATCCAAAGAGGCATTTAGACTTAGTAAAATATCCAGAGGTGCTTGTCCAAAGTTGCATTGCACTGAACAGGTCTCAGAAAAGGAATAAATAGTAAATATTTTTTGTAAACCAACTCCACTTTCTGTTAATGTTAACAATCTCCATCCACTGACATGTTACCTATATGGATTGTAATGGCGTAGGTTCTCTCGATCCACCGCTTTCTTTTTTTTTGTTGTAGGCAGTACCTCCAGCAAACGCGTCTACAAGTGACGTGTGACTTGAGTGTCCTCTGGCTTTTTCCGTTTTACCTGAGGATGTGGAGGGTGCCAGTCTTAGTTCCATACATTCATGGTACACCAAAACATGTTTGCGGCTAAGGTGGTGCAGCAATTTGCCTCCGGCGACAACATTTGCAGTAAATAGTTGTTTGGTCCACATCAGACCTTTTAAAACCAAAGTGTCTCCAGACAACAGAAACGGCTCCTTTTTTCGGCAAAAGTTCTTCTGTGCCATCATGTTCAACTTTATCGTCTGCTACAGCTTCAGTTTCTGAATGTTCTCTGTCCATTTTCACTGCTCAATACCTCCACTAACGCATGTACTCCATTGCATGCGTGTTTAGCAGTGTAGCAGTGAAAAAGGTCCTCCCTTAAACAGTTTCCCACTGCGCCACGTTCTGAACGTTGTTTAGGCTATTTAAACCGGTGCTGCGGTATAAGAAAAATCCATATCATAACAAAAATAAGAAACAGTTTCCAGTATGAACCGGTAAACCTCCCTGCACTAGTTCAAACTGGTTAAATGTTTGCATTCAGTTCAGTTTATGGCTCAAAAAAAACAAGCAAATGATGTTTCGGTCAAAACTTTAAATTGCATCTATATACAAAAAACACTACAACGATAGCAAATGAAAATGTATGGCCACTTATGTGTGTATGGTTAGCAAAATAAATAAATACGGAGAAATAATACAAAAGGAAAAATATATGCCAATGGACATTACCCATAAAGCATATGGTGTTTATAGTCTTGTTTAGCTAATTGCTTTCTTCTTAATGTGAACAAACTCCATAAGAATACAATCGCCAATTCAAACAAAATCATCCACATTAAAAAGTTTTAAGATTGCATCAGTTACTAAGCATCTTCAAGGGAAATTCCCAAACTGCCATGTGTGTCTCTAGCAGAGTGATTTCATCTCTTGGAATAAAGTCCAGCAATCAGCTCTGAATGTGGCCCAGCATGACTCATATAGCATGTTAGAGAAGGAGGCTTATGCAAAGTCCTTACTAAAGAAGATTTACAAATTTATGAATGGATAACCCAAAACTTTCTGTTCACTTCTGCATGACTTGATCCATGTTGGAAATACTGACAGGCCAAATGTACCCTTTTGTCCCCAGAGCGACTAAAATTAAAGTGTGCAGATTTCACAGATAATACTGTCACTTGTGCCTAGTTTTCAAGTTTCCTAAAATTCTGAAAAAGTCAAAGCCTTCTACCATTTTTAAACAGAAATTACTAGATAGCGGTGTGATGGATGGCATAGTACTCAACTTAACTTAAGGCAGAGTGGGGTTCATCATGGGCCAGCAAAAGAGAGACAAATGTCCGAGAGTGCTGGCAGCAGCAGAGGCTAATGAAAGGTCCACAGACAAGAATGGGGAATAAGAGGACTGATCAGGGGGCAGTTGTTTCCCACAAGTCAGTTAAGTGGCAGCACAAGGTCATGGAGTGTAAAGGGTGGGTCAATTCTATCTTTGAAGTAAGCCAGTCCCGTCCTTTAATGGCTGCAGATGGCTCAAAATGCAGTGGTCTCAATGACCACAAGACGACGCATTGGCTTTGGTGACCTAGAGGATCCATCTCAGTCCCATAAAGTAATTTAAGGATTAGATCAACACATTCAGAATCTAAAATGGAGCAGTTAATCAGGCACAAATCTATCCCTAAAATCTCACATTAACTGGCTGTGACTATGTTCAGATTTAACGTAAAATGACGTTGCAATTAATGAATCTAATGCATCGAAAACTAAGACACAATCACATCAATCTGGGCCTGAAATCTCAACGATTATCCATGGTATTCAGCAAAATCAGTCAATTGAAAATTATATTTTTTTATATAACCTATATAATGTGAATAGCCTTAGAACCCTGCTTATACACATGCCCATGCCCTCACATAATAATTCTCATTTCCAATTAAATATCTACAGGCCAGCGTTTGTAAGCTGCCATCTCTTTTGACCACTACTGGACATTTTTAAAGAGCTTGTGGCAGGATTGCTTTGCCAAACTCTGAGAAAGTGAACAGATATATTTATTATTATTCCACCTCAGGCTAAACAGTGGCAATGGGCAGCAATGTTGATTGAAGTTGAAGAAGGGGTGTCATTCTCACTTCAGCAAAACACAAAGCTTTGCGTTTCAACAAGCACCCTAAGTACAGTAAATCATGCATGCAAGTGACTGTAAGCATACAAAATAGAAGTTTTCCACAATCCCAAACCCCAGGTTAAGATCCATTACTACAAGTTACAGAGTCTATAGTTCTGTTAGTTTGGCCTTTTAAACAAAATGAACTAGTACCGGGAAGTGTGAGCGAGCCGTTTAGTCTTTTCATATAAAAAAAAAGATATCAAAACCACTCGTAGACACAGACCTCTAAATTAAACATTTTGTGAATTTGGTATGATCGTACTGTAGTGTTTCAACAATAAACAAAGATGACTTTTAATTACTTCTTCAGATAAGAGAAATGTTGACAGGTTGTGTGGTTACTCTGAAGGGTCCCATAGGAGTGACAGTAGGAATGAATATGGACTCAGACATTGCTGCCACCTACCATGAACTCCTTACTGCCAGGATTGGCTCCTGGTCTCTGTCACCTGCTTCTAGACATAAAATGTTTTAGAAAACACACAGACAGATTACTATACATTTCTAATGGTGTAATATGAATTTCAAGGTCAGTATGAGCCACTGCATGTCAAAATGACCTGGGAGGTACGAAAGACATTTCCTGCAGCAAGAACAGCGTGACTTTGTTTTGTTTGGAGATCAAGTTCTGAAAGATATCATAGCCGATTTGGGTTGGCAATGCTTTTCCTGGCTATCTGAAAGAAATACCCAAACATCCATTATCCAACCCGCTATATCCTAACTACAGGGTCACGGGGGGTCTGCTAGAGCCAATCCCAGCCAAAACAGGCAGGAAACAAACCCCCGGGCAGGGCACCAGCCCACCGCAGGGCACACACACACACCAAGCACAAACTAGGGACAATTTAGGATCGCCTATGCACCTACAGTGCATCCGGAAAGTATTCACAGCACATCACTTTTTCCACATTTTGTTATGTTACAGCCTTATTCCAAAATTAATTACATTCATTTTTTTCCCTCAGAATTCTATGCACAACACCCCATAATGACAACGTGTAAAAAGTTTACTTGAGGTTTTTGCAAATTTATTAAAAATAAAAACTGAGAAATCCCATGTCCATAAGTATTCACAGCCTTTGCTCAATACTTTGTCGATGCACCTTTGGCAGCAATTCCAGCCTCAAGTCTTTTTGAATGTGATGCCACAAGCTTGGCACACCTATCCTTGGCCAGTTTCGCCCATTCCTCTTGGCAGCACCTCTCAAGCTCCATCAGGTTGAATGGGAAGCGTCGGTGCACAGCCATTTTAAGATCTCTCCACAGATGTTCAATCGGATTCAAGTCTGGGCCACTCAAGGACATTCACAGAGTTGTCCTGAAGCCACTCCTTTGATATCTTGGCTGTGTACTTAGGGTGGTTGTCCTGCTGAAAGATGAACCGTCGCCCCAGTCTGAGGTCAAGAGCGCTCTGGAGCAGGTTTTCATCCAGGATGTCTCTGTCCATTGCTGCAGTCATCTTTCCCTTTATCTTGACTAGTCTCCCAGTTCCTGCCCCACAGCATGATGCTGCCACCACCATGCTTCACTGTAGGGATGGTATTGGCCTGGTGATGAGAGGTGCCTGGTTTCCTCCAAACGTGACGCCTGGCATTCACACCAAAGAGTTCATTCTTTGTCTCATCAGACCTGAGAATTTTGTTTCTCATGCTCTGAGAGTCCTTCAGGTGCCTTTTGGCAAACTCCAGGCTGGCTGCCATGTGCCTTTTACTAAGGAGTGGCTTCCGTCTGGCCACTCTACCATACAGGCCTGATTGGTGGATTGCTGCAGAGATGGTTGTCCTTCTGGAAGGTTCTCCTCTCTCCACAGAGGACCTCTGGAGCTCTGACAGAGTGACCATCAGGTTCTTGGTCACCTCCCTGACTAAGGCCCTTCTCCCCCGATCGCTCAGTTTAGATGGCCGGCCAGCTCTAGGAAGAGTCCTGATGGTTTTGAACTTCTTCCACTTACAGATGATGAAGGCCACTGTGCTCATTGGGACCTTCAAAGCAGCAGAATGTTTTCTGTAACCTTCCCCAGATTTGAGCCTCGAGACAATTCCTTTGACTTCATGCTTGGTTTGTGCTCTGACATAAACTGTCGACTGTGGGACCTTCTATAGGCAGGTGGGTGCCTTTCCAAATCATGTCCAATAAACTGAATTTACCGCAGGTGGACTCCAATTAAACATCTCAAGGATGATCAGAGGAAACAGGAGGCACCTGAGCTCAATTTGGAGTGAGCTTCATGGCAAAGGCTGTGAATACTTATGTACATGTGCTTTCTCAGTTATTTTATTTTTAATAAATTTGCAAAAATCTCAAGTAAACTTTTTTCATGTTGTTATTATGGGGTGTTGTGTGTAGAATTCTGAGGAAAAAAAATGAGTTTAATCCATTTTGGAATAAGGCTGTAAGATAACAAAAAGTGGAAAAAGTGATGCGCTGTGAATACTTTCCGGATGCGCTGTAACCTTTGGACTGTGGGAGGAACCTGGAGCACCCGGAGGAAACCCACACAAACACAGGGAGAACATGCAAACTCCATGCAGGGAGGACCCGGGAAGCTAACCACTGCGACACTGTGCTGCCTTGAAAGAAATATTCATGAACAAAAAAGACTGCAGAAACATTTACCTAAAGCAACCTGCAGAATCATTTTAAGCCTGAAACCAGGTTTAATTTAGGGCATATAAATGTACCATTGCTCTTCGACGAAAAGCTTTCAAAGTATAAAACGTAAAAGCAGTATAACGTATGTAGTGTAGTTAAGTGACTTCCTTTGCAAATGTGAAAATGCTGACAAGGCCTGCTCAACGGCAGCAGCTGAAGCTCACCACTCTGCTCTTCTGAATGCTACAAACCAGCAGCCTGAGCAATAATTCATGAAATGCCTCTGCTCTTACCGAAATCTTTTTAGTGAAAGGGATGCCAATGATGTCACCGGAATACTCCAGTGATTCCAGCTGAGAAACTACCCTGCTTACTCATTCATAAGCTTGGAAAAAAGTCGGTGATGTCATCTCAGCGTGGGACCTGGAGCGGCTAATCTTAGCTCATTACATCAGCTCGAGCTGGAAGACTTGCACTCTTAACTTAGGTCATGTCTACACTCGCTAAATCTAAAGTCCTTTCTGGAATGGAAATAAAGAAAATTTTCAGCAACTCGACCACAAGCCTCTGTCAGACTACTTTCTTCAAGGTCTGTGGTAAAGTGACATTTGCACAATAAAAGTGAGAGGAAGTTTAACTACTTAACCAGAAAAACAATTCCCAGTTTCCCCAGTTTAATCAAATATCTTTTCTTACTGCAGTGCCTATAAAATGTATTCACCCTCCTGGATAATTTCATGTTTTATTGTTTTACAGGAGTGATCTAATGTGGGTTTTATTAACAGCAATCATCAAAAAATAAAACTATCAAAAGTCAAAGTAAAAACACATTGATCTCAACTTGTTACAATTATTGAAGACAAAATAATACATTGCCTCCATTTTCCACCTGTTTACTATCACTGTTTTTAGAAGGCTACATAATTAGTGAAACGTGGATTTAATTACAGTCTGATGCTGTTGTGATTGTATTTGCTCTGTCAAACACTGTGCCAAGAAAGGGGCTGCAGAAAGCAAAACTCGCTGCTGTGCTTGTATCGCCTTCCAAAGTGCAGTACCCGAACTAATTTACAAGAGCAGGACAAAACAATTCTAGTTTGAATGCTATCTGTATGTATTGCTTATAGATTTAATTTTAAGGTGTGTAAAAATAAATAAAAACCTTCACAGGAAAAGATAACATTAAGAAATGATAGCCGTTGTTTCTATGAAAGGATCAATTTGTAAAGAATACATAAATTCTACAATGCAACAAAAATCTGTTTAGTGCCATTGTCTCACAGCTCTTGTGCTTTGTCCCAATTCTGGTGGTGTGTTGTTTGCAGGTGCCTGTACAATACACATGTCTGTGTGGATCTGGTCAAAGCATTCTGGTTTCCTCGCACAACCCAAAAAAAGTGTATTATTAGGGTTTATTATTAATTCTAAATTGGCCGGGGGTGAGTGCCATTTCATCCAGGATTGTGTCCTGTCTGGTACTGATACAAAAAAAAAAAAAACACAGGAAGTGAATGGAAGGAAATGAACCGAAAAACTTCAATAGTGTAGGGGAAGCATGATCATCATGTTGAAGAAACTACCATAATAAAGAACTGTGATACTAATGTCAGCAAGGTTACAAAATAAATGAAACGGAGATAAAATAGGCTCTAGAGAAGTGGCTCTTTAAGAGTTTAAGGTCAAGTACCAGTTTGCCAAAGTCAAGGATGTGAAAGACCACCTACACAAACAGCCACTCATTGTACATTTTGCACCAGAGTCAACACATTTACTTTATTGTGTATATTTACGGGGCTAAAACATACCACTTTTTCTGGATAAAAGACTGCAAGATGGAAGAAAAAAAAAATCAAAAGAAAGAGTGAGTGAGTGTGAGAGAGAGAGAGAAATTGCTGGAGCTGAATGCTCTATAGATGGGCACCAAATAAAGGGGACTTGGACTTGGGGTGCAGCAGGAAGGAGTGGAAATAGAAGGAAGAAATTGTTTTGTCCATTAGAAAGTAAGATCACTTGTGGCCCTAACAACATGGAAGTTCATTTAGGAGGTCAAAGACAGGACGCAGAAGATTGAAGAGGAGCACATCTGCTATACAGGAGTAGATAAACGTTTATACATAAAAATGTAAGAATCCATCCCTCTCTGAGCAGAGGACCGTCACCTTGCAGACCACTTGATTTATTACTGATTTACAGTGCGGCCTCCAAACTCTATCCTGAGTGCCACTGTGCATTTGGGTTTTTAACTCCAACCAAATTATTGGGCTGAAATGGGACTCCTGAGTTTGACTGAAAATAGTAAGTTTAGTTTTTTTCTACATTTAACAAGTCAATAAAGACACTTCCCACCCTGAGTTTGTGTCATGTTACTGGGGAATTAAGTACAATTCAATGTTTTATTCACAACAAATTCAGTTAGTTTTCCTAAGTTTTACATTCTTGCTTCTTTCACTGTCAATTATTAAAAAAGCCATCTGATAATGAATAAACTAAATGGCAGTAGCCATCTCTCTTTAGGGACAAGTCACTAATATTACCAAATGCTTATTTTTAAACGTGTACTTAGTTGTAAATGAAAGCATTTACAAATATCCAAGGAATGTAAATATCTAAAAGTAAATTAATCTTCAGGGAGAAGGAATGTCATTGCACTAGCCACTATTTGTTTTCTTCATTATTATAACAATACTGAAGACAAATTGTACTTCGATCTTAATGGCAAGCTGGCATACTGTATTTATTTAGTATGACCTTTAGCAACTCAAATACCTGAAATTCCCAAGCCAAAACACAAACATTCCATAAAAAAAAAAAAAACGGAATCAAAATATAGTTGACCTTAACTCCCCTATGAATGTCTAGACAGACTCATTAAATGTCTACTTCTAATAAACTCCAACAGATGATACAGATGAATACTGTTAAATGAGAAGTACGCATAACGTGTACATCATAATCAGACAACTTTAAAGTTAAAGTTTTTTTTTTTTTTATATAAACTTGCACCAAAAAGAGATTATACCATAAAAAACAGTTTTCAAAACTATTTCTGCCTCTTCAGTCCCATACTTAGCACAGAGGCTGAACGTTAAAAGCATTTTCCAATCTATTTCGGATGAGTAGCAGTAAGCCCAAAGTAACATTAAAGTGATTTACATTCCAATGCTATGAGCTCAGTGCTCTGGGAGCAACCACGCTGCTTCATTCTGGAAGGCACATGAATGAGATGCTCTTACAAATGATGGAAAATGTCCTTCATTTAAACTGCTCGTCAGACTTGATGTGTCAAGCAGGGCACACACAAGGGCATAGAACATCCTCCACATCCATACTGGGATTACAAAACAATTCAAGACCAAAGCAGAAAGAGCAAAAAGTAACACAAACCTATACCCAGAATAATAGAAACCCTTTTCCAAATTCTGAGATAATCAAGGACTGATTGACAGCCACATTTAGACTATAAATTTGGATTCAGCTTAGATTCTTCTGATAGGTAGCAAATGTTGATTCTTAAAAAGCAGTACCAATTCAAAGCAGCCTGAACGTTTAGCTTTCAATCCATCTTAGATGGTAAACTAAATGCTTTACTGAACTAAGCCTCAAGTTGTCACAATCTCCCTGTGCAAAAACAAACCTGTTCATAAATAAATAAATAAAATCACTCTTATAATTGCTCTTTGGTAGCACTTAAACAAATCAAGACTTACAAAGGAAACTGTGTGGTGGTTTAAAACATCTATAATAAATATATTATGAATTGTTAAAACATTTTTCTGTTCAATATGCCTTATGAAGCATAAAACTCAGAAATCACGCTGCATGTCCCTTCTCGTCAAACCCAACTGCATGCACCTTCGTTAAAGGCAGCCTCTGCTCTAATTCACAGCACAGATCCTAGTGCCAGTGCCATTTCCAATTGTGTTCCACATGAAAAATAATCTTCCACAATGCCATTACACATACCGCCATGTAAGGTCTGCACCCTGCATCTCTGGTTTTAGCGATAGAATCCACAAGCTGGCCACTTATTCCAAAGTCGCAAAGCTTAATGTTGCCATTCCTGTCCAGAAGAATATTGGAAGGCTTTATGTCTGAAAAAGAGACCATAAAATGTATTACTTAGCATATAAAAAAAGTCTTACACTGAAATATTTCAAAAACTTGGAATTATATTGGTCATCTAAAATAAAGCAGGGTGCTTCACTGTCGTTTTAAGACTTGCATCACCTTTACAACCACAAGCAGCAAAATAGGAATTGTGCAAACAATTTTTATTCCAGCCTTTTGAAATGTATTAATCTGCTTTCTTATAAAATCTGTATGCTACATAAAGAAAGTTCATATACAGTACCAACTGCATCAAGCCTTTAATTACTTCTGAGCATCTTTGTGCAAAACTGGAAAGTGTAGATTTGACTTGTTTTTGTGTAATAAAACATTTATATAGATGTTGGAATTGACTTTTGTGCTTTATTGCATGCAGTAGGTCCTCTTTTATTAGCACTACAGGGGCCGTTATCTTTAACTTTTCAAATGTAATTTAATTTTTCCATAATATTCACGTACAGTATGTCCTTCAAATGCTAGAAAAGAAAACATTTTTAAAATGCACTCATTGCTTTGAACTGCATTCCCCCATTGTCACTAAAAGTAAGTGCTAAGTAAAATGACGTCTGACTAGGATATTATGTTTGCATTCCAATGCTCGGTCCACTAAATGAAGCACTTCTCACAAAATGTACATTGATGTACAAGGATGTTCGTTGATTTTTTCAGTTTAAAAACTTGTTCAATCGGTATGAGTGCAGAGGTTTTACGCCAGAGTTTTTCCTGTGATGGACGGTGGCCTGGATTGTTTACTGCCTTGTGACCAGTACTAGCAATGACACTCCCCGACTCCTTGGACATTACAAAATGAAATCAATATGGTGCCTTTTCAGAACAACTGCATATAAACATGTGATCTGCCCAAAAAAGTAACTGAATATTCTGCAATAAATAGTAGATAAAGAAAAACCATAAAACAGTCTCCACTTTGAGTATTGTAGCTTGTGAGCCTTAGTGTCTAACCCATGTGACAGGATGAGGGTAGGTCTGTAGTGGTGTCCTCAAACAATCACTTTAAAATGCAACTTAGTCAGTACTAGATAATTAGAAAATAAAACTTGTATACAAAATCTAGGCTGTGCATTTTTGGGACATGTGCAATAAAAGGAACCTAAACCTATAGTTATTTCAATTTCTGTAAAAACGGGATTAATGAGCCCTTTTGTAATAAAGTTTTAATCAGTGTGCAACAAGGAGGGTCCCAAGCCATAGGTGCCAGCTTCATTTTGGACTTCACACTTGCATTTAGTTTTCCTTGGTTAACAATAAAAAAAAAAAAATGTGCTTGCACTTCCCGAACCCGTCATGACTGCAATTCACGAGGAGTACAGTTTCTAACTTTACTTCCATTTGACATCCATTTGAAATTGTGCACAAATTTCATTTTTAGCTGTGGCTGAAAGAGGTATTAAAAGACTGAGGGGGGCTTGAGTTGGGAATGTCCAAATTAGTCTCTGGCAATCTGCACAGTCATGGCTGATCTTTATATTGTACTGAAAGTGAAATAGCTGGACCGATCCACAGATTAAATGTTTCATTTATTATTTTTATTTCCTTAACATCTGTCATTGGTACAATGTACAAAGCTGAACATCCTCTCTCTCGCTCTCTGACACACCAACAACTGCATATATTCTGCAAAAGTGTGTCAAGAAAACGCTACTGGGGCTCCTTTAAACCAAAAGCAATATGCCTGTAAAATGCCTCAGTGGCAGTCAGAACTTTTCTTTCTTTATAGGCATTCCAGAGCGTGTTCAGACCAAAGTCTGTGTGCATATTTATGTATTTATTTACCTACTTATCTCTTTCTGTATTAATTTATTTAAACAGCTTCTGTAAAAAGCAGATAGGTTTATTTTTCCCTAGGGAGCAATTTATCTACCTACTAAGCAGCAGCTGACATTTTTGCTTAAAGTCCTCAACAAGCTGCTTAATATACAGTATATCGCAGAAGGCAAACTTTCCATTCTGCCTAGATTGTGTTCATTTTATCATGTGCTTATTCTTACCTATTTTCATACAAACTTTTTATTTTACTTGCTTTCTAAGAGTGCATGTTTTTGAAAGAAAAAAAATACTTACCTCTGTGAATTATTTTCAAGTTTTCTTTTAAGTGGTTAAGTGCTTTCACAGTCTGAAAAAATGAAGAAAAAAAAACAACAGATTAAAGCAAATGAAAATTACTCTAACACAATAAAAGAAGTCATTGCTCAGATACTTACAGCTAATGTTATTTTGCCTAAAATTTCCTCTGGAATCACATCATCTAATACACCATATACATATTTGTAAAATTTGTCAAACGAGGTAGACATGAGCTCCATGCAGATCCAACAGTCACCCTGAAAGACAAGTAAGACAAAAGATAAAACGTTAATAGATAGATACTTTAATATTAATCACAAGGGGAAATTCACATACTCCAGCAGCAGCATACCGATAAAGAACAATATTAAAGAGTGATAACAATGAAAGTATAACAGACTGACAATAATTTTGTATAATATTAACATTTAAAATAAATGGAATTGAAGAGTTGCATAGTGTGGGCGAGGAATGAACTCCTCAGTCTGTCAGTGGAGCAGGACGGTGACAGCAGTCTGTTGCTGATGCTGCTCCTCTGTCTGGAGATGGTCCTGTTCAGTGGATTTTCCATTATTGACATGAGCCTGCTCAGTGCCCATTGTTCTGCCACGGATGTCAAACTGTCCAGCTCCGTGTCTACAATAGAGCCTGCCTTCTTCACCAGTTTGTCCAGGCGTGAGGCATCCCTCTCTTTTATGCTGCCTCGCCAGCACACCACCGCGTAGAAGAGGGCGCTTGCCACAACCGTCTGATAGAACATCTACAGCATCTTATTGCAGATGTTGAAGGACGCCAGCCTTCTAAGGAAGTATAGTCGGCTCTGTCCTTTCTTACACAGAGCATCAGTATTGGCAGTCCAGTCCAATTTATCATCCAGCTGTACTCCCAGGTATTTATAGGTCTGCACCCTCTGCGCAGTCACCTCTGATGATCACGGGTTCAATAAGAGACCTGGGCCTCCTAAAATCCACCACCAGCTCCTTGGTTTTGCTGGTGTTCAGTTGTAGGTGGTTTGAGTCGCACCATTTAACAAAGTCCTTGATTAGTTTCCTATACTCCTCCTCCTCCTGCCCACTCCTGATGCAGCCCATGATAACAGTGTTGTATGCAAACTTTTGCACGTGGCAGGACTCCGAGTTGTACTGGAAGTCCAATGTACACTATATAGGCTGAACAGGACCGGAGAAAGTACAGTCCCCTGCGGCGCTCCTGTGTTGCTGACCACAATGTCAGACCGGCAGTTCCCGAGACGCACTTAGTTTTGATTTATTTATACTAACATCTTCCCAGCCAACACCATTTAGAAATCCAATGGATTGAATGATCAGTACTATGATGAAGACCAGGCAGCACAGTGGGGTCAGTAGTTGCCACTGCAGACTTACAAGTCCAGAGTCCTTGGTCGAATCCTGGCCCAATCACTGTTATATAGACTCCGCATGTTCTCTCTGTTTATGTGAGTTTTTCCTCAGAGTCCTCTGCTTTTATAGCCACATCTCTAAGGAATACTTCTTAGATTAACAGAAGAATGTAATTTAATTGTAGGAGAGTACATGACATGTCCAAGACTGATTATGAACATGTTGTCAAAGTAGCTGTAGGAGTCTCCATCTGGTATTGGAAAATGCCAAGCTTTCTGTTTTTTTTTTTTGCAGAACTCATCATATATCAGAAACTGTATTGTGCCTTAAAAAGATAGATGCTATAATAGTACTATATAAACCAAAAAAAAGTGAATGACTTTCAATGACTTGGTAAGATGCAAAATAAGAGTTGTAATTGTTCTCACCTCCCTAAAGAGAGCTCCGTAAAACTGCACAATATAGGGACAATCACTACTTCTCATCACTACGTCTAAATCCATCAACAGCTGCTTCTGCTCCTTCTCATCCACAGTTGATCGAATTCTCTATTAAAAACAAAGGAAAGCAAACACAAATCGTCAGAAATGTAATTTAAGAAACAAACAGCTGCTCAGTTTTTCAAATACATGCATGCTTTGAAGTAGCCGTCTGACAACTTAGCAGAATATGCTTGATGGAAAAAGAAACAGTGCCGTGACTGAAATGTTCTTACCGTAAAACGTAACATATTAAATACTAATTATTCCTCATTTAATTTTTTCACCTTGCAAAATACAAACAAACAAATTGCTAAGAAAAATGCTATAAAAACAAGTAAAACTTTTACCGTGTGCCCAAGATATCAATGAATGAAAGAAAAAGTCACAAAATGACCCCTCACCACTGTAATCACTATGAGGACTAAGTACACCTTACATGCAACGGATTTACTTTCTACGTATCCATGAAATAACCAAATATTTTGTTTAACAGTTTGCAAACAGAATGTGCTGTGATGACCCACTATTAAGATAACAGTTCTTGCATTTTTCTAATTTATAAAGAATGGTTTATTTATTGGGTTGCCTTGGTAAAATTCAGGCATTATGACATCTGATCTGCAGAATTTAAACAACATATTTAAACAACTTTAAACTTCAGGACCAAAGTTAAATAAAGGTAAAAAAGATTGGGCCATGCCTCCTCTTTGTTATAGATCACTGATCAGACTTCATCATCTCAAAGGATGCACTCCCAGATTCTGTGTATGATAAACACCAAATAAAGTTTTTTTCTGTTCCAAGGAAATGAAAATACTGAGCAATTACTTTAACTGCCATTATCTGTCCGCTTGGCTTGTGCACCATTTTGTTGACGGACCCATAGGCTCCTCGTCCTATTTCCCCAAGATCTCTCAGGTCTTCTGCTGTGAAGTCCCAGTGCTGTTCTGGAGAGATCTTCAGTTTTCCTGATGACTCAATACTATGTGTTCGCAGCCTTTCTCTAAAAAAAGAAGAAAAACACACACACACACAAAAAGGTAAAGACATCTAATTCACTTGCTGACACCAGCCTTACACAACATTAACATTGTCCATTGCTGTGGATTTAGATCCATCTAACACTCGTTTTAAAGCACCCTAATGATATCTACTCAGGCTTCATATAATCAGGAAAACTTAAAAACAGCCCCCTCATTGCGCTTATCCCATCTCAGGGTTATCTTGAGCTGAAGCTATGCCATCATCAAGTGCACTCCCAGGCACACGGCCACCCAAAATCACAATAACTGGGACAATTAGGAGTTACTAACTAAAGTAACACAAATGTCTTTGGACTATGGGAGGAAAACTAGTGAATCTGGGGAAACCCCAACCCAGATATGGGATGAGAATGAGAACTCCAAACAGAAACGGAGTGCTTTGATTTTGTGATTTGAATGCAGTCTCCTGGCAATGCCAGGTAGCACTGTTTGCCATTTTTCACCACATTACCCTTTTCATAAACAGCTTACACAAATACTTCCTGGACTACTGAAATTATGTGGTTATTAGCTTCCAAGAAATATTTATCATTATCTGCAAGTCAAACATCTTTGATTACTAAAATGCATTTTAGTATTATCTGTAAAGCAAGCAGAGATAATTTGAATAATGCAGTTTTGTAAGTAAGTAAGTCTGATGAACCAACCCATTTCAGTTCAAAATGTGGCCAGCACATCCTACTCCTACTATCCCTAACATGCTAAATCAGTAGTTGTCAATATTACTGTATATTTGCCTGAGACTTTTTGACCCAAAGTCACTTATAAGATTTGGATATGTTACAAGATATTTTTTTTACAGTTGACAGCACACTTAGATCACGCTGTTTAAAGGGTAAGTTCAGTATTTTTCAAGTCAAAGTTATTTCTTCACAAACTTGATATTTATGGAATTTCCACAAGAAATTGTGCTATAAAGTTAAGCATTTTCTTTAAGTAAAAAAAAATATATATATATCTTCCCCTCATTAGTACTTTACAATAGAGGCTAATGGAGCACCATTGGCAAATAAAAGCATACTTTTCATGCAATGTTTGAACTTTTTGTACTTTGGGCAAATAAGAGAGTAAAAATTATCAAAAACAGAGTCTGGGGAGACGCTAAATTTAAAGAAAATGCACCACATGCCTGGATATCTTATAAATTAAGGGCATGCTCAGATACAACAAGTTCCATACAATTAATCTTTGCTTTTAGGAAGGGACATGCTAAGAATACTTTTGGAAAAATAAAATCTAAATAAGTGCAAATGGTGCCTCTAATTATAACAGATTTGTAGACATTACTGCCTGAGGAATTTGGGTCCAGAGGTTTATTCACTCAAGTTGTCTGGTTTTATTTGAATAAAGGTGGTTTTCTTTGAAAAATGCCTTATGATGGGGTACTCCATGTAGGGAGCTACACAAGATAAAACAGTTTAATAGTGTGTTAAAGAGTACTGGAAAATGACTGGCTTAAACAGAAAATGTGTTCATGTTATGCTCCACATAAGGCTGCCCTTTCAGGTCTAAAAAGCAGGACCCAATTAAGTTGTGACTTCAATCATCTGTACATATTAAGTGAATGAGGCGGTCACATCTGACTTAAAAGAGAGAACAAGGAGGATCCACTTAAAACATGTTCAAGCTATCCTTACCCTGCTGGGTTCAGCTGGCATGGACATCAATGAGGCATCAATAAATTCCCTGCCTAAAGGCCACACTTATTCTGTATAAGCCACAACACAGGGCTCATTCCTTCTGGTATTAAATAATGGACATGTACCACTGACTGCAATAGGTTTGGTAAAATTAAATAAAAACTGCAGGCTGCAGAAGTCAATTTTTAAGTCTCCCTTCATTTCCTGCATTTTAAGATTTTATTGCTGCTTTTTTAAGCATAGAGCCAACTTCAGTCCTGTCTCCTGATGCTCATAGTGCTTAAATTACATCCCGTATCACAAGGGAACATATGCCATTAAGTGTCAATTAAGTATGCATGAATTTCACAAATCCTTTGTCAAAGACTATAGGCATGTTGTTAGATTTTATGGGACATTTGTCAGATTTGTGTCTGTTATTTGTGACAGTCTGGTTTACCCTTTAACAAGATGCATGATGAGTGACAGCTTACACCTTTATGGCTACAGTGTGCTTAAACTTAAAACAACACTGCAGTAAGCAAATGGTAGCTGATTTTGTAAGAACAATAGAAAAAAACTGCTATATCTCCTATACAGGATTTATTTGATTTTTTAAATATGTTTAAATGTGCCACTTTAATAGCTATTTAAAGGCTGATGACACTCTTTTTAACTGGCTCTCACCACCAGGCTGTTTCACACTATCCGAGGTACACCGCCTAATATGACAGGGACGTGTTCTGCTGTCTGCATGATGTGTTGACACATCCTGCGTAATTCATTAAGTTGCAGCCGAAAAACATTGTATCAGATTTATGCATAGACTGAAAAGAAAAAAAAAACATTTCTTTTATCTTTAATTAAACATTAAGTCAGCTTAAAATCAACCAGCAAACTATACATAATTCTACAAAAATGTAGAAAAATAAAAACGGTTAACACTCTGTTCATACCAAATATTACAGCGCCATAAAAAAGTGCATTATGAGGCACTGTATATTAACATATACCTGTATATTAACACACACATCTAAGCAAAATCAGAGAGAGGCAGAGGCCCAGCAAACTATTTTAGAACAGTACTAATGAATTCTTGCCAAAGAAAATTTTAAAAATAAACTTTTCAAAGATTCTAATTATGATTCTTGTAAACTAATATTTGGCCAATCGTAGCACTTAAAATTGCACTGCAAAGAACTAAGTTTTCTATTGTGTGATTATACCAGAAATGCAGGTCTATAGTATAATTAAGCAGGAGCCTCCAGGGGGCAGCAATGGTGCCTCAGTAATAAATCTTCCAAGGCCTCCAAGCAGTAGGGTGTTGTAGCCATTATGGATGCAATAAGAAGTTAAGCCTTTTATTGTAATCTGTTCAGTTGGCCAATAAATGGTGTTACTTTGCTTGACTTCTCAAGGCCTCCAAGTAGAAGAGTGAGCGCCATCTTTCAAAGATCAATGCAATATTCTCTGAAGATGCTTATGGACAGGCAGCTTATCACTAAAGATGTTTGACCCCTAACTGAAAAATGAGGCACCCTGGAACGGCACATGACTTTTGCGATTCCTTTTTGACCAATCGGCAGCATCATCAACAAAATAAAAGCTCAAGGGACACATGGCATACTTCTGTCTAAGATTTGCCTGGAGTTAAGACCAGAGACAGCGTTGTTGTAGTACTGGATAGGCAGCACATGTTCATTTCTACCTTAACTTGTCACTTTGTGTGGCCCTTCCATCATATTTTGAAACAAAAATACTCGTTCTTGACATTTCAGTTTTATACTGTAGAGATGCTATCCTTCCACAATGTTAACTTTTTTTTTTTTTTTTTACCATTTCCAGTTCTAAATAGAAAAAAGCTTTCAACCAGAAAGCAATGACTCCATTCTACCCTTTCATTTGACTTACATAATATGAGAAGCCAACATATGTATAAGTATACAGTATAGCTGGCATACGGACAAATGAGTGATAAAGTATAACTGAGTACACTTCAATTAATGTGGAAACTAATCATTTTAGTTGAAGCCAAGGTCAAATGAACATGAACGCTCCGCTGCCAGATTGCATTATTGCTGAACACTTGCTGTGGTGAGATTTCTTTGGGTAGAAGTAGTGAAACCTGCCAACAAGTGGCCAAATATGTGATCTGAGCTGTGAGGCAGCAGAGCTGACCACTGTGTCACCAGAGCTGACCACTGTGTCACCATGCCCCAAACAACAAAAGATACAGATGGAAAGAATACCACAAACAAAATACAACAAAATACAGACTAGCAATAACTAAATGAAATACAGATCATTGCACTCACAGAGTCCCAATCTTGGGGCACGCATCAGCTGTGCCGAGTAGCAGTGAAGTGGGACTGTCTCCTTCCATTGTTTGAAGTCGCACCTTCGGGCACAGCTGGAACACCTTTTTTGTTTCCCATCTATCTGTGCAGATGTTTTGCACTTTTCTTCTTCCATCAAGAGGAAAGAAATGCCTTGTAAATAGTAACAAAATGTTCTGTTTTTATGATTTCACAGTGTGTCCTGTGTTATGAGGGGAAGGGGAGTCTTTAAGGCGCATGCATCTTAGTACCTGACATGGAACTTCTGTTTTACCTTGTGTGCTTGTGACCCAGCAATGGCCTTGCTGGCATTAATCTTACAGTAGGCATGTGTAAAAGTTCTGAGCATGGCTGCTACAGATGTCCCACTGGCCTTGCAAAGCATCATGGAGCACTTAGAAAAAATGTTCGCCTAAACCAGCCACATGCCATATTTCAGCAAATATTCAGCGAACAAGGCCACCAGCGAATACAGCTGATCAACACTATACACAACTAAACTATAGATCTCAAGTATGTTTTTACTTTTTACATCCCATCTGATTGTTTTATTAAATGCTGCTACTAATAAGGTAGGTGTGTGCCTGGCTGTAGACCAAGCAGTCAAATTGGAAGTGTTGCTACATAGAAGAATAAGCATATATCAGAAAGGGGAAAAATGAAAGTCCGTATTACCTAAATGATGATATGATTTCTCTCTCAAAATACTAATATTATTGCTTATTTTGTAGATGTCTTAATTCCAGATTACTTAACAGATAAAGATGCATTACAAACAATGAAAAATAGGTAAATAATAAGGATCGATCTAATTCACACAATGAGTCACAATCAGGGGGTGAGCCAGTAATTTAACTTGGAATGTCCAATTCATTTTGCCACACTGCCATTTATAGGCAAACTTAAAAATTGTCAGCAACCTTTTCATAAAAATATGTTTACAAAGGATAGCAATGTACACTTTATACTGAACATTTAAAAATTTTATAAGAATATAAAAGAGTATGACATTTTTTAACACGGTGATGATTTATAGGTTTTAGAAGTATTGTTGCACTAATGTGTGATTCTCTTAGCTCAAAGAGTTTCTGACCAACTAACAAAAATTGGCAGATGCCTATGAAAATTAGTGAAATATTATTATATAAATAATGAACTATAAATCACCCACACAGCTCTTGTCACTTTGTCAAGTCAGAGAAAAGGCATCAGCATCATGTCGTAAATCAAACTGAAAAGTAACAGTTAAATGAGCACAGCAGGACACAAACAGCAACCAAAGAAGTAAATAAGGTTTTGCCCGAGGATGACAATTTGTACAGGATTGAACTCTAAAAACAATGTCTGCATTCAGAAAATGCGAGTTGTACTTTCTCATGCTGTCTGCACCTATTTGCAAGTGGGATTGGGCCTAGTGCAAAGAAACGAATCTCTTTACTTTTTATCTTAAACAGCAAATACGCCATGCAAATGTGTACATATATTATAATTAATAAAATTTCAGTCAGTCAGTCATATAGTTTATGTCATTATAATCATTCTCAAAAAGATTTACCAAGTAAATTGCAAAATTATAGTTCAAGAGGACTAAAGCAATAAGGCATATTTGTGAAAGGAAGAAATAAAAGGCAGTATGTGCCCTGGAAGAGTGGTAATATATATACAATGATAAAAGATTGAGAGACGTCCTAAAGGATAAGCAACCTGGCTCATCATCAGTTCAGATGTAAGCAATGATGCTGAAGCAGTCTCAAAAACAAAAAAGACACAGCACCAGAGAGAATATAAGGGAACGCTTATGCAGCTTTACGGCAATGAGGGCAGAGACATACATAGCGTTAGAAAACCGGGCTCAGAGGATATTCAATTTTGTGTGAGTTTGTGGAGATGTGGATTTTGGTTTGTTCCAATTATGGGGATGGTAATGTCCATCTCAAGTGCGGGTTATTTTAGCTTTCAGCAGCATGGCTTCTGAAAGTTTCTGTGTTTCTCTATTCCCTGCTAGGACACACTAAAAGAATAGATAAGAGATTCGGGGTAAAACTGTGACATAATAAGACGTGATTGAACGTTGTGGAAAGCCAATTAAGGAAAAAGAAAAACAAAATTTGGTAAGTGGAGTAAACAAGCCCATTCTTGCGTTTTCATTATTAAGGGCACAAGCATACAAAACTGAAACCAGAGTTCTAAATGCACTCGATGCTAGAATATGTGACAGGTTTCTCTCCTTGTCATAATCTGTGCTTAAGTGACGTGTCACCTAGCACAGTACTACTATGATTAGCTGATATTTCTGCCTTTGGCCAAATTCCAATCATGGAAGACTACATATTTGCTTCTTGGACTCAACTTCAAATTGCCCCAGGCAGGAGGAGAGACGGGTTACTCCTGTTGGCACATGCACAGAACAAGTTTTTTCAACGCAACAGAGGGAAAATGGCAAGAGGCATAATTTTCAGAATTGCAAATACCGATTAAAAAGAGAAAAACTGTGATTTTTTTTTTTTTTTGGTGTATGAAAGTCACGGCACCCCCTTCCAAGGCGGTTTTCCTCCTTTGCAATCAATGCTGCCAGTAAAGGGAGCAGCTCCTTGTGATTTTGAGCCAGGTAAATGTATCAGACATATTTACTACAATTTACATTTTTATCAATACACTCATCCATTAATTTGCCAAACCTGCTTAATACCTTGTCATGGAATCATGGAGAGCAGGACTGAGCACAAGACAAAACTACCTCTGGACACACTGCAGGGCACACTCTTATTCATTCGCTCCCACAGAGGCCATTCAGAGTAGCAGCTACTTCTAAGACGTGTAGACACTTTTGAGAATTCCATTCGTATTTAGGAGAACGTTCAAGCAAATTACCAGGTATTTCTGAAAAGACTTTTTTGGTGACAAGGTGTGCTAATACTTACATGTGAGGATTCTGAAACGAAACTCCTGCATTCAAAGTAAAGCTCGTCACTGGCTTAATTGGTGGATTGGCAAAATTTAACTTCAGTGCTTTGCGTTTACCTAGATCAAGAAAAAAATTTAAAAGAAATACAAAAAAGAAAGGAAAATTGAAGTTCACAAACCCTTTGGGAGTATTGGGAAAACAAGTTCAAAACAGTTGGATACAAACAAAAGTACAGTATGCAAACATATAACTAACTTTAGGGAGCTAGTGAGGTAAGAGGAACGAGGCATTGAACCACAGACTGGCAAAAAAAATGAATGAACAAGCAAGAAAAAGCCAAATGCTATCACTTTTCTATATATATTTATATATTAAAAGGCCTTCAAGGCATTTGCTCAGCGATAAATAATATTGTTCATTTCAATTATATTTTCCTTACAAACAGGTACATCCATAACATTGATTTCAGCTTACAAGTCCTGGAAAGAAATGCACATTGGAAGTTGATTCATTCACGATAATGGATCATCCTGAGCACTCTACGTCCTTCAAATCGGCAGAGTTTTAAATTACAGCAGATAATCAGGAGTATATGAACAAGACCAGATGAAAAAGAACATCCCAAAAACCGAACATCTATGAATATCACTAGATTTAGACTTTTATCAGAGAACAGAAAATCAATGCCTTACACAAGCAAGCACAAGTAGAGCCCTAACCCTAACCTTTTTTTTCTCGAAAATTAAGTTGTAAGCATTTCTAAACCTCTAAGAAACAAAATCACTTCAAACGCCACAATGTTGAAAAGCTGCAAGCACGCTGAAAAATAACTGCCTGTTGCTACAAGTATGAAGAAAATTTTAATAATCAGGTATTTTACAGAACAGATGTTCGAGCTACAGCTGAGTACTTACTTACTGACATGTTCATTCAGTTTACTGGAGGGTGAATAAACCTTCGCTTTTGCACACACACACACGGTACAGTTAATCATCAAGCTACACTTGGTTATAATACGCAGCAAAGATGATAATCTGAATGGTCAATGGATGTGGTGCCCGGCTAGAACTGATCACCAAACAATAGTTTAGTCTCTCACTGATAAAGAATAAAAGAACGTGATCTACAAGGAAACTCTCCTCCTACTGACATGGGTGTGCTTCACCTGCAGACCCACTTCCTCATTTTAAAGTGCTTCTGTACTTCCATTATGTTTCTTGAAGCACAAGTTCCACATAAAATCAAATTCCTATCCCCTGCTCACAACAGTCAGTCTCCACAATCCTCTTTGACCTACAGATAGATGGTGACTGTATTGTTGTAATTAATGAAGTTAGTTTTGTTCCTGACTTATGCCAAATCTGTTGATTGGCAAACTATTCTATAGGGTGGTCCAGATCTAATTATCTGTGTGCTTGAGTAAACCAAAAAGTTGCCTCAGACTTTCAGAATACGTACTAAAAAGGGAGAGGAACAGAATTTGGAGACAATCTGTCAACCTTGGTACACCCAGGTAAGCTGACAGAGTGAGAACAAGCATTTTGTAAGAACTGGGCTTTAGGGACCCAGCAACAGAAATCTTACTCTGCATTTGAAGCTTGCTGAAATATAACTCATGACCACTTCTAACTGGGGAAAAATATGGCTGCTGTGTTGGACTCTGGTATGTCATGACCCTAAATTGCATCAAGTGGGTTTAAGAATGTTATATTGATGCTTGATTTCTTTTCTTACATTAACTGCTTCCTGTGTGGAAATGTAACTGTTGCAATAGCAGAAGGACACTGTGGTGAAATATGTAAAGGAATCATGACAAAGATGATAGTCACAATCATTTTGGGCAAATTCAAGGCATATTTACTCTATTTTGTATAGTTTCTATAGTCGGCACATTATCACAAGGCTCTTCACCAAGTAAAACAAAATAGGTCTTTCTAAATTTGAACGACTGGCAAGTGCATACAAATTACAGCAGAGTATAACAACATAAATAAATAAGGATAAGTAGAGTAGTTAGCAATGATCCAAATTTTACACCAGATTTACCAGTATTGCCTATTAAAATTCAAGAAATCATGACTTGAATGTTTGTGTATGAATGCTGAAATGGTAAACTACCAGATAACTTCATAAATAAAATCATTTAAGAAAATACATAATGTAACAATGAAACAAAATTAGATAAAAACAAACCCTAAATGTTCATTTGTACAATTTCAACAGATCTGAGTACCCAGCAGATGGAGATTCAGCACTCCACTTATGACTAACATTCATTTAGGTTCCTCCTTAGGTTTGAACATGAAGCTCCATCACAGAAAACCTGGGAATTCATTTTCTCTCTCTTATGCTATCTTATGTTATTATGCAATACTTGTAACTAGCTACTTTATGATGCATCTCTTCTGGGACAAATGCAAGTGTGTGTTCCTTACACCGTGACTTCATGGTTACGGACTCAGAATGAAGAGATGACTGGTGGCTGGACTCCTTAGTTTGTTCAATTGTAATTTATCACGTATTGTGTATATATATTTTTTTACTTCTTTTGTAAAGCAGTTTTAATGATTTATTTTATGAAAGGCGCTTTATCAAAAGAAAGACTCACTGACTAAGGTAGTCCTGAGGTTATCACTGCTGTCTTACAGACCTGGTGTCCTGGGTTTAAATCCAGTAGGTCTTCGTTGATGGTGTAAAATTTGCACGTGTCCCCCATTTCACGCTGGATTTTTCTCCCACATCCCCCAAAACATGTAAAGTACATGTGGAGTTGTGTGTGAGAAGACCCTGAAAGAGAGTGGCGGTCTTTCCAGGACTATTTAGTAGTAGTAGTTTATTTATATAGCGCCCTTCACAGACAAAAGGTCACAGAGCGCTGAACAGCTAATACAGAACAAATACAAACAGTTGAAACAAAAACAATAAATAAACAAACTGGAACTATTCAGCACTGATTAAAAGCTTGCTTAAAAAGGAATGTATTTAGTTGTTTTTTAAAAGAATCAACAGACTCGACTCCACGCAGACCACAGGGCAGGCTATTCCACAGTTTTGGTGCCACAGACTGAAAGGCACGATCCCCACAGGTTTTCAGCCGAGTGCGTGGGATAACGAGAAGACCCTGTTGCCCAGATCTTAGAGTCCGGCAAGCTGTGTGGCGTTATTTACTGCTTTGTGTCTGATGTTGCTAGGACAGATTTTAAAACTAGTGCCATGTTTCAAAAATACATACATGTACAGTATGTATGAATGTTTGAGTGGTCCAAAATAAATAAATAAGTAAATCTATCCATTTTTTGCACAAATTGCAGAGTTACAGGGAGCATCAAGCATATCCAGATATTTTCTTAACAGTAATTCATCCCCTCTGCACCCTGTCTTTACCATCTTCTTCACAGTCCTGAACACACTCCCTTAACACATTTTTTCATTCTGTGACTAAATAAACGCTGCAGCTTCTGGTTTGTTGTGCCTTCACTTCTACTTTCCCAGCATTTCATGATTTCCCCTTTTAGATTACCTTTTAAGGACCTCCTTTTCTCCTCAGTTAACTTTAGCGCTGCACCACCACATCCCCTTGCATCTTAGCAGTACTTCTGACCAATAAATTCTGAACAATAACACCTATGACTGGCATTAGATGCCCACAAAGCTACATGCTCAGCATATTAAGTTCTCATACTCTCTTTATTTATGTATCCACACCTTTATGTTCACCACACACTTCCATATATTACTCCTTATTTCTCTGACAACAGGATCAGCAACCACCAAATGTAGTAATGCACACCTTTCTCCAGGTGACACCTTTACAATAATTCAGCCACCTTTTCTAACTATCAAGTTGTCAATCATGCAGTTGGGCCCAGCAGATTCAAGCTTCACTGTCTTGCCCTCTTCTTTTGCTAAAGTGGGTGTTGCAAACAATCATTTTTGTTCCCTCTAATGTTGGTTTCCTGTTACTCTCAAACAAGAATCCCACAAGAAACTCCCATTGCTAAAGGCTTAAAACCATAAATAAACTGGCTGTGAATGGAATCAGAAATGAATTTTTGCAAGTGATACTTTATGTTTTGTCACAACGTTTTAAATATTTTTAATGTACCTATGTAATTCACCTAATTCATTATTGCATACATCAACACATAATTTATGGATAGGAACATTTTTGATTAAGTTTTCCAAAGTGAAAATCTAGAACTATAGAAGGGGGTCACAAACTTTCAAAGAGAAATGTAATTAACAAGAAGTCTGTCATAAAATGAATGAGACTAATAAAATTCTATTGTAAAACCTAATACACATTACTGTAAAAGTCAATTCTGACACCCCAGATGCATTCACTTCTCTCCAGTGAAGTTCTTCCATACATCGGTTACATCTCTTTGGAGATTTTCAATCAGTTGCATTAGTTTCGTGACTGATCTGTGACTATAGGTCTGCAAGTTGCTGGTTACTACTTGAAATGTGAGAAGAGCTACTGAAAAGTGAGCCGCTGATGTGTGCCAGTAAATTACAGCTTTAAACTGCCACTGTATACTCGTGAGGATGACCAGTCAGTTTCTTGGTTCATAGCCTTCTCATGTAACAGTTCCAGGTTTCAGAAGTATCATGGAGCAGAAGGTGTCATAAGTTAATTAAAGGTGAACCATATCCCAAATATCAGAAAAGCTGACCTGAAACTTCAATCTCAATATTCACATGTATTCAGGACTTTAAAATAAATGTCTAATACTTTTAACAATTTCCTCCTTGCACTGGATGAGGAGTATATCCAGTTTGGTTTAGAGTCAGTCAAAAGTCCAAAAACATTTCAAATAGCAAAACAAAACATTTTGTAGTGGTTTGTAAAAGTGATCAAGCTAGAGATAACACCGTGTTCTTCGTTTCGTCTGTCGTGAAATTTAGCATGCTCAACCCCATACTTTTACAGATTTAATTAAATTAGTTGGAGAGCTAGAATCCCACCAGTCTACATCCTCAACTGCAAAATTACCAAGTGGAGTTCCCCAGGATATCAACTTGGACTTTCTTTCACACGCATTGCCTTTTATGCATGCAGAACCACAAAACCTAGACAATTCAGAACTGCCAATTAACCAAATCAACACAACTTTGGAGTTGTTCAAAGAATACTGGAGTACATGCTGGAAAATCTGCTCAAGCACAAAGAAAATGGGCAAACTCCCCATGGACAACGATCGGGCACTGGTTCTGAACAGGACACTGGACAGTGAGATCACAAAGCAAGTCTCTGTGCCACCTTATGGTATTTATTATTTACATATTGAAGTCCATAAGCCAATAGCTACAGGCTGTGTAACACAAATAATCAATATTTATAGCTTTAACATTCTAACTAAATGTAGTCTAAGAAACCATTTAACCTAGTTGATTGTAATACATCCATGAAAGCATTTAGAAGCCCATAATTCTTGTCATGGAAAATGAAGCAGTTTTTATTTTCAGCCACACTATAGGAAAAAGGCTAGTGTACAACTAGTGCGCCATTTTCTCCAGTATTATTACAAAGGGGAACTACTTTGAAAAAAAAAAAAATTCTTGCACAATCCCTATTTTTCTGTTACATTTGAAACCCGTCAATTGATTGATTGATAGATAGATAGATAGATAGATAGATAGATAGATAGATAGATAGATACTTTATTAATCCCAAGGGGAAATTCACAGTTAATGTCACACAGGGGATTTTATTGACAGATGGGGTTATGTCACAAATTAACTGTACTTTGAATTATACCCTGTTTAATAATATATTGCCATTTGTTAGTTATTAAACCAGTATAGAAGGGGTGGATGAAAAAAAATCAATATAATCTGACTGGCATTAACCATGGCACTCAAAAATAACAAGTTCTCCAACCACTTTTTAACCCGCTTATCTAATGCAGAGTTGCGGGGAAGCTGGAGCCTAGCATAGGGCATAAGGCAGGAACAACCCCCGGACAGAGCACCCTTCCATGGTAATTTTTAACATATTATTGATTTTCAAAATAGTTAACTTATTAAAAGTTTTATTTAAAATTGTACCTGACTTCTGATCACTCCCCTAGCTGTGATAAAATGTTATGCAGGAAATCAACAGAGCATCATAAATGTTGAAAAAAGTTCAACTGTAAAACAACTTCTAATGACATGACTCTGCAAACATACCAATTAAAACTTCAAATCAGAACAAGTTGGGACAGTATGGAAAATGCAAATCAGAGAGAAATGCAGTGACTGTTAATTTTACTTCCACTTTCATTTCATAGCAGACAGTATAAACACAAGATATTTCATGTTTTGACTGGGCAACTTCTTTTCCTTTGTCAATATACAAGGGACATTCAAAAAGTTTCTGCGCATTTATATTTTCGTTGGAAATAGTGAAGGCGGGAGGGAGGAGTAGTAATTGGTTGTGTCTGAGAGGGTCATGTGACTAGTCCTGTCAGGCAAGCCGACTGCCCTTGCAGTTTAGTGTAAGAGTTGTCACCTTGTGGTGAAGAAGGCTGTGAAACTTATAAATTGTACCAAAGAGGAACAGCGTTCTGTCATACGATTTTTTTGTGGGCAGAAGGTATGCCGGGAGCACAAATTCATCTCTGCGTGTGTGCTCAGTATGGGGATAAAGTTCTCTCTCGTAGAGTCATCTATGAGTGGATTGAAATGTTCAAAAATGGCCATACTAGTGTGACAGATGCGGAGCGCTCCAGATGTCCAGCTACAGCCACAACCATGAGGAATGAAGAAAGAACCCTGGAACTGATTTGCAAAATTTTGCTGATGGCATTAAAATGTTGGTACGACGTTGGGAAAATTGCATCGCAAAGGAAGATGACTCTGTAGATAAGTGATGTCATTTATTTTTGAAATATTCTTAATCAATAAGAGTTAAAAAAAAGTAAGAAAACTTTTTGAACGTCCCTTATACATCCATTACTACATTTCAGGCTTGCGACACACTCTAAAAAATTAGGGCCAGTAATGAGGTAAAATAATGATGTGATTTCAAATTGGGCGATGTCAACAGGTGACTCTAATTATGATTTTGTACAAAAGCAGTATCCACGAAAGGCTGAATGGGATTTGCATATTTCTCCCTCTACTGTGTATGATATCATTAAACAATTCAAGGAATTTGGAGGAATTTCAATGCATAAAGGGCAAAGGCACGAGCTTAAGATGAACAGCCGTGATCTCTGATCCCTCAGACGGCACTGCATAGATAGATAGCTGATAGAATCACATGGGATTACAAGGCCTGATTCCTTTAGCAAGCCTTTGTCAAGCACTACATTACAGAGTTACATTCAGAAATGCCACCTAAAACTTTACAGGCAAAAAATGAAGCCTTATGTTAACCATGTCCAAAAGCGGTACTGACTTCTCTGGGCTCTGAGGCATCGAGATGGACCATTACATAGCAGTGGAAACACATACTGTGGTCAGATCATTCAGTGTTTCAGATCTTTTTTGGAAGAAATGGACAGCGTGTGTTCTTGACCAAAGACAAAAAGGATCATCCTTTATCAGAAGCAAGTCCAAAACCCAGGGTCTGTCACGGTATGGGGTTGTTTCAGCGCACTTGGCAAAGGTCATTTATACTTATGAGATGGCAGCATTAATGCCGAAAAGTATATTGAGATTTTAGAGCAACATATGCTGACTTCAGGAATGACATCTTTTCCAGTAATGTTGATGCATTTTTCAACAAGACAATGCAAAACCAAACTCTGCACACATTACATGCAGAAGAAGAGGGGTACTGGTACTGGACTGGCCCACCTGCAGTCCTCACCTGTTCCTAATAGAGAATGTGTGGAGAATTTTGAAATGAAAAATGCAACAACAACGACTACATACTATTGCAGAGCTCAATACGCATCTGAAGGAAGAAATTGCGCATTTATGCTTCATCACTTGGTATCTTCAGTGTCAAAATGTCTTTTAAGTGTTGTGACAAGGAATGGCGACATTACAGTGGTGAATGCTTTACTGGTCCAACTTTTTTTGAAATATGTTGCAAGCCTGAAATGCAGGAATGGATGTATGCAGGTAAAATTCCTTTATAACGAATATCTTTACAACGAAATTTTCATTACAACAAAGTATTTTTATGGTCCCGACTGTTTCCCCATATGACGCGAGTCTATAGAAATCTCGTTACTACGAAGTACATTCAGCAGATACTTTCATTTCATTTTAACGAAGTGCCCAAAAGACCTTGAAATGCCTGAATGAATCATCCGCAGTGCAGTTAGTTCTGTGGCCGCAACTCAGTTGTGCACAATGATCACCAAACAGAAACATTGTCATTTTATTTTTTCTTTCTTCGAACTTTCCTCGTACTGTTTTTTTTTTTTTTTTGCCCTTTTTGTTTCCAGCGGTTTTCAGTGATACCTTTTGCTTATTGCTCATCAACATTTAAAAAAACATCCATTGGTATTTAACTCATTGTCACTCTCCTATAGAAATGACAGACATGAAAAAACGATAACAGTTCATATTAGAAAAATTTTATTTTTACATTTTTGCAGCTCTCGATTGCGGAAAAAAAAAAAAAAAGACGTTGCCAGTGAATTCGGAATTTCTGTCAACTTTCCTGAAAGACCGAGCAAAAAAAGAAAAAAAATCTCAAGTTGCAAACATATGTGAACTGCTGCATTTGAAGACGTAGAAAAAGCAGTTTTTATGTGGTTCAGAGATGCTCGTTCAAGAAACATTCCTATTAATGCGGCACTGATTCAAGAAAATGTCAGGTTTGTAAACTCTCTTGGGACCTCCCCTAACTGGACGACACGCCGAAGAACACCGCGAAGTTCGATCTCCGCGTCTATGGAAGACTGGTTATCTGTTGCCGGGGCAACAGCTGGCTCAAAGATATTCTGTGTCTCCCCCCAAAGCAAACAGAAAAGATATCGATGGGCGATGCAGCCTGACTGCTGTGTCTGTGTATAGCACAGTGGCAGATCACGCTACAATAAATAAGTGTGCCATTCCTGTTTCAAGCTGAATAAAGTTGGTTTTCCTAAAGTACTGAGACTCGGCCTCGTGTTTTGGGGTGCAAGAAAGGGACTTGTAGTGCGGCCCCGATCTTTTATGATTTGCTTCTGTGTCACTTCACTGCAGCGCTATGAGCCTGTTTTTGCCCTGCCCTGGCAACGGACAAACAATCTTCCACAGACGCTGCAATCGTGCTTCGGGAAAGTGTATTATCGTAAGGAAATGCTGAGAAAAATTCTCGTCAGCATAACTTGTAGGCAGGAGGAAATTAAAATTAACACAAAAGAAGCTACTGAAATGATTGCAAATGCCTGGGCGCAAGATAAAGAAAGCACTATAGTAGCAAATACAGAATCTCATTACAAAGAAATTTTCGTTATAACGAAATATTTTTTAGGTCCCTAGGAGTTTGTTGTAATGGAGTTTTACCTGTATTAACAAATGAAATGAGGTTGACCAACCAAAACATGAAATATCTTGGGCTCATACTGTCTGCTGTGAAATAAAAGTCAAAGTAAAATTAAGACTCGTTGCATGTTCCTTATTGGCATTTTCCATACCATCCTGACATTTTCTGATTTGATAGATGCATTGAAAATATAAAATTCGCAGAATTTGAGCAATTCTTTTTACGAAGCACAAACCTTTATTAGTAAACATGTCATGCTATAATGTTTACACATTACAAAATCTCAAAATCTGGTTAATCAAATTCCACGTAGCTTGGTAAAAAGTTGCAGATGAGAAAAAAGAAGAAGTTTGTGAACCATCTGGAATTTTCTGTACTCTCACACAAATAGTCAGAGTGGCCTGAATTTCACTGAATTCATAATCGCAAATTAAGACAGTCTGGTTAAAAATTGCCACTCACTAAATTGTACATTGTTGTATTATTATGGAAAAAAAAACTTTTAATTAACCTTATGTAAACCCTTAGATTTAGTGCCTGGTGGACCCCCCCTTTACTAGTAATAACCTCACTGCTGCTAATCAGACTTGTTCAGTGTTTAGAGGTATTCTGGCCAAATTCTCTTTACAGAACTCTGCCAGGTCACTTATTTTTCTGGGGTGTCTGTGAATGACTTACATCTGATTGTACCACAGCATTTCAATATGGCCGAGCTCAGGACTGTTACATGGCTATTCCAAAATGCAGCACTCTGAATAACCAAACGTCTTCTGACCTTCAGAGCACAGAAAGATGTCCTGATATTTTTATTGGAATTTCTTAAGCCAACATGAAACTAATTGCTTTCTCAAAGCTGCAAGTTGTCCAGGCCCTTTGTCACTGAAGCATCTTCTTGCTATGATCCTCCACTGTGTTTCACAGTTGGTAGTTTTTGAGGTTTTGGTTTTTGTATGAAGTGTTTTGTTTTCTCCAAACATAATGATGCCACAATGTTCAACTTTTGGCTCATTTCTAGTGGGGAAATAAATGGAAGCTAATAAAGTTTTAAGAAGATATCAGACACTGTATTCAAAAAGGATGTCACCAAAGAACCCTTAGGTGTGCCAAAAACTTTAGCAATTGTTCATATTTTTGCAGGGTGCTCACTTCGACTGTGCCGATTTTCTTCTGTTAGTGCCTGACTGCAAATGCATTTGTAGCCCTTTCCAGTATTAGAAGTGTTCATATCTCTTCTTTCTGTAGTGCTTTGAAATTCCTGGTGCGAGGAGCAGGGAAATGTCAGTCAGTCATTTCCCAACCCGCTATATCCTAACACAGGGTCACGGGGGTCTGCTGGAGCCAATCCTAGCCAACACAGGATGCAAGGCAGGAAGAAATCCCTGGGCAGGCCGCCAGCCCACTGCAGGGCACACACACACACCCACACACACTAGGGACAAGTTAGGATGGCCAATGCACCTAACCTGCATGTCTTTGGACTGTGGGAGGAAACCGGAGAAGCCAAACTGGGGAGCACATGCAAACTCCACGCAGGGAGGACCTGGGAAGCGAACCCAGGTCTCCTTACCGCGAGGAAGCAGCGTTACCACTGCTCCACCGTGCCGCCCGCAGGGAAATGTTTTGAGCCAAATCTCAACGAATGAACAACCTGAAACATATATATACTGTATACTTTCACAGGCTTTCTTCCATCCTTGACCTTGAACATTTAAATGGCATGTTCAGTAAAGCTATGGTGGTATACAATTCTGTAGTGCAATTTGTTTAAACAGACTGTTTTCAAATGTTATTATAACCGGATTACATTTTTGAAACTATTCATGCAAGGATTCAGAATGTCACAACCATAGACAGAGCTGGTGAGGACTTTTTTTTTTTTAAATATTGACATGACAAATATTCTCTGAATAATAGACACTGCAAAGAAACAAAGACAAATCTTGAGCCAGACATTAACAATTAGTATATGAAGACATACAAATAACCATCAGACAGAGCTTCCATTTGCTTTCATGAAAGCAAACATGAAATTTTGATGAGTAAATTCTGCTAAAATCAGGACCAACACATAAAAAAAAGAGAACATATATTCAAGTTCATTTACAGGCTGCTCCAGCCAAATATTAAAACAACACACACCAAATGGGCAGCCTCACTGCAGATCGGATTGAATAGAAATGGGTAAATGGAAGCTCTTACCACCACTACACCACCGCCACCACTGTACGTTGAGTTAGTTAGGACCAGTGGAAAGATTCCCCATACCAGACTGAAACAAAGGGGTTTTGTGTAGACTATAAAACAGAGAGCTTACTTTGTGCATTTCCAGTGAAGTTTATCTGAAGCCCTACAGTAGAAAAAGAAGACAGCATTTACTTGTTTGTTTACTTGCTTGCTTTCCCTCCCAAACAAACTTCTGCAGTTGCAAAAAAACAAAACAGTCACAGGCGTTTATTTCATTTAGAGGATACCAGAACTATACAGTGTGTATTTGGGGTGCAGGATGCACTAAAGATAACTGGGCTGTCCAGAAACTACCATTGTTTCATGCTATGCGTAAGTTGTAGTGTTATGGGTGTCTTTGTAATTTAGTCGACATCTAGTCTGGCTAAATCTGGCCTCCAACCTTAGGTCTTGCTAAGTAAAATACTGAAGACACTGCAAGATGGCATATGAAATCTGGAATTTTTTTATCTACACTATCAGTCAAAACTTTTAGAGTACCTCTGTTTTTCCAGTTTTTCTTCAAATGTAATCAGTTGAAATGCAATGACCTAAAATGGTGAAAAGGTAAGCAGTAAACTGTCAAGAGGTTTACATTTAAAGTTTAGCTTAGCAATTACAGAAAAGAAAAGTAAATTTCAGAATATTACAAATAGGCCTTCTTCAGGGAAAGGCAAGTGTCGATGTCTACTGTGAAGAGGAGACTTTGTCCCATCAGCGGTAGTCCCCAGCCTGTATTTCAAGGCCCCATTTTTTCCTTTAAGGAATGGCTTTCTTACTGCCACTTGCCCCGTCAACCCTGCAGCACAAAGTCTCCTCTTCACGGATGAAACCGACACTTGCTTTTTTTAAACCACTGTTAAGCTGTTGTGCTGTGACGTGCCTGTTATCATGCAAGCTGGTGACCCTCAGAAACTTGTCTTCTAATTGGGTGGTTACTTTGGGTCTGCCAGATTTTCCTCCTATCAGAGTTTCTTCCAGTTTCCAATTGCCTTTGGATTGTGTTGGGCACCACTGTACTCACTGACACTTTGATTGATTTATTTACGTGTTTATTTTTTGGCAATTTCTCTAAAAGAAAGGCCTACAATTCAAAGGGTAGTAATGCTCTGTCTCATTTCATTTGGCAATTGTGGTTTTCTTGCCGTTATCACTGGAGTAATGTCCAAGTAGTACTTCAGAGGGTTTAGTAACACAGTCTGTTCCAACTCTGCTTTAAGACAGACAGAGGCTTTTTAAGTAATCAGTGGAAGTTGGGACACCTGAGCAAATTGTTTGCTTCAACTTGCAAGGCTTAATTTACTTAAACTGCTGAAGAACATCTGTAGGTTGTAACGTATTAGTTGTTCCCTGAAGAAAGCCCATTTGTAAATTTATGATATCTCTTTTTGTTTCAGTTTTTGCTAACCTAAATTTTTAATTTAAACCACTGGCAGTTCTGCTTACCTTTTCACCATTTTAGGTCATTTATGTCAAATTATTAAATTTTGAAGAAAAACTGGAAAACCTGAGGTGTTCCAAATCTTTTTACTGATAGTGTATGTATAAATATTTTGTTCCATTTCAGAAATGCATATTAGGGAAGTGATTCTTATAAAGCATCCTACACATTTCAAATGTATTTGTTAAATGTGACCCACCTGTTGGTACCCTGTAAAGACAAGTTCTCCAATATCACAAACACTTAGGTTAAGTTGCATTATTATTATGAATGTCACTTCTTTGTTTATCTTAACATTGTTATTTTAGAGACAAACATTTCAGCCCACATACACTAAAGAGTGAAAATGAATATACATTTGCTTCACTAGACAAAGTGTATTGATTAACAACCAGAAACCTTCATTAATCAACCACATCCCAATTTTCCAACAGGAAATCATCAAACTTGTTATCAGGGCAAACTTGCAAGAAAACAAATGAGTACTTTAAGGCATCAGGGAGAATGTGAGCACCACAGGGCACACCTGTTAGAGCCACCAGTTAATCTACCGTATGGCAAGCTTTTCAACAGTGGCAGGAACCTACATCAAGCCTACAAAAAGCATACACATCCTACAGAAATGTTGTTCAACATAACACCCACTTTAAATATTTTTATTTTCCTTTTTTAAAATATTTTATTAAGGGCTTAATTACAATACATACATCACGGGTGAATAAGTCAAATAGTCTACATCTTTAGAAATAATTCCAACTCAATATTGTACTACAAGATTAAACCAACCTTACGGAAACAACTATCATCTGTTCTTGAATTATGAACCAAAACCAACATCCTTTCAAATAAAATAACTGCTTAACCCAGTCTAAACTACCCTGGCAATATACTTGAAGACCATTACCGTATATACCTACGTATAAGTCGGGTCTTGTAACCTGAAAAATCGATTATAAAATCTGACCCCGACTTATATACCCTTTCAAAAATGTGACACTTAAATTTTATTTATTTATTTTTTTGCATCTTCTTGCCTCCTCCAATCTCGGATCAGTTTCTCAGACGAATCGAATTTTGTTGCAGCAGCGCAGCTACCAATTTCGACAATTAATTTAAAACCAGCTTCATATTTTCTTCTGATCGAATGCTCCATTGTAGATAAGGGATGCTCTTATGATAAAGGCTTATGAGGGTGCGAGATACAAAAACACAAATCAATGCAAACATCTCTTCTGAATAGCTTGGGTATTACCATGTGGTCACGTAGGAACAATACATAGAAAAAAAGGCAGCGTGCTCTGTAGTTACTCTCTGAGGTGGGCATTATAGCATTTCAAAATCTCTTGGACCAATAGTGTGAGTTTTCCACATTTAACCGAAACAACCGACATTATAAAATACCAGAAATTATACGGTAAAATCAAGTCTCGACTTATCTGCGGAAGAACTTATCTGTGAGTATTTACGGTATTTAAAGTCTTTTCATAATGGAATTAAAAAAATACGGATGCTGGCTGCAATTTTAGGAAATTTAATGCAACAGGTCAAAATCTTCTTCCCTGCAAAAGTACAATGGCTCTAAATGATTGATGTTAGCATCCAAAAAGCTCATTCAGCCATCTTAAATGTCTACGTAAGCCATCGTTTATTTAAGTTCTCTATGTGCAAGAAAAAAACAAAAATCACATGAGTCATCATCTTTGAATACAAACAGCTTTCCTTACCAAAGGTCATAATATTAAAATTAATGGACTGCACAGTACTGCTTCATAGCATTATTAGAGTTGTGTAACATCCAAGTTTTCATATTGACTATACTGTAAAGTTTCATGCCTTGTCAAAGCCATCTATTCAGTTATTTAACATACAGTAGGTGCCAATCCTAGATTAAACAAGATCATCACAGGGCATACTCACCAACAAAAGGACAATTTAGAGTTGTCAATCAACCTGACCTCCATATCTCTAGTATGTTGGTGGAAACCCAAACAACCTGAAGAATGTGTAAATGTCACTGATATAGTGCCCAGGCACTGACTGCAACACACAGCACTGACTGCAACACACAGCACTGGAGCTGTAGTGGTATCTGTGCAAACCATCCGGATTTTAGTATGCTTTTTGAAAATATTGCTACTGCCAATAATGTCAAAATCTTGACCATGATCTATATGGCATGTTGCTTTCACATGACACAATATTTCCATATCCCAATGATTCACTGGTTTCACGGTGCCACTATAATCCTCTCCATCTGTAATGTACTAATGATGAATGGGAGAGCAGTTTAACAACAGAATTACACTCAAGACTAAAGTATTTTGGCACAAAACACCGTATATTTAAGCACAAAAAAATTTTCCTCTATTATTACTCAAAAAATTTGTGAAGAGCTTATTATATCCCCATATGTAAATACAATACAATTTATTTTTGTAGAGCCCAAAATCACACAAGTTGTGCCACAATGGGCTTTAACAGGCCCTGGCTTTTGACAGCTCCTCAGCCTTGACTCTCTTAGAAGACAAGGAAAAACTCCCAAAAAAACAAAAAAAAAAACCTTGTAGGGAGAAAAAAATTTAACATTGGGAAAGGCAGTTTAAAGAGAGACCCCTTTCCAGGTAGGTTGGGCATACAGTAGGTGTCAAAAAAAAAAAAAAAATGGGGTAAATACAATACGATACACAGAACAGAACACAAGTAACCCTCAATACAATATAATAGTGCAATAGAAATATTACAAGTGCAGAGCAGAATTCAACAGTAGATGATATCACATAATGCGATTTGTTCAGACTCCTGAAGACCTCGGACATAAAGTTGCTTCCCCCTGAATCTCCACAGAGGAGTCACTCATACTCTCCAGCCAAGCTGCTTGCATGACTTGACTCACAATCTTCTCTTTCACTGTTCATTAGTAGTCAGATAAGTCAGATTAGAAGTTAGATATTAATTAAAAAAAAAAAAAAACAAATCTCTGTTCAAGTAGTGCCAACAGAAAACCACATGATTTTGAATCAGAGGTCACGTCAACCTCAATGACTACAGTTGCAGGATTTTGTTGCCTTGAGGACGACAAATTACATGACTACGAATCCCAGAGGGTGAAGGATTACAAGAGTGCCTCGCAACTTTTCAGTACAGTTTCGAAGTTCTACAGTATCGTACGTTTGCTGCAGTTTGACAGCTAATTAAAATGCTGCCGGACAGTGCCGGTGCCCGTACAAATGTTTTGCAGGTTTGGGGAGTTCAGCTACAGTCATGGACTGTATTTATCCTTTTTCCATTAAAATCTTTCTGTATACCTTGTCCAAAATACTTGCTTTTCTTCTTTCCTTGCCGACACATTGTATGCAGACTGGTATGACCAAGTCAATGGGGATGTCAAACCACACAACTGCCCCAGCGCCCTTGAATTATGCAATTGGAGGCTACAGCTGAAAATCACTAGAAAAGTTGTGAAATGTGATGGGGGGGGTTAAAGCATTAATAATTATAAAGTTAAAAAGAAGGTACTGAGTCCACAATACGCTGGATTTTTAAATATTTTCATTTGGAACATTCAAACAAAATATATAAAAACAGCACACCTGATGACGGCTACATAGCCAAAACATTATGCCTATTGCCTTCTTTCCTTTTCCTAAATAAAAATATGTGCATGCATTTTACCTGGGCAGTGCAACATCTGTCTGTTTTTAATCCTTTTATTTAAGCACAACTCAACCAAACAAATGAAAACAGTCTAAAAAGTATGCTCTAAAAACAATCCATAAAGCTCTGCACTTAACCCACTTCCAAAAAATTCAGATTATGTTATATAAGAATATCAAAGACATATGCTACCAGTGGAAGAGAAACTTACATAAACTTCTCTGACTCGGAATGCTGTTCAAATGTGCCTCTCTAGCATATCCACACGGGTGAAAGACATCAAAGGAGCTAAAACGACACGCTGCCCTTCAGTGTTCTGACACGGCTCTGATTTTACTTCATGCTTGGGTTGCTGCACAAATTTAAAGAAATTACAAGAGGCAAATGTATCTTATAAGATAAGGAAGATACAAAAAGAAGTTAAAAAAAAAATAAAATAAAAGATTCAATCACCTACTTGGTATCAATTGAAGAAAATGAACAAGACAACCGATTATAAAGGGCCATTATAAAAACTAAAGCCTAATAATTTACATTGCAAGTCTTCTATCAAAAAGGAAAGACTAAATAGAATGTAATGCTGACATCCTAATCTTACACCAAAATTTGAATCAGTGCTATCAGGAGACACGTTAAATTAGACAGAGAGCTATGCCTTCTTTGGATTTTACTCATCTTGAATGCAGTGATCTCATCGAAAGAAAGTGTCACCAAGCTGATGCTCTTTGTTTACAGTGGTTAGAGCTTCCTGAGGGATACTATCATTGGTATTATTTTCCAAGAAGTGTAGCCTACTGTTGTTTAGAGACTGCAACGCAAGTCTACAGCAAAATTCTAAAGAACAGTGGATGAAGAAACCCTTTTACAGAGCATAAACAATTCAAAAATAAGGTTATGAGCACCTGATTACAAAACACTGATCAAACACTAACATGTAGATTAAATAATGCAACTGACAAGATAATTAACTAGCATGTGATGTGTTGTGTAAATTCAGTGAAGATATCAGAGCATCTTTAAAAGGTTAATGAGAGCAATTTCACTTATAGGCACCTTCTCATTAACATGATTACTCACAAAGACGCACTATCACTATGGAAGCCAATTAGGAGGCATTCACCGAGCCATCTATTTTATGAACCTGCAGATCTAGTTGAACAGGCAGGCAACATTTCTAGACGGGGATGCTGTGGAAGAAGCACTGGTGAAAAATCACACACAAATTGCAGGAACTTAAGAAAGTGGAATCAACACACTTGTGAGTGGAGTGGGATTCAAGCCAATGCCCTTCGAAGCACTAACTACTGTGCCACTTCCTAGCAAACATACGAAAATTCATACATTCTCATACTTCTCCATTCACTGACATAGATTGTTGTGTTGGTATGTTAGGGCTGAGGGTAGAGTCGATCCTGGCAACACCAGAAGCGAAAAAGAAAGAAACAACTCTTGACATGGAGCCAATTCATTGCAGGGCATGAAGCAAACATGTACAAGTAATAAATTAATTGAAGAAGTGGATCATAAATATTTTCGTAAACATTATATTAATTTGCTTTGGTAGAGATCATATACTTCTAAATGATCAAAAACCATGAACCGTTCAGTCAAGGACTGTCCAAAAACTCAAGTGTCTTTTTTTTTTAAGAATGCCAGAATACTGCTGAACTGTGATTTATAACACCCAAAGGGTGCCCCTCTCAACTAAATATTCCCCTGGAGACTTAACATCCAACTACATCATCACACAATTTCCAGCTTAACCTGCTTGATGTATGCCATCATGGCTGACCTCTCTGTAAATGCTACAGAAACACTGCTGTTCCACTGCTAAATTGCACAACTGCTATAAAGAACTGTCAATGTATGTGGCTTTGTATATTTGGTCAAAAGACACTTAACATCATTAATAAGTTCAGTACTTTGAGAAGGAGGGGGTATGGGGGGTGTGCAGGAATGATGTCCCTGTTATGGACTGGCACCTCTACCAGTGTTGGGTCCTGCCTGGTGCCTGATGCTGCCAGGATAGACATCAGTCCTACATGACCGTGAAATCAGACGAGAGGGTTTTAAATTAGTATGTTAATGTTTCAATGGGGGAAAGAAAATTTTACTTGTGTGTACATACTGCATGGTGTTGGTGATAAACTCACTGTCTTCTGCTCCCCATTTCACAGCTATGCTTATTTATGTGATCCAAAAAAAAAAAAAAAAAAACTGGACATTTTGACTCTAAGAATTCTCTTTCCACTCATCAGGAGGCAGTTAGTCCTTTAGAAGGCATTGATTACAAAGCCTCCAATTGCCATCCCTCTTTTCCACTGCAAAATGTTGAAGAGAGGGGCATCCACTAACATCCTCACCTCGAGCATGCTGGGTCAGTCCTAGTTTGTCTTTCTGCTCGTCTAAAAGCAGTCAGTGAGAGATTTTTTTTTTTTTTTTAAAAAGATGCTGGCTAAGCAGACGCTTACTGCCTGAGGACAGAGACAATGAATCATACTCTAAAAATTTGTATTCTAATTAGCCTATGCTTTAACTCTACATTTTAAGAAAGCAGCTTATAATTAGCTAAAATTTAGAGACCAGTAGAATATATGACAAGTTCATTGTTTTCCTTGTGCTAAAACATTTGTCTGACAGACATGGAAAGTGTCACAGAACATTAGAACAGAAAATGGCTTGGATGTCTTATGAATATGCAGTTGCCGCTTCAGGAAAAAAAAATGGTATCGAACGCATTTAGTTGCATCTGCTTCAGGTCAACATGCATAAAACTTTTTGAATTAAGTAAAATGCTAAAACATACAGCAAAAAGGAAATGAAATACAAGTCAACTACAGCCAACACCACCTGCTTAACAGAGTAATGCATCACTGCACATTGAAGCCTTCTTAGGCAGTCCATGTTGGAAGCAGAGGTCTAAATGCAAGTTTCACTGTCTTTTTATAGCCTGTCATGACATTGCATGAATTCAGCGGCATACATATTTATACAGTAACGCCTGCTGACATGTAGATTAGTTACATAATGTCTAGTCAGAAATAAAATACGTGAATGACCTAAAAGAAATGTACACACCTTAATGTATACAGTATATGTCAGGGCTTACAAAACAAAGTTTCATGGACAGAGGTTGATCTGTTTTGAATTTATTCCATTTTTAGAATTTTTTAATACAAGCAAATGCAATAATAAAAACATTTTAAAAACCCAACACTTTACACATTACGTTCTGCAAAATAAGAATTCCACCTTCAGCTGTAGTGCTAAAGTGAAATAGCAGCAGATGCCGTCAACGTGGACGCTATATGTTGTACTTAAGCAGCAGTGCTCCATTATTGTTTGCTCTTGAGCAGGGGTCCTCAGTCCCAGTCCTGGCGGGCCATAGTGGCTGCAGGTTTTTGTTCTAACCCGACTGCATAATTAAAAAGCAATTATTGCCAATAATTTTCAATTCCATGGCTTGTTTGTGGTTTGACTCTGCTATGTCAGCTCATTCTCATATCCTTGATTTTCTTCCTATTTCTAAGGATCTCATCCAAATGATCTGAAGGCCAAAATGGAGGAGTAATTCTCAGTCCTTCACATTTTTTCTCTTCACTTTCCTTCCAAGTATTTAATTAAACCCAATAGTGCATGAGAAATGGTAACAAGTGGAGAAATGCTGGTCTCTTTTGTCACTTGCATGGTATTGCTAATTATGAGCAATTAAAAAACAAGAATACAGCTGTTTACGACTAAAATAAGCAATAAGGGTTAAAAATCTTACAAGTAAAGTGAAGCAGAAGTGTTACTTGAGCAATAAGGGCTTCTTATTAAGCAACTGGGTTGGAGCAAAAACCTGCAGCCACTGCGGCCCTCCAGGACCGTGATTGAGGGACGGGACGGGACGGGACCCAACCCCCGAGGGTGTAAGGGAAACACATAATTAAGCACCTTTTTTACACAAGAGCATCTTATATTTATTTACAGTTATAGCCACCTTTTGGGACGCTGGGTTAAGATTAAAACGAAGACTACCTTTCACCCTGCACTCCCGCCTTAGGGTTTTAGTGCATTGTCGGAGATGGCTGGGGTGGCGACCTGGCCGGGATGCCTAGGAAGACCGGAGGAGGGCTTACGCTTTCCCCAGACCATGTGGGGGTGACCACCCTGGTTCCTTTGGAGCCCTGGACCTCAGCACTTCCGGCAACCTTCTACCGACACGCCCCAGTGTGGCGGAACACACCTGGAGCACATCCGGGTGCTTATAAAAACGAGGGCAAGAGTCTGGAGTGGAGTAAGACGGAGCTCAGGAGGAGAGACAAGGAGGCGGCCTGATGAGAAAGGCATTTGAGTTGTGGCCAGGACTTGTGGGCTTTGTGGTCCACTTAATTGTAAATATGGTTCTTAATAAACGTGTGTTGGGTGAGTTGAACGTGTCCGGGCCAGTCTCCACAGCATTTACACTTGTAATAATGCATCTTGAATGAAAAAACATGATTTGCATAAAGGCCCAAAAAGAACACAACTAGCTTTGCATTCCGAGCTTTCAATTGAAGAAAATCCAGATGCTCACTAATTTTTGTCCTATAAGCTATTTTTGCCCAGATGCACGGATATTAAAATGGCAGTAAGAACTACGAAATGGCTACAATCTGAAGAATTGGGACATTTATAAAAGAAAAAGAAACAACAGTGTTGATTGAATACAATGATACCTTTAAACTCCTGCTGATACTGAAAACTTAAGCAGGCAGCACTGCAGACTTTTAACCATAAACCATACAACCGAGGCGCATCATAACCCCTCAACAGAAAACACACTGGGACCCTAGCAAATATTGGGGTCTAACTTCAGTAGCAGGAGACCAACAATAGAGGTCTCATTCATTGCAGCTGGCAATTACCATCCCAAAGAACTTCTCATGCAAAGTTCAGCACATTTTGCAAAAAAGAGGGGTACTTTGATGAAACCCTCTTATCTGAATTTACAATCATGGAGGCAAATTAGCAAAAGTATAGGATTTTTATTAAATAAGCAAGTACGAGATAAGAGAGATAATAATAATAATAAGAGAGATGAACAAAGCAAAAAAAGGCAAATAAATACACCAACAAAAACCAGTAGACAACACACGATGAAGCTTCATCACTTAACGTTATATGACTTGGCCATTTTCCTACTTCAGAGTGCCACAAAACACACATCATCTCATCTTTTACACAGTCCCAGTCTCCTCTCCTCTCCATCCTTCACTGTAATCCTGGCCTCTCCTCCTCCCAACAATGGAGACCTTGCTTGTGACTTGTCTCCTAACTCCAATTTCCCTGTGCCTCTAAGCTTGAAGTGCTCCAAAGTTGTAGCTGAACAAACCCAAGCATTAGGTCTGGGATCAGAGACAGCTCTTCTTACAATCTGGATACCAGCTTAGACTTGAGCTCCTTCTAGGGGCCCTCTGGTGTCTCCAAACCTCAGGGCCATCAGTTACCTTGAGAGGGTGGCCTTCTCTCTTCCTTGTTACTTAAATGGGAAACAAGGTCCCTGTTCCCGTACTATGGGACCATGTCCTACTCTGTATCTAAATTTTGTTTCAGACATCCATGGTTTCACTGCATCTTCTTACATAATCATTTCCCTCCCTTCTAGTACACTGGGAAAGCATTGCCTGTTTACCTCTGTCTGTTCTTCCTGGCTGCCCCCCAGCCTTTAGGCATGCAGGGTACCTACAAGGTACATTTGCAGTTTGTACTGCCCTTCCTTACATATGCATAGACACCTGCATTGTGATGGGCAAAGGATACAGCTATGCTTTTTCAGAACTTTGCAGAACCTCGTGTGTGTCCCCTTCATGCTCATAAGCCAAATACTGAATAAGACACCCAGTATAAAGATTGGCATTATCCTATAAGCCGGCGGTTGAGCAAATTCAGTAAAGGAATGCCATAGAATCTGTAACTTTTTATTCTGGACAAACTAATAATTAGAACTGAAACTATGCCTAGAAACGATCCCAAGTCCTAATAAGGTGTTATTTTTCTCGCTCTATATTGGTCTTGCAAAACATTCTCATAAATTGCTTGTTTCCTAGCTTTGCTGCTTTTTTTTTCCTTCAATACAAGTTAGCTACAAAACATCTCCTATTACAAGCGGTTCATTTTGATGAACAGGCCTTGGTGTGAACGCTAATAACTGGCACCTGCTATCCACACCATAGGCCATGCATCACAAGCGACCTGCTATTAAACTGAACAAGTGCTGTGTCCAAAACAGTGCAGAACAAATATGCTCCTGTCGTTTAAAAACAAAGTACATCTGCATAGTTCTTTGGATGCTAAAGCAGGTAAACACAGAGTAAAGATACTCAGCATGTTCCATCACAGGCGCAGAGGAGCTGATGACTGTCCACCCTGCAGCCAAGGCAGCTCTCCAGGATGCTGCAGGCAGTGTTACATTTGCTTGCCTGTAAAGTCTTGTGTCTGTAGTCTTACGATTATATAACAGAAAATCTCCACCCTCAGAACTGGTCACAAATACGATTCCGGGTTGCTCAAGTCTGCTCATTGGTGGAAAAAAAAAAAAAGCACAATTCTTTCCAGCTGTCTAATAGACGTGAACTGTTTAAATACAACCATGCAAACTTATACAACAAAAACATGCATATCTTCAAAAACAATGGAGAAATTCAGAAACAAAAAGTAGGGGAACTGGCTAAATGAGATGTTGCAGAATATGTCTCTGCCAGCGATGGCTAATTAATGCAAATGGAGCCCGAGTTTGCATTTGCAAGAATGAAATGAAAACAGGATAAATCCGACTGGATGCGGACAGGTTTGTCTGAATAGCATTGCAAAGCTGCCACCATGTTTGTTTGCTTTTGTTTTTGGTTTGATTAGAGGACTGTTTCTCATTATTGTGTGATGAAGAATCTCAGAGTTCAAAGGCAGCAAATTTATCAGCCTCAACATTTTCATCTGTTCATTAAAAACAAAAACTTGATCCCGTAACAAGAGTGGATGCAACTTTTTAACCATGAAGTCTATTATCATTTAATTAAAAAGAAGTTGTTTTGATTGCACTTTGCATTTCACAGGGAAACTGACCCACGGAGTACAATCATTACAAACAGCATTGGTACCTAATCAGTAGAAAGGAAAGGGGGACTCAAAAGTTCAATGTATCAAGTTACATAAAAGAGACCAACAGTAACTGGCCTGAAGCACATCTCCCAAGTTACATTGTGTGCAAATGGAGCACTGCAACCTCTGATTTTATGGGAACACACAACATTCACAGACAATGCTGTTAAATCCTGGCCTGAACGTGGTGTGCACTTTGTGCCTTTGGATATGTGCACATGTGTCAACTGCAGTGTTTCCTGACTTGCTCTCAGCCTTACTGGAATAAGCAGGTTCAGAAAATGGGAGAAGTGCCATGGCACAGTGGCAAGCGTTGGCATTCCACTGCTCCAGACTCCCGAGTTTGTCTGTGGAAAGTCCGCACTTTCTCCAAGTGCCTCCATGGGTTTTTCTGTATGTATTTTCCTCCTACGTACCAGAAATTTCCACCCTATGCAGACACCAGTTCTTCACAACTGGTTAGATGGATAAGAAACTGGACTACAATGAGCAAAAAAAAAAAATGCAAACTGGCACATCTTCTAGCTGGGAATAAGAAATGATGAGGTGCCCAGTGGGCTCAAGCTACACTGTCAAGTGGTCAAAGAGACTTCTGGGTGTGCATCTAGCACAGTGAAGTGACTCTCTATGGACTACCCTGCTTTTGTTTTTTTTTTTTCTTTCAGTAAAGGATTAGGTTGAAAGAGTCGACATACAGAGAGTAAAATCTCACTTGCAGGAAGGAAAGGTGACCACATGTGTTTATTATATAAAGAGACAAAAGGGACGAGACTTGAAAACATATGACAAAAATCGAACAGATAGGATGCCCTTCCCCAGATATGTCAAAGGTGCCCATATTGTGTAAAGACAGCCTTTAATTAGCATGTTTGGGTATATTTTCCATGGTAAAGCTAAATGTCTTTTTTATAACAATTCTTTGAGTCCAAGAGGAAAGGCAGGGGGGCATATCACAAATATATCCTCTTTGAATTACACAATGAAAAATCAAACAGAGAGTGCTGTGTTCTTTCAGAATTCAAAAATGAATTGCGTACTTAACAAAATGACACATAACTGAGGCTTTCCTGCTTAAAACTAGCACACAAATTGATTTCCATTCAAACTCATGCTTACCAAGACCCTCTGCTCCATTCACACACACCAAACTCCCAATAAGCTTTATTCTTCTTTCAAACAAAGCTTTCCATATCCAGTCCCTCTATGTGATATCTGCTACTTTGTGAATTAAAGACAGACTGATAAACAAAACAAAATAATAATAAACAGCAGCTTTCCATTATCACTGTCCTAATAGCATGATGCTTCCTTTATGGAATTTGATTGTCTTTAAGGTTGGCAGCTTTGCAATGTGGCTTCAACAATATCAAAATGGGACAGAACTTAAAAATGACAATTCTATAAAAATGTAACAGTGTACCTGTTTCATTCTGACATCTCCAGCAGGTGTTGGGCTCTGTAAGGTTTAAACGAAATATTTTACTGTATGTATTATGAAAATTCATTTTAAATACTATAAAAAAAAAACTCATCCTGTCTGCACATCAATTAATGCACCAACCCACCCCAAAAAAGGCTTATTTTTTAATGTCTTTTTATAGCTTAATGCCAATATTGTTGCTTTTACACGGCAACACAGAAACATGAAGCAGTTGTGCACAGATTTTTGTGAGGTCAGCACATTCAAGAGTTAATTATTGGCTACTTTTCACAACTCACCAGTAGAGTGAAATGAAAAGCTCTGACTCGGGAGAGACAAAACTCCAGTCAGGACGCCTGAGCACCAAACCATATGCACTGTAAATGTTGGTCTGAACTTTCAATAATGACCACCAGAGCCTAGTTAACTGGACAGGGCAAGTCAGATGGCTAGCCCAGGATAAATGCTAAACTGCAGGCTTTGTCTTTCTGGCCAGCCAGCGCACATATGGAATAGCCCAATCCAGACTGCTGGATGGACAGACGGAGTTCTTGTGCAGGTTGTTGTCAAGTTGTTATGTACGTACTGAAACCAGGTCCAGATTGCTGTTGGGATGTTGCTTCTTGAGATAAAGTTCAATTACTTACTGGCTATGGCAGAGATCTGGCTCATGTCCACTTTGTCCATTGCTTCTTTAACAGTGCACATCAAATTCCAGTCCAGGTTTTTGGCTAGACAGCAAATATGGGGCCCTGGTCTGGGTGTCCACTTGGACATTGCACACTGCATTGCAGTCTGGGCTTTTGGTTTGCATGGAACAGACTCCTGTCTGGACAGTGCATATCAGATTCAAGTCATGGTAGTTGGTTAGCCATCACAGACATATAAATCACACAGCTGAAGTCAGGTTGCTCAACTGATTATGCACACTGTACTACAATAAGAGCTGATCGATGATGGATGCCTCAAGGGGCTAACCACTGGGTATTGAGCTCCTACTCACCCCTCACAATACATCGTAAAGCCATCTGTCCACTTTACTAGTTTGCTAGCACAAGAAAATGCTACTCTAGTATAAGCCGCTGGCTTGGAAGTACCTAATGGGCTCTAATCTGGCTTACAGTACATAATGATTTACAGTTCAGTTTTACTGGCTAACTAACCAGGAGCAGATTAAGTACTAGACACAACATACTGAACTCAAATCCAGAGAAGATGGCGGACTGGACAGAGCATGGTGAACTCCGGGGCCTGCCTTCACATTCATACAGAACTCAAATATGAGTTTCCATCTTTACAATGCATACTGAGCTCCTGTTAGATTTGCGATATTTGTTTTGTTCTAGGCCCAGCTGTTGAATGGACAGTCCAGTCTAGGATACTGACATGGAGGTACATACCTTATAGTCCAATTTTCTTACTTGCCAAGACAAACAGATAAAACACAGGTGCGAAATGCTGGTTGGACAGAATGGAATTTACCTCAGTCCAGCCTGTTACAGAGTGTGGGCAGACAAGTAGATCCCAAACTGAACAGCGCATACTACAGAACTCCTGTATAGTTTCCAGCTGGCCACATCACACAACAGGTGTGCCACTGTCTTTATACTGCACATTGTTGTTTTGTCCAAGTTCCTGACTGGCCAGTACTAACTGCGATTCTATCAAGTTGGTTGGTTGGCCAGCCAAGGCAGACTCTGCTGCACTGAGCCACGCTTACTGGGTTCCAGTCTGGGCTAATCACAGGCACAGTGTTTTACGGTGCAGATTTATTTATGTTTTTGGCCTGGATAGGAAAGTCAGGTACAGTTTGAAAGTGCATATTCCAGGTGGGACTGAGCCTGGTGAACTCCAGTGCAGGTTCCTGGCTTGGCCAAAAAAAGATAAACTGAGAGAGCCCGGTCTTTACGGTGCATTGTTTGTGTGTCCTGCTTTAAGTTACCGACATGGTGCACTTCAGTCTAAGTTACCGACTGGTCACTTCTTGTCGAGATCTCACTAGGTTAGCGGGCAGAGACAGACTCGATTCCAGTATAGGATCTTGACTGCTCATTGAGCTCCAGTACATTTTTCAATTTGACCAGGACAGTCAAGCAAATGGCAGGTTGAGCATACTATACTGGACTTCACGCTGGCCAGGACAGTTCACACAGTACATGCCAATCTACAGTCCAGGTCCCACAAACTGAGCTACTTATGGGAAAGTCCTTATTGCACTGCAGTCCAGATCTACTGAATGAACTGACAAAACGGACTGTCAGTTCAAATTTGTGGCTGGCCTGGCAGGGAGTCTGGTCTCTGTGTTCACAGTGCACATTGAACTAAAGTCCAGTTTGTTGGCTGGCTAGCTGGCCGGCCAAGACAGGACAGGCGGTTATGGGTTACGTCCACAAATGCCTACTGAACTCCAGTCCAGGCTTGCGGCAGGCCAGCACGGTCCATACGGGAAGCCTGCCCTTCCAGCACATCCTGGGCCCCGGACCGCTTCACTGGCTGACCCGCTGTGGGCTCTCATACCAGTCACTGACCGGACAGTTCACACTACTTCCCGGTCCAAGTCCTTCCGAGTTAGATTTCATATCAGGCCTCGGGATATTAAAACCCTTTCCAAGGCCTAAGAACGAACGGGGATACAAATCCCTGCCCTTCACAAGCCGTGTCCGAGCTTGCGGGCTCTGGCTCTTCATTTTACACACGCGTCGGTTAAAAAAAAAAACAAAAAACAACAACTTTCTACAATATTCCCACTTACCGGACAACGAAACTCGGGAAGCGCAGCCCCACTTGTGCGAGTCCCTCTCCGCGCTATCGCGATGAGCTTCGGAAGACTCGAGCAGCTGCGAGTGCGACGCTCCCCCCGAGCGCGAAAGGCCTAGCCGCAGAGGCGACAGGGAAACGCGAGGAGTCGCGAGACGCGGACAAAGAAAGGAGGCCACAGCGTGGCGGAGCTCACCCTGCATGCTGCTCACGGAGATGTGCTGGGCCGCGGGCTGCGAATGCGCCGCCGGGCCCGGGCTGTTGCCGGACGAGCCCGTGGAGCCGCCGCTGGGGCTGGGAGTCGCCATTGTGGTGCGTCTGAATCCAGCAGCTCGGAGGCTGCAATGCAGTAAGTTCACCCTTTAGAGAAGGAGGCAGGACACCTAGCTTCAGGATTTAGTATAGCAGTGAGAGGGTGAGGCAGGACGGCGAGCATCAATGCCGAGCGGAACCGAGACAGCAGGACACCGAGCTGGAGGACTCGGTTTGCAGGAGAGAGCGGGAAACGAAGATGAGACGGCAGGGCAGTGACTGTCAGTCGTGAGCATCGCAGAGGCGGCAGAACGAACAGCTTCGGGATTCGGCGGAGCGGGGGCAGTAAGCTGTAAGGGGAGGGGGGGGACTTGACACCGAGCGAGCCTCCGACTGGGGAGAGCTTACTGAGCGGAGGGGGACATGCCAGTGACGAGCACAGCACACCACACAGAGGGGGACACGGAGAAGCTCGGAACTCCGTGGACTGTAGAGAATAAAACCGGTGACAACCGGACATGGAGCGTCAGAACCAGTGAGCGGGGTGACAAATACCAAGGATAAGCACAGCAGAGAAAGCGGAGCTGAACTGGAAATTGACCGTAGTTGAGATTGTAGAACTCTGGACTTTATTCAACTGGACAGAAGCAACATCCAAACAGTGACAAGAAGACAGCGAGTGTAGTTTATGAGCAGGGCGCCAAACTGCAATCATTGACAAAGCAGAGATGACTTGGAAATTGACATTACCTGGGGACTGCAATATTGAATAGAATAAAACATGAAAAAAACAGAGCCCCATAACATTGACAGCAGGACATGGAGAGTACAGTTTACCGAGCAGGGCGGCAAATTGCCAATAATAAGTAGAGAAGAGACAAGTGGACTGAATTGGAAATTAACAGTACTCAGGATTGTAATACTTAATAAAATAGAAAGAGCATGAAGACAGAACCTCTAAATCAGTTCATTTCACTGACAGTGGGATGCGAAGAGTCAGAACCAAGTGCAGTTTACTGGGCAGGGTGACGAATACCAATACTAATCACAGAAGAGACATTTTTCTAGTCAGTCATTTTGTAACCCACTTGTTCCTGAACAGAGCTGCATGGGGTGCTGGAGCGTACCCTAGCGACCAAAGGGGTACAGTCCATCATTGGGTGAACACGCACACACAGCACAGACTAGGGCCGATTTAACGTTGGCAATTCACCTAACCTGCATGTCTTTGGACTGTGGGGGGAAACCGGAGATCCTGGAGGAACAGACAGCAGGACTGAATTGGGAACTGACAGTAGCTGAGACTGGGCGTTAATACTTAATAAAACAGAAAGAGTAAGAAAACAGAACCTCAAAACAGTGACAGCAGGACATGGAACTTCAGAAGCAAGTATAGCTTTCTGAACAAAGTGAAAAGTCAAGCAAAATGATACCTTTTATTGGCTAATTAAAAAGATTACAATATGCAAGCTTTCGAGGCAACTCGGGCCCACATGAACAAGGTGACAAATACCAATAATAAGTATGGCAGAGATAGCAGGTTAAGGAACATTGGGATGTAGTGTAGTGGGGCTACAAGATATAAAAAAAAAAGATTATATCTGAAGGAGGAGGAAATTGAGCCTTAGACTGAGTATAGTTTACTGGACGGAGTGGTAAATGACAGTAACGAGCAGAGCGGACAGAGTGGGACATGGAGATGCATGAAACTCCAGCTAGTTTAGTCATCGGGGCACTAACGTTCAATATTAAGCATAGCAGAGACAGTGGGGCTGATTTAAAGAATGACTGTACTAGCAATTGCAGAACTCTGCACTGTAATACTCACTAGAATAAAATCAGAAGAAAGACAAACCCTCAAAACAGTGACAGCAGGACGTGGGGCTTCAAAACGGAGTATAGTTTGCTGAGCAGGGTGACAAATGCCAATAATAAGCCTACTGTAGATGAAATAGCAGGACTAGGATCTTTGGCATTCAGTTTAGTGGGGCAGCAAGCAGTAACAGAGAGTATACAGTATATCTGAGAGAGGGGGACACCGAGCCTCAAATTGAGAGTAGTTTACAAAACAGAGGGGCAGCAAGCCATAATCGAAAGCATATCTGAAATACTAAGTATATTACACTCAGCAAGAAAACTGAGCTTAAAAGCAAAGTATACCAGAGGCTGCAGGACACTGTGCCTGAAATACTGAGCAGGGTAGCAAATCCCGATAATAAGCATAGCAGAGCCTGTAGGACCGACTGCTGGTAAATCCAGTATAATTGACGCTATGGAACATGACTACAATACTCTTAAAGTATAAACAACAGGAAGAGAGAGGCTCATGGGATGCAGAGCCTCGAAACCCAAGTATAGTCTACTCATCTAGACACCAAATTTTGGTAATAAGCAAAACAGAGGCAGCAGGACTCTTGAGCTAAAAAATCGAGTCTAGTTGAAAGTCTAATAAAGGCATCTGAAACACCGAGTCTGAAAACTGTGAATGCCTGAAACAGCAAGTTTCAATATGTTTTGTAGAGATAGCACAGCACTAAGGTTCAAAACTGAACACCATTTAGTCACCAGGGTGACAAATATTATGAATAAGCATAGAAAAGACAGCAGGAATAATGAGTAGGAAAATCAAGTGCATCTGAGCTGGATGGATACTGGGCTGCAGTAGAGTACAGTATATAATTGAAATAGCAAGAAACAGAGTCTCAAAATTGATTAAAACCAACAGAGCGAGGCTCCAAATATCAATAATGAGCATTGCAGGGATTGCAGAGCATGGAGTTACAATTCGCCTGGACAGGGAGTTCTAAAACTTGGTGTTACAGAGGTAGCAGATCTCTGAAAACGGTATACACAGTAGCAGAAACTGCACTTGCATTATTCAACACTGCAGAAGTAATAAGACAAATTGTAAAACCAAGTATTGCGGACACTCTAATACTTGAATATACCAAAGACAGAAGAAAGCAGAGGCAAAACTGAGTATACCTCAGGCAGCAGCACTGTAATTCTGCATCCTAGTAAGTGTGGGCAGCGAGTTCTAATACAAAAAAAAAAAACACAATACACGGTGGTGCTGGGCGATATGACGATATATATCGTGGGGACGATAGAAAAGTGTCTATCGTCCTATTTCTCTTCTATCGTTTCTATCGTTTCTAACCTAATTTTATCAATTACTAAAGAAAATATTGCATTAAATAGGCTATGACAAATGAATGATAATGTCTTGTCGCTATGCAATGCATACTCTATTCATCTCTTATATAAGTGATAATCAAGAATAAAAATGAACTTTTTCGCAAAGAAACTCCATCTTGTGGTTTTGTGACAGTTCAGTTAAATGTCACTTCAAAATAAAGTTGCAAAAAAAAGTATGCAATGATATTTTTGTCAAACTTTTCAGAGAATAACTGGAAATGTACTTTATTGTGGGTGGTATATCGTGATATATATCGTTATTGTGATATAAAATAATCCATATCGTGATATATGATTTTTCCATATCGCCCAGCACTAATACACGGTTACTATAATGCTCAATACATGTGTTGGTAGTTTGTTCCAGAGTCCCAGAAGTATTTTCTGGCTTCAGTCCTGAACACACTTCTTAATTTCCATTGCTGTTCACGAGTATTTGATTCACCCTTAAGCCGAAAGATTGTTGCTGTATCTACTTTATCAATACCTTTGAGGATTGATTTAAAATACCTGGATTGCGTCCCCACACAGTCTCCTCTGCTCGACACTAAACAGGTTTAATTCTGTGAGTTTGTCACATTAGGACATGTCCTTAAGTATTGGGATACACTTGATTGCTCTCCTCTGCACGGCTTCAAGAGCTGCTATGTCTTTCTTGTAGCGCTGTCACCAGAACTGCACACAATCCACCAGATGTGTATAGTTTGAGCATAATGTCCCTTGACATACATTCAACAGTTTTTATGGTATAACTTAATATTTTATTTTAAATCTATCTATCTATCTATGGCTCTGCTTTGTGGGGACTCCCTCTGATAGTGTCAGGTGACATGTTAATAGGTGTGTCCATCCCATCCATCTATTTTATCAAGTGCTCGTTCACATCTGTCTATCTATCTATGTAATCCTGCCTACTATACCAAATTCTGTCTATCTACTCCTGCCAACTACACTAAAATATCTATCTAATTTTTACATTGACCCCAAAATGCAGAAACTGGGAAACAACAGCTCACTTTTGTAGGGTCGACGACCAATTATAAGCAGAAGTTGGTTGGATCAAAAACCTGCAACCACAGTGGGTCTGCAGTGCCGAGTTTGGGAACCGCTTGTTTATAGTTTAGAGAGTGGAGCAAAAGCATTGAGCATAACTGACATTGATGTATGATCACTATAAAATGAATGACACAACACCGTATTAGAGCATGACGCCCAGCCTCAATACCAAGTATAGCTTCAGAAGTCTAATACATATTGACAATACATTCTGTTAGAAAAGCATGCTGGTCTCCCAGATTTTCTCAAGGAAGGGACTCGGCTGTCTTCAGTGCTGTGTGATGGAAGACACCTTAAGTTAAATAAAATGAAATACATTTTATGTAAAATTCTTTATTATTTAGTATTTTTATATAGGATATAATTTTTTTGGAATATTACTGATTTATAGTATGTAACTCGAAGCAGTTAAAGCAGGACACCTAGCGTTAAAACTGCGTCAATCGCCCTGAAGCCGGACACGCTGCACTATGTAGGCAACATACAAGAAACGATATTCTTTTTTTCTAGTACAGTATTATTATTATCATTGCTATTACTATTATTTTTATTTTGATGTATCATTCTTTGCATGTAGAGAAATGGATACTTGAAATTGTATTGTAAAACTTAACAAAAGTACACATTCACAAACTACAATATCCAAAATGCAACGGGACAACTTCCGTTTTTGTTTTCTTCTTCTTCTTCGAGTGGAGAGGAAACCAAAATGAAAAGCGACGCTTCCAAACGAGAATTGAGCAGTTCATTTCAGCGGTGTTTCCCGGCCATGTGGCGAATGTGCAACTTTTGCATGTGCTGCTTTTTCGCTTTAGCCGCTTACGTGCAGGCAAGTAGAAGTCGGGCCGGCCGAGTGCCCTCCCGGGTCTTGTAGTCCACCAGAAATCGAAGTGTGCGTATTGAGTTTTTTTTTTTTTTTTAAAACGCGTGCCTTTCAAACGTAAACAATTAAAAAAATACAAATGACTAAGAGCTTACGTGTCTTGCTATGTTCAGTAGAAGAGGCACGAGTGTCCCGTCAAGAGACTTTTCCTTTCTTTTTTCTTTACATTTCAAAAGATTTCTGATCACAGCCGAGTTTTCTTTTTACAGGTGAACGACCCAGATGCCGGAATCTGGATGGTAAGTATCGGATTGTTCAACGTAATTAAAAACTAGAGAGCTAGTGCCTGCTGCAATTTATACGCGCAACTAAGTAGCTTTTATGATGTTGGAAAATACTTAATTTACAGTAAATACGTCGTTTAAACTGACACAGGAGTTAGTTACTGTGATTGGATAATGTCATAGTCATTTATCAGTTTTCTTTATGCTGTTAATTTGGGTTTGCCTTATGGTGGACTGGCAGTCCATCCAGTTACGTTTCCTGCCCCGTGCCGTGATTTTTTTCTTATGTTCTGCTGACCACGTAAGTGGACGAGTGTTTTAGAAGAATGAACCGAATGGAATCCGCTTTCCTATCGCATCCGGAAACGTACAACTTGATTTGGCTCACAGAGGAAGGCGAGCGGTCGTCCTTGGGCCTGGAGGACCCATTAATGACGTTGGTAAATTCATTTATTCTTCTTGCCAGGGTTTCAGAAACCAGCGAGAACTGTTAGTAGGTGTGATCAAACATTGATGGGAAATCGACAGTAAGCAATCACCCATTTAAGAGCCTAATTGTTGAATATTAAAAAGCAAAAAGATGTTTCTTTTTACTCATTTTAGGCACAACCTTTTTCTGATGCTCTGCTGTCTGTTTCTCCACAGGCTGCCTACATCATACCATCAGGGCTGTGTTTTATGGTCTGTGTGATGCCTGCAATAACAGGTATAGAATACTCCTAAATGATTCTAAAGTTCGTTTCACAAAAAGCACTCCAGCTCTATCTATAACTCAAATAACGAAAATATAAATTGAATTTTTAGCAGGTATGAATATAAAGTGAAATTTAATTAACCAATGTTAAGTATTTTTTTTTTAACATAATGCCTTTCGAAAGTTTGCACCATATAATGGCTCTTTCCAGGTCTAGAGCTAAAGTACTGCTAACCCATGTGGCACAAAGTACAGCTTCAGTCTGGGGTCCTCAGTCACAGTCCTGGAGGGCCGCAGTGGCCACAGGTTATTGTTCTAACCCGGCTGCTTAATTAGAAAGCAATTCTTGCCACTAATTTGATTTCATGGCTTGTTAGTGCTTTAACTCTGCTATGTCAGGTCATTCTCCATCCATCCATCCATCCTCTTCCGCTTATCCGAGATCGGGTCGCGGGGGCAGCAGCTTAAGCAGAGATGCCCAGACTTCCCTCTCCGCGGCCAGTTCTTTCAACTCTTCCGGGAGAATCCCAAGGTGTTCCCAGGCCAGCCGGGAGACATAGTCCCTCCAGCATGTCCTGGGTCTTTCCCGGGGCCTCCTCCCGGTTGGACATGCCCACACCTCACCAGGGAGGCTTCCTGGAGGCATCCTGATTAGATGCCCGAGCCACCTCATCTGACTCCTCTCGATGCGGAGGAGCAGCGGCTCTACTCTGAGCCCCTCCCGGATGACTGAGCTTCTCACCTTATCTTTAAATGAAAGCCCAGACACCCTGCGGAGGAAACTCATTTCAGCCGCTTGTATTCACAATCTCGTTCTTTCGGTCATTACTCATAGTTCATGACCATAGGTGAGGGTAGGAACGTAGATCGACTGGTAAACTGAGAGCTTTGCCTTACGGCTCAGCTCCTTTTTCACCACGACAGACTGATGTAGAGCCCGCATCACTGTGGACGCCGCACCGATCCGCCTGTCGATCTCACGCTCCATTCTTCCCTCACTCGTGAAAAAGACCCCGTGATACTTGAACTCCTTCACTTAGGGCAGGATCTCTCCCCCAACCCTGAGAGGGCACTCCACCCTTTTCCGGATGAGGACCATGCTCTCGGATTTGGAGGTGCTGATTCTCATCCCAGCCGCTTCACACTCAGCTGCGAACCGATTCAGAGAGAGCTGAAGATCACGGCCTGATGAAGCAAACAGGACAACATCATCTGCAAAAAGCAGTGACCCAATCCTGAGTCCACCAAACTGGACCCCTTCAACACCCTGGCTGTGCCTAGAAATTCTGTCCATAAAAGTTATGAACAGAATCGGTGACAAAGGGCATCCCTGGCGAAGTCCATCTCTCACTTACTGCCGGCAATAAGCTCTGACACCGGTTGTACAGGGACAGAACAGCACTTATCAGGGGGTCCGGTACCCCATACTCCCAGAGCACCCCCCACAGGATTCCCTGAGGGACACGGTCGAACGCCTTTTCCAAGTCCACAAAATGTAGACTGGTTGGGCAAACTCCCATGCACCCTCCAGGACTCTGCTAAGGGTGAAGAGCTGGTCCACTGTTCCGCGACCAGGACGAAAACCACACTGTTCCTCCTGAATCCGAGGTTTGACTATCCGACGGACCCTCCTCTCCAGAACCCCCGAATAGACTTTTCCAGTGAGGCTGTGGAGTGTTATCCCTCTGTGTTGGAACACACCCTCCGGTCCCCCTTTTTAAAGAGGGGGACCACCACCCCGGTCTGCCAATCCAGAGGCACTGTCCCCGATGTCCATGCGATGTTGCAGAGACGTGTCAACCAAGACAGTCCTACAACATCCAGAGCCTTGAGGAACTCCGGGCGTATCTCATCCACCCCCGGGGCCCTGCCACCAAGGAGTTTTTTGACCACCTCGGTGACCTCAGTCCCAGAGATGGGAGAGCCCACCTCAGAGTCCCCAGGCTCTGCTTCCTCATTGGAAGGCATGTTAGTGGGATTGAGGAGGTCTTCAAAGTACTCCCCCCACCGACCCACAACGTCCCGAGTCGAGGTCAGCAGCGCACCATCCCCACCATATATGGTGTTGACACTGCACTGCTTCCCCCTCCTGAGACCTTCATGGCCTCTCCAAATTCCTCCCATGCCCGAGTTTTTGCCTCAGCAACCACCGAAGCTGCATTCTGCTTGGCCTGTTGGTACCTATTAGCTGCCTCCAGAGACCCACAGGACATAAAGGTCCTATAGGACTCCTTCAGCTTGACGGCATCCCTCACTGCCGGTGTCCACCAACGGGTTCGGGGATTGCCGCCACGACAGGCACCGACCACCTTACGGCCATAGCTGCGGTCAGCCGCCTCAACAATAGAGGCACGGAACGTGGCCCATTCGAACTCAATGTCCCCCACCTCCCTCGGGATGTGATCGAAGTTCTGCTGAAGGTGGGAGTTGAAGCTACTTCTGACAGGGGACTCTGCTGGCTGTTCCCAGCAGACCCTCACAACATGTTTGGGCCTACCAGGTCTGACTGGCATCTTCCCCCACCATTGAAGCCAACTCACCACCAGGTGGTGATCAGTTGACAGCTCTGCCCCTCTCTTCACCCGAGTGTCCAAGACATATGGCCGCAAGTCCGACGACACGACCACAAAGTCGATCATCGAACTGAGGCCTATGGTGTCCTGGTGCCAAGTGCACATATGAATACCCTTATGCCTGAATATGGTATTCGTTATGGACAATCCGTGACGAGCACAGAAGTCCAATAACAAAACACCGCTTGGGTTCAGATGGGGGCATTCCTCCCAATCCCGCCCTTCCAGGTCTCACTGTCATTGCCCACGTGAGCATTGAAGTCTCCCAGCAGAACGAGGGAGTCCCCAGAAGGTATGCAGTCTAGCACTCCCTCCAGAGACTCCAAAAAGGGTGGATACTCCAAACTGCTGTTCGGCGCATACGCACAAACAACAGTCAGGACCCTCCCCCCACCCGAAGGCGGAGCTGCACAGGCTCCAAATAGGGGGTCGGGGGGTGTGGCCAACAATAAGTATGCCCACACCTGCTTGGCGCCTCTCACTGGGGGCAACTTCAGAGTGGTAGAGATTGGTTCCAGAGTCCAAGCTGTGCGTCGAGATGAGTCCGACTATATCTAGCCGGAACCTCTCGACCTTGCGCACTAGCTCAGGCTCCTTCCCCTTCAGAGAGGTGACATTCCACGTCCCAAGAGCCAGTTTCTGTAGCCGAGGATCAGACTGCCAAGGTCCCTGCCTTCGGCCACCACCCAACTCACACTGCACCCAACCTCCTTGGCCCCTCCCATAGGTGGTGAGCCCATGGGAAGGAGGACCCACGTTACCTCTTCGGGCTCTGCCCGGCCGAGCCGCATGGGTGTAGGCCCGGCCACCAGGCAATTGCCATCGAGCCCCACCTCCAGGCCTGGCTCCAGAGGGGCCCTGGTGACCTGTGACCGGGCAAGGGAAAACGTTGTCCAAAGTTTTTGCTCTTCATTGGAGGTTTGTTGAACCGCTCTTTGTCTCATCCCTCACCTAGGACCAGTTTGCCTTGGGTGACCCTACCAGGGCATAAAGCCCCAGACAACATGGCTCCTAGGACGATTGGGACACGCAAACCCCTCCACCACGATAAGGTGACAGTTCAAGGAGGGGAGGTCATTCTCATATCCTAGATTTTTTTCACCTTTCTAAGGATATCATCCAAATAATTTGAAGGCTAAAATGGAGGAGTAATTCTCAGTCCTTCCCTTTTTTCTCTTCACTTTCCTTCCAAGTTTTTAATTAAACCCAATAGTGGATGATAAATACACACAGGAATAGATGGTAAAAAGCTAAATGGAGAAATGCTGGTCTCTTTTGTCTTTTGCTTCCTATTGCTAATAAGGGCTGATTAAAAACGAAGAATATAGCTGGTTAAGACTAAAATAAGCAATAAGGGTTCATAATTTTAATGAGTGAGGCAACTAAAGTGAAGCAGAAGTGTTACTTGAGCAATAAGTGCTTCTTATTAAGCAGCTGGGTTGGAGCAAAAACCTGCAGCCACTGCGGCCCTCCAGGACTGTGATTGAGGACCCCTGGTTTAAGTGACCTGCTTGGGATTATAGTGCAAGTAAGTGTATTCTCTGAAACATGTACAGTACAGGCCAAAAGTTTGGACACACCGCCTCATTCAATGTGTTTTCTTTCTTTTCATGACCATTTACATTGATAGAGTCTCACTGAAGGCATCAAAACTATGAATGAACACATGTGGAGTTATGTACTTAACAAAAAAGGTGAAATAACTGAAAACATGTTTTATATTCTAGTTTCTTCAAAATAGCCACCCTTTGCTCCGATTACTGCTTTGCACACTCTTGGCATTCTCTCGATGAGCTTCAACAGGTAGTCACCTGAAATGGTTTTCCAACAGTCTTGAAGGAGTTCCCAGAGGTGTTTAGCACTTGTTGGCCCCTTTGCCTTCACTCTGCTATTTTGAAGAAAGCAGACCATGTTACCATATTTTATTACTTGGCAACAGTCTACAAGTATACATTCTCTCAGATGAAATATAGTGCAAGCGTAAGGTTTTCATTTTACTATAGCACAGACTGTAGCACATTAATCACAAACAAGAAATAGTCGTGGACTGTAGGATAATTGGTCTAATTTACAGATGCTGTTTTCAAAGTGAACCTGAATCTGTTCAATTTTTCATGTAAGTGCCTTTATTTTAAATGTCGAATAGTGAGGGCAAAGCTCTGTAACGTCTCCCAACATATCACTCAAAATTATAACAATCAAAGTTATGGCAGCAACAGGAAATCACCATTTGCCAAAAGGAAAGAAATTGGAGACATATGCTGTTTTATTTGCTGCACAGTCACTCTTCTACCTTCTCCATTTTAGCAAATGGTGGTGGTGGGGGTGGGGGCCCTCCAAATTGACATCGCTAGAATCGGGGGGGCCAGTGTTCATCCACGACTCAACAGACATCACTGACAATGCATGAGGGTCCTTGGTGTTGTATTTGCTGTCACAGGTTGTGTATATTGCACTGCTGCCCCTGGCCTATAAGTGAGAATCCCATTGAATTTTATGCACATGACGGTAAACCTGACTTTGGTGGTGGCGGCGGGGAAAGCCGAAATTGTAGATCATGAGTGGCAGCTAAATTGTAATACTCAAGTTAGAAAGAATCGAGCAAGTTGATCAACATACTTGTACAAGGTTTGGAGATGCTTTCCAGTTCTATACGAGGTGAGACACAAAAATAACCGGATTGGTAAAAAAAAATATATATATATATATATACTGTGTATATTTATTGATGAATTCCAGCATTCTAAATATTGTCACCTTCTATATACTGTACTCCCCCTCCCGATCTCTACACCGCTCCATACGTATCTTCCATTGATTGAAACGGTGCTGGAAGTCTTCCTGCTTGAAGCTCTTCAACAGGCTTGCCGTGTGTGTCTTCACTTCATCCGTTGAAGAAAAAATGTGTTTCCGTCAGGTCACTTTTGATTTTCGGGAACAAGTAAAAATCACAGGGAGCTAAATCAGGTGAATAGGGAGGATGATCGAGGACAGGAATGTTTTACGGAAAAAGCATTGTGCACTGAAAACAGTATAACCTCCATTCAACTTAAAATAATTCCGGTAATGATTCACACTTAATAATATTTTCAATCTGAACCAATAGAATTCTTTTTATCTTATTGAACAAACAATTTTTAAGTTGAGGCAAATCATTTAGAGTGATTGGATGCAATTCACTTGTTTTACACTGAAGTAAATCTATTTTTTAAGTTGTTCCAATTTATAATGGTTTATTTGTCGTAACCTGTTTTTATGCTATTAGAGATATTATGAACATAACCCATTCCAATTCTGTACTTTTTACATTTATTTAAAAATCTACTGCAAATACACAAGCATTTTGCAGTGTAAATCTTAAATCTACAACAAAAAATTATTAAACGTTTCTACAGCTTTCTTGAAAGTATGTTTTATTGTGAGTTCTTATACTTAAAATTGACAGTTGAGAAACAGGGTTACTTACTAAAAATCCTCCGTTATAAAAGTCTGCTGCAAAAAATAACTGGACCCGTATAGCCACGTCCACTCCACTCGGGAAAGTGTTCTTCTTTTTTCACAGCTGGAAAAGTTCGACCAGAAGAAAATACAAACGGCCCTCCGACACAGCACATGAACAACCTAAAATATTAGGCTAACTGAAGTAGGATTTTTACGTTTATTCCCTCCACCATAACTTACTTTGGTACAAACAGTTTTTTTTTTTATTTGATTGAGATCTGAAGCCAAATATTTCAAGCTACAACACTAAATGACTAATCTTAAGTTGCTTGAAAGAGAAAATTTCCGTTGAATGAACAACATCAATGTTATACTTTTTTCAGTGATGCGCGGGAGCGTTATCTTGCCTTGTCTCACTTTTTTCACCCAACATTGTCGCGGAAACTCGTGTAGCGATTGTTGTGCAGATACCGACTGGGCTCTTCACAGGATATACCGAGCTGGTCGGTGTGTAGGAGGGGATAGAGTTCTATGATTCACGTCCATCCGACCTCCAGATGGTTTTCCAGGAAAGCCCCAAGCCCAGTCCAATTATTTTTGTGTCTCGCCTCGTACACAGATTCCACCAAATTCAGTGCAAGCCAACGTCGACTTAAACTGCAGTAGTCGTTTTTTCTATCCATTTCTTCCACTCTTCTAGAAATCCTTGGGGATGCTGAGCCTATGAGAGTGGCATCCGGAGATAAGGCAGGCTTTTACCAGTTCATCAGAGGACACCTTGATTCACACGTCCACACTTGGTCGCACTGGACTCGATCAGATATATTCAGCTTTTGGGATTCCTTTTCTGTGAAACCACCTTATTAGAATAAATGGCGATTTACTAATCCATTCTGTTGTGCTTTATGGCGTTTTGTGATGGTGTCGTGTTAAATGTTTTAATTTAAATGAGTTATTTGGGTGGCCCCATGCATAGACGGTGCTGCTGTGATGCGAGAAAAAGTTCAAACCTGCCTGACAATAAAGTATCACTGTCATTTATTTTAGAGAATTTAATATGGAGTCAGCTGTCTGATTTGCATACGGCTTCCTGCCTTATCGTTGCTGGTGCTGTGGGTCTGTCAGTCTACAGAAATGCAACCAAGAACATCCTCCATGAGGAGGAAGGCAGGTACGTGACTTGTGGCAAATGCAGAGCGGGTAGAGCCCCCCCAGTTAGTGTATTTACTGGGTCATCACCGGCCCAGTTCCAGGGTTCATTTGGTGTAAGTCGGGCCTAAAACTCATTTATGTTTGGGTACTGCAGAAAGTTTATTTAAGGAGCCTGGCGGTGAGAAGTGTCTCCACAATGTGGCCTGTGATGTCTCTAGATTTTTATAATTTTTTTTTTTTTACTTCATTGGTTTTATTAAAATCAAATAGCATTCCATACAAATAATAGTTTTACAAAAAAAAAGGTTTGAAACAAATCAACCCCCAACCCTGAGAAAGAGAGCTAGGCCAGCAGAGTAAAACTTAAAGCTAGTGTAAAAAAGAAGCGACTCGACACACGTAGAAAAAGTTTGGGGCAGCCACCCGTATAATATTCCTAGCTGGAAAGGATTCTTTTAAGTTCATTTAATGATGATGACAGCATGGAGTCCGAAACGGAACTGGTGAAGGTTTGAAAAGATGGCGGTTTTAAGTGGTCAGACAGGAAGTGACGTATTTTAACTGGAAGTGATGTTTCTCTGACATCAGCCTGTGAGCCGGGACCGGAAGTGACGTTCTTCTGGGCGCCGGAACTGGAAATGACGTTCTTGATTCAGATCGGTTTTCCCGCGGCTGGTCTGTAGAGATAGCAGGAGAAGGTTTAATGCAACCCGCCCTCCCCTGGCCTGCCGTGGAATTACCATTACTTGGTCCACACAACGTCCTGCTATTCGCACGTGTGTGACACTAGCAAAAATAAGTAAATAGATAAATAAATAAAGGTAGATGGAGTAAAAGAGGGGAAACAACCTGCTTCCTCAATTTAAATGCTTATTCTAAAATGTTACTGATCCGATCCTGCCAGGCTTTGAAAAAGTTTTGCACAGTGCGAATTTGATTTTATTCCAGTTTCAAATAGTAGATGTGACATCAGTTACCCACTGACTTAGAACAGGAGAGTTAGGATTCTTCGAGCTGACCAAGATAAGTCTACATGCCAGCAGTGTAGTACAGTTTGTTAGTCCTCCTCCACTTTAAGCCCCTCTGGGAGTGACCCAAACACAGCTTTTAGGGGATTAGGAGGGATTGGGACACCAAGGCTGTCTGAAAGGCATTTAAAGATTTTGGTTCAAAATGGTGCAGGCCCAAAACATGAGGCCCAGTGAGGCTGGAGCTCAATTGTTTGATCTTGCCCTGGAAACATTTTGGGCAATTTTAAACGAGAGGGATGCACTCGATAGATAATTTGGAGTTGAATAATTGTATGCTTTGTGCATATGGAGCTCGAGTGAATTCTCTGCATTGCTACTTTCCACTCCTTTTCTGAGATGTTGAGTGAGAGATCCTTTTCCCGCTGTACTCTTGGATTTTTGAAAGGGAGGGACTCTAAAATGGTTTTATATATTACGGAAGTGCTGTCCGAGTCCTCAAGACTGATCAATATTTTTTCCAACATAGATAGGTGGGAGGTGAGGAAAATTGGGCAGCTTTTGTTTAACAAGGTTTCTAATTTGAAGGTAGTGAAAGAAATGTTTTTCTGGAAAGTTAAATTTGGAATGTAATTGTTCGTAGGATGCAAAGACGTTGTCTATGTACAGATCTCTACGTGATTTAATCCCAAATGTTTTCCAAAAATCTGTACGTTTGAGAGGGTGGAAAAAGGTGGTTCTCGTGCAGAGGTGTCACAGATAAAAGCTTCTCTATCTTAAAATGCTTCCTCCATTGGAGTGAAACACAATTGGGTTATTAGTATATTGCTGACAACTTATATTTATTGGGGTGCAAAGCAAGGAAGTACTGCAGGATTACATTTCTATTGTGGACCAATAATTTACTTAGGTGAATCATAGATAGATGGATGGATAGATAGATACTTTATTAATCCCAAGGGGAAATTCACATAATCCAGCAGCAGCATACTGATAAAGAACAATATTAAATTAAAGAGTGAGAACAATGCAGGTATAACAGACAATAACTTTGTATAATGTTAACGTTTACCCCCCCGAGTGGAATTGAAGAGTCGCATAGTGTGGGGTCTCCTCAGTCTGTCAGTGGAGCAGGATGGTGACCGCAGTCTGTCTCTGAAGCTGCTCCTCTGTCTGGAGATGATCCTGTTCAGTGGATTCTCCATGATTGACAGGAGTCTGCTCAGTGCCCGTCACTCGCTGCCCAGCTCCGTACCTACAATAGAGCCTGCCTTCCTCACCAGTTTGTCCCTCTTCTTTATGCTGCCTCCCCAGCACACCATCGTGTAGAAGAGGGCGCTCGCCACAACCTTCTGATTGAACATCTGCAGCATCTTATTACAGATGTTGAAGGACACCAGTCCTCTAATGAAGTATAGTCGGCTCTGTCCTCTCTTACACAGATCATCAGTATTGGCAGTCCAGTCCAGTTTATCATCCAGCTGCACTCCCAGGTATTTACAGGTCTGCACCCTCCGCACAGTCACCTCTGATGATCACGGGGTCCACGAGGGGTCTGGTCCTCCTAAAATCCACCACCAGCTCCTTGGTTTTGCTGGTGTTCAGGTGTAAGTGGTTTGAGTCGCACCATTTAACAAAGTCCTTGATTAGGTTCCTGTACTCCTCCTCCTGCCCACTCCTGATGCAGCCCACCATAGCAGTGTCGTCAGCGAACTTTTGCACGTGGCAGGACTTCGAGTTGTATTGTAAGTCCGGTGTATGTTGGCTGAACAGGACCGGAGAAAGTACATCAAAATCGGTCGGGAAAAGAAAAAAATATATAATATTAATCCTAATCCAGGAAACAATATGGCTGTTAGGAAATGAACCGTGGCAGGACTGTTTGATGACCGTTAAGATCTTGACATTATTAAATTGTTGTCCTGATTTAACTGAATGATAAAAGTGGCCATTCATTATTTTATCGCCACAACAGGGTTGGGTGCGTGTGGTGATTTGAATAACCCATCAGTACAAACTTACAGAGTTTTGAATGGTTAATAAAGATCATCCATCCCTCAGCAGACCCCAAACACATTAAAGACATTTTACTTTCATTGGTTTGGTGGAGAAGACTCTCAAGTCTTAATCTCGCAGTTTGTGGGTAGAAGGTACTGTCATGAAATCTCTGTTTTAAGAATAAAATACTTTTAATATGTACACTTTGAATTTTGGAAAGATAAAATCTCTGTCATTATGATGTAAGTGACTTGTGATATTTTTGAAGAGACAAATGTGTAAGTGCTGTACTTTCTGTATTTAGGGAGCTTTTTGGTTTGCTGTTAGTTGCTGTATGGCTTCTCCTTTGTCGCCGTTCAGGGAAGTAAGTTATTTTTATTTCATTTTATTAACCTATTAATGTTTGATTAAAAATTAGAAGTGGAAATCTTGAACATCTCTATTATATAAAAAAAAAAAAATCCTGTGATGAGACTTTTTTCAAGAGATTCTTTCAAGTCCCGCGAGACAAGACTGTGGCCGTGACATTTTTTTTTAAGTCCTGTCCTCCTCTCAACCATTTTCAACATTTCTGGAAAGTTACATTTAGAGTGGATTTAGGATGCAAAGACATTGTCTATGTACAGATCTCTACGTGATTTAATCCCGAATGTTTTCCAGACATTCAACCACGCCCGCGGTCCTGTCACCTCTCATTGGTGTGAATGCTTTTGTCAGACTCGGTTCCTGCGCTCTCAGCTCTTATAAATTGTTACGTTTTCCTCACTTAAAGTTCCCAATTAAAGATGACGTCCATCCATTATCCAACTCGCTACAGGGTCATGGGGGTCTGCTGGAGCCAATCCCAGCCAACACAGGGTGCAAGGCATGAAACAAACCCTGGGCGGGTGCCAGCCCACTACAGGGCACACACACACTCACCCACACACCAAGCACATCCATCCATTGTCTAACCCGCTGAATCCGAACACAGGGTGACAGGGGTCCGCTGGAGCCAATCCCAGCCAACACAGGGCACAAGGCAGGGTGCCAACCCACCGCAGGGGACACACAAACACACCAAGCGCACACTAGGGCCAATTTAGTATCACCAATCCACCAAAACCTGCTTGTGCATGTCTTTGGATTGTGGGAGGAAACTCGCACAGACACGGGGAGAACATGCAAACTCCACGCAGGGAGGACTTGGGAAGCGAACCCGGGTCTCCTAACTGCGAGGCAGCAGCGCTAACCACTTGCTACACCGTGCCGCCCCGTATTATTTCCAAATCTTATTGATGAATTTCATCCAGAAGGGTTTTCAACAGAAGAAACACGTATACGGGCAATCCTAGTACCGAGAAACGATGAAGTCAAACGAATGAATGTGAAAATTGTCGATCGGTTACACGGCAGTTAAGTTAAATGCATATCAATAGACTATGCTGAAACAGTTGGTGGTGATGGTGCGGAAGCTAAAAACTACAATCGTTAACACCGTCTGGTCTTCCACCAGCCAAATTGCTGTTGACAGAAGGATGTATCGTAATGTTATTACGTAATTTATGTCTGAGTGATGGGCTATGCAACAGGACAAGATTAGTTGTATTCAAAATTATTCAAACAATTCTGACATGTCAAATTTTAACAGGTGACAAGAAAGTTAATGTAGTAAATCTTCAGGGGATAACATTACACAACAAAGGAGGTCTTGATATACCAGTCGTATTAAAACGTTAACCGTTTCCTGTTAGAATAGCTTTTGCAAAGACAATTTACACATCACAGAGGCAAACATTCGAAAAAGTCGTTTTATTTAATAGAGAGAGAACTAAATTCTCTCACGGGCAGTTATATGTTGCATTGTCATGATGAAAGTCCAAACGCAGAATCAAAATTCAGTGCGATTTTGACAAAAAGTTTGTTTTTACTGAAGTTTTATAGTAAAATTGTTAGTTTTAAAAATATTTGCGTGCTAATTTCAAAGCCAAACAGAGCACAAATGTACAATGCCACAAATAACTCTTGACGCAACATGAAACATAATTTACTTTCAATTTATTATGTTTTACTATTTTTTAATATGGTTAATTACTCACTGTAATGTAAAGCAGTTCTATTATGCATATGTAACAATTCTACATTCGCATCCCCATACGCAAGCGGCAGAACTGCAAAGAGCTAGCGTGTAGCACAGGCACGGGAACTGGCGAGCGAAACCCCCAGTCCATCCATCCATTATCCAACCCGCTATATCTTAACACAGGGTCACGGGGGTCTGCTGGAGCCAATCCCAGCCAACACAGGGCGCAAGGCAGGAAACAAACCCCAGGCAGGGTGCGAGCCCACCGCAGACCCCCTAGTCCTTTTAAAAAAAAGTATCTGCAGGAGACATTGGGACACCCTTAACTTTGTCTCCTGCACTGTAAAAAAAAATAATGTTAAATTTACGGTAAAAAACTGGCAGCTGGGGTCGCCAGGATTTTACCGTAAAAAAGAAGGTAACAATATTTTTTTGGTCTATGGTACACTTTAAAAAATGTTAAATTTACGGTAAAAAACTGGCAGCTGGATTGCCAAAATTTTACTGTAATAAATAAGGTGAAAATATTTTTAGGTCTACATTTATAATTTTGTAGTAAAAACTATTTGGTCTTTGCAACAAATTCCAACAGAAGGGAATTAGTGATGGGTCGTTCTTGAGCGATTCGTTCATTTGGAACGAATCTTTAATGTGACTCGGGAAGAAACGAGTCGTCTCGTGGGAGTGATTCGTTCAGTCGCGCATATGCATTTGCACAACTTCCTATGGTTGCTGTATTGGAATTATTGATTCACCTGTTTCGAGTCTTCGGGTTTTTCGAGTCGTTCGTTCATCACGTGATAGCCCCATAAAGCTTAACCAACTCAGTCTGAGCCGGAAACAGAATTGAACGAAATGACTCGATAAAAGATTTGTTCATTTTGCTGAACGAGACTCAAAGGTCCGAGTCTGTAAAATGATCTGAACTTCCCATCACTAAAGGGAATATCTGACCATAACCAGAAGTTCGTGTTGTGTAATATACATGACAATCAATAACCAATATGTATTGGCTGAGTCAAACCCCAGTACACAGTTTGCATCAGTTAAGTAACAACAACCAATAGCAAGCATGTACTATTTATTTGTATACATCAAAAACAATTCAATGTTTAAGGAAGTTACGGCACGTTGTCTGGTGGGGAAGTACAGTTTTCTTTTGTGGTGTATGGTGTCCTACTTATCGAATACAACCCACCATAAATCGGCTTCCATAACCTTAAAAAACCTTCAGCACGTGAGGAAAAATAAGTCTGCTAACTTAGGTGAAGTTTCTTTCCCTCGTATTCAAAGGTATGCAGTTCACCAGGAACAATATTGTAAAAAGGGGCGTGTCCTTATGCAAATATCGTAGCCGGTTTTACTGAACCAGTGATTTACCGTTTTACATTTTACGGTTGTTTACCTTCGTTATTTAAGAGTTTTACACTGTAAAATTATCTTGATTTTTTTTTTCAGTATAACTGTAATGCATCAATAAACGATATTTAGCATATTTTGAAGGAAGAAAAATATTGATTTTACAGAACTTGGCTGTAAAAAATAATGAAATTTACTGTTTAAGATATACAGGTAATTTTCAGTAGAACATAAGGTAACTTTCCTTTTTTTCAGAAAAGGTCTTTTACTTTCACCATTTACAGTATTTGTACCGTTAAATTTACTGACATTTTTTACAGTGTGTCATTTGTGAAAGGTTTTATAGTCTTGTGTGGAGCTTTAAGTGCAAACGCCTTTTCATGCAGAATCCTCGGGCCCAGTTGTGCTCTGAAAATGATTTTTTTTTTTTGTCATGCGTTTGGTTTCACTTTTCTGTCCTCCGCCTACCCAAAGCATGAATTGGATGTTAATCAGCGTCGAGGCACTGAACTGCTGAATGTGCCAGTGAGCCAAACGTTGGAGTGCCATTTGGCTCCCCTCAAACACGTCTGCTGGCTTCACCAAGTTAAAACAACTACAGGAAGGAAAAGGCATTCTCACAAATCCGTAAAGGAAAAAGCCGCTTCAGAAGATGGATATTGATAGACGCGTGCAGTGCTTGAGTGTTTGTTATTGTCTTCTGCACTGAAGAAAAAGCTTTTGTTGTTAACACGCTTATCATTTGCATTTTTATTTTATCAGGAATCCAGTTGGAGGACTGAGACTTTCAGCTGCAGGTGTAATTGTTGCATTTCCAGTTGTGGCCTGGCTGTATTACCACGTGAACACACACCTGAGAGACTCCTGGCCCTCGCACTGTAAGACCGCCCTGTGAGAAGCAGTGTAAAAGCATCCGAGCCACATTAACCCCCTTGGAGACCACTGAGTGCGTAACGTTAGGCAATCCGTGCACATTAGCGAAGTATGAGGACAATATTTTTGATGATGCCAGGATGGTTTGTGTCCAGTTCAGTTATTTTTGTAATATATGCCATACACTTGGCCTGGACCGAGTAAAATGGGGTTCAGAAAAAGGACGATGGAGGCTGCGCGCTTCTTGACACGATGATAACATGTGCTGACAACGTTATTAACTGAAAATACGAACATCAATTGAAGTAATTCCAGGAATATGTCATCCGTTTTATCACCAGTCTGACTTGCCAAGGTGGCAGATCACCAGAGCATTTCTAGCTGGCAATGACTGCAGGGCACAAGTGATAAAAACTTTTAAAAAACATTGGAAGAACTGATCATTTGCATTTTCCCCTATGGCTGTCATGTCTGAGATACCCTTTACATCCATCATGATAATGCGGTCAACCTGTTCATCCCCGTTCATCCATCGCAGTGACTCTATTTCAAGATACAGTTTAATGTACATCTTTAGAATTTGGATCACTTTCTTTATTTGTATATTGTATGTTAAACTCTACTTCCCTGTGTACGCATTCTTTAGGCTCGGCTTGTGAAGTTTCAAAGTATAAGAGTTGGCAGTTTTTTACCACCAAAACACTAAAATGTCCGTCTTGCATCTTCCAGCGTGTTTCAGGTATTAGTATGTCCGTTGTGCTGTTTTGTCTTCACAAGAACCAGTAGATAGTAAGGCTAATAAAACAACTCCAGTACTTTAAGAGAATATGGTGATCTGTGCAAAGGGCAGGTCTTACAAACCCAACCACCGAATGCGCAGGCCTCTCGGCAGCACATGCAAACTTCACAAGTCCTGTTCACATTATGGCTGTGCAGTCAATTTTACATACTCTATATCAGACCAACTCCTTGCAAATGCTACGGCTTACAAAGTTTTCCATTCATTTGCGTAATTTAGGCTCCCCAGAACCCGATTTGACCAGAGACGCACGGTGAGGTTCAAGGCTGGTGACTCCTTCAGAATCAGATTTCCAAATATATGAACCCAAAAGAGTAGCTTATTCACAAATCAATTGGCAGCCAACATGCACATTGACTACTGGTTATGTTTCATATCTCATCGGCATTCTTTACGCACACGCAGGTAAGGCGCATATCGGACTATTAAAGAACGTTACGTTTATAGCGGCGAGAGCGCGTTAAATGCGTGCTAAATCTGCCCTTGCAATTCCACAATTCATAATCAATGCAAATGAAAGTATAGAGTGATTATAGAGTTAATTTTTGACCATCTTTGAAATATTTCGCGCTTTTTAATATCTTTTAATGCCGATGCTTTCATCAATTTTAATACAGACGGTCCAACAAAAGGATAACAAGAAAAACAAAAGTTTTTTAATTTTTAAATATTGGATTGTTTTTTTCTTAGTCTGATCCTTTTTTTTATATATATAAAATTGAAAACCGTTTATGTTCGTAGGTAAATTAAGTCCATGCGCCGATTATACTCCACGAAAATCAACGTCACTTTCTTGTAAAAGTCCTCTTTGTTTTAAAAGTCTCAATCTTCCATTTTGGCAGGCAGCTGGAACAGAAAAATAAAAATAAATGGACCGCTGCCGTGCACTTGACTTTCTGATATCGCGCTAACTTTAATTGGCGCCTCTGCTTAGAAGAACCGCAGCAACGAGCACACATGCGCCCCCTTCAGGGCGCCACGGTACTGTCTGCCTCACGTTGTGCCTTTTCACTGCGGTTTTATGTCCGATCATCAAGACTAAATATATCACAAACGTTCATTAAAGATATTAGCCAGCCGGTGGAAAGTCAGAGTGTGTAATAAACGTGTCTGCCACCCTTATATTGGCGACATACGGAGAGACCGCAACAGGCATTCATCAACCCAGTCCGAGGTGAGAGGACGCTCGTCCTGTATTTGAACAGGAAAAGCGCAAATTCAGCGATTTTTGACTATAAAAATGATCAAAACAATTGGAGTCATACAGAAAACAAATTTATAGCACTGACCAGTGGACACATTTATTAGTTTTTTCCTCCCCTGACCGCACGTCCCTGGATTTGACCACTTTCAGACTGGTGACAGTTTCCATGACAGTTTTTGAAAGTTGGATTGGGGACATGACGACTTATAAAAATCAGAATGAGACGCTGAAGTGTTAATTTTGAACTAAACCACGCAAAATGACACCGTTTAGTTGCCTCGAAAGCTTGCATATTATAATCTTTTTGTCATTTTGCTTGACTTTTCACTACAAACCACTCAAATTGATTTTCATCTACACAGGTAGTGGGGTTGTGCTTTTTGCACACCAATGCGTTATAGTCGGGTAAGGAAAACATTTTTTTTAAACAATGCCCCCATTTTATTTTGCACTATAAAATATTGCCTTTCATTATTGTACTGCTAAAACAGCACCTGTATATGTAGGAGGACACTTGAGATGGACAGCAATATTAGTGACAATTGTGACCACAGTGCTTCCCGCTCCCTGGTTCAGAATAAGTAGGCATATATTAAATGAATAAAATGTAACCATCTGAATTAAAACCTGCCAAATTTACTTTAAATCATAGTTTGCACATTCAGCTCTTTGAGTAATAGAATTTTTACAAATGAGAAATTCCTACCTTGGAACAGATGTGCTTTTAATCTTCAAAAATCCATAAAATTACAATAAATGGAGGATTACATTCTCATTCGGTTCTCTTCTCTTTAACATCACACAGAAATTCAATTACAGGATTATCCTGAATAGCTCTCTGATTTATCTAATACACTGTACAGTAAGAGCTGCAAAAACAGCTTAAATACTTTAAATACATAGCACTTTATAACTGGAATTTTACCATCGCTTTACCCTGTACTTGTGACCTGAATGTGTTTTGCAGGAAATGTGCTCAATAAAATCTTTACGTCATGAGTGGAGCAACATAAAACATTCACTTGGAAGTTAAGCCCATGATTGCTCACATGCGCTTTATGGAAAATGAACACCATGAACAGTCATTTCATTTTAAATACGGCTAGTTTTTGGTCTTCTGGTTTGAAATGTAATATTAAAATGCATGGATTTTAATATTGCATTTAAAGAAGAAGAAAATTAATATTTTTTTATGTTGAAGGATATAGCATAATCCTATCTGAAACCCTTCCGACCCCCTTTAAAATCATCCCGTCCTGGTGCACATACACCGTAGCAAATGCGTTGGTGTCTGGCGGGGTTTCGATTACACCTTCCATGGTTACGTGATGGATTCCTCTGTGGTCCATGTGGTAGCCTCCATCATGATCATGCCCGGCCATGAAGCACACAACACTCTTATGTGAGTGCAAAACTGAGAGCATCTCTTCGTAGTTCCAGGCTAAGCAGATGGGGTCTGTACTGTCTGGATGTACAGGAAGGTGGCCTGCAGAAAAGTCAACAGCAAAAAAAAAAAATGATTCAGATCAGTGGCGTGCGGAGGCTAGACGATGCCCCCCAAGGCGAGGTGCCCTCAAAGTGAATGGTAAAGAAGGCATATTAAATAAGGAATAAAACACTTTATTCAAATTAAATATTCATTTCCCCAAATTAGATCTCCACTCCGAAAACAATTGTACTACTTCATTTTTTTACATCCTCTGTGAGGATTTCTTTTTTTAATGCTGATTTAAAGCCAGGCTGGTCAGACGCTCTTGAGAGATGGAAGATCACAGATGAGCTTTTATTAATTTCAGTTTTGAAAATGATCTCTCACAACTTGCGATGGTAAGCAGTGATCTGTACGCAATGCACATGGGAAAGACAGCCCTTCCAAACTGTACTAACCACTGGAGTGCATCCTAAGGATCAGGGGGAACGGTATCCCCGAACCCCCTCCATTTTGTCATATAATTGCGGTCACATCATTATTATAGTAATTTGCAAAGGCTGAACATTCATTTTTAAACTCGCTTTTTTTTTCGTCGTCAATTGTGACTGAATGCAAATCCAGAAGAAACGAAACTCAGTTTCGAAGGTCTTGACGACGAACACAGACTACATATTTCTCCGAGTTGCCTTACTGGACTAGTTAGAAAAAGAACACGGGAGATGAAATAAGTGAGGTAAAGTCATTCTGAGAAAAACACTTCACTGCACCAAGGTTGGTCAAATGACCCTTTAAAGGCCAGGTTTATTCCAGCGGAGGTGCAGTGGTGATTTTAAATTGTTCCTAGTGTGTGCTTGGTGTGTGGGTGTGTGCGCGCCCTGCGGTAGGCTGGCGCCCTGCCCGGGGTTTGTTTCCTGCCTTGCGGCCTGTGTTGGCTGGGATTGGCCCCAGCAGACCGCGTGACCATGTAGTTGGGCTATAGCGGGTTGGATAATGGATGGACGGACTACTACGCAAGCTTTTTACTGTTTATACTTGCGTGCGCACTTTACGTAAATCTGGAAGATCCCACCAGGTGGCAGTGCGAGATATCATCACGGTGAGGACACGTTCGTCTTCGCTGTGTTGTGAGTTACCTGAGACATTCATTAAAGTGCGAAGACACCTTGCCGCAATATCTCTGAGAGGGATGTTTAATGATTAAATCCATCAATTCAAGGATGCGCCCATTCCAGCTAGCATCGGACGCCAGACAGAAACAATTTCTGAATGGGGCATCAGCTCATCGCAAGGTGAACACACAAGCGCGCACACACACGGAGTTAGGGCTCATTTATACTTCACGTGACACGACGCATGCTGCAGCGGACGCTCCTGCCACGCAAGCGTTGTAGTGTTTATACTTGCGCGCGTTCTTTACGTAAATCTGGAGGAATCCACCAGGTGGCAGTGCGAGATATTATCGCGGTGAGAACATGTTCGGCTTCCCTGTGTTGTGAATTGCCTAAAACACCTATTAAATTCCGATAACACCTTAAAGCAATATCTCTGAAAAGGATGTTTATTGATTAAATCCATAAATCCAGGGATGTATGTGTCCATTCCAGGAAGCATTGGGCACGAGTGAGAAACAGTCCCTTGACGAGGCCTCAGCTCATCGCAAGGTGAATACAAGCACACACATACACTCGCGTCATTTTAGCGGCACCAAATCCCCAAATCTGCATATCTTTGGAAGGAAACCGGAGCACAGTGTGGAATACCAGCAGGAAATGCCAGCAACGTAACTCCCTGCGAGACAGCAGTGCTATCGCTCCGCCACCGTGACACCCCCATGTGTGTAATTATTAACAGTATTCATTATTTAAACGAAATTATATAAAATGTAACATACACATTTTAATGCATTTCATCATGAAAGTGATATCAAGTATAAATCTAAAGATTCTAAATGTGCAGAGAGTTGGAATATCAGACATTTAATTTGTTTTGTTTGGCGATCTATTGCTGCTTTCCGCTGCTGAAGCAAAATGCCGACATACAGATGCATTCGTGGTGCTTTTATATTCAAGCGTCGCGTATTCCCGATCGTAATGACACGATACATTTTAAAAGTCTCACATACCATCTTTTGTGCCATCTATTTTTTATTGTTTTACTTTACCTGCTGTCAGGTCCAAGAAGCTCGTAGCGATTAAAAACTGGGATGACGTTTGCGACCGTCTGCTTTAATGATAAAGTCAACTACGAGGTTAAAGTGGACATTTCGAGATTAAAGCCAAAATTTCAATTTTAATCACAGAATACACCTTTTTATTTTTTCTTCTGCGGCTTCAGTACAGCCCTGTGCATTCTGTTGTGAAGGTGAAAAAAAAAGACGGCACAGAAGACGGTATGTGAGACCATTAAAATGTGTCGTGTCATTATGATGGGGAATATGCGACGCTTGAATATAAAAGCACCAGGAATGCATTTGTATGTCGGCATTTTGCTTCACCAGATCAAACCATTCATCAAACATCGAAGCGGGCACATCGATCCTCAAAGCAGTTTTCTGCCACATGTGGATCGTAAACAGAGACTCTGACGTCACATACCGACTTTTATCACACGGCTACCCCACGCCGACATTTTGCCGGTACTGAGACTCACTCACGCGTCTTGTTAATTTCAGAGGACGCGTCAAATGAACCACAGACACAGAATTACTAGACGCCGCATGATCAGCAGCATCGTACGTCAACGTCGCCGCCATATTGAGAGAGTCATGATGGGTAAAATGCAGCAATGTTCTTAGTCTCTGAGTGAACTGGACATGATGGATGAGATGACGAACAGATGTAGTTGTTTCAGTGCAGATTTTCTCCAGTGTTGGATCAAGTATTCTGCCATAAGACAGTATTATAATATCTGAGGAAGGGCCAAAAAGAAAGGAGGGCATTGCCTCTGGTGGGCACAGTGAGGCACTTGAACCTACAGGCTGCCTGGCTCAACTCTGTCCTCAGGATTAAGCCTCCTAATCTATCTGCGGTTACATTTTAAGAAAATATGCACACTAATAGTGTCGGGTACATTTGAGCTTTCATTTTTGACCTCCTTCAGTGACATTAACTCTGCACAATTTATTTGTAGTGCGCACCAAATTTTATATTTTGGGAGATACGTTGTCTAAGCTGTCTTTACTGTAAACAGTGCTAAGTAATATACATTTAATTATGTAATAAAAAGGGCTAAATACAGTTACAAACAGATCACAACAAAACAGACTTGTGAATTGATCCTATCTGTTACACCAGCAAGCAAAAAGTCCCGTAGCCTCCATGTAATCTGCATTCTGCAGTGCAATTGCAACACATCGGCCTCCGTTTGCTTCCGATTCTGTGTGTTGTGAAAAAGTTTGCCAACCTCGCACTCTTCAAGTCACGAGTTGATGTTGCAAAACTCTAGTAGTGAACGCGCCAGGAGGCTGTGATGTTTAAATTCTGCAGATCACCAGACACCGCGGTGTAGCTTTCTGTCCAGTTATCCAAATGAAGGTTACTGGCGTCGGCACGCGAGTAGAAAATCATTTGAAAAACGCAGTGGCTCCTGGCATTCATTCATGTTAAACCATATCACAGGCTTCTTCATGATTAGCACGCAGCTTATTCCTCTTTTTATGTCCTCTGTCATAATCTTAATCTTCTTCCTCTTCTAATTCAGTTTGAAATAAAATCCTACTAGGCAGGGTTAACACGCAAGTTAAAAGGTGGGTCACGAGTGCCAGTGTGTAAGGGGCTTTTTGTTCATCAGCAGTTGGAAGTGAATTTTCTTAAATAAATAGTGTCCAGTATTTGCCGCATATACTCGCGTATAAGTCGGGTTTTGAAACCTGAAAAATCAATCATAAAAATTAGACCCCGACTTATACGGCTGTTCAAAAATAAGACACTTAATAATTTTTTTTTTTTTAACATCTTCTTGCTTCCTTTTAGCATTTTGAGCTACATGATTGTATGCAAATGTGCTATATAAATAAATGTGGGCGGCACGGTGGTGCAGTGGGTAGCGCTGCTGCCTCGCGGTAAGGGTTCGCTTCCCAAGTCCTCCCTTCGTCGAGTTTGCATGTTCTCCCCGTGTCTGTGTGGGTTTCCTCCCACAGTCCAAAGACATGCCGGTCAGGTGCATTGGCGATCCTAAATTGTCCCTAGTGTGTGTGGGTGTGTGCCCTGCGGTAGGCTGGCACCCTGCCTGGGGTTTGTTTTCTGCCTTGTGCTCTGTGTTGGCAGACCCCCCCGTGACCCTGTGTTAGGATAGAGCGGGCTGGATAATGGATGGATAAATAAATGTTGCTGCTGTTGTTCCTCCAATCTCGCACCAGTTTCACAGACACATCGAATTTTGTTGCAGCGCGTAATTACCAATGACTTTTAATTTAAAGCCTGCTTCAAATTTTCTTCTGATCGAACGCTCCATCGTAGGAAAGGGATGCACTAGCGATAAAGGAGTATGAGGGGGTGAGATACAAAAAACACAAATCAGTGCAAATATCGCTTCGGAATAATTCAGGTAAAACCGCGTGGGCACGTAGGCACAACACATAGAGATAAAAGGCCGTGTGCTCCGCGGTTACTCTCTCAGGTGGGCATTGGCATATCATAATCTCTTGGACCAATAGTGGGAGTTTTCTGCATTCGACTTTTTTTTTTTTTGTTCTTTATCTCACCTTATACAATTTCTCTTATTAGGAATAGTTTTCGGAAACCCCTTGGGGTTGGAGCGCAGGGTCAGCCATTGTACAGCGCCCTTGGAGCAATTACAGGTTAAGGGCCTTGCTCAAGGGCCCAGCAGAGTAGGATCTCTTTTGGCAGTGACAGGGATTTGAACTGGCAACCTTCAGGATACCAGCGCAGATCCTTACCCTCTCAGCCACCACAAGTTATACGGTAAAATCAAGCCCCGACTTATATGTGGTAGAATTTAAATGCGAGTATATATGGTACTAGCAAAATACCCGCGCTTCCCAGCGGTGAAGTACTTCCTTCAAATTTGTATTAAGAAAAAAATTAAACCTTTTTAAACTGAGGGAAAATATGCCAATAATTATTTGTTAAGGATCTCTTTGTATACCACATTGTGAGTTCGGCCCTCTGGTTGTAATCTGACCAAGCTGTGCGCTGAGCTTACTCTTGAGCATGCAACGTACAGTCGGCCATGTGAACAGTAATCTTGTCTCAAATCTCACAGCTTGGATTGCTGCTGTCATAATCGGTTTGAGTTTCATGGTTTGTTTCAATGACGACAGTATTTGTAGGACTTGTTGTGTTGAAGTGACATTCAGCGTCTGTCAAGCGTTGTAAGCACACAACCAGTTTCATTGATAACTTCACATCCAGCTTTTGAGAGTTTAAACATTCATAAACATCAAAGTGTCCACTACTGAAATCGTCACCTGTGAATCTAAGATGTTTAAGAGGCATTGGTGGTTGTCGAAAGGTGTCAAATATTTGTCCATTTCAGTACACTTGAAAGTGACAACCGAACAATTCAGCGGCAGCCATCAACTCACATGCAGATCCAAAGGTGAAGGACTTAAGCATTTGACTCTTCTAGTGCTCCTGTGTAGTCTAATTATCTCCTGTACCGTCATCAGTCCACACCTTGAACCTGTCCCAGTCATTCAATACATAAGACACAATGGATATCAAGAGTGAGCCTGATATGGCCGTGCAATATGTAACACAGAGAATGGAAAAGGCAGGTGCCATCTCCGGCATGGAAACCACTCGGTAAGTGACAGTTCTTTGATCGATGGTGATCACCTCGATAGACATGTTAATGGGGGTACGGTTGGAACGATAAAGGAAATGGGTACCTGAACAATGTAAAGTAAGTCTAAAATACCTACACAATAACTATAATTGTAATAAACGAACAATAAAACAGCAGAGAAGCCGTGGATTAAATAAAAAGGCTGTAGTTATCAGCAGGGAGATGTGAATCCCGTGGCAAAGCAAGGAAGGGAATGTAGAGAATGGAGCGACAGACGGCCTTATATAGGCAGGCAGCCAACAACGTGGGAGGCATTGGGATGGGGGACCCAACGCCTCACATGGTGACCGAGCTGCAGGCTATGGACGTATATATGTACGTAAGTAGGATTCAGTTAGCGTTGGGAACCCGCGTACCAAATTTCTTGAAGATGGGCCCATAAGTAACAAAGACCGTTGAAAAGTTCAATATGGCGGCCGACAGTGGCATCATACCACTAAAATAAGTAAGTACATCGGTTTTGGTTAGTGCCGGGAAGCCACCTACCAAATTTCGTGAAGATGGGGCCATGAATAAGAAAGTTCAACATGGCGGACGTTATCGACCGTTATGACCATTACCTGTAGAATTCCGAAATGAAACCTAAACTTTTGCAAGTAAGCTGTAAGGAATGAGCCTGACAAATTTCAGCCTTCTACCTACACGGGAAGTTGGAGAATTAGTGAGTAAGTGAGTGAGTCAGTGAGGGCTTTGCCTTTTATTAGTATAGATTTATCATGCACTATTTGGTTTAATTAAATACTTGCAAGGAAAGTGAAGAGGAAAAAAGCAAAGACTGGGAATTACTTATCTGTTTTAAACTTTAAATCATTTGGATGGTATCCTTAGAAAGGGGAAGAAAATCGAGGATATGAGAATGAGCGGACATGGCAGAGTTAAGGCAATGACAAGCCATGAAATTAAAATTATCGGCAAGGCTTGTTTTCTAAAGAAGCAACTGGGTTGGAACAAAAACCTGCAGCCAATGCGGCCCTCCAGGACTGACTTTGCCCAACCCTGGGCTAATACATTATGAATCGTTGAAATAGCTGACGAGAAAAAATTGTGGTCTGTCTTGTTTTATAAGCCGACAGAAAAAGGCAGCACGACACTGACAAACAGTCTGCAGGGTTAGAGTTATGACAAAAGAGTAGGAGCCGAGTCTTTACAGCCAACAAAGAGTAAGAGGTGGCATATGAAATGTGTTCAAAACTGAGCAGCAAAGTGGTAAGTAGGGTTGGTGCCAGCTGTTACTTTGAAAAGCGTTCTTCATCGAGAATACAGGGGCACACGTGGAAGCCAGCTACGAGTAACGTTCAAATTAATAATGCTAGGCAGCGTTTACCCATTGAGAGAACAACAGATAAATGGATGACGTTAACAAGCTGCCGTGAGTAGTCTTTGACATGTTGTAAAGCACTTTGAGCTAATTTGTTTGTATGAAAAGGTGCGATTGAAATAAATCACACTGTAATCTTCATATTTGTAGTGTAAAAGAATCTGGAGAATAGAGACTGATGTGCTAAATTAAATTAAATGGCCTGCTACCAGAGCTATCCTTGGGTTGTAAATATCCATTACGAGCGGACATTCATTGCCACACGTACAGATGCCAAATCGTAATAAATGATGAGGAACACTACATTAGGGAGCCGTGAAAAAGCAAAAGCAAACCCGTTTCATTTAAGGACATCACACACACAGGAATACTTCACTGTTTAATGGGGAGGCGGACACCTGACTGTTCTACTTCCAGCTATGCTGTACAAAGAAATAAGAAAATCTTTACAAATGAAGACTGTTCTATCTGCCAGGCTTGTTTAGTGGAACAGGAATATTTCATTCTAATAGCACTGGATTGGCCAGACATGCTGTGTTAACCAAAAGTCTTTATATAAAAAAAATAAAAAAAAAATCTTGGAAGGAGACGCGACTTTCTCAGAGAGACACTTGCGCGTCACGTGAGACGAGTCTTTGTGCCAAGAGATGTACCGACCCCCGGGGCCGGAAATAAAAGAGTTTGAATGTCGTAAAAAAAAAAAAAAAATTCAAAAACGTTGGCGCGGTACACATATAGAGCAGGTTAGAGATTATGGAAGTACGAAAATTCGAAAGTCTCAAAAAAAGGATGGTAAAGATCGCATTATTGCAAACAAATGAAAATTATTACTCGGCGAAATAACGGAAGAGCGAAAAGAGATTGAATATATTGTTCAGATTTAAACTAAGTCAGAGACTTGTAGATCATCTAATTTGTGTTGCCATCAGGGAAGTTGTGTTTCTTCCAAATTAAGAGGCCTATCCGCGAGAATGAAACGTTTTGCGTGCGGCAGAGACGTGAAGTTGCTGGCACGGGCAAAGCCCCCTATTATTCATATATATTTTACACTTACTAATTATTGTGACTTTCTCAAGGTTTTTGTCAGCATATGTAAGTATTTTGTCCAACCAGGAAAGCTGTTCTTTGCTGAATCCTCCATTAAACTGAACAAAGCGCTGTTCTGTCCCGCACTGTCCCTCTACAAAAGACAGAAAATAAATCACAAAATGGAGCAAACTCATCAAATACGGCTGAAGAGCAGTAAACAGGCATAGCAAATCCCCAGCGAGTACACTATAAGACAATATGAATATGCAATTTTTAACTACTGTACTGTACAGCAGGAGCGGACTGGGTCTCAAAACCGGCCCGGATATATTTCAATGAGTGAGGTGACGAGGTCGACCCACTCGGCTCGTTATTCAGTGTAATTTACTTAAAATCTGCGACGAGTACGCAACTCACTATTCGCCATGAGCCTATGATATGAACTCTGTCTAAACTGTTGTTTACACACAACTTAAAATTTGACGACATACTTAGAAATAAAATTTAATGAAAAACAAAAATGTAGTAACACGGCCTACACGTTATTAGAGTGCATGTCAAATGTCATGTCCAAGTGCCAGCACCCTAGTAGGCTAATAGCTGCTCATTTACAATGGAATGAATGATAACCAAATTTATAATGAAAACCTCACATGGTTGAAATATTCCATTAACTTAACGATAAACTAGAAATGTTCCGTCCCAATATTAAAATTTCCTACCCCATGCTTTATAACTTTATTTCATCATACTAATAATCGCAGCTGAAAACCACTAATTATCGCTCACACCGATGACCAGAGAACAATAAAATGCATAATACATAATCTAAACTAATTATTAGTACCGAAGAATTGAAATACTAGATATGAGATAAACAAAAGTTGCAATAATGTATATGCTAACCGAAATGTAGCGGTATGGAAACGGAAATCAGCAAAAGGCAGTTTTGACCAAATTTTCCGCTACAACGTTGTGTACTGACAACTAAAAGAACTTGATGACGTAATACAGTATATTATATAGGACTATGTAATTTGCAGTACCAGACAGATAATGTTTATTCGTTTAGAAAATTAATTTTAATGTCAAACAGTAACCAGTACATAAAATGTTTTCATGAAATGGATGGCCCATGACCAGACCAGAGTTTGTGGCCCACCGGGCAATGCCCAAATGCCCTAATAGCCAGTCCGCCCCTGCTGTACACTGGCAATAACAAATGAAGGCACAAATCACAAGTGTGTATGCAATGCAATACCTGGAGGGCAATTAAGATTTTGATTCTTGTTCTTATCCTGCAAAATTTTAAGTGACTGATTATATTTCTTGCTCGGTGCTTTTCTTCCTAAAACACTTAAATCATAGGCGTCTAGCAGCACAAACCGGAAGCTTGGAGCGGGACTGAAATGGTAGGAGTAGATGGCGGCTTCAGCGGCGTGGTCTTCAGTGTTTAGTGAAATGTCATCTAATGCACTTTCCAGAGCTTTGCTATTAAGTATGGAGCTCATTAAATATTCTCTTGTAAAATTATAAAACTCATGGTTGCCCCAGACATGATGAATTTTTGTTTTGCACCTCTGGAATTCCTTCATCACAATCTCCAGCGCCTTCGCCGAGAAATTGTGTTTCTTATTCAAACCGTCGATTAGATCTCCCAGCTGCACTATAAAATGGGGAGCAATTCCATTCCAGCGCTCTACTGCGTCATGCAGTAACGTCACGCTGTTCCGATAATAGCGCCTCCTAGTCTTCAGATAATTACACCCGTTTTCAACGTTGGCATACTGAACATCAGCAATCACGCCGAACACAAAGAGGGGCTGGGCGCCATCAAACATTTTAGCTTGTCCTGAATGCTGTCCTTCCAGCTGCAGCATAGCACCTGAAATGCAAAAAACATATAAAAAAAAAAAAAAAGTCAATCGTAAATAATTGCGAAGATTTGCAGTAACGGTCCACATGTATTTTAATTATCTGTCTGTCTAATAGTAGTGGAAGTCACTAAATCTGCCTAAGGACCCCCGTGTTCATTTCTCACTCCAGACTCTGTCTGATATACTTTGTTTATCCCCAAGAGGCAATTGTCTTTTTGTATGACCTTTGGGGGTCACTGTGCAGGGTCAGTCATTGTACAGATACGGAACAATTTTCAGGTTAAGGGCCTTGCTTAAGGGAGTTTGCACGTCATCTGTGTCCGTGTGGCTTTCCTGTCCCCTCCATCTTATCTTTTATATATAAACTGCTCAAAAAAATTAAAGGACCACTTTGAAAACACATCAGATCTCAATGGGAAAAAGAAATCCTCCTGGATATCTATACTGATATAGACTGGGTAATGTGTTAGGAACGAAAGGATGCCACATCGTTTGATGGAAATGAAAATGATCAACCTACAGAGCCCTGAATTCAAAGACGCCCCAAAAATCAGAGTGAAAAAATGATGTGGCAGGCTAGTCCATTTTGCCCAAATTTAATTGCAGCAACTCAAAATTGTACGCAGTACTTTGTATGGCCCCTGTGTTCTTGTATACATGCCTGACAACATCGGTCCATGCTTCTAATGAGATGACAGATGGTGTTGTGGGGGATCTCCTCCCAGATCTGGACCAGGGCATCACTGAGCTCCTGGACAGTCTGAGGTGCAACCTGGTGGCATTGGATGGACCAAAACATAATGTCCCAGAGGTGTTCTATTGGATTTAGGTCAGGAAAGTGTGGTGGCCAGTCAATGGTATCAATTCCTTCATCCTCCAGGAACTGCCTGCATACTCTCACCACATGAGGCCAGGAATTGTCATGCACCAGGAGCCACTGTACCAGCATAGGGTCTGACAATGGGTCCAAGGATTTCATCCTGATACCTAATGGCAGCCAAGGTGCCTTTGTCAAGCCTGTAGCGGTCTGTGTGACCCTCCATGGATATGCCTCCCCAGACAATCATTAACCCACCACCAAACTGCTCATGCTGAATGATGTTACAGGCAGCATAATGTTCTCCATGGCTTCTCCAGACCCTTTCACTTCTGTCACGTGCTCAGGGTGAACCTGCTCTCATCTGTAAAAAGCACAGGGCACCAGTGGTGCATCTGCCAATTCTGGTATTCTATGGCGAATGCCAATCGAGCTGCATGCTGCTGGGCAGTGAGCTCAGGGCCCATTAGAGGACATGGGGCCCTTGGGTCACCCTCATGAAGTCTTTCTGGTTGTTTGGTCAGAGACATTCACACCAGTGGCCTGCTGGAGGTCATTTTGTAGGGCTCTGGCAGTGCTCATCCTGTTCCTCCTTGCCCAAAGGAGCAGATACTGGTCCTGCTGATGGGTTATGGACCTTCTATGGCCCTCTCCAGCTCTCCTAGAGTAACTGCTTGTCTCCTAGAATCTCTCCATGCCCTTGAGACTGTGCAGGAGACACAGCAAACCTTCTGGCAATGACACGTATTGATGTGCCATCCTGGAGAAGTTGGACTACCTGTGCAACCTCTGTAGGGTCCAGGTATCGCCTCATGCTACCAGTAGTGACACTGACTGTAGCCAAATGCAAAACTAGTGAAGAAACAGTCAGAAAAGATGAGGAGGGAAAAATGTCAGTGGCCTCCACCTGTTAAACCATTCCTGTTTTGGGGTCATCTCATTGTTGCCCCTCTAGTGCATCTGTTGTTAATTTCATTAACACCACAGCAGCTGAAACTGATTAACAACCCCTCTGCTACTTAACTGACCAGATTAACATCCCATAAGTTTCATTGACTTTATGCTATACTCTGATTAAAAAGTGTTCCTTTAATTCTTTTGAGCAGTATATATATATATATATATATATATATATATATATAGTTGACTCTTGTACTGCACTGAATCTGTTCTCCACATTTTAGTGCATTCATTTGTGACGAGATCTTAATTGGTTTTCTTGAATAAGCTGTCAATTAACAAGAAGTTACAAATAAAGAAGATCTAACCAGCTAATTGGGTCTCACTTGCTTTTGTTAATATATACTATGAAGAAGCTTTTTTTAATTGGTATTTACAATAAGAAGTACTAATTATCTGAGCAAAGTGAAATATAAACTGACAGAAAGTCCTGATGTGGCACAGCAATTGTAGCAAGAAAGCAGGTCATTAAATAATTGATACAATTCACCCATTTTTTTAAAACCTATTTAATTCAGTTTTGGTTCACGGGGGCGGAGGTCCTGTCCTGGATCGGATGACAGTCCACAGCGTGTCACACTCCCAAGTGACCAGAGTTGGTATGTAATGGCATGCACATCTTTGGAGGGCATGCCACTTGGGTAACATGGCAGATTCATACAAGTCCTGGGAGATGAGAAGCAGTCCTAACAGTGGTTCAGATTCGCACAAGGTCCACACTCCGATCCAAATACCACCATACTTTATGGCCATTTCATCACAACTTAGCCTGTGCTCACCGTGCCTCGGGGTGCTAGGACGTTATTGGAAGACAAAAGTGTTTAGGTGGTAGTGCTGTTATCGACTAATTTGCAGAAATTCGGAGAAGATGGAGCGCTACAGGCACTTGCCCTCAGGTCTGAAATACAATCTCATACAGGCGTTTAGACAAACAACTCGGGCCATCCAAAAATCTCACTCGTCCATATTCTCTGTCTACAAATTGTAATCGGCGAGGTTGCGGTCAGTCGTCTAGTTTTAATGTCAATCGGCCACTTGATCGATTACTCCTGTTTGTGATCTCACGATTGCCTTCCTCGATTTTCCACCGAATCCAGTGCTATAGCACATTACACACTTCACTGACCACTGAATTACACGGCGCTTTACATGGAAGACAAATCATTAAACCGATCTCCATTCTTCTAACACAACAACGCAGTCCAGTGTCACTGGGGGCCGAAATCGCCCACCCACATTCACTCCTGTCGCGTTAAAAAGGACTTTAGTTGCCAGTAAAACCTAAACAGGCATTTCCTGTCCCGTCCCGTCCAAATACAGATCAACGCTTATAGAAGATGCCTTCCGATCACACTACGTGTCCTCCGTCCCCCAAACCGAATTAACGACCAACACCAGCAAAGCCGACAAACGCAATTCTTCAACAGGTGACACATACCAATACCAAAACCAAACCGACAGAAGCAACCTTCGTTGTGTAGAAGTCCTTGGCAGGCTTTCTTTCATATTATGACACTGAAGATAAGATTTCATTTCACTATTTTCGCTTACCAGTAATTGCACATTTGAGAAGCCGGCATTCGCGTAGTACGTTAATGATGGAAAACAAACGAAGAGACAGCTTCTTCCTTTAAGAAATCAAAGGTGGAGGAAACATTTACAGTATCGTTGCGACCACCGTGTTCTCATTCTTGCTAGTAAGCTTACACTGAAGAAGTCAGACATATATCGCCTTGGCATTAATGTGAAAGGCCACCAAAACATGAAGAAGACGCGAAGCTGCAGCGATAGGTTTGCACTCCGGAAGTGTTCACTCTTGACTTCCCTGCCGTCCTATGCTGACTGCAACGGACTGTCTCTAACACTGCCCGGATAACCCTGGTGTAACCGCGCGTGACGTCACATGCCGGGGTGGAGCCTGTTTTTGGAGACGGGTATTGCTGTAGACTGGAGACATTATAAGTAGATGTGGAGGCGGGATAACTGTCAATCAAATTCGAGTTCACCAAATCATATTGTGCCAATTCAGAACTTCGACGAATAAGGTTGTTGTTACTGTATGGCAGTCAAAAAAATTCACGTGTCCAATCATCAACGTTTGAAGTTGTCTATCAGGTGTAACTTCAACCAGTTACTCCAATCTGCAGCAATATCTAGCTGTATTTTTGCGCTGACTGCAGTGGCTCTTTAACGCACTACTGTGGGAGAAATCAATGGAGTGTCCCTCAGGCTGCTCACCTCTTTGGCACTGTCGGGGCTATCGGTCAATATTCGCATGGCGCTTTTCACAAAAAAGAGCCCAAGACTCTAACTAGAAACAAAGTACTGGACTTTGGGGGAAAAAATCAATTTGCAATTTATATTGCCTTTCATAGTCAGTACCTTATTAAGGCGCTGTGTAGCTACACCAGGGGCTTTAATCCCTGATCTTTCAGTCCGAGATATTCCCAATCAATAGCGACAAGCTCCTGATCTTTTTGCCCATCATATACAATGTTTTTGTGATATTTGATTCTGTAGCGGTGGTCATAGCCCTATAAAACTGCATCCAAAAGGTGAAAAATGGCAAATATAAGCATACGGTGTATTATTTTGGACTATTTCAAGTTAGCGATTATGAATACAGTTATTTTTGATCCTTTACTAGGGATGTAGCCCCGTATGGACATACTGTATATCAGAAGGAGAAACATGACATGTCTATTACAATAGAGAATATTTAAACATTCAAAAGCTGCGCTTCAGCTTTCAACATTTTGAAATTTTGAATATCTGTGTTTCTACGTCATGAAATAAATCCTTACATTTCGTTATGAACACCCTGAATTAGAGCGGCGTAAGTTAATTGTTTGTTCCAAACGTTTACGCCTTAGTTGACCACAAGATGGCGACAAATACCCATTAAAATACAAATACACCGCGCAGCGACCACCACGCCACCCCCACAAACCCCAAACCCCGCTGATCGCAGGTTATACCGGTAGTTTCTAAATTTAGTCAGAGTGGCCGCGTTTTTTTTTGAAAGACAATGTCAGCTTTTTATCGGACTCCTGGCTGTATAAAAGAAAATAATTTCCTGTGTTAAGACTTAAAATTTCCAATTTAATCTTTTTAAGAGTGCAACAACCGTTTGTGGCAGTTACCTAGGAATGTAAATGTTCTTGCTCTTCTTCAGGTGAAGTTATATTTTTAATATTTGACCTATTCAGCTCTTTAATAGGTCATAAATAGCGCATAAGTAGGAGTCAGGCTGAAGAAACTTCTTGTGTTTGCTCTGCTTAGACTGGAAAAAAATGCTCAGTGTATTAACAGCTGTAATACAAACGCAAGTTTCCTAATTTCGTATTGAAATAATTTGCACAATATTGTATATTTCTGTCCGGGGAATGCGTAAGTCAAAATCACATTATAATGTGTTAAACGGTCGTGGTCAACAGCGGACTTCTTTGTTGATTTTCATTGCAACTCCAGATTTCGTTCCTTTAAATACATTCCCAAATGCATATATTTAAAAGGTAAATAACGCACTTATTAGGAAGATGGTTTGCCAACTGCCATTATCAGAAGAAGAGGAAAGAATACGATTAGCACAAAATAAGCAAAAGTCCCGGAACCCTTTTTCTGTACGTCCACCGTTTCCAGACGACTTTTATTATTCGTTCGGACGCATTCCCGGAAGTGGGGATGCGGAAGGACAGAACCCATCATGGCTCAAGTCACCGTGGTTTTGTGCAGCCGGCAGGGTTTTTGTCTTTCCTGGCTCCGTTCAAACGTTTTGTGGAAGAGTCGCCTTAATTCAACTTTTTGCCGCCGTTATGGTAATGTGCAAGGGTCGTGGTCACTTCGATTCGGACGGCAAAAGGTGAGATGGCGCCAATTATAACTACTGCTCATGGTCCTAATGGTGGTGATAATGATTCTGAGGATGAACACTGGTAACGGGGCAGAAGAGCAGGTGGCGTTTTACCGCAGATTGCACACTGCAGTCTGTGTGCAGATCAGTCGATGCGGTTTACTGTGAAAAGCGGGGGGACATCGGCGGAAAAAAACGATCGCTTTACTTGTCAAGGTCGTGTATCGAATGTTTTCACGCTTGGACTCTTTGCTGCCATTAGGCACCCGGTGTCTGTGACTGGGATCCTTCGGGGATTCATGGCCTTACTAACGTTTTTCAAATATCAGAAAGATATTCAAATGTTATGTTTAGTCATAACCTAAAAAAGCGTGATTAACTGAACGACCTCCTCCCGTCTGTCAAACGTATTTATTTATACACTCGTGTGTATATGTATGATATATATGTAGGTGTAAAATATATACAGGTTAGGATTCAAAAGTAATGAGCCTCATTTGGTTGTGACGCGAACGTACCTCGCCGCGCGCCCCACTTGCCAGCGACGGTGGGTGTTGGCTTCACAACGCAACGGAGCTCCTACCGCTCCGAGGTAGGATCGGCCTTGACGGGAACCCCTGTGCGTTACACGGCGGAATGGAAAGTTCGTTAGAGCAACGGTACGCGATCAAGTTCTTCGGAGTGAAGGGGATCATCCACTACGAGTTTGCCCCGCAAGGACAGACCGTGAATGCTGCTTACTACTTGGAAGTCCTGAAAAGAAGCGTCGCGCGCAAGCGAAGGGACATCAAGGACAGCTGGAAGCTTCACCACGATAACGCGCCCAGCCACACCGCCTTCATCGTGAGCGCCTACCTGGCCCGGGTGAACGTTCCGATGGTCCCCCAGCCTCCCTCGCAGTCCGGACGTGTCGCCTTCTGACTTCTTTATGTTTCAGCGCTGAAAGGAAAACGCTTCGACTCGATCGAGAACATCCAAGCAAATGTCAAGGCAGCCCTTGCAACCATCCCGGAACAGGCCTATGTGGACGCCTTCGAGTCATGGAAAAGCCGCCTATTTTGAAGACTATTAATTAGTTGTACCGATTTGTTCAATAAATTTGTCTTTTTGAACAAAGGCTCATTACTTTTGAATCCTACCCTGTGTGTGTGTGTATATATATATATATATATATATATATATATATATATATATATATATATATATATATATGTCACCATCCAAAACAACATCATTTTTTGGCACTTTTTCATACAGAGAACGTAAGTCAAAGTGCTTTGCAAGAAAAAATAATCAGAAAGTAGACTCAGCTGAGGTTAAGCTTCCTGTTTACTCGCCATTGTGTTTTGGTTGAAGCTCCGCCCCACTTATGAATATTGATGAGTCATCTTAGCGTGGCAACGTAATGCAATGGGCGTTTCCTGATGTTTGGTGACTGCGGGCTGCACTCTGTTGGAATATTCGGGATTTTTTTTGTGCAGTGAAGTTATTCCATCCACTAGGTGGCAGTAGAATACTGTCATCGAGTGTTATTTGGGCATAAACTTGTAAAACAGATAAGCACACTTCACCCTGAGCTTGACTCATCGTTAACAGCTCTTTCATAGAATTCCGACTTTGAGTCATGCTTGGGGTTCACACTACACACATTACACAATGGACAATTGCCTATAATAATTATTATTTATTTGGCACATTTCACATATTAGTTTAAGTCCAAAGTGATTTAAAATACAGTTCCAGTTGCATTTATACAATGTGTATATATAAAGGTAAAAGTAAAACTTGTCACAAGAAAGTGTGGGTTCAGAGTAAATTGTAAGATACCTAAAAGGTTGCTAAACCTTCACCTGTTTCACCTTTTTTTTTTCTAATTCAATTACTAGTAAGCAGATGGCAGCTGAGGAGAGGAAAGTGAAAACTCTAAGGAACTGAAACCTTGTGAAAATAAACATCTGGGGAGCAAAACTCCTAAGTAGTTCAGGAATTCGTAGTAGACCAAAAAGCAGCCCAGACCCTCCTGAGTGGGGGGAATTGTGCATTTACACAATCCAAGTTAGCGTCAAGCAGGAAATCGTAAAGGCCTGCTGCTGCTTGGAGCTCTGCGTCCTTCATCGTCGTTGGTTTTTGCGCTGAGCCTGCTAATCTCAGTTCAGAGTCTCAGATGCTCATCCAGTTAAGCAGGAAGCGCTGCAGAGTTCAACGTTTCAGTGAAATACAACACTTGTAATACACCAAAAATGATTTGTGTGAGAGCCTTGCAGTTTTTGTAACTAGAACTCTCTATTAATCTCTTGTTTTCTGTCGGTATGCATATTTTAGCAAAGTCACTTGCAAGCTTCCAGTGTCCCAGCATGCGCCGCAGCAGAGGCTTCTCCACTCCGCTCCTAGGATGCTGACTTCAGCTTCGCCTTCACAGCCACCTCAAGGGCAGAAATCATCCAGTGGTTCAAAGAAATCTGGGGTAAGAAACCTTTCATTAACAATCTGTTATAACAGATTCATGAAGACCACTACTGGTAAATCCACCGATTACCACTGACATACCATCTAGCATCTGTTTGCTTATGATTTTTAGGCCCGTCTTTTCTGTGCTGTAATACAATGGTGAGCATTTTCAGCATTCTGTCTGGTAGGCCTTGTGCAGAAGCAGATTTAGAGAGGCTGGCACTGTTGCCGCTCTTGAACCCGTTGTGCTGAAAGGTGATAGATCAAGTTGGAAGTTGACAGGCTTTTTAAGGATACAGAATTGTTATTTAGATTACAAGTAGCAGCAAGCCGGAAAATATCAAATCAATAATTTGAACTCTGGGGAATTGTTTTCTCTAAAATGTGTGTTACCTTCAGGTGTTTTTCATATTCTGCATAAATGAACCAAATTCAAGCCGTTCCCTTTTGCTTTCTCTTTTCTAGTAGCCAGTCACATGGAAATCCCTGGCGGTGACGTTTGCAATTGGAGGAGCGTTGCTGGCAGTGATGAAATACTTCAAGTCGGAGAAAGAAGCCTGTAGGTGTCTAAATGAGGGGTCCTGGTCCATTCACGTAAATAGCGTAATGGAAGCTGAGCTCAGACGAGCTTTACAGTTTGATACAGAAGATTAATTGGAGTGCCTGCACTTTTAAAAACGGTGGTCTGTCTGTCTTATTGAATTTCTACTCCCTGAGGCTGCTCATTCCATTTTGAGTCACGGGGGGGGTGGGGTAACCATAGCCTGTCCTATCAGGACAAGGTGGAATAGCTAATCAGCTTTTGTGGAATTGTCGTGGTGAAAAAGGCCAATTAAAAACTTCATGCAAGTACCGACCAAGTCAGGGCAGAGGGGCCTTGAGACAGGAACAGTAGCCACTGCTTCACTGCGCTTACATTTGAATCATTTGTGTTCAGTGAAGTCACATCTTTATTACGCGGAGAGGATCTCAAATCATTAGTGACCTCCGCAGTGCTTCGGTGTCATAGATAGAATTGTAGAATTTTTATTTGACCCCACGGGGGAAATTTGGCTTTTTACGGAAGCTATTTAAATAAATAAACGGGTAGATAAATAAATAAATATATGTACACACACTATAGTCTGAATAGCACACACATCATCATAAATCATAGCACCTAAATAAGCAAGGTGTTGTATAACTGGAAGTCATCAAGTCTTAAAATAGATCATATTGTAGTTTCATTAAGAAAGTGGCTTGAAAACATTATTAAGATTTCTTGAGCAGCCATTTTAGTGTTAGCTTTTACAGCAGCACACATGTGTGGACAGCCATCTCTGAGGTTCTGGGCTGTGAGGTTTAACCACAAATGCCGAATGTACCAAAATCTTAAAAATAGTGATTTTTGAACATAAAACTAAATTTATAATTATTTGTTTTTCTTTTTTTATATAAAAGTTTAAATATTTTCATTTTTGTAACAGTGTAGACTGAGTCATTTTGTGCATTAGACCAGGGGTTCTCCACTTCGGTCCTGGGGACCCACTGTAGCTGCAGGTTTTTGTTCCAACGAGATTCATAATCAGTGACAACAACTGACAACACTCATCTCAATTAATTAGCTGATGGTTTTTTTTTCTCTTCTCTTTTTCTACATTAAGAAAGCCCCACAGCATGATTTTTACATTTATTTATGTCATCTCCAGGCAGAGGAGCAGCTTCAGTGACAGACTGAGGAGATCGTTCCTCCCCACACTATGTGACTCTTCAATTCCACCCGGGGGAGTAAACGCTAACATTACTCAAAGTTATTGTCTGCTTTTACATGCATTTTTATTACTCTTTAATATTGTTTTTTGTATCAGTATACTGCTGCTGGATTATGTGAATTTCCCCTTGGGATTAATAAAGGATCGATCGATCGATTGATCTATCTATCTATCTATCTATCTATCTATCTATCTATCTATCTATCTATCCCTTTCTGTCTGCCAAACATTCAGGAATATTTCCATTTTTTTCTAGAGATTTAAATGCTTAACTCCCTTCTGTTGATTTCATTATATTTTGCCCTTTCTCTGTGCAGTTTGCTCCCTTCATTGTATCTTACTAATGACAATTAAAAACAAGCAGAGCAGACACCTAGGCAAACAACACTGAATAATCAAAGGCTGCAACTACTTTAGCGTTAGACCCACAAATTAATTAAACACCCTGCAAAAAATAGAATGAAAATCAAAATGGAAAATATTGTTCAAAGAAAAAAAATACATTATTCCCATATAACTGCTTGGTATAGTTCATTTAATTAGCCCAGGAGTCCAATTAAAAATAAAAGTTGGTTGGAACAAAAACCTGCAGCCACAGTGGGCCCCCAGGACCGATGTGGAGAACCCCTGCATTAGACTGTTGCTCCTTATGACAGAACATTAGCACCATCTTGTGGTGGAAAAGAATCTGAAACCGACTGCTGAATGTCTCTGTTTCCATCGTGTGTCTTGTACATTTTACTGAACCCACAGTTTTTAGTTCCAGGGTTGTAGTTCCTGTGTCTGTCAGAGCCCCTGATGGGATGGCTGTCCATCACAGGGCACACTCACATAGACAACCACCCATGGTCATACGGAGTCACTTAGCTTAATTTGAATTTTTAATGTATGGTAAATAGATGGAACTTTGTTTGGCTTTTTATAGACGTTCCTTTAAATAAATAGATGTATAAATAGATATAAAAAATATATAGTTAAATATATACATACATATATATATGAAGTTGGAGATCCACAAAGGGAGAGAATGGGAAACTTTGGCAATCCGAGAAGCACACAGCTATGAAAAACATTTCTTTCTCCATAGTTGTATCAGGCACGATGTAACTTTACTTCCATATATACATATACATACACATACACATTTATATATATATATGTGTGTAAATGCGTGTGTGTATGTATGTGTGTATTATATATATATATATATATATATATATATATATATATATATTACACCCTATGGTCTGAACACACACCAGAATGACTGAAAAGGAAGAAAATTAAAAAACCAAATGAGACTCCTGACTTGGCAGTCCCAGTCCCAGTGAGGCACTATACAGTCGTGTTTCTGGACGCACCTCTGCTGATTCATTTGTTGTCTGAAAGTCCTCAGTGTTAGTGTGGCACAGAGAGGATGCACAGCATTATTCATGATGGTTTATTGGTAGGGGTTAAAATGCAATCTTATTTGTGATGCCCAGTGCTCCTGAACTGTCTTAAGTAAACATTTATTTGTCTTATTTTCCAAAATCCTTTCCTCTTAGCTTTCTAGGGTCATCGTTGATGTCATGTGTGCAAATACCGAGTACCACGAGATTCTGAGTTGTGTGTGTGTGCTATAGCATACCTGTGCTATTGTTACGAGGAAGAGCTTTGTACAAGCAATCAAACTCTGTAATCTTGTAATAAAATACTTGCAGTTTTACACAAATATTGCATTTAAAACCCTGATTCATTGAAACAATAATCAACTGTGGATTTTGCCATTACAGCTTTTGAGCGGGAGCGAAAACGGGCTCTTGGGAAGCCTTCTCTCGGAGGTCCTTTCTCGCTAATAGATCACAATGGACAGCAGAGGAAAAGCGAAGATTTCCATGGGCAGTGGGTATTGATCTACTTTGGATTTACTCACTGCCCAGATATTTGTCCAGATGAACTGGAGAAAATGATCGAGGCCGTGGAGGAGATAGGTAACGTGTAGTTGGCTTTAAGTGAACTTTATTTCCTTTGTCCTTTTGCCACATCAATTCCTCTTAAAATGTTTATTTCACTTTTGGATTTTTCTTTTTGTCATAGAGATAATGGACTTGTATGAGGGGCTTAGGACTAGAAGCAGCAGCAGGAGTGCTCCTGGCCTCCAGCTGCCTATTGAAGCTGCAGTTGTACGTTCATTTTCCTGATCTGCATTGCTGCATTAGTTTAGTAAGTCCTGCGTTCAAGCAGCTGCCTGAAGTAATTGACAGTATCACTGATTAGCTCTGAGCAACGTTGGGTAGTTTGGACCACTAAGACTCTAACGCCTGGTGTACACTAGTGGTCCAGTCAGGGGTGTAAGTCTGCACTATGAATTTGCCTACTTGAGGCTTTGGCTAAGCAGGCGGTGAATGTTGCACAGGACCACCTGTGAATACAAGTTGGCATTTATGAGATCTTTGCCCTCTGATTAGCCAATCTACAGATGCCAGTTAGCTTAACCTGCATGAGAAACTGAAAGTGCTTTGGAAGCATTAAAAGAAAAAATGGCCATTTCAAAAACAGATAAAAGGTAAACGTGGAGGAATCCCTAACCCTAATTACGGTTGTATTCAGGCATATTATAAGACTGTAATGGTCGTAATGTTTGATTTGATTACGTATGCTATGTTCAGAGGTCAAGGAAGAAGAGGAAACCAAAAAGTCCAGCAGGCAATGACAATGTGCAAAGTACATCTCTAGGAAAATCTAACCACTCCACCGCACTTCGGCATCCTATGCTACTTAAATGTGAGAAAGTTATTCATTAGTATCCATAAATGTTGGAAAGTTCTAGAAGATCTACTGTTGCAGTTATCGCTCTAGGAGCAGCGTCTCCCTCATCCTTTACAGCATGATGTCAGTAGAGGGCTTTGACCAGAGTGACACCACAAGATTATCTAATAGACCCTGTTGCTATGCTAACAAATGGAAGCCTATGCAGTTATAGTTATTTTATTCAATGAAAAAAGCCTGATTAACCTTTTATTTTTTTTTTTGACGTTTTTAAATGTTTAACAGTATTATCCTGATGTATAACAGTCAATAAAAAAGTCCAGATTATTGATTCATCAAAGCAAATGGCTGCCTAACCAGATATTTTATGCTGTACTCTTGGAAGTTCTGAAATTACAATTGGAGTTGACTGCAGGCAGGCCTTCAGAAATCTGGGGAGGTGTAAGATCGTGCAGAGCTTTAGACACAATGGAGAGTTTTTAAGCTCGGTCCTTAGCAGGCCGCCAGTCTAATAATGCTTGGACTGGTGAAAGGTGCTTTCATTTTCTGTCCTTTATTACAGTTGTTGGTGATGAGCTTTGAACAAGCTGCAGCTTTGTGGTCCTGATAGAAGTGCAGTGTAGTGTTTTGGCTCGACCTTTTAGGCAGAAGCGGTGGTCTTGAGAGGCTTCACTGCTCCTGTGAGTGCGGCAGCAGAGGGTGCATGTCTGACGTAGATAGCATTTGTATCACATATATAAACTGTTCAAAAAAAATTAAAGGAACCCTTTTTAATCCGAGTATAGCATCAAGTCAGTGAAACCTCTGGGCTGTTGATCTGGTCAGTTAAGTAGCAGAGGGGCTTGTTCATCAGTTTCAGCTGCTTTGGTGCACTAGAGGGGCAACAATGAGACGACCCCCAAAACAGGAGTGAATGGTTTAACAGGTGGAGGCCATTGACATTTTTCCCTCCTCATCTGTTTTAGCACTCATTTTGCATTTGGCTACGGTCAGTGTCACTACTGGTAGCTTGGGATGATACCTGGACCCTACAGAGGTGGCACAGGTAGTCCAACTTTTCCAGGATGGCACATCAATATGTGCCATTGCCAGAAAGTTTGCTGTGTCTCCCAGCACAGTCTCAGGGGGCATGGAGGAGATTCCAGGAGACAGACAGGCAGTTCCTCCAGGAGAGCTGGACAGGGCCCATCATAGAAAGTCCTTAACCCATCAGCAGGACCCACCGGTATCTGCTACTTTGGGAAAGGAGGAACAGGATGAGAATTGCCAGAGCCTACAAAATGACCTCCAGCTGGCAGGGCAAAGGTGTGAATGTCTCTGAGCAAACAACCAGAAGCAGACTTCATGAGGGTGGCCTGAGGGGCTGACATCCTCTAGTGGGCACTGTGGAGCTCAGTTGGCATTTGCCATAGAATACCAGAATTGGCACCCTGTGCTTTTCACAGATGAGAGCAGGTTCACCCTGAGCACATGTGACAGACGTGAAAGGGTCCGGAGAAGCCGTGGAGAACATTTTACTGCCTGTAGCATGTTTGGTGGTGGGTCAGTGATGGTCTATCTGGAGTGGCATATCCATGGAGGGACGCACAGACCTCTACAGGCTAGACATTGGCACCTTGACTGCCATTAGGTGTCGAGATGAAATCCTTGGAACCTTTGTCAGACCCTATGCTGGTGCAGTGTGTTCCTGGGTACCTCCTGGTGCTCGACAATGCCCAGCTTCGTGTGGCGAGAGGATGAAGGAATTGATCCCATTGACTGGCCCCCATGCATACAAACTGCCGAGTATGATTTTGAGTTACTCCAATGAAATTTCAGCCAAATGGACGAGCGAGTCTGCCTGCCTGCCTGCCGCCATCATTTTTTTCCTTTTATTTTGAGGGTGTCTTTGAGTTCAGCTCTCTGTAGGTTGATCATTTTCATTTCCATCCTCTCGTTCCTAACACATTACTAGTCCAGATCAGTAGAGGTAGTCGGCGGGATATCCCCCCCCCAGACCCCTGTTGAGATCTGCTGTGTTTTCAAAGTGTTCCTTTAATTTTTATGAGCAGTATATATATGAAGATACTTTTGGTTACAAATTAAACCACTGGATAAGGACATTTAATTTTTTTTTTTTATCCTTTAGATTTTGAATGTTTAACAGTCTCTTCACATTTTTGAATATTTGCAGATAGAATTCCTACTCTGCCCAATCTCACACCCCTCTTCATTACAATCGACCCCGAGAGGGATAATCCAGAGGCTGTTTCAAAATACGTTAAAGGTAAGAGTGTTAAAGGCAGTTTTTTTTTAAATGTTTATTATTTTAGGAATGCACTACAACTGTTAAGTTACAAGTTAGTCAGCCATTTAATACCCCATCTTATTCAAATAAGAGCAGCTGCTCCACATGTAGATGGTGGTCTGTTAGTATGGTTTGGAGCTTGGGGGGCTCTTTTTGTGTACATTGAACATTCAACATGTGGGCTGTAGATAGTCATTCTAATTTATGCAAGGATATCTACACAAATATTAATAGGCATACAAAAATAGCATTACACATGGAAATGGAAGTGCTAAGGAAGAGAATCAAGGAATGTTAACCAGAATGGGGAAGATGAAAAAGATCGTCCTAAACTGAAAGTGGAGTTCCTTTATCTGCAACCTTTGCTATGTTTTTTCTTTGCAGAGTTTTCACCAAAGCTTATTGGACTGACGGGCTCATCAGAGCAAATAGAACAAGTGTCCAGGGCATACAGAGTATACTACAGCCAGGGCCCGAAGGATGAAGACAATGACTACATTGTAAGTGGGCTTAAAGATTGGGAGGATCATTAAACTTGCGAGTCTCCATAGTTGTTTCTCATAAGAAAATAAGAAGTTTGACAAACAAAAGGAGAACATTCAGTCCATCAAGCCTGTTTGTTTAGCTCGTAGCTAGAAACCATCATAGAGATGTGTGAAAATTTCTGATTATGCAGCTCTCAAAAAACTTAGCTTAAGGTTTTCCCTAAAACTCCTTTAGTCCCAGTTGACACATCAAGGCTGGAAACATCTCTTTTTATTTTATTTAGTGCATTTCTTTTTAAAAGAGCCACCGTGGTACTCGCTAGGTTGGTAGGTGACTCGAAGTTTGTATTGTGTGTTTGTGTTGGACTGGCATCCTGACCTGAGTTGGCTCCTACCTTGTGCTGCAAGTTTGCTGTTGAGGTGAGTGAGTTTTAAACCAGGGATCTCAAACTCCAGGCCTCCAGGGCTGCCGTGGCTGCAGGTTTTCATTTGAACTCTTTTCTTAATTAGCGACCTGTTTTTTGAATTCATTTTAATTGACTTGTTTTTTTTTTAAGATTTATTCCCCAGAATTTCTTCATCGTTCCTCTGAATTACTTCATTTCTTTCCTTAATCAGAAATGAAATGTAAAGTGAGTGAGTTGTCAGAAGGCCACCCAAATCCGGGCCTCAAACTCCAACCAATTTCACTCCAACCAGTTGCTTAATGAGGAGCCAAGTCTTGTTGTTAATTAAAGCCATACTTTAATTCCATGGCTTGCTGCTGCTCTCATTGTACAATAGCAGACATTTTCAGAATTGTTGATTTTTTTTTTTTCTTTACTTTTCTTAGAGCACCGTTAAAATGTTTTGGGGACCTGAGCAAATCGACATTCCTGAGACCTCCGCCCTTTTCATTTTTAGATATTGTATAATGGTAACAGTTTGGAGGTCATGTTTTGGTTCGTTTTGTATCTCATTATTGGTTGGCTGCTAATTAAGGAAAAAGAAACAATTAAGGGGTCAGAGTCTTCAAGAGCAAGTTAATTAAAATTAGTTCAAAAGAAGGTCACTAATTAAAAGAGCTAGAATGAAAATCAGGACTGGAGTCTGAGATCCCTGGTTTAAGCGATTGGAGGGGTGCATGGGTAGATTCAATGATCAGCCATTGATGAGAGCTTCAGGCAAAGGGACAGACTGACAGTCTACTTTTGCATTATGTTCATGAATAACTAGGGGGCTTTGTTCGCCAAGCTCTCCCCTCCCCATCAGCGCTACGCATAAACGCACCCCAAGGAGACATGGCCACTCCTCCGAGACCCCCTCTTAAACGGTGATACAACGGGAAATAAATACATTTTTTTTTACCTCCTCTTTGCTTGATCAGCTGCTGGCTTGCTGCTGCTGCTGCGGTACCGCGTGATCTGCTTCGAACGTTTAAAAGTCTGTATAGCAGCTGTCCTTCTTGTCTCAATGCCTTGTCTCTCTTCTCTGCCAGACATCCTCAAAAACTATGCGATCGTTATTTCACCGAGTAGCGTTTTCCATTTTTTTGCTCTAATGCGACCTTTACTCTATTTTTTTTATTTTTTTTTTGAGACTTTTGAATTTTCCTACTTCCATTATCTCTAACCTGCTCAGCATGTGTATCATGGGACTTGCTTCTAAAGGTCGTAAGTATGACGTGACTTGTCCGTCTCGCGGTACGTGAAAGTGTCTCTCTTCCAAAGATCACGTCTCATCGCAAGATTTTTTTTTAATAATAGAGAGATGTGTGTATTATGTGATGTGTGGTTTGAATGGTATGACTTAAGGTTTATATGTTATGAACAATTTCTATGAACAAAGGTTAAAATAAATGCTATTCACTCTAGATTTGCTACATAACCACTCCACTGTTTGTGTTTGCATTTTATCAGGTTGATCACACGATAATCATGTACCTGGTTGGCCCCAAAGGTGAATTTTTGGAGTACTTCGGTCAGAACAAGAAGAGCTCAGAAATAACAGCTTCAGTAGCTTCCTGCATGCGAAAATACAAGCAGAACAATTAGGACGTCTACAGATAAAGAGCGAAGTCTGCTTCATTCCGAGGCAGAGTGAAACCGACCGTATGGGTATCCATACACATTTTCAAAATGAGGTGTCTGTTTATATTGTGATCTCTAATTTGATATTTTGGTTAATGCAGTAATAATGTTACATTTACGAAGATGAAAATCATTTTGTGGCGTACAAATTAAATCCTTTAAAGTTCTTCTTTTGCTATTTTTCTGTTATGGGGTGCCCTCTAGTGGGTACTCAAACACAAAGTTTCTATCTATCTATCTATCTATCTATCTATCTATCTATCTATCTATCTATCTATCTATCTATCTATCTATCTATCTATCTATCTATCTATCTATCTATCTATCTATCTATCTATCTATCTATCTATCTATCTATCTATCTATCTATCTATCTATCTATCTATCTATCTATCTATCTATACATACTACAAACTCAACCTCTTCCTTTATCTCACTTGTCTTTAGGCCTCTCCTCTGTCTCCTGGTGCTCGAAGTTCAATAATCCATTGTAGGCACGGGCTGTTCATACCACTGGAAGGCCCAAATCTTTAACTTGACAGTATCCCTTACCACTAGTTTCTTAGGGTTGCTGCCATGACAAGCACCACCAATATGTTGGCAGCATCTTGAAGCTGTTCTCACTACTTAGGTTTTGGACAGGGCCGTTCAGACTGAATAGACAGTAAAATACGCTCCAGGCGTCACAGGAGGAGTCCCGCTCCTGGAATGGTGTCATGGAGTTAAAACCGATTCAAAAATGGTGTCTTAGAGAAAATAAAGCACACATCAGAATTATACACAGAATAGATAAACGGAAATGCAAAAAAAAAACAAAAAACTCAAGATTTTGAATCCCCTCATCTGCCTTTTGCAGGCTTTCTGACTATCCTAAAAAAAAGTACAATAAAACAATGCCATTCTCGCTACTCGTGCACACACACACACACGTGCCCTCTGTACTCCACCCTTCCTTAATGCCCTTGACAAGTTTACCACCAGTCAAATCTTGGAGTCTCTTCCAGGGTCATAGTTGTTTCAGGTGCACCAGGCTAGAATGCCCTCTGGTGTTCCCCAGCATTCCTGCACTCCTGAGCTTTTGGTTGCCACTAAAAGGTTAGTTCTGCCACTCTGTTAAGGAAGCAGCATGGACCCTTCTGTTCCTTCTTGGGCCCTTGTCCCCTGTATCAGCCATGTGGTTTTCTGGCCACCCACCAAGACCTCCATGCCGTCAGATTCTTTTCCCAGGAGGCATCTTGCTTCCTTCATTTATAAGGAAGGTAAACCCCACAGGCTCTTGCAACCTCTTGACTTGCCTTTATTGATCTCACTAACAGTGGGCAGGCATCCTGGCATTTGTTTGCTCACCTGCCTTGGAGTTTGCTGGAGGAACAAAACGTTTCCTGCCAGACCAACTCTCTGTCTGTCTGTCTCTCTCTCTCTCACATAAATGCCAAAGCCCCCCACCCAGCCCTCACCTTGTGCTTTTTCGAGACATCCAGTATGTTCAAAATGCTGAGTGCCCTCTAGTGCCCAGCGAACTGAACCACATTCAGGGGTAGGGCATCGACTGGCAGTGTCCAGCCCTCATCTTTGACATGATATGTGGTACTTGTGTTTTTCCTCAGTTTCCTAGGTGATCTCCTTGTCTCTGGCTCTCTCTTTCCGACTGGACACCCTAATTTACCAGAGCCATCCTGCTGGCTGAGAGAGGAGTTGTTCTGGTACACGTCCACTCAGAAACCCTGAACTGGATTTAGCCCATTTCAAAATGCTGTTATTCTGGATAATTCTCCAATGTTGTTGTCTCAAGGAAATCACAATTTTCAGCAGCAGCCCCTCCACATTTGATCTTTTTGTTTTCTTACTCGGCCCGTTTGGATTGGCCAGCCAGAGCTTTAAGGCGTACTTTGATTAGTTTGCCAGCTGCTGTGTAACTTGCTCCGTCAGTGTCGGGTTTTCTGTAAGCTTGTGATTTTTCCCTCATGATGAGTATTTTTAGATGGGCTGTTGGGCTGTGGGGTGTTCTGTGAGTTTTTGGTGGTACCCTAGATTTGTTTTTTTTTTTTAAATTCAACAGTGTGATATTTGTGATGAGCGCAGGCTCAAGATTGGCAGTGAACGCTAACTCCCAGCCCTTGATGTCATGTGGACAGTGTGGGCTCTGATGGAGTGTTCATTTTTTTTAATCTGGAAAAACAAGCAGCATTAAGAAAATGGATGAATATCAATTTCAGTGTCTGCCCTAAGCAAGAGGTAGACTGGTAAGGGGCGGCTAATCCACCATGGATTGCTGTAATAGTTTCTAACTTTCTGTTTCTCTATCTCCACTCCACCAGTTGTCCTTCTCCTTAACTCTTATCTCGGACTTTGACTCAAGATGGCATCAGAGGCGACTGTCTCTCTGTCTCTGTGTGCATCTCTCCCTTTCTCTCTCTCTCTCTTTTTCTCTCTGTCTTTCTCTGCATGTGTGTGTCTCTCTCTGTCTCTTTCTATGTCTCTAACTCTGTGTGTGTGTGTGTGTCTCTGTCTCTCTTTCTATATCTCTTCTCTCTCTCTCTCTCTCTGTGTCTCTGTGTGTGTGTGCGTCTCTCTCTCTCTCTCTGTGCGTCTCTCCCTTTCTCTCTCTCTTTCTATCTGTGTGTGTGTGTGTGTGTCTCTTTCTCTCTCTCTCTTTCTATCTCTCTCTCTCTATCTCTCTCTCTATCTCTCTTTCTATCTCTCTCTCTCCCCCTCCCTCCCTCTCTCTCTCTCTCTCTCTCTCTGCCTCTATCTGTGTGTGTGTGTGTGTGTGTCCCTTTCTATCTCTCTGTCTCTCTTTCTATCTCTCTTTCTATCTCTCTCTCTCTGTCTCTCTCTCTCTCTCTCTCTCCACACGCTGCAGCTCCCTCTCCTGGCTCTTGGTGTCCCTGCACCACTGAGCCGCTGTGTACCTCTGGAATTGTGTACTGTCACCTAGTGGCCAGATTGGAAATTACTCCCAGACACACACACACACACACACCACCACTAATAAAGTGACCATCTTTGCAAGCCTGGCGAGATTATTGTGTCCTGTCTTGACCAGGTGGTCTTGTGGCCCTTTGCCAAACTTTCTGAGGCCTCTGGCCCACCTGTGTCACCACTTCTTTACTGATCTGAGTGGCGCGTCCAGTGGTTGCTCCCAGAGTAGCACATCTTTCTTTCCATCCTTCCATCCATCCCCACGATCCTGCCCTGCTTGCAGGTTTGGTAGATGGATGGATGGATGGCTGGCTTCATATTATGACTGAGTGGAGCTCAATCTGATTACCCGCAGATTGGAGATGATTATTAATGACCGGACCCCTCACAGGATCATCTCTCCTTAAAATTAGAAAAAGTGGGTTGACACCCGTAAATTTCTTGTAATAAATGTAGTGGACCTTCTTGTAGTCTCCAGGATTGAAGTCTGGACACAAACCTCCAAATTTGTTTTAAATGGCGCTATAAATTAAATATGCGTTGATTAGCATGTGCATTCATCCGTCGCTGGCTCCTCGCAGTCTTGTCATCTAACCCCAGGTGTCCACAAGTGCCACAGTGCTGGTGCTAACTGCAGGTGTAGGCTGATGCTCTTTATTAATTCTGACACCGTCTTTCTATATAGTGCCCTTCGCAGCCCCTCTTTCAGGTCCCTCCTGCCTTGAATTCCCCAGCCAGACTCTTAATAACGATGCCCAGGGGGATAGGCAGCCCCCTCAGAAGGTCAAGTCAAAAAATACTCGTCACATTTATTAGAGCTTCTTACACAGCAGGGAGCTTATAAAGCTATATCGGCTCCATTACTTCAACCTCCAAGGAGCCGCTGACATAAAAAAGTCCAAAGTGCATTTCTTTCCGAGGAGGCTGTGGATGTTTTATGGGCTGCTGCTTGACAAACAGGTGTCGGGTGTTTTTCTTGCGTGTTCTGGGAGTCAGACGGCTATCAGCTGCCTTTGCTGCACAAGTGCCGCGTCCCAAGATGGAGGTGTCGGTGTCGCTCCTCCTTGTCATCGTGGCTGTCTCAACAGGGTGATTCTCGCACTCCCTTGGTGCTGGGCCAACTCCTCTGGTTATTTTTAGAAGCCACCAGACGGCACCCAAATAATACAAAAATAATGGTGGTCCCGGTGAGCTGAAGGCGTCAGTCGCTTTTTAAACTTTATTGTAGTTTTTGAGGAGAGGCTCATCGTGCTTCTTAAAGGAATACTTCACATTAAATAAAATGGTCATTTCTTAAAATATTTTGCTTATACAATGTAGCTTATAGTGAGAGGCGATTTTATTATGTGTCATGTTTCTCAAGCATCACAAGTTTACGACAGAGTAGGAGCCAAAAGTGACCAATGGCGGCAATCAATGCGAAAAATTGAATGGAAGACTCGTGTCGCATCATCAACGTGTCCGTTACGCTCGGAACATCTGCTTTTATTTGCTAAAATATTGTTTAATAGATTCCTCTTCTTCCTCTTCATCATCCTCTTCTTCTTCCTGTTCATCGTCCTCTTCTTCTTCCTGTTCATCGTCCTCTTCTTCTAATTCATCCCTTTTCTTCTTCCTCCTCTTCATCATCCTCTTCTTCTAACTCATCATCTTTTTCTCGTTCGTCCTCATCATTGTCCTCTTCATCTTCCTCTTTTCTGACCCCTGTGTTTGGTCGACATGCTCGATGAACCTTCTCCACACATCTCTGCCCTGCACGTCCTCGCCACTCCAGTGCTTTTCCTTCTGGTTTCTCCCTCCACCTCCACTTTGGCCTCCCTGACTTTCTCTTCCTCCGGACTTCCATTCCCATCACTCCTTCACCCACACGTTCCTTGTCTGTCCTCAGCACATGTCCCACGGCCTCAGCCTACTTTCCTGTATTTTCTTGGGTCTCTCTCTCCCACTTTTGTTGTACTTCTGATTGTCTTGTTTCTTCTTCTGTTCTTCTCTTAAGTCCATGCATCCATCTCAATGTTCTCATCTCGCGCCACATCTGTCTTCATCTCATTTCCTGCCCACGTCTCCTCTCCGTACATCACTGCTGGTCTGACCTTTAACCTTCGCCTTAATTCTTCGATCATACGACACTCCTGATGCCCTCTTTCAGTGGTTCTCGCCACACTGCACTCTGTGGGTTATCTCTGCATCTAATTGTCCATCTTGGGCTACCCCTGACCCTACATATTTAGTCGTCTTCATGCTTTTCAACGGCTCTCCGTGCAGGCTAACATCTGAACCCTGATCACCATTAACCCTCGGCCTTCCAAAGCTCTTCTCCATTCTTCTCTCCACTTCCACTTTTGTGGTGCGCCACACCACAATGTCGTCAAGACAAAGCCTGCACCAGGTGGATTGGTCAACATATCCCATCGCCAGATCAAAGAGGTCAGGACTTCAAGAAGACCAACCTGGTGCAGACCTCCTGGAACTGGGCTCTTGTCTGGCACTCCAACTCTGTTTTTAACCCAAGTCCTCGCTCCCTCCTGTATCTCCTGGACAATCCTCACGCACTTGTCTGGTCCTCCTTTTTCTCTCCTCCACCTCCACACCTCTTGAACGGGGCACCTTCACCAAATCGATGAACTCACCACGTACCATACAAGTCTTTCTCTTTTTCTCGATGTGGCTCTACGAGTCGTCTCAATGCAAAGATGGCATTAGTTGGTCCTCCACCTGGCATAAAACCAAACTGGTCCTCCCCTTCGGTGGTCTCTTCCCTAAGCCTTCTCTCTGTAGCCCTTTCCCACACTTTCATAGTGTGTGACATCGGCTCTACCTCTCTCTGTCTATAACCCTGAATGTTGCCCCTTCTCCTTATAAATCCCACTGCTCCTCTACTCCTCTGGTGTTCTCTCTTCCGCATGAGATCCCACAGCACATCAGCTTCCGCAATCCTGCTGGTAGTTCATCCATTCCTGTTGTCTTTCCATTATTTAATTCATTCCAGGGCTTCCATTCCGTCCTCCCTCCTTATTCTTGGTAGCAGCCCTTCACGTGGGCCTCCATCCCCAAGTGCCACCCCGGAATTTTTTCACTCGGGAGCTTTTCAAAATTCATATTTGTGATCAGCAACCTGGAAACCGCATACAAGGACCCTCCACACAAATTCCTATTTTTATCAAAGTTTTTTGAAAAAAGTAACTTTGACCTCTCGTTTCCCACTAGGGGGTCTGTCGCTGTGGCCTGCACAACTTCAGATGCTCCTGATCATTTTTGCTAAAGACACCCGGTGGTGTTCTCTTTATCACAGGAGGGTTATTTCCTGTGCAAAATATGGTCTAAAAATGACCTAAACCATAGGGGTTTTCAGGCAGAATTTAGGGGGTGTGGTCCACCCTCCCAAAAAGCTCACCATCGCGATTGGTACACCATATGTGGGGTTTTCTCATAGAACATAATAACTGATCCATCCGTCCCTCCATTTTCCTAACTGGCTTATCCCGAAGAGGATTGTGGGGAAGATGGAGCCAATGCTAGCAAGTACCGTGTGAAAGGCAGTAACGAGCCTGGGCCACTGCAAGGTGGGAGTAATTTATGTGGTGTCATCGACCGAGGAAATAGAAATGATGGGGCAGCAGCTCGGTCGCCCATTTTAAAAGTTAATAAGTTTGACAAATCAAACAGACGCTCGATGGCGCAAGAAACAAAAGGCAACATCACCGGGTTGGGTTTGGTTTCGAAGCGAGATCTCTGCGGAGCGGTGACAATTGTCACTTTGAAGCTCCGTCTGGTGGAATGAAGGCACCCCTGGGACTCACTGGACCAGAAGGAGGCAGAGTCCGGGTGGAAAAAGAGACAATACTGTCAAGTGACAGCGCCCCCTCGTGTCCTGGAGGGGTAGTGCTTATCTCTGCCGAGCCCAGAGAGGTGACAGTGGGGGGGGAAAAAACTGGAAGAAACTGCAGACCTCATGTTAGTCACACCGGAGAGTGCAAGCTGATCAGCACTTAGAGTTTCACAGGACGGTAAGGGTCCTGTAAGCCTATAAATAAAATGAAAACTTGACAATAAAATACGGAATGTGAGGGAAACAAACACGCTAAACGAATCCGAATGACAGAAAGTGACAAAAGCGCCCAGCAGCAGCCTGTCCGGTGTCCTTTACTTTTCCACGTTGACTTATGAAGCTGATTTCTTTGCACATGAACTGGATATTTTCTTATTTTAAAGCCTGATTCACCCCTCGTCCCGCACCTTTTTCTATTTCGGTTCTTCTTGATGGCATGAAGTTGCAGTTCCTCTGCCACCGAGGCGCACATTCATTTTCACATATGGCACCTGCTTTGAATGCCCTTGGGATTTATTTTTCTTCTCCCATGTAATCCAAGATGCCTTGGCTATTATTCAGATCCTCTGCTTTTATATCTTGAGACAGAAGCAGAAGCAGAAGGCGCTTGAGGGGGTCGCCTTTTTTGGTCTTGTGATGTTGTGTGGCCTTACTGTGGATTCTGAAAGCCTCCAGATGCTTTCACTTTCTGCCTGCGATTTAAAAGGAAAAACATTTGCTGTTTTTTGCCCATCAGTCAACACCCGATGACCGGAAATGACCAACGTGAACTTATTAAAAAATCACAAACCAGAATGTGTCATTCGTAGAAGTGTTTGGACCCCTCATTCAGTGCTGTGTAGATTCAGGGGTGTCCAACTCCGGTGCTGGTGGGCCGCAGTGGTTGCAGGTTTTCATTCCAACCATCTTCTTAATTAGTGAGCCGTTTTTGCTGCTGATTTGCCTTCATTTTAATTGATGTGACTCGGACCCCTGAACCCGACACAAAATGAGCCTCCACATGACCAGCTAACCTGAAAATAAAGAAAGATGAAGGTCTCGGCCACGTTGGTCTGCTCAGGTCACCAAAACATCTTGACGGTGGTCTTGGGAAAAACCAGAAATCAACAGTCTACTGTGGCAGAATGAGAGCAGCAACATGTCCTGATATTCAATAATGGCTTTAATTAACCGCAAGAATCGGCTTCTTATTAAGAAACTGGTTGGAGTGAAATTGGCTTTGGCTCATTTCACATCTCATTTCTGTTTGGCTGCCATTTAATGAAGGAGCAAATCAATTCACAACAGGGTTAGAATGAAAACCTGCAGCCACCACGGCCCACCAGGACCAGAGTTGGACACCCCTGGTGCAGAAGCTCCTTTGGCAGCAGGAGTCTTCTTGGGAAGGTCTCTCCAAGCTGTGCACTTCTGGATTGGGCCAGTTGATCCAATTCTTCCTGGTGGATCTTCTCGAGCTCTGTTAAGCTGGGTGGGATGCGCCTGTGGACTGCTGTCTTCAGGTCTTGGAGGTCTCGGGAACATTTCAAGCCACACCAGAGTTTTCATAGCCCATGTGGATTGGGTCATTGAACCATCACTCCAATCTGAGGTTGCAGGTTTTCTTCAAGGCCCTCTCCATATTTATCTGCATTCATCCTTCTCTTAGTTGTCACCAGTCGTCCTGGCCCTGCTCCCCCCATTGCAACGTCCTGTCACCACCATGCTTCACCTGAGGGGTGGCATTACGCAGGTGATTATCCCTGCCTGCTCTTCTCCAGGCATAGTGCTCTCTCCAAAGAGTTCAAGTTTTGTTAGTGAGGCCGTCACCGGCCTTTTACTCAACAGCTGCTTCTGATTGGTGGAGTGCGGCCAAGATGGCTGTCCTTCCAGCAGGTTCTCCCATCTCAGCTAATGACTACTGAAGCTTCTGTTGGAGTCACCGTCGTGCTTGCTCACCACCCTTTATGGAGGTCATTTCTGTCTGGTTGCTCTCTTTGGCTGGATGGACAACTCTAGAAACTGTCCTGGTGGTCCCAAACTTCTTCCATTTCACATTTCTTGACGGCCCCTGTGCTCTTTAGAAACACTTCTTATGTCCTTGTCCTGATCTTTGCCCCACCACAATTGGACATCTACTGGGGGTTCCTGTGTTAGTTTTTGCCCTGAGATGCAGCGTGAATGGTTGGAACACACGCGGGCCTTTCTAAACGACATCCGATCAAGTTCTAGAAACATCCAACCCTCCATCCACTTTCCAACCCGCTATATCCTGACTACAGGGTCATGGGGGTCTGCTGCAGCCAATCCCAGCCAGCACAGGGCGTCAGCCCACCACAGGGCACACACACACACACCAAGCACACACATGGGACAATTTAGGATCGCCAATGCACCTAACCTGCATGTCTTTGGACTGTGGGAGGAAACCCACGCAGACACGGGGAGAACATGCAAACCCGGGTCTCCTAACTGCGAGGCAGCAGCGCTACCCACTGCGCCACCGTGCTGCCCGTTCTAGAAACATCTATTATTTGTGGGGGGCACCCAAGCACCATTTGGAGGGACACGGCAAAGGGTCAGAAAACATCTAGGAGGGAGAGATCTCCGTGTTTGATTATCCAGTAGAGCCCCCTCATGTGTGGACCTGCCCAAATCCAGGGGTGCAAAGCTGCTAGAGACTTAGGAAGACTGAAAGCTGGCCTTGCTTCTTCTAGGGATGAGAGGTTTCAGTTTTTGATTTTTAATTCATTTGCAAATCTTTCGGAAAAACACATCCTCACTTATGGGTGAATGTGTGTAGAGTGACAGGCAAAAATGGCAAATTCGTCATTTCAAATGAAATCTACAACACAATAAAGTGGGCAGAATGTGGGGGAGAGGGGATCTGAAGACCTCCACGGAATAATGAAAGTATCAGTTCCCAAACCTTGCCGATTTGCCAGTTTTGGGTTTCAAATAAGAGTCAGCAGCCGGGTGGGCAGACTTCACCAACATCCACCAATCCATCGGTCTCTCCATGGTCTGCGTGGACCCCAGCAAAGAAAAAACCGAGAGCCGATTCCTGGGCAGGACGGCAGTCCGTCACTGAGCACAATCCTTCACTGGGTCAGCCCCCCTGTGGCTTCAGAGACAGCAGGCTAGAGCTCCCTCTAGTGGCCGGTGGTGTCCTCACACGCTTGAGCTCAGTATCGTTTGAAGGGTGGTGCTGCTGTTTGGGGGGTTTCTCAGCTTTGGCCTCCTGGCTTCAAATCTTGGTGGAGTTTTCATGTTGTCTCGGTGCTTAACTGGATTGTCCTGCCGATATTTGGGGCAGCCTTCCCCAGACCCCAGGTGAGAGAATGGGTGACCTCATTTCATATATTTGTGCTTGAAGTGGGCCGTACATTTTAAAGTTTACCAGTTCTCCCAACTGGAGGTCTTTTGAGTGTGTGATGGGAATTTTAAACGGGTGAGCGGAGATGCCCCAGAAGGCATCGTGAGTAGGAACTGAGGTCTGGTCTGGGCAATGCCAAATGGCAACTCTACCCGCTGTGCCCACTGTGTTAAAGGTCCCTTGTTCTTATTTAGTGTATTTTCCTAAATGCCATGAAGTGAAAAACAACCCGAAAGTGGCTTTTCAGACCACCAACGCTGCACGGGGGCTCGCTACATTAATTGATGGAAAAGGCCAGACAACGGGGTGGGCGTGAGGAGTGCCAAGGGGCCGATTTGGGGTCCTGGCACAGCTGTCTCCTCTCTTTTGTGTTTCTGTGCCCCTTCACATGGAGTGGAGGGTGGCACTTTCCACTGATCTGGCTGGCGAGGGGCTGACCGCTGCCCTCCATGGCACTTTAAGTTCCGCCCCTTCCACCGCCGCAGTTTGCAGATTTTCCCTTTTTTTCTTTTTCCTGACTTTTTTCTTATCCCACCGCCATGCGGACCCTCCTCATCTTGACGACGCTGTGCCTTCAGACAGCCCGTCCTCCCCACTCGACGGATCTCCTTACAGCGGGGACATCTGCTACATTCTGAAGGAGGAAAGCTGACCCCTGGGGAATGTGGGAAAGTCTCCATGGAGCACTGAAGGAGAAGTATCCGTGTCACTGCTGGGGGGGACGCTGCATGCCATACCGCAGGCGGTCAGAAGGGGCCAGTGCACGCCACCGTTAAGGGAACTCATTTATTTTAGGGCTAAATATCTGATGACATCTGGCGATACATGGAGGTTCAGGGTATGGCAACCTCTAAAAAAAGGTGACGGATCAACTCCCGAGCCGTTGTCACTTTGTTTGCTGGACAGGGTGGGATGGGATTTGGTGTTGAAAAACTGTTAGTGTGCCTTGAATGTCGGTGACATCGGGCCACCAAACACGGAGCGTGGCAGGAGTCCTTGAACAGCTCTGCTGGACGTGAGCAAACACCGTTAGGTGGGCTGCCGCTCTCCTTACTGGAGGCTGAGCTTGCCCACCTCAGTTTATCAGTCCCCCCCCCATCATCCCGCCCAGTTTCCAGTTTAATTTTAGCACCAATAGTCACACTTCATTTTAAGGACCTATTAATACCTGTAAGAAATAAAGCTCAGATACGAAGTGGCAGCATTCTGGTCCTCCTTGACGCCTGATGACCCCCCAGTTTGTCGGAGGGAGCAGTCGGCCGGACTGACCGTGGACGTTAATCGCCGTTTACGGTCTAACAGCTTGTTAACATTGACTTGACTTAGGTGGGCCTCGAGTGTATAAACGGGTCCTAAATAAAGAATAGCTGGCTCTCCACGGCTGAGCTGTGGCCCACCGCGCCCTTCACGTTGATCAGCCTTTTTATTTTATTTTTCTGCACGGGACCCCCAGGGTGGACATCTCAGAGCAGACACTCCGGCGCCTGAGAAACACCCAGCATGTCATCTCGCAAACGGGCACAGGGAGAACATGCAAGTGTCACCCAAAATGCCCAGGTCTAAGGAGGCACTACCCACTTTAACATCAATATGGTGGTCTATAATTTAAAACGTGACAGCCTGTGCATGATAGTAGTCACCATCTTGGGCTCCAAGTCACCGTCCCCTCTTTCTTTTCAAGTTCTTAAGGCCTGTGCTGACCACCTTTGCGGTGTCCTCTGTCACCTGTCCCTAAGGCACCAGAAAGTGACGCTGCTGTGGAAAACATCCTGCATTGCAAGATGGGCACCTCTTCACCTCATGACTACACACCAGTGGCACTTATGACTTGTGTCATGGAGACCTCGAGAGGCCGGTCCTGGACTGTATGATAATAATAATAATAATAATAATCCATTTTATGTATTTAGAGTCCTCTTGTGGTAGACAAACTGGATCCCCTGCAGGACAAGCACTGGAATGAAGGATGCAATTCTAAGGCTCCATAAGGCGTCTTCTCACCTGGCCGCACTGTAAGGATGACGTGTTTTGATTGCTCAATTGCTTTTGATCCCTGTTAGGGGGTCCTGGGTAATGGACCCTCTGTCAGGCTGACCGCAGTTTGTGAGCAACCACAAGGGATGGTCTCGTCTCCTCTTCTCTTCACTCTGCCCCTTTTTCCAGTAGATTATGAACATCACAGCAGGTCAGGTCACTTGTGGAAATGCTCCTCAAATTCTGCACTTCTGGGGTCTCCTGATAATCTGGAGATGAGATGGAGGACAGGAGTCGGAGGAGAACTTTGTTTCCAGGTGCAGAAAGAGTGGTCTGCAGCTTAATGTCTGCAAAAGACCAAAGAAGTGCTTATTGAATGTCTCCTCACCCAAGACCCTCTACGTCTGATCACTGTTTAGTGGTTGAGGGGTCTTTGGGAGTCTCATCCCCAGCATGTCCATCATACTCCCACACACACACACTTCAATGGTACCAGCCGGACGACCCCAAAGAGCTCACACAGACATGGGGCCAAACCCTCGTATGAATAGGCAGACCCCCAAATGCTGCTGCCAGGATTTTGACAAAGAACAAGCAGAAGGTTCCCCGACCACTCCTGTCTTAATGGCATTTCATCAGCTCCCGATTCATCTGAGAATTCATTCTCTTACAGATCGTGCCATGCATGGCCGAGCCCCTGACTATGTGGTGGGCCTTCTCCATCCTTACCATTAATTAATCTCTTAGGTCCACTGGTCCCATGCCCAGGACTCCAGTAAAGATCGGGGTGGTCACTCCCAGACTTTGGAAGTCCCTTTTACTGTCCCTGCACTCAGGCCCGCCGCCAGAAATATTTGGGCCCCAGACAACTGGGTACGTGTGGGCCCCTCTGCCTTCCCCCGGGTCCCCACATGCCAAAAAAAATCAAGCGTGAAGGGGCCCCCTTCCGTTAGGGCCCCGGACCAGAGTCCCAATTGTCGCCCCCTGGCGGCGGGCCTGCTGCGCTCCAAGAGCATTTGCAAGAATTTGAAAAGAAAGCCCAGGACTTCTCGTTTTAAACTGGCGCCACATGGTGATGCTTTAGCTTATATCTCCACATACTGTATGTATGTATGTATTGTGGTGAAGGGCCGATGCCCTTACCCGGGCGGGACGTCTCTATAATGAAAAGACTGAGGGAGAGAACTTGCACTGGGCATTACCTCTCCTGGAGTGCTGGACGGCAGAAGGTTGCAGCGGTTCCTTGGAGTCCCACAGGGCTTCATGGGAGTTGGAGTTCGGCACAGCCCCGTTGGGTTCTATGGGTGCCCTCAGGGGTCTGAAGGGAGAAAAAGAAGCTTGATAAAGAGGAGTGGAGGCGGACAGAGACCGAGACAGAGAATAGAAGAAGAAAAGAAAGAGCTGAGTACTTTATTTGTTCTGTTTTGGGAAGGTGGGAATCATTTTGGGAAGCGTTTCCCACAGATGAATAAAAAGCCTGTGTTGTGCTGGACTTGTGCCTCGGGTTTGGGGCGCTGGAGTGCCCCCTGCAGGCCACAGTATTTATTTATCATATAGGTGAAGCACTTTGTGGTGTTACGCTTATGAAAGGCGCTATATAAATAAAGTATAAATAAAGTACACTTACTTTCTTGCTTACTTTCTAACCGCTATGCCATCACAATCAGTGCTCTCTGCATTAGATGTCACAGGGTGATGCCCACTCTGTGTCTGTGGTTTAGGCCAATCATGGCACCCACACTGATGCTTTGGTGCTTGTAATGTTTCCACGTCACTTTCCCCTCCTAAAAACACCTCCATTCACTTTAAAATTCATTTCAGGCTCACATGGGGTATTCAGGAATTAACCACCGACTGGGCACCAGTCTGTCAGAGGGCACCTTCATTCACATACCCCACACCTGCTCATCCCAGGTCAATTCTGAGGGTCTAGTGAGTTACACAGAAAAATATGAAAGACAAGGAAGGCAAAGGGGGCATCAGCACAATGCGGGCGTCACACTGTGCCACCTAAAGGCCTAAGTGCATCTTGGAGGAGAAGCAGTGGTGCACGTGTGGAAGAGAGTCACATGGAAAAAGATGCAGTGCCGAGTGACAGGAGCCAGCACCTGTGACAGTGTTTGTGCGGCGTAAGGCTATGGTTGCTGTTAACGCTTGGGGTGTCTCAGTTTGCAGCTAATTAGTGAATTTACAGCTGGCGCGTCCTGCATTCACAGATAGTCACAGCCGTGGTGTGCCATCTTTACCCGCTGAGATATTCACAGTCTGCCAAGGTTGGCGGTCACCTGTCCGTCTATCCTGGGGCTGCCTCGGCGCATGTCAGATACACTTGGATGAACCCGTGTGGTGTCGGGCCTGTCAATCAGTGAGTCATATAGCGCCTTTCGCAGCATTCACACCCCTTTTAACAGTTGGCTTTCTTGCAGCCTTCTGCTAAAATCACTTCAATTCATTTTTTCCCCCTCACATCAAGCAGGACTAAATACCCCAGAATGACAAAACAAAAAACGCATTTTGGAAAGTTTACCAAATTTAAGAAAAATAAAAAACATGAAACCTCACATGGGCAGAAGGACTCAGACCCTTCACTCAGGACGTCATCGAAGCCCCCTGTTGTGGCCATGCCAGCCCAGAGCTGCACACGCCTGGATTTTGCAGGGATTGTCTGCCGTTCTTCTCTGCAGATCTTCTCAGGCTTTAAGGAGACCACCGGTGGGCAGCCATCTTGAGGTCTCTCCAGAGATGTTTGATTGGGCTCAAGTGCGGGCTCTGGGTGAGACACTCGAGGGCATTCCCAGGGTCGTTCTTACGCCACTCCTTTCTGAGGACTTTTTCATTAGGGGTTTCTCTGGACCCATTCAGCTTTTCCTCAGCCCTGTCTGGTCTCCCAGTCCCTGGTGCTGCCACCAGTGTGCTCCACGGCTGGACTGCTATTGTGTCTAATGTGACAGGTAGAATATTGACGTGCGTGAAAAGGGACTGCAAGAGTGTGGATTGTGCTGGCGTTTTGGCCCGCAGGCGGCCCCCCCTAATCCACAGGCCACCTTCTTTGCCAACCCTTATAGACCAGTGAAAAACCTGATTCTAAATTGCAGATGCCCAACACGGGTGAAGACTTATTGGCACCACACATACGTGTGCATGTAAGTGCGTGCTGGCCGTCTTCATGTATTCCAGGCTGTCATAGCTGCAGCTCCTGACCTTAAAGAGGATGAAGAGCTGACATCTGTGACGTCACTCGGTCAAATCTTAATGCTGCTGTTGGCCTCCGAGCTCATTCTGGGCACAAATCCCATGATGCCTCACTGCAAAGAAGTCTCCAGTGTCCTCACGAGCACCTGAAACCCTTAAATCTCTAAAAGGAATATGAAGCTTCTCCACCCTAACCCCTCATCTTCACCTCAATGCTTCTAAAGAATGAAAGGTCAAGTCAATATGTCACCTTCTCTGACGATGACCTTCCTGTTGGGGAAATCCTATTATTAACCCTTTCATGTACCATCTTCTTAGCATTTTATGGATTCAAAACTTCTTGTTATGGCCTATCCTGCCCTGGCACCTCCTTTAGGGTTGAGTGATTTCAAGTAAGGTGCTATATTAAAAAAAATGATAATAATTGCCTTTGATTGCAATTGCATGTACAGTAGCGCACTAAATCAATGACAGAAATCTGGTCTCTCTCTGGTTACACGCTCCATCTAACCCTAACAGAAATTGTTCTCTGACTGTCGTGCTACTGTGTATAAATGAAACGAAAAATAGTTTTTCAATGTAAGTTGCTGTATAAATTAAGCGAGTGTTGTTCTATTGTTACAGTTTCTCTGCAACAACAGTATATAACAAGTATTTGCTCTTATTGCCGTCATTGTGTAAGGCGCTATATAAAACAAAGAGAACAACTGCAAGTGTTGCGTACATTAAACTCGTAAATTGCTCTCTGACTGCATTTGTCACCAAAGGTGCCCTATAGATTATCCAGAACTGATTGTAGTTCTGTGTAAGGCGCTATATAAATTAAAGACGTAAGCACTCTGTGAATAATATTGCCACGATGCTATATGAATGAAACCAAAATAATTTCTGTTAAATGACTGTTCCATATCAGGTGTGTAAAGGATGACTCACCCGGGCGGGCATCCCAGCCAGGATGGGGTAAGGTGCCTTACCTGGTCAGGAAGTCAGCCCATTGGAAGCTCAAGAGGAAAAACAGGGCATTTCCTACCTTAGCCAGGAAGATGGCATAAGATGCCAGTTTGGAATTGGGTCAAGTCGGGGAACAATACCCGGGTGTGATGGAAGAACCAGGGGAGACAACTGCTCAGGGCTACATCCTCCACTGCTACATTAGGTGGCAGCATCCCTGGGTGACCATGCCACAAGGCATGCTGGGAACTGTAGTCCTATGGGGGCATTCTTGTTGGGTTCCAGGGGTGCCTCCAGAGGATGCTGTGAGGGTTTGTGATCCCTACTTTGGGGACTTCCACTCCACCCAATAATTGAAAATAAAGGAAGAAGAACAGGGCAACACTCACCTGGGAGGAGTGGAGGAATTAGAGAAAGAAAGAGGAAGAGAGAGGAGAAGAGAACATTTGTGAAGACCCGACATATCAGAATCTTGTCGTAAGGCTCTTTGGTTATTAAACCTCTTTCATTTGAACCCGGGACTTGTGTACTGTAGTTGTGTTTGGGTTTTGGGGTGCTGCAATGACCCCTACTGGTCACAAGTGTTATGTCACCTCAATCAGAAATTCCAGTTCACTGTAAGGCATCCTAAAAATTCCATAATTTCCCTTTGATTGAAATTCTGTGTGCTTAATTAAATTACACATAGTTAAGACTGTGGCTTTTGTTTGTTTAATTTATAGTTTGTCACCCTGTCACCTTTCCTTCCTAGCACAAAGAGTAGGGGGCTGGCCGGCGTAGATGGTGGTGGTGGTGGTGGTGAGGGGGCGCAGTTGGAACGATTTGTCATGTTTGTTCTTCACCTCGGCCACACTGCTGATGATATTTGTGAGACGACCCTGAGGCCCGAGGCGGGGGGCCGCTTTCAGCGCCTGTCACTTGGCACCCTGACATGTATTTATATGTCTGTCAGGCGGTCACATGATACCAGCTTCCGCTGGAAGGGTCTGCTTAACTGTTTAATGACAAGCCTTAGGCTCGAGGGTCTGTGATCTGGGAGCGAGGATCTGGAGGAGCGGGAGAGTGCCGAAGAGACAGAAGAGATGAAGCCCTGCGCTGTCTGAGGATGGCAAGAATAGAGGAGGGCAGTCGGGAGAGACGAGATTGGTGGCACTGCCTGGTACTTGAAGGTGACCACAGGTCGGGGGTCCAGCAGACACTCATCCTTGCACTTCTTGGCACCCAGCAACACTGTCACATATTAGATACATGAACACGTTGGTGAATTACTCAACATTTATTTTCAGGTTGTATGGATTCTCACTTTCCACTGCCTGCTTAAGTCATGGTGACAACTGGTCTGGGCTCCGGCCAGTAACAAGCTAGTGGAATGATCTTATTCTCGGAGCTGCCTCTCTTTGGGTGGTGGCATTCAAGACATGCCCACTCTGTACAGCGGCCATCAGATGGGTCCTTTTCTCTGTAAAGCCGTTTGCTTGTAAGAAGACCGGCCAGCTCGGGTGTCAGCTTCAGCGGTGTCTCAAACTGAGCCCCCAAGGACTGAAGAGGACATGCCGAGGTGTCATCACGAGGTCCCTGCAAAGGGCATTTTACCCAACTGCTGTGAAGTAAATCCTAAAGGAATCTGTGCCATCCTCATTCCCTTGGGATGTGCTCACTCAAGGAGCCGAGAGCTGCACGGGTCAGTCCATAAGTAACATCAGTAACGGCAGGGCGGCCCTCATCTTTAACTGTGTCCTTGTCCTTTAAAACAGTAAGCAGGCTTAAAATGGCTCTGCTTTGTGGGGACCCCCAATGATAGTGTCAGGTGACATCTTAATAGGTGCGTCTGTCCATGATCTCTCTGTCCATCCATCTATTTTATCAAGTGCTTGAGCTATCTATCTATCTATCTATCTATCTATCTATCTATCTATTGTATAGTACCTTTCACTCTATCTATCTACAGTGGTGTGAAAAACTATTTGCCCCCTTCCTGATTTCTTCTTCTTTTGCATGTTTGTCACACAAAATGTTTCTGATCATCAAACACATTTAACCATTAGTCAGATATAACACAAGTAAACACAAAATTCAGTTTTTAAATGATGGTTTTATTATTTAGGGAGGAAAAAAATCCAAACCTACATGGCCTGTGTGAAAAAGTAATTGCCCCCCTTGTTCAAAAATCACCTAACTGTGGTGTATCACACCTGAGTTCAATTTCCAGGCCTGATTACTGCCACACCTGTTTCAATCAAGAAATCACTTAAATAGGAGCTGCCTGACACAGAGAAGTAGACCAAAAGCACCTCAAAAGCTAGACATCATGCCAAGATCCAAAGAAATTCAGGAACAAATGAGAACAGAAGTAATTGAGATCTATCAGTCTGGTAAAGGTTATAAAGCCATTTCTAAAGCTTTGGGACTCCAGTGAACCACAGTGAGAGCCATTATCCACAAATGGCAAAAACATGGAACAGTGGTGAACCTTCCCAGGAGTGGCCGGCCGACCAAAATGACCCCAAGAGCGCAGAGGCGACTCATCCGAGAGGTCACAAAGACCCCAGGACAACGTCTAAAGAACTGCAGGCCTCACTTGCCTCAATTAAGGTCAGTGTTCACGACTCCACCATAAGAAAGAGACTGGGCAAAAACGGCCTGCATGGCAGATTTCCAAGACACAAACCACTGTTAAGCAAAAGAACATTAGGGCTCGTCTCAATTTTGCTAAGAAACATCTCAATGATTGCCAAGACTTTTGGGAAAATACCTTGTGGACTGATGAGACAAAAGTTGAACTTTTGGAAGGCAAATGTCCGTTACATCTGGCGTAAAAGGAACACAGCATTTCAGAAAAAGAACATCATACCAACAGTAAAATATGGTGGTGGTAGTGTGATGGTCTGGGGTTGTTTTGCTGCTTCAGGACCTGGAAGGCTTGCTGTGATAGATGGAACCATGAATTCTACTGTCTACCAAAAATCCTGAAGGAGAATGTCCGGCCATCTGTTCGTCAACTCAAGCTGAAGCGATCTTGGGTGCTGCAACAGGACAATGACCCAAAACACACCAGCAAATCCACCTCTGAATGGCTGAAGAAAAACAAAATGAAGACTTTGGAGTGGCCTAGTCAAAGTCCTGACCTGAATCCAATTGAGATGCTATGGCATGACCTTAAAAAGGCGGTTCATGCTAGAAAACCCTCAAATAAAGCTGAATTACAACAATTCTGCAAAGATGAGTGGGCCAAAATTCCTCCAGAGCCTGTAAAGACTCATTGCAAGTTATCGCAAGCGCTTGATTGCAGTTATTGCTGCTAAGGGTGGCCCAACCAGTTATTAGGTTCAGGGGCAATTACTTTTCACACAGGGCCATGTAGGTTTGGATTTTTTCTCCTAAATAATAAAACCATCATTTAAAAACTGCATTTTGTGTTTACTTGTGTTATATTTGACTAATGGTTAAATGTGTTTGATGATCAGAAACATTTTGTGTGACAAACATGCAAAAGAATAAGAAATCAGGGAGGGGGCAAATAGTTTTTCACACCGCTGTATCTATCTATCTATCTATCTATCTATCTATCTATCTATCTATCTATCTATCTATCTATCTATCTATCTATCTATTATTTAGCTTCTTTTTGCTTTCATGTTGTTCATCCTCACTTAGTGCAGCTTAGCCCAGATTTGCACTACACCCAAGAAGGCAGAAGTCATTAAACAGTTGGTAGAAATGACCACCTCTGTCACTCTTGCTGATACCCGTCTGTCGCCAATCACTCCTGACACTCTTCTCCACCCTGCCTGCACTCTCTTCTTCACTTCTCTTCCACAATCCCCGTTACTCTGTACCGCTGATCCCAAGTATTTAAACTCCTCCACCTTCGCCAGCTCTCCTCCCCTCATCCTCGCCATTCCACTGACCTCTCTGTCATTCACACACATGTATTCTGTCTTGGTGGTCCTACTGACCTTCATTCCTCTCCTCTCATATCTCCACCTCTCCTGTCTCCCTACTCTACAGATCACAATGTCATCAGCAAACATCACAGTCCACGGGGACTCCTGTCTAATCTCGTCTGTCAACCTGTCCATCACCATTACAAATAAGAAAGGGCTCAGAGTCGATCCCTGATGTAATCCCACCTCCGTCCCTCTTACCGCAGACATCCGCACGGTCACGCTTCATATCCTGTACAACTCTTACGTACTTCTCTGCCACCCCCTGACTTCTTCCTCATACAATACCACAGGTCCTCTCCGTCACCCTGACATTTGCTTTCTCCAGGTCCACAAAGGCACAATGTAACTCCTTCTGACCTTCTCTAAACTTCTCCATCAACATCCTCAGAGCAAACATCACATCTGTGGTGCTCTTTCTGGGCATGAAACCATCCTGCTGCTCACTAATCATCACCCCCCTTCTTAAATGAGCTTCCACTACTCTTTCCCATAACTTTATGCTGTGGCTCATCAGTTTTATCCCCCTGTAGTTACTGCAGTCCTGCACATCCCCCTTATTCTTAATTATTGGCACCAGTTCATGAGTCAGCGTCAGGGTGTTGGGGTGCCAAGGTTGGAGCTCCGTTTAATGCAGCAAAGAGAAGGAGGCGTTTTAGCCATTTCAAAAATACAGGAATGCCCTCAGGGGAACGAGGGTCCAAAATGAAGGCCGACCTCTGGTTTAACCTCAGGTTGTACAGGTGGAAGGGGCGGAGCCTCAAGCTGTGGGGTGAACATGACATCAGGGTTCACACAGTCTAAGAAGGGCCTGTTTAAACAAAACTGTGCTTCACCCTCACCTTTGCCCGTTTTTCCTACCTGCTCAAAGCCAGTACGTTGCTCCCTTGGCTTGCAGACGTCACTCCTGGCATTGCTAAAGTTACTCAGTGCAGATGGGGTGGCCGGAGTTCTGATCTGAGGGACATCATACACACAGTTAGGTAATGAGTAGAGAGTAACAATTAGGCAGCTAAGCAGATGGAGGCTAAGTCCAGTCTTAGGGTCATTATGGAGCAGACAAGAAGATAATAAAAAGAAATAAAAGCAGCAGCTGGAACATAATGGATGAAAACACACAGGAGATAAGGTGATAAAAAGGAAGAGAATACGTGAGGCATGAGGTTGTATTTATTTGCCTTTAGCTCCTTCTGTAAAGGTCTATTTAGTGGGAAGAATGTGTCTGAGGCTCCACCCCTCACCACACCTCTTATTCGCATATCACCCTTGGCTCCTCCTATTGCCGTCATTAGACCTACAAATGTGTGGAGAGTTTCATGGGCTCTGGTGAAGCAAAAGACGCTACACAGTCACCAACCCGTTAATCCGTTGCCATTCTTAAAGTGGCAGAGACGTCCAAGGAAGACGTGTGAAGTCACTTCTGCTGTAGGGCTGCAAGCCCCACCCCTTCCAGCGTCAAAGATATGTAAAAGAAAATGCTCTTAAAACACGCGCCGCTTCTAAGGATTAGGAATTTCTGTAAAGGCCATGTCCCGCTACTCACCTATTCCTGTGATTTTCAGTCAAAGTCAGCAGTAGTGCGCTCTCGATAAGTCGTAATGTGACTGCGACTCGCTCCGATAAAATCGAACAGGATTGATTTTTGTCTTTAGCTGTAGGGGCAGCTCGGTGTGCCTGAGAGCCGACGACCAATGAATGTTCTTGTGGAAGGGCAACGCACAGAATACTGTGATGAGGAGTAAAGAACATGGTGGGGTTTGGACCTCACAAACAGATAAGAAGCTCATCTGTCTGATGCTTCTGGTTTTATGTACCACGACAGAATGGAAAAAAGAAAGCGAGGATAGAGGCTGCGACTGAACTCGCTGTATCTTTTAACCTTTGGTACAATCTGGGCACGCTATTGGCTGTCAGGAGTGCGCTGGAAGACGGGCACTCAGTCGCTAAATGTGATGTAATTCATGTATTTATTTCTAGTAGGATTGACTCCTGCAATGCGGTGTTCACTGGATGTTCAAAGTGTTCTTTATTCAGCCTCCAGTTAATCCAAAATGCTGCTGCAAGAATTATTACAAGAACAAGAAAATACGAACACATAACTCCAGTTGTTAAATCTTTACACTGGCTCCCAGTTAAGTTTAGGGCAGATTTCAAAATCCTCCTTTTAACATATAAAGCATTAAATGGCCGAGGTCCGGCTTACTTGTCTGAACTTATCATGACTTACAAACCTGAGCGCACATTAAGATCTCAGGATGCTGGTCTGCTTAGGATTCCAAGGATTAATAAAATAACAGTGGGAGGTCGAGCTTTTAGTTACAGGGCCCCTAAACTGTGGAGTGGTCTGCCTGCTACTATAAGTGATGCACCTTCAGTCTCAGCTTTCAAACCCCGGCTGAAGACTCACGACTTCAGTTTAGCACACCCTGACTAGAGCTGCTGATTTACTGTACAGACTGCGTCTCCGTTGTCAGTCATCAGCACTAAAGCATAAGTAACATGATAGTTAGAATTTGATACTAACCCTCACCTATTCTGCTTCTCTTCTCGGTACTCAAATGTGGCACTTGGTGCCACGGCCCACCTGCCAAGTTGTTGTGCCTGCCTAAGGTAAAGTCATCCCTGATGGAGGATCACAGGAATCAGGGGAAAGAGGGGTCCTTTCATCGGATTGGCTGGCCCAGCACTGTTTCAGCCGTGGAATGGCCAAATGAGGGAGGCAGCTTGATGGATGAGGTCTCCAGGACTCTCTGAACAAATCCAAATCATATTATGGGATATCATCTACTGTTAAATTCTGCTCCATACTTCTAAAATGTTTATTTTTATACTGTATTGAGGATTTGTTCTGTTCTGTGTATTGTATTGTATTGACCCTCTTCTTTTTGACACCCACTGCACGCCCACCCTACCTGGAAAGGGGTCTCTCTATGAACTGCCTTTCCTGAAGTTTCTTCCATTTTTTCCCTACAAGGGTTTTTTTTTAGTTGTCTTCTTAGAGAGTCAAGGCTGGGGGGCTGTCAAGAGGCAGGGTCTGTTAAATCCCATTGCGGCACTCCTTGTGTGATTTTGGGCTCTACAAAAATAAATTGTATTGTATTGTATTGTATTGTATGTAGGCAGTGATTTTCAGTCGTTTAAATAGTGTGGCCACCAGGGGGCGCACAAAAATCCCCACACGCGACACAAGCAGGCCGAGGCACAAGTCTCAGCCACACACAGGCTTGTGTTCAGCTGGAAATGCTTCCCAAATCGTTTCCCACTAATTCAACACCAAGCGCGGTTCAAAAGCACTGTAACAAATTCTTTCTCTTCCTCTCCCTCGGTCCTTCCTGGCAAGCCTCATCCTCCACCTCCTGACTCGGGCTGGCGGCTCCATTTATGCTGCACCTGGGGGTCCTCCAGGTGGCTCGTTACTGAGGTCTGGTGGCACTCCCAGGTGTGATGGAAGCCCAAGAAAGTGGGGCTCTGCAGCTCCCCCTGGCGGTCCCCGCAGAACCCAACAGGGCTATGCCAAACTCCAACTACCATTGAGTTTCGGTTGGAATCCGAGGGCTGCCACCTGGGCACATCTGCTCCCCATGTCCTACCTTTGTGACGGTATCCTGCCCGAGAGGAGCTCCCAGCCATCCGTCACACTAGACGTGGTCCAATGACAAGATCAGCAAGTGACATAGCCAATGACTAGAAGTCCCATCGTGTGACGATGACCCCTCTCCTGTTGCCTGTCCTCGGTTCATACAAGTTGCTCCACTGAATTGAGTTGCTGTTACCTTCTGCCTGCCTGTTTCTGTCATAAATGAATTGAAAATGATGACATTTTGGATTTCTCACATTATTATTTATCTATTATTCTTTTTAACTCTTTTAGCCTTGTGAAATTACGACATCGTCAGTTCTGCCATTTTGACTTCTAGTGCCCGCTTAGTGATAAAATAAACTAATCAGCACTCGAAATGGCAGGGCTGTTGATGCCATAATCGCACTAAAATGGTGAATAATTTCTGATGAAATCATGGTGGTCCTCCAGCCCGAGTCTAAGTGATGAATCCAAAGGCCACCGGAAGATTAGAATAAATGGACCAGGACAGAGAAAAAGAGCAACGAATCAGAAGAAAGAAATAAAAGGAGGGGGCATACGGACTGTGGGTGCAGGAGGTGATTGATAGCAACAGGTAAATAGTAACATGGAAAATCGAACCAAAAAACAATTAGTACAGAACAGAGCGGCCGATGCCATCAGAAGGACACTCAACTTCAGATGAACGACCGAGAAGAAGAGCAAAGGTGGATGGAGGGGTCGGAGAGACGCTGGGGCTGAGATCAGTGATTGGTGTTCGAACCCAGAAGAATGCCAGATGGGCGCTGTGTGTCACTGGCCCCCTAACAAGCCTGTGGAGGTCTTGATTTTGCTCTCGTTTATAGCGCATTGCCGCCGGACTTTTCTTGCTCACAGTTAGTTTTGTGAAGTGTCGGCTTTCACTCGCGCCTGAGGAGCGGCTGCTGGAGTTGTCAGGTGTCCGTTTCACAGACGTTGCCAACTGGGACACTCCTCGGGAGTTTATTTCATTTCGGTCGCCAGGGTGTTGAACGTTGGAGAGGGGGTGGGGTGGGGGGCAATTTTTGGGCCGTTTTAAACACATTTGATTTAGTTTGAAATGTCTTTTATATTTTCTTCTTCTTTTGTTTACACAACACATGGACTTGCCACGTGACTACAAGTCACAGACTTTTACGCAATAAGTATGGCGACGGCTCCTATTGATAGTTGGATAACAAGCAAATCTCGTTAGCAGAGTTTCTCCTGTCTCAAGTAGGACAAGTGCTGGTCCATTATGGTCTCAAATTTTATTTCAGTTTGTCTCCATTGTTTGCCCCTTTTGAACTGGGACCCGGACACAGGCAGACGGACAACATAGTTCCACCACTCACTATTTATTTACAAATATTATATACAATAATTACGTGCACTCACACCCCAGTGCCTCTTGCACCGAAGTCCAGGCCTCTCAATCACTGTGCCTCTCTCTCTTTGACCGCCTCCCGTCCTCTCTCCAGCTCTGTCCTCTTCCACCCGACATCCACTGCTGACTGGAGGGAGGTGTCCCCTTAAATGGGAACCCGGATGAGCTCCAGCTGCTTCCCGGCAATCAGTCCTGGCCACACCCCAGGGTGTCCCCTGTCGTCTTCCCCCCACAGCACTTCCTGGTGTGGCGGAAGTGCTGGGCTCCAGGGTTCCTCAGGCACCTGGGCGCCGCCTGGCCCTGGTCCTCCTGGGCATCGAACCTCCTGGGCTGGAACCCGGCCGGGGACCACACAGGATATTCCGGCATTGGGGTGCTGCCTGGCGGTAGCCACGGGTCCCTACAGGGCTGGGCTTCCAAGCCCTCTACCCGTGGCCCCCAACACAACCAGGGCGATTGCCCCCTCGCGTTCTGGAGGAGGCACAAGCCCTCCTCTGGTCCTCCTGGGCATCAGAGCCCGGCCGGGGACCACACCCTGAACTTCGCTTAGTCGTATTTCTTTGTCTTTTGGTATCAACCTTGGCTTGGCTATTACAAAGATTCCCATTTCATGTTATGATCTTCTCGCTGTATTCTTTTACGGTCACAATAGTCACAATAATAGTGAAAACGAACAATGAGGCAGATCAGGAGATTGAGAGCACAAAGTAACAAAGCCAAAATCAGAAGCAAAAATCAAAAGCGAGAATTGTAAAGCAAAGGCCTAATAGCAGAAAGTCAAAAATTGAAAAGGGGGTTTGATCCGCAACCTCGGGTGGAGAATCGCAGTGGATGGCCTTTTAACTTGTAAAACAGCGAGCTTCAGGGTCTTTACAGCGTCTTAATAATGGGTCCTCAAAACGGTGGCACCCGCCATCAACAACATGGGGTCAGAGACAGTTCCAAATAATTTACAAACCCAACATCAGACATTAGACCGAGGAATGGATGAAGAAAATTCATTTCTTGTCATCAAAAATATCTAACGGGAGTTCTCAGAAGCACAGGAGCCTCATAAAAAAAGTCAGTCACTTAGTCATTGTCCAACCCGCTAAACCCTAACACAGGGTCACGGGGGTCTGCAGGAGCCAATCCCAGCCAGCACAGGGCGCAAGGCAGGAACAGATTCCGGGCAGGGCGCCAGCCCACTGCAGGGCACACACACACTAGGGACTAACCCTAATTTAGGACCGCCAATGCACCTAACCTGCATGTCTTTGGACTGTGGGAGGAAACCCACGCAGACACGAGGAGAACATGCAAACTCCACGCAGTGAAGCGAACCTGGTTCTCCTAACTGCGAGGCAGCAGTGCTACCCACTGCGCCTCAGCGCCACCCCACAAAAAAAGTAAGTAAACAAATACCTCGCAACACCACTGCATGCTGGGTGCAAACCGCCATTTGTTTTGTAAAATTTTCCCAATCTTCCCGTCCCAACCCTTCATACAAAGTCACATCTCATGGATGTGGCAACCGTTCAACCCCAGGACCTTCTTCAAGGTGTCCACTTCAGTTGGGCTCACTGCTCTCCAGCTTTCCTCATCAGCGTCGTAACCTTGGGTTTGAATAAGTTCACCATCCGCTTTGCAGGTCTAAGAGGTGACTAAAAGGAAGTTGGTGTCCAGAAGAGCATCTGGCCTTGAAGGTTTCTGCTCCAGTATCCCCCTGATGACAAGACGCAATGACGATAGTTATAGAATTTATTATTATTTAGGTGACTGACACAGCAAAGCAGAATACATACAACTTGAGTGATTAGTTCAAAGCTCCCAACATTTGAAGAAGAACGCAAGGAGTCCAATGAATTGACGAAAAGCTACAAATCACACAAAATCAAAGCTTCTTGATGCTTGAGGAGGACCATAGGACCACTGATATCCAGAAGGAGGATACAGAGATAGAACGGCTAAACAGGCCTGAGGTCCTCTGTAAGGAACCTGAACATCGATACATTTGGAACAGTTCTGGAAGTCATGAGGACCTGACCACTGAGCCACCAGGCCTCGTCCTTCATCCAGATGTGAGATGGACATGTCTCCATGGTGGACGAGGAGTTTAAGATGCGGTGTGAAGATACCAGGAGGAGCTGCTCCTGAAAGATTGGAAGGGACAGCGCAAACCGAGCATTTAGAGAGTCGTTTATACAAGACTGAGTCTCACTGGTTGGAGTTGGATCATGGCCTTGGATCAATCAGTTCATGGAGGTGGGGAAAGTGTGGTAGATGGTGTGACCCCAGGTGAGCAGTGTGAGGCAGAGCTGGCAGCATTATGTGCAGATTTGGGGAGAGCTAGCCAGGGATGTGTGGAGGCGCAGAACATTGGAAGAGTGTCTGAAGGAGGAGAGAGTGGGTTCAGCTGTGAAGTCACCAATGATCCATTTGAGGGTCACCTACTCCTTTTTCATCCCTCTATCTCTCCCATACCCTGAGTCATTGCAGTACAAATGCAGTTTGAACAGTGAGTGGATCTGTTAGTCTGTCTGAGATGCTGGCCTTCCAGTGGTTATCATCATGGAGATCCAGTTCTCCACCCACAGAATCTGGACTTCTGGATGATGTTTACCAGCTACCAGCGACGGTGCTGTCTGAGGGTAATGGCGACAATGCTAGATATCAACATTTCCGAGTCGATGATCCTGTAGATGATCCTAGAGATCTTTACCTTAGATCCTTTGTTCAATACTTCAGGTGGGTGAAGGCACCTACACTAGGTGGTCCACTTTGTGCACCTTGAATGTGACAAAGACAGAACTGCTGCCTTATAGACAAAGAGCTCAGTCCACATCTACAATACATGTACATCAAAGGCTGAGCTGATAGTGAGTAAGCGTCTGATTGGTGGGACAGAGAGTGGAAAGTGAGATGTGACTTTACGTGATCTTATGGAACAAATGAGTTGTCCGAGGATAGCCGTGAATAACAAAGGACTGGGAGAGGGTGTGGAATGAAGACGTTGCAGGGAACGAGAAACAAAGTTGTAAACCAGAAAGCCAAAATGAACCGAGAATTCGGAGCCAAGAGGGAAGACAAAAATCAAAAAGTCGTGATGAGTGTCAGGAAACCAAAAATCAACGTAGCAGGGGGGCCTACTTGAAAAAGAAGCTAACTACGTGGAACCGAGTATCACTTTATCCAATACGTAAACTGTCATATCTTTATAGTGTCATCACTGCCGTGACATGATTAACCATCAACCAAAATCAACTTTTCAGAACAACATCCAAATACAAAAGAAATAAGAGTAACATGATCTGAAGGTCCGAGCCCCCCAAATGTACACTGTCACACACGTGCGCTTAGGAGGCAGCCAACAAGCCCTAAAATGAGTGATCTACCACGAGATGAAGAGTTGATTTTGGGTACTAACGCCTCTCTCACTCTCTTAACAGACCCAAAGAAGAAAAATAAAAATCCTGCGCACTCACCTTCAGTACTTCCGGTTTCTCAAAATGGCCACTCCACACCAATCCCACTTTCCGGTCCCACCGTGATGACGTCACTTCTGGTGCCTAATGATGGCGTCACTTTTCAGCTCTAACATGATGATGTCACTTCCGGCTCCCTCTTGATGACATCATGTCCGGTCCCACCATGATGCCATCACTTACGCCTTTCTGTTTTAATGTCACTTCCTGCCACCATTTTGTGTGTAAAAGTCCTCATTTCAGCACTGTATTCTGTCAAATGCTTTGTTTTTTGATCATTTACATCACAATTTCCCCAACTCTTTGTGACGTTTCCTGAGTCCGATTTATTGCTTACAACACAAAAATGTGCACATGAAAGCAAATATGATTACAGCAGCCATATGGATTTTTATATTTTCGTGGACCAAGGCCTCTAGTATGATGGAGGGTGATGGTTGTGCTTTCATCAACATCCTGACACTCATTTACGGTCCTGCTGGAGATATTACAGTTGCCAATTGGCACCAGGATCTTCTGGTAGAACTCAGTAGCAATCATCTAAGGCTGGCATGGTGGGTAGTCAGTCACCACAGTGTGCCACACCCACCCCTTCAACCCAATCCCACAAAAATCTTTCAAAGCCATTGTTGTATGAAAATACCGAGGACCGAAGGGTCACACTGTCCAGAAGTTCAGGGTGGCACTTTTATGAGGGTCATGGTGACTGTTATGCCATTCTGAAGGGTTCATGATAACCTCATCATAACCTTTGGAGTTTGCAAGTTAGTCAGTAGAAGAGGGTCTTATCTTAGTAGGTCCTGACTTTGCCATGAGATCTTTACTTGTCTACATTTACTTATTTGTAAGGCGACTTTCAACATTTATAACACAGTTGGCTCCATTTATTTTGGTTTTCCTACTGGAGCACAGGAAGTTCAACTGTGGTGTCAGTAGTGAGATTTGAACCCACAGCCTCAGGGGTCTGAAGTCCAAAGCCTTAGCCACTACGCCACACTGCCTGCCCACATAGCCATAAGTATAGATATGTGTGGTATTGACGCTCCTTGTTGGGAATTACGATTCAATTCAAGGCCTTTCTGTCTTGTGCTTCTCGCTGAGTACAAGCCCACATACTTACAACCATAATAAAGTACGGCATTGACATACCGAGCGATTCCAACAAAGCGCAAATGGCACCTTATGACCCGCATGGTCTGCCGTTCGCTCCTGAGGGGCTGATTGTAACAAGCTGTCTGTAATGATACCCATTTATAAGTCATGGCAAAATAAGTGTGAACAGTTCTGATGACAGTGACATGTGGCAACAGCCGGCAGTGCTTGCTCTTTCAATTAATCAGGAGCTGTTAACTTTGGGCTGGAGCGAGAAGACACCAGGGCTGCTGACCGAATAAAGACGCCTGATTGTTCCTGGATAGAGAATGGCTTGGCCTGCTCAATGACGGAAGAGCGAGGGTCAAAATATCAGGAAGAATAAGAGCCCAGAGCAGGAGGGCAAAACAAGGCTACCTGAGCACCGAGAAAACGGGAGAAGGAGCGAGAGATCACTGAAAATGTGAATGTCGGCAGAAAGATTGTAGACCCTTTCACTTTTGACAGATTTTGTTACGTCGCAGCCTTGTGTTGAAATCATTTCAATTAATTTTTTTCCCCTCATCAAGCAGCCCTAAGCCACTTGTGTGTTGTCTTTGCTTTGTGAATCCTCAGGCCAGTCTGAGGTCCAGAGCACTCTGAGTAGCTCTTCATTTTGGAAATCTCTGTTGTCACACATGTGCGGATAAGGGACAGCCAAAGGGTCCAACACGGGGCATTAAAACCGCATGAAAAAGGGTTGGTGACCAGTACTAATGCCTTTTCTGTTTCCCCCTACTGACCCATGGGAGAATAAGTAATGTCTCATCACATCCATCTTGTCCTGATGACCTCACTTCTGTCCCGTCCTTATGCTATCACTCACTTCTGTCCCATCCTGATGCCCTCAGTTCCGTCCCGTGCCGATGCCTCACTTCCGTCCTGTCCTGGTGATTTCATTTCTGTCCTGTCTTGATGCCGTCACTCACTTCCATCCCATCCTGATAACCTCACTTCCGTCCTGTCCTGATGACCTCACTTCTGCCCCATTCTGATGACCTCACTTCCATCCCGTTCTGATGCCCTCACTTCCGTCCTGTCCTGGTGACCTCACTTCTGTACCGTCCTGATGAACTCACTTCTGTCCCATCCTGATGCCGTCACTTCTGTCCCATCCTGATGCCGTCACTCACTTCCATCCCATCCTGATGACCTCACTTCTGTCCCATTCTGATGCCCTCACTTCTGTCCCATCCTGATGCCGTCACTCACTTCCATCCCATCCTGATGACCTCACTTCCATCCTGTCCTGATGACCTCACTTCCATCCCATCCTGATGACCTCACTTCTGTCCCATTCTGATGCCCTCACTTCCGTCCTGTCCTGATGCCCTCACTTCTGTCTCATTCTGATGACCTCACTTCCATCCCGTCCTGATAACCTCACCCTACTTCCTGCTGCCTTATTATAAACTGACCTGAATCCATTATTCACTTGTCTTTTATTGTTTTGCAGAAAGAAAGACCGGTATCAGTCATTGCTGATTACTACCCACAATACTCAGGGTCACTCCCCAAACCTTTTTCTTGTCTGCCTTCAAAGTTATTGACTTTGCTCCCTTAAGTGTCCCCTCAACCTTGTCTGGGCTCCCAGACCCTGATGACACCACCGCCACGCTTCACTGTTAGAGTGGACATTGCACAGACGAGTAGCGGTGCCTGCTGTCCCTCAGACATGACTGGTTTTCTTGGTAGATTTCTCTGTTCCTCTCCTTTCCCCTTTTGTATTCTTTGTCTTGTAGCCTTTGTCAGAATGTCTCAAATCCTCAAATCCCATGGACTGAGCACAGTTTATAGAGTACTAGGCTGACCCGCCTTTAAGGCGACCGACTTTTAAGTTGACCACTTCTTAAGGCAATTCAATATGTAGATCAATTTGATATTTTATACAAACTCATTAATTTGGTTATATTGCATTTGAGCGGTATTAATTAATACTCGTAGTTTCTGTTATTTTTGTGATGAAATTTAAACTTTTTTTCTATATTGAGGTCGCCCTTTTGAAACCCCTGATATTTACTACGCGGTGAGGCATTTGTACTCCATCAACATGAATTATTTCCAGAGACATAATTTTGTCTATTTTTCCAGTGCATCGCGCACAAAAGCAAGGGAACGATGGGAGCACCAGAACTCTGCTCACATCATGTTGCTTCGTACCACAAGCTGCAAGTAGTAAGTCTGTGATAAGCAGAATACCGCTACGCTTTCCACTCACAGGACGGAAGGACAATCCTGACCGCTTTTATATAGTAAGAAAGAAGAAGAAGATATCGCACAGTCTGGAGTAGAAAATCATCTTTTACCTGGAAAAACGAAACTACAAATCCCATCGTGCATTGCAAAATGGAGGGGGCGTGTGTGAAACTCCGCACCTGCGTAGCACTCACAGGATGGAAGGACAATCCTGACCGCTTTTATATAGAAGGATTGTTCCTTATAATGTCTGCCCACCTTCCCTTCTACATCTATAACCTCAGGCCATTAAACAGAGTGAAAGACAAGCAGGAGTTAAGTTACCACTTTAAATAATGTATTATTGGTAATATTCATAAAATGATAGCAATAAGCACACACTTGTTAGTTACTTGAATGTCTCGAATTAAGTCCTCATTTGTAGTTTTCTTCAGGACTGGAATCTGCATGCCTGTCTCAATATGGCTGCCGAGCTGTGCTTCTCAGTGTGGTCTTCTTCTCAGTCCATGATGTGTGTGAAGCTCCTTCATTGTGATGGTGTGGTTGGGATAAAGCAAGCAAATGTATAGGTCCTCCATCCAAGCCCTTACACCAACAGGACGTCATGGTGTAGAATTCAAAACCAAACTGCCATCTTTAGCCCAATAGAATTCTGGTGCATCACAATGGGGTTTCACACCTGCCCCCAGTACCATTGCCAGTTAGGTAGTTTGGGTCTCCACGCAGGGGTCCTGCAGAGAATCAACTCCGCCATAAAGTTCCTCACTCAGTCCTGAAGACTGGGGGTGTGTTTGGTAGGGGGGTCTTTAAACGTGAAAGCTTCTCACCGATTTGTCATTGCTTTGTCTAAGTTACAAATAACGACATACAAAATATTCATCAGCTTCTAATACAAAAGTTCACACCACAACAGCGACCTTTAGAACTTGGGCCAAACGGTTCAGCCTTGGTTTTCGTCATACCAGGGAATCTTGATTCTCGCAGTCTGAGAGTCCTTTAGGTGTCATTGTGCAAACTCCAGGTGGGCTTTCATGTGTCCTGAACCCGGACCCAGACCTGGGTGGAAGTGTTGGAGTGCTGATTGTCCTTCTGGATGTTTCTCCTGTTCTCCCATCTGAAGCTCAGCCAGAGTGACCATTGGGCTTCTGGTGACCCCTCTTTTTGGCCGAGCAGTCAGCTCTAGAAAGAGTTGTGCTTCTGTTCCAGACTTATTCTGTTTAAGAATGACGGAGGCCACTGTGCTCTTGGGAACCTTCAGCGCCGCAGACATATTGTGCATGTAGGCCTTCCTGAGATCTTTCTCTCAGCTCACTCTTGTCTCTGAGCTCAGCAGGCGATTCCTTCGTCCTCAAGGCTTGGTTTTTGTTTTTGCTCACCTGGTGGACCCCCTCATCTCCGCACTGCATTCTGTCAAATGCTTTGTGTTTTGATCGTATTTCACTCCATTTTCATCACGTGCGACGGACAATATACGGGGCAATTTCCCCAACTCTTTGTGACGTTTCCTGAGTTCGATTTATTTATTACAACACAAAAATGTGCACATGAATGTAAATATGATTACAGCAGCCATATGGTGGCATGTCAAGGATTTTTATATTTTCGTGGACCAAGGCCTCTAGTATGATGGGGGGTGATGGTTGTGCTTTCATCAACATCCTATCTATCTATCTATCTATCTATCTATCTATCTATCTATCTATCTATCTATCTATCTATCTATCCTATCCTGTCGCTCATTTACGGTCCTGCTGGAGATATTACAGTTGCCAATTGGCACCACGATTTTCTGGTAGAACTCAGTAGCAATCATCTAAGGTTGGCATGGTGGGTAGTCAGTCACCACAGCGTGCCACACCCACCCTTGGTAGGGCAGAGAGCTTCAAAGGGGGGGAGCCTTCAACCCAATCCCACAAAAATCTTTCAAAGCCATTGTTGTATGAAAATACCGAGGACTGATGGGTCAAACTGTCCAGAAGTTCAGGGTGGCACTTTTATGAGGGTCATGGTGACTGTTATGCCATTCTGAAGGGTTCAGGATAACCCCATCATAATCTTTGTAGTATGCAAGTTAGTCAGTAGAAGAGGGTCTTATCTTAGTAAGCCTTGACTTTGCCATGAGATCTTTACTTGTCTACATTTACTTATTTGTGAGGCGACATTCAAAATTTATAACGCAGTTGGCTCCATTTATTTTGGTTTTCCTACTGGAGCACAGGAAGTTCAACTGTGGTGTCAGTAGTGAGATTTGAACCCACAGCCTCAGGGGTCTGAAGTCCAAAGCCTTAGCCGCTACGCCACACTGCCTGCCCACATAGCCATAAGTATAGATATGTGTGGTATTGACGCTCCTTGTTGGGAATTACGATTCAATTCAAGGCATTTCTGTCTTGTGCTTCTCACTGAGTACAAGCCCACATACTTACAACCATAATAAAGTACGGCATAGAGAGAGCTGTGTGTGTGTGTGTGTGTGTGTGTGTGTGTGTGTGTGTGCCATTCCTAATCATGTGCGTCCATCGGCCTCCAAACAAGGTGAAGATGATGGCCAACAGAATGGGATACACCTGAGCCAAATGTCAGGAGCCATCGTGCAATGCTTGTGTCAGTCTTTTATCTTCAATACATTTGCAGAGGTTTCGAAAATCCCGTTTCCGCGTTGGCATTCTGGGGTATTGAGTGTTGTCTGATGAGGGGAAAAAAAAACAAATTGAGGTGACTTTGGCTCAAGGCTGCAGAATAACAAAATGAGAAAAAAGTCAGGGGGTCTGAGTATTTTCTGTATACCTGAGGGGTATTTTTATTTATTGAAATCACAGCCTCACATCTCCGCCCAGCCCGATAAACTGGTGGTGCTCACGGAATCGATGACCGTTTTCCAGGATTGCATGTGCCAGCATGAGAAGTTTTGGTCCGCTTGGTCTGCAGTCAAACAGACGCGTTCAGATCAGATGTTTAGCCGACCCCAGAAGATCAACATGCTGGACGGTTTTAACATTTTCAGAAACACATAAGGAGATGAAGATGATTCTTTTTCCAAAGCACTTTGTCTCTGGGCGTCCTGTGGCCTTCTATCATCTGCTATCAGATGCTTGAAGATGTTTGCATTTTATAGTGAAGATCCTGGAGTGTGGGGTCAGCTGTTGCTTAGACCATCTTCTATATTTAACAGTCGACTAGATATCTTTAATTGTTGCGCTCTCTCTTTGATCCAAGAAGCTTAAGGAGGTTTAAAGGCAACAAGGCTGGTCAGTGCTGCTTAGTGGCCCCTGCCGAGGGTTCGAGTGTCTGGCCAATGAAATTTTGCACCTTTACTTCTTGAGAAGTTGTAATGATGGCACATTTTGAGGTTCATTTTTAATTCAAGGTATTGTTAACTACCCCCCTCCTCAAACCACCACCTTATCATGGTGGAGGGGTTTGCGTGTCCCAATGATCCTAGGAGCTCTGTTGTCCAGGGCTTTATGCCCCTGGTAGGGCCACCCAAGGCAAACTGGTCCTAGGTGAGGGATGAGACAAAGAGAGGTTCAGTAGACCTTCTATGATGAATAAAAAATTTGGACGGCGTTTTCCCTCGCCCGGACGCGGGTCACCGGGGCCCCCCTCTGGAGCCATGGGGCTCCTATGGGGCTCGGCTGGGCACAGCCCGAAGAGGCAACGTGGGTCCCCCTTGCCATGGGCTCACCACTTATGGGATGGGTGAAGGAGGTCGGGTGCAGTGTGAGTTGGGTGGTGGCCGAAAGCGGGGACCTTGGTGGTCCGATCCTCGGCTACAGAAGCTGGCTCTGTAACTACCATTTATTAGAATTGTATGGGCTGAGGCCACTAGGGGGTGTAACAACACCCCAAAAAACTCCAGTCACAGCAATGTAGACCCCAATTGCAGGTTCAAAAGACATTTACCTTAGCAGAATACTTTGGACAGGCTTCATCTTCAAAGTTACAATCAGCAGCACAGTTGCAGTCCTCTGGCACATTGTCTACAGTATGATCTCATTTTTGTGGTGAAAGGGAAGTGGAGGCTCTTTCAGACAACAGGGGATGGTTCAGGCTCACCACATGGCATGAACAAGAGCACAGGCTCACTCACTCACTCTCAGTGGGAAGCCACACAGCTGTAGCCCATGCACAAGCTCTAGATCTTGAGCCCCCTTGCTAGAATTGGTGTTATTATTTATTCATAATAATCCAAAAACCTAACATAATCCATTCAGGAACACCCATCCTAGTAGTAAACAGTAACCCTGGGTAAGATGCCAGTCCATCCCGCACGTGCCCACTTACACTCATTCATATCCTCCAAATCTTGTCTTTGTTCAGATGGTTGCCTCAACATTTTTTTTTGTAGAATTTTCGTTTATTAATCAGACTGTACTTGCCTTGGGAATTTTTATTTAACGTCTGAATTATCCGATCAAAAGCCATTCCAGGGCTGTGGAAACCACCGGAATCTACCCTAACATCATCACGGTCAAGACAGGTAGTGACTCTGGCCTTCAAACAAAGAGCCGTTCCACCACTAACATGGGGCCAAGTTAGAGTTGGCAAATCGCCGGCCATTCCTGCCTTTCCAAATGTGAAAAGAGAAGCTGGAGCAGCTGGAGGAATAAATACGCAAAGACAGGGAGAACAAAGAAATGCCACACTGACGACAACCAAAAAAAACAGGACACTGAATCCATGGGACTGTTCCTGCCTTGTGCCAATGGCCGCTGCACCAATATAAATCTAATAGACAGCGTAAATGCGCCTTTTGGGATGAAGAAGGAAACCAGAATGCCAAGAATGAAGCCCACCTGGACACTGAGTGGACAAGGAATTGAGCAAAACTATGAGACAGCAAGCAGTGCCAATCGAAGCAGCAGAATTCCATCTATGTAAGAAAATATGATTAATAATATCTTTTATAGTGCCTTTCATATCTATCTATCTATCTATCTATCTATCTATCTATCTATCTATCTATCTATCTATCTATCTATCTATCTATCTATCTATCTATCTATCTATCTATCTATCTATCTATCTATCTATCTATCTATAATTATATAGTGCCTTTCATATCTATCTATCTATCTATCTATCTATCTATCTATCTATCATTATATAGTGCCTTTCATATCTATCTATCTATCTATCTATCTATCTATCTATCTATCTATCTATCTATCTATCTATCTATCTATCATTATATAGTGCCTTTCATATCTATATCTATCTATCTATCTATCTATCTATCTATCTATCTATCTATCTATCTATCTATCATTATATAGTGCCTTTCATATCTATCTATCTATCTATCTATCTATCTATCTATCTATCTATCTATCTATCTATCTATCTATCTATCTATCTATCTATCACTGGTAGCATGTTGCTCACTTCTTCATCTTGCACATTTCCCTTTTTACAGCTCAGTATTTATTATTATCCTGTCACTGACTTACTGATATGATTAAAGCTGCCCATAATATGCCCTTCGCCTTGTGCCAATGAGGCTTTGCTCTGGATGGGTGCAGAAGGCAGGTTAACCTGTCAAGAATGAGGAAGTGCCTCTGACAACAGCCCAAGACCCTTCACTGGCTGATTTAGTCCGGCTGATCTATAGATAGATTTTACTTGAAAATCCACACACTTGGCTTCTGCTTTGTTTTTCTTGCTGAACTTCCTGCACTCCAAATATGGAGAGGCTTTCTATTCAAGAGCCTTATAAAAGCACAACAGACCTTGGGAGGGTCTGTGAGGACCACGCAGTGTAGGTAACCTTGTCTGACCCTTTTGTCTCCCCGCCGCTCCAAGCTTTGCGATTCTTTGTTACTCTGCTCTTGTTGCTCATCTCGTTGCTGGTCTCTTCTTTAATCCTCCTTGCTTGTCTTGTCTTTTTCTTCCCTTTGTCTATTGCTATTTTTTTATTCTTTTTCTCAGCATCTCTTCCATCTTCTGTTTCTCTCCTGGCTCCACACACTCTTAATTTCTTTCAAACTGCAGGTTGCTCCATTTTTATTCCTCTCGTGTCTTTGTTTTATTCAGTCCCCCTGGTGCTCCCCTCCACTCGTCTTCCCTAGACATCTTTTCTTCTTCTCTTTTTATACAAGCCTACTACTCACCTTGACTTTTTCATTTGCTCATCTTCTCTCATTTCTCCTTTGCTCCCCTTCAAAATGCTTTTCGTTTATCTTTCTTGTTTTCCTCCTCTTTTTTCCCCCCTTACTTTCTCTTCCCCTCTCCTTTACTTTACTAATCCTTTCCTTCTCCTCCACCTCTGTCATCCTCTTCTCTTCCTTCTTAAATTTCCTCCTTTTCTTTCTTTCTTTCTTTCTTTCTTTCTTTCTTTCTTTCTTTCTTTCTTTCTTGTCCTTCTCATTCTCAAGCCAGCCTGTCAGTGTCGCACGTCCAAACCTCTTTACTTTGTTTTGCAGGTTCCAGTCAGCAGCTCTCCAGCTTTCTTGCATCCGAGGATCTCTTAGGTGAGCCCATGAATTACTTACAAAACCTGGAAAGCTTTACAATAAAGGGGGCCACCAGCGAGCTGAATGGAGGGTCCCCCAGTCAGACCATCGTTATTGATGTAATGATTTCTTCTTCACCTGCCTCGCAGCTTTCATCATTTTCTTCATCTCAGTCTTCTCCTTCCCTCTTCTTTAACTTTTATACATTTCTCCTTTTTCTTCATCTTTTTCTTCTCTTTCTTCTTCTTTATGACCTCATACTTTTTCTTTTTTATCTCCTTCACCTGCCTCCACTCTCTCGCTCTTCATCTCCTTTTTCTTTCCAAGATTTTCTTGTTTATCTTCATCTTCTTTGTCTCGTTTTCTTTTCTTCAGCTTATTTTGCTCATTTGCCTTCTTCATTGCCGTCTTCTTCTCACTTTTCACCTCTTTCTCTTGTTTCTTCATCTTTTTCTCCTCTTTCTTCTTCTTTCTCTTCATCACCTCATTTGTCTCCTCTTTTTTCATCTTCTCATACTTCTTCATTGCTTCCTTCTTCTTCATCCCATTTATCTCCTCTGCCTTTTTCATCTTCATGTTATTCTTCATCATCACCTTCTTCCTCTTCATCATATCATTTTTCTCCTCATGTTTTCATTTTCTTCATAATCTCATTCTTCTTCGCTGCTTCCTTCTTCCTCTTCTTCATCATCTTCGTTTCCATCTAGTTTTTCTTCTCTTCTTCTTCTTCATCCTATTTTTTCCCCCTACCTTATTCTTCTTCTTCTTCATGTTATGCTTCATCATCACCTTCTTCTTTATCATCATCTCATTTATCCCTTCTTTCCTGTTCATCTTCTTCTAATCTCATTCTTCTTTCTTAAAATCTCGTTTTTTCATTCATCATCTTCTTGTTTGTCTGCTTTTTCATCTCATTCTTCTTTTTCTTTGTCTTATTCTTTGCATTTGCCGTCTTCATCCCTTGATGTTATTTTTCTCCTTTCTTCTTCATCTTGTTCTTTACCTCCTCCATTCATGTCTTTTTCATCTCAATCTTCTTCTTTACTTTCTTTATCTTTTAAATCTAAATGTTCTTCTTCTTCATTCTTTCTTCTTCTTCTTCATGTCATGGCTCCCCCCTCATATAATTCGTTGAAGAGAGTCGTGAGTGGTCGTCTCTTTTTGCTTATTTCCAAGTGGCTTCTCGGACTAGAAAGCTGCATGTGAAGAGGATGCGCTGACAATGGAGGCCTGGCATGGTGGCAGTTGGGCGCCTCCGCCGCTGCCGCTGCCTGCCTTGTCTCCGGTTTTCTAACACGTCTCTCCCTCCCCTTCATCTTCCAGCCTTTCACGATGGGTGACGCAGAGATGGAGATGTTTGGGGTCGCCGCCCCATTCCTACGCAAGCCCGAGCGGGAGAGAATCGAGGCCCAGAATAAGCCGTTCGACGCCAAAACCGCTTGCTTTGTGGCGGAACCCAAGGAGGCCTACGTGAAAGCCAAAATTAAGAGCTCTGAAGGTGGGAAGACGACGGTGGAAACGGAAGATGGGAAGGTACTGATCATTCATCAGTCACTGTCTGTCCATCAGCTGGAAGGCCTGATGTGATTCGGTGTCCTTTCTAGAATGTTCCGGGCTGCAAACGTCACCGGTGTCTGCTCCCTTTTGTCTCTCCAGACAGTGACGGTCAAGCCGATTGACGTCCACCCAATGAACCCACCCAAATTTGACAAGATTGAAGACATGGCCATGCTTACCCATCTGCACGAGCCCGCGGTTTTGTTCAATCTGAAGGAGCGCTACGCCGCCTGGATGATCTACGTAAATATATATATATATCTTCCTGTCCGTTACTTCATGCTGTAAAGATGGTGGCTGGTTAAGGAGAAATACGGATGAAAAGTTACTTTGTGGTACTTTGGGGTCCCTCTGATCCTGATCTGCAATAGTGAGGGGAACCGACGTTGGCAAACGGCCTGCTGTCATCGAAGCATTTCTCACATCCAAAATGGGGACCGTATTGGCGTAATAACCCTGAATGTTTTCTGCCTCCCCTCTTGCAGACGTACTCAGGGCTTTTCTGCGTCACCGTCAACCCCTACAAGTGGCTTCCGGTGTACAACCCTGAGGTCGTGGCGGCATATCGGGGCAAGAAACGGCAGGAGGCGCCTCCTCACATCTTCTCCATCTCAGACAACAGCTATCAGTTCATGCTGACGGGTAAGACCCCCGAGGGAACGATGGGCCACGAGTTAACAGTGGGGGGGATTCAGTGCCAGCTAGCTCGTATCTCAAGGGACATGCCTGACATTTCCCCTGTTTTTACCATTAGATATCTCACTCGGTAGACATTAACCGGTGGTCCAAGTCGTTCGTGACCTGATATGGTGGTGACAGTGACGGGGAGCTTTGTACACAGACAATGAAAGTGTCATTTGTGCCACTCAAGACATCGCTGTGAAGCACTCCTGCACCACTTTGAGACCTTTAATCAGCTGTCATGGTCAATACTGTAGACCTCTGAATGAAGCCTGAGGACCACCTTCAGTACACAGACAGTTTTTGAAGATAATTAGGCGCACATTACGTATAAATACATAAATTGGGGGCCGTCAGAGTTAAAGCGCCAATGCAAGTGATGGATGTCATGACCATAACGCCCTCCAGACTAATCCATTAGCAATGGCTGACAAAGACACAGTATGCTTTCATTTTGAAACTCTCCCGCACTGCTCCGAGGACAAAAACGTCGTAAACGTTGTGCCGATGAATGTAAAAATAACAAAAGTAAAAAATCTGATATGTCTGTTAAGAACAAAACGAGCCGCTAATAACAGCTAATGTATAATTATCAAAATCCGCACCAGAGAGCAATCCATGGAAGTGCAACTGAATTCACGTCTGTGAGTGAAACAAAATTGGAAATATTAACTATTGAAAAATGAACCGCAGCAGACCACCAGCTAGACAAAGGGCTGAAAGGCGTCATTAACAGCATTATAGGCAAAGCAGTGCACTGCGGCCCCCTACCTAAACCACTGCTCAGCAAGTCACAACGTGCATAGATTGTCATGGGGATCCCCAGTCCACTGCCCAGCGTGCCCGTGCGTTAAGATGGCCCTGATTCAGACGGAGAGGGACCTTTACATGGGACACTTGTGCTTTATACAGCATTGGCGGTTTAGGTGAAAGTCACATTTACTGACTGGGCTGACGTCTTTATCCACCATTTATGATACAAACGATCACATCTCTCTTTTTGGTTTTCCAATTAGAGCATAGTTCAGTTTCTTCTTATAGACTGGTTGGCATCCCACCATGGGTGACTATACGCACAGAGAGGTTGTGACCCCTTCAAGGGTCAGTCCCTGCACTGTAATGAGTTGAGAATGGATGGAGGGCTCCACAGTTAAATCACCCTCTTCTCCTCGGCGTATTTAATAAGGGGGCGACTCAACAGTGTAGTGAATGAGCTCTAACACCCCTTTATGGCTCCTTTCACTGCGTTGCTCTATAGACGTCCATCCTTCAGATCCTTCTTTTCCTCTCTGGGTGCCTACAGTGCAGCTCCTGTATTCAGCGGCTCAACTCATGTTACCCCAACAGTGGACTCTACGGTTGGCACTTTGAACACATCAAGACTTGCTCACCTCATAATTAGCACTTCCAGTACATTAAATCGTCCTGTTGACTCCAGAGACCCCCTAAACGCTTTAACAGGACCCACTGTTAGCCTTGCATTGGTCGGCTACTGCAGTTTATAGCAAACTCGGTGAATCCTCGACCTCCAATCAAACCTCACGAGCAGCTGCAGTACAAAGACGTCCTGTCGTCTCGGCTGAGGGGTCTCAAGTTACTGTGATGAGCCCCCCGATCCTTTAATAGGCTGCAGTGCCCGTGAGCAGAATGAATAATTCAAGCAGTACGAATTCTCACTTCTTTTTTTGCAGTCTGTCTAGACCTCCATTTGTCTTGGCTTTGTGGACCTCAGGCAAAACTTTACAATGCAAGTCAATGAAAGCAAAAAATGATGGGCCTGCTTTTGCTGTGGGCACTCATGTTAGTCGTCAATCAGTCATCATCCAACCCGACATATCCTAACACAGGGGTCCGCTGGAGCTAATCCCAGGCAGCAGGGCAGGAACAAATCCCAGGAAGGGCTTTAGGATCACCAATGCACCTAACCTGCGTGGCCTTCAACTGTGGGAGGAAACCCCCACAGACACCGGGAGAACATGAAAACTCCACGCAGGGAGGACCTGGGAAGCAAACCAAGATCCCCTAACTTGAGGCAGCAGCGCTACCCACTGTGCCACTGTGCCGCCAGGTATAGAAGTCATAATACTAAGAAAGTAAACCTTCTGGTTAACCCAGTGTCTGATAGGGTAGAGTCGTGGTGCTGCAGCAAGAAGCTATCCATCCATCCCACCGCCCATCCATCCGTCTGATCTCAAGTCACGTCATTCCACTTCAGGAAAGCAGGAGCCAATTGGAGACTGGATGCCTGGTCACCTGACCTTCCAATCAAAACACAAACACAGAGTTATTCATGCCAGGCTAGTTAAGAGCTGGTGATTAACATGTGCATTGGGGTGTAGGAGGCAAAGATATTATGGGGTGTCTTAAGAAAGTCTGGGCCGTTTCATTTCACTTCTAACCACCGCCCTTTCTTTTCACAGATCGTGAGAATCAGTCCATCCTTATCACGTAAGTGGGCTCATGTGTGTCTCTTTTGTGTCTGGGAGTGTTTTCTTGCTTTAATTCTGCCTGCTCTTTAGCATTTAAATGGAAGAAAGCAGTTAGAGCAGTTGGGGGCTTTCCAGCTCAACTGGTGAATAAAAACCAGAGTGACTTGTGACCCACCGGCTGCAGCTCGTAGTTGAGGAGCATTGATTTGGATGAAATCGCTTAACATGAGAAACATCTGACGTGGTGGGATGAAAACACCAACAAGACAAAATATGAAACTTCTAATTAACAAATTAGGCCGGACCCCCAACGACACCCACAACCAGGCAAAGTGGCCCTCTTGGACTCATCTTGGGATTTCCCATCCTGGAGCCTAAACAGACATTGAATTTCAGCCATAACCATTTTTGCAGATGCGTCATTTTTTTGAATATTTGAATATTAAAATATTAAAAAGTGCTAATAAACACTCAGTGTGAAAGGTGCTAAATTAAATGGAGACTCCACCCAAAGATGGTATTTTTTATATGTTATTTAACCCATGCGGTTTGCAGCAATGGAGGACGGACACAGCAAAACCTTTGACAGAACGGAAGCCGACAACAGCAAACGGCATCAAAAACATCCATGAAAAGAATCCCATGTTACAGTCCTCTGTGCAGTTTTGGGTCTTTGGACTACAAAGAAGTGTTAGAAACAGTCCAGAGAAGAGCGACCGGGTTGACCGTAGGGCTATGGAGGATGAGTTATGGGGAAAAATTCAAAGAGCTGAGCCTTTACAGGAGACCTGACTGAAGTTACAAAGGGAATCAGTGCAGAGGATCGAGACGTTGACTTTAAAATGAGCTCATCAAAAGCACGGGGGCACAGGTGGAAACTTGTTCAAGGTAAATTTCACACAAACATTTGAAAATGTTTTCTATACACAGAGAAACACAGACACACGGAATGAGTGACCAAGTAGCGTAAAAAGACAGTAGGACTTTAGGGGCCTTCAAAACTGACTTAAGTGGACTGGAATGGTGAGCTTGCTTGGGATGAATGGCCTGTTCTCGTCCAGATTGTTCGAATGTTCTACAGAGTCGCGTCTTTAAGCAACACATGCATTGTGAGCAAGCGACTTGTTTTTTCCGTTGACATTTTTGATACTGTTTGCTGTTGTCCAGCATTTGACCCCATTGGCTCCTCTACTATGAGAGGTTTTGCTTTCTCTGTTCTCCACGAAAGCATCAGATTTGACATTTTTCTCGGCCATCACCACAAGCTACATGGGGTAAGTAATATAAAAAAACTACGGGGCTCTGCCCCCTGCTCGCTTCGTTCGCCATCCCCCAGGCGGGTGCTACGTGCTAGCCACTTCACGGCTCTGCCGCTCGTGTATGGGGAAGTGGGTGTACAATTTCAACAGATTGTTATTTTCATGGGAATTGTTACATATGCGTAATAGACCTAACTATTTTACATTACAGTGAGTAATTAACCATAGTAAAAAATAGTAAAATGTAATAAATTGAAAGAAAATTAAGTTTTATGTTACGTTAGAGGTATTCGTTGCGTCATACGTTTTCGTTCTGTTTGGCTTTGAAATTAACATGCAAATACTTTTTAAACTTACACTTTTACTGTAAAACTTAAGTGAAAACAATATTTGGAATTAACTTTTCTTGAATATTGAATATATTGAATCTTGATTCCGTGTTTGGACATGAGTGAATATCGTTTATTTCTGTCAAATAAATTAATCGACTTTTTCGAATGTTTGTCCCTGAGATTTGTTAATTGTCAGTGCAAAAGCGATTCTAACGGGAAACTGTAAACCTTTTAATACAAATGGCATATCAAGATCTCCTTTGGTGTCTAATGTTTCCTCTGAAGATGGACTACATTACCTTTCTTGTCGCCTGTTCAAATTTTACCTATCAGAATTGTTTGACCAATTTTGAATACAACTAATCTTGTCCTACTGGGGGGGCGCTGAAGCTGTACAAGGGGGGGCGTCGAACAAATCAAGACATCAAAATTAATTTTTTACATTTTTATTTCAAATTTAAATTTGCAAGCATATAATCACAATGAATGCATTATAACTAAAATTAAAATAAAACATTTCTAAGGCATTGATCTAATGACTAATATGTGCCTGCTTTAAAGTCCACAGCCTGTCCAGGTTTGAATTGATATCCGAGATACGACACTCTGAGCTCGTTTACTATTTGAAGTTTGTTTCTATGACGAGCGGCGCCGCTGCTGCGTTTATAGTCGCGTATTTTCAATCCAGAAAGTTCGAGACGTATCGGTATCTGTCGCGAACATTCGGGTAACAGCAGATCAGGTGATAATGCGGCGCGACTGCACCACATTGGCAGCGTAGCCAATATTACCAATTTGAGTTAAATAATTTACTGCGTATTGGGTTATTTTCATGATACAACTAACAGCGGTATAATATTCGTCGGTCGAAAATACTTTCGTCTCATGCAGATTGACTTCACCGGTGTCCACGTTTACGAGATTTTCAAAAATGAAAACATATTTAATCGTTTCTTTACATAAAAAAAAAAATTAAATAAGAATAAATAATTTATTCTTTGTTTTTGGGATTAGAATTACTACCAAAAACCACACAAGGCGTTTTAACAGTTATTAAAGCACTTTTAAAAAAATGAATTGTAAATATATCATCGAAGTTAGCTGAACACATGCAAATCTTATGGAAGTAAAAATGATAGGATACCGCGACACCGCACGAGTATCATACCTTTGTTAGTTGTATCAGGGGTTATTCTCATTAGAACATTAGAACATTAGAACACTCGAGACGAGAACAGGCCATTCAGCCCAACAAAGCTCGCCAGTCCTGTCCACTTGTTTCCTTCAAGAAAACATCAAGTCGAGTTTTGAAAGTCCCTCACATCTTACTGTCCACCACACTACTTGGTAGCTTATTCCAAGTGTCTATCGTTCTTTGTGTAAAGAAAAACTTCCTAATGTTTGTGCGAAATTTACCCTTAACAAGTTTCCAACTGTGTCCCCGTGTTCTTGATGAACTCATTTTAAAATACAAGTCTCGATCCACTGTACAAATTCCCTTCATAATTTTAAGCACTTCAATCATGTCACCTCTTAATCTTCTTTTGCTTAAACTGTAAAGGCTCAGCTCTTTTAATCTTTCCTCATAATTCAACCCCTGTAGTCCTGGAATCAGCCTAGTCGCTCTTCTCTGGACCTTTTCTACTGCTGCTATGTCCTTTTTGTAGCCTGGAGACCCAAACTGCACACAGGACTCAAGATGAGGCCTCACCAGTGCATTATAAAGGTTGAGCAGAACCTCCTGTGACTTGTACTCCACATCTATCTTATATTATGCGGGGGGCGCAGAATTAATCCAGGTAGAAAAGGGGGGGGCGCAAATATGAAAGATTGAGAACTGCTGCCCTACTGCATAGCCCATCACTCAGACATACTGTAAATGACGCAGTAACATTCCGATACAGCCGGTGGAAGACTGGACGGTGTTAACGGTTGTAGATATTCTTCGTGATATCGTAAGTTGATGTTTTCATCTTCTGCTCCATCACCACCGACTGTTTCAGCCGAGTCTATTGATACGCATTTAACCAAATTGCCGTGTAACTGATTGACCATTTTTGCGCTAATCCATTTGACTTCATCATTTCTTGGTGCTAGGATTTCCTGTGTACTCAGTTCTTCTGTTGATAACCCTTCGGGATAATATTCTTCAATAAAATTTGGACATAATACGTCTTCTTTAATTGGGAACTTAAAGTGAGGAAAATGTAAAAATTTATAAGAGCTGAGAGCGTAGGAACTGAGTCTGACAAAAGCATTCACACGAAGGAGAGGTGAGAGAACGGCGGGCGCGGGGCTGTGACCCAGAAATGGTTGAGAGGAGGGCGGGACTTGAAAAAATCGCTTGGCAATAGTCTCGTCTCATCTCAAGATTTTCTTTTATAATAGAGAGATATCTTTTTTGGGTGGCGTACTCCTTTAAGGAATGATTGACGGGATGCCTCATTGGTTCAACTTTTTCACTCTCTTTCTTTTAAAGCGGAGAATCCGGTGCCGGGAAGACGGTGAACACCAAGCGGGTCATCCAATACTTTGCAACAATTGCAGCGCTGGGAGACCCTGGCAAGAAAAAGGAGCAGCAAAGTGGGAAAATGCAGGTAAAGTGTGAAGCGCAGCCCATTCTGCCTTAGTGCTCCTCCACGTAAGTTTGTTGGAACTCGAAAGGCTACTCATGGCAGAGTCGTGGGGGACGACGGATAAACACCGTAGAATGGGAGCCCAGCTTCTGCACTTTTCAAAACTGTGATGCCACATGGAAGGAGAAGTGGGGTTTTGGATGGCAGGGGGGCGTGTGGACTAATCACAGTTGGCAAGAACAGGTGGGCTTGACTTGAAAAGACCGTCTGATCCCCTTTAATGTCTGTGATGCTCTCGTATCACTGCCACAAAGCGGGAGACCCCCACCTCCCCCCCCACCACATCTCACCACTCCCGTTTTATCAGCCCTGACCTGCTCTCTGAAACATGTGCTGGGGGAGGCGACGGGCCGGACGGCACAACTTTTAAGTGCAGCGTGGGACAGCTGAATCCTCCAAAGATATAAAGGAGGAACAAAGAATGCGCACCATGTGTCACTCACTGTCTGCCAGCTTCTTTTGGCACAAACAAGCCGATGCTTAAGGAAATGTCATGTGTCACTCGATCTGTGCTTAGCTTTTGTGAGGCAACCGTGGCAAATCAAGAAAAGCTGCTCCGTTTTGGGCGACTCCGTTTCCAGTGAAGTCCTGCCCATGGCTGCCGGCCTCGGTCAAGCTTTGTTTCAGGGGCTGCAAACAGAAACAGGGATGCCTCAGTGATGCCGAGGCACTGGGCTGCTCACACTTGCCTTGTCAATCTCATTTAATGGGCATTGATAAGGGGGACTGGCATCTTACCTTTCACCTGAGACTGTTGAAACAGGCAGAGGACCTCCAAATCCCGAGCTAAACGTGTTCAGATAGCTGAGGAACGGAGGCGCGTAGTATGTGTGCCTCGAAGCTAGAAAAACAGCAGTGGATGAGTTCTGAAGAATGTCCAGCAGTTCTTCTGTCAATCCATCCATTAGCCAACCCGCTATATCCTAACTACAGGGTCACAGGGGTCTGCTGGAGCCAAACCCAGCCAACACAGGGTGCAAGGCAGGAAACATACCCCGGGCAGGGCGCCAGCCCACCGCAGGGCATCAATCCATTCATCCCCCTACAATCCATCCAAAGTGTCTTCGTTTCACTGTTTTTGCAGTTCCTTGGTGAGACACCGGGTCTTCACTAAAGAAAAATGAAACCCATAAAATACATTCCCTCTTTTTATAGTGCCTTTCACAGAGAGTGCGCCATGATAAGACAAGACAACTTGCCACTTGCTGTGCCCCTCATGGCTCCTTCATTACCAAATGCAGAGTCCTTTCCTGTACGATTTCTTGTCTTGTCTCTTGTGTTCTAGGGAACTCTGGAGGATCAAATCATCCAGGCCAATCCTCTGCTGGAAGCATTCGGCAACGCCAAGACCGTGAGAAACGACAACTCGTCCCGCTTCGTAAGTTTTGTTTTTGTAGTTCTCTGGCGAGGAGGCTCCATTAGCGCAAACCGCATTCCCTGCATCTTCTCTTTGTTTTTCTGCCTAAATAGGGAAAATTCATCCGCATTCATTTTGGGACAACGGGAAAGCTGGCATCAGCAGATATCGAGACATGTAACCGTTCTTCTTTTCATTTTCGCTGCAGCGCCTCATTAAATACGATTTGCTTATCTTGCCGTCATTGCTTTTGCAGACTTGCTGGAAAAGTCAAGAGTCACATTCCAGCTGCTTGCTGAGAGGAGCTACCACATCTTCTATCAGATTCTTTCCAATAAGAAGCCTGAACTCATAGGTAAGGGCCAGGGGCCTGGAGATGTGAGCGTCTATGGTGGAGACTGTGGTCGAGTGATCTTTGGGCACCTCCAAACAAGCCCCTCTACTCAAAGTGCAAAAAAGGAGTAGTGGACCTCCAAAGATCCACACAATCCCTGACCTGCGCTAAATTTAGGTCTGTGCCCACTGCATTGGCCCCAAACTCATATCGGCCAGCTTTACCAACCCTACAGTCCCACTATGGGACAAAGGCTCCTAAATAACGAGAGTCTCAAAAAGTTAACAAGAATGGGGGAAAGGAAAACTGTGAAACCTCTGATCCAACACAAAACAAGGCAAGATCCTGGAATATTTCCGACAGATGATTTTGATCACTTGGTCTTGGGCCTCGTTTGGGTTTGACTAACGTTTTCACTTACGAGTCCTTTTTATCTGCCACTCCTTTTGCACCTCTGAGATGGTGACAGAACGCCAGGCTGTGCCAGTGTCTATCCAGCCACATTCACCCACAGGAAAACACATTCCATCCATCCATTAGCCCATTTTTCTGATTGAACCTTTCATAGTTTGAACTTCTACAAATTACTCTGCACGCTACAATGACCATACACACACAGCCAAACACAATGAAAATTGCATTATTTTCTCCACTTGGAGTGTATAACCTAGGCTTGAAATTTGTCACTGTGGTCACACTGTTGTCACTCTTGATGGCACATAGCAGTTTATGGTCTCATGTTTTTCCTTCACAGATATGCTCCTTGTTACAACCAACCCATATGACTACCCATACATCAGCCAGGGGGAGATCGCCGTGGCCAGCATTGATGATACCGAGGAGCTGATGGCAACTGATGTGAGTCAATAAGATCATCTTGGCTTATTGGGGCTACCATTGGAGGTGTACCACTGCGAGGAGGTCCTGTGACCAACCAGGACACTCTAGTAAAATTCCCTCCTTCAACTGACTTGCAAATGTCAGGGAATTCTCAAGGAAAAGTTGAAATCTTGTCTGCTGAGGAAAAGAGAATTGGGCATGCCAACTGTACTGGTTGACAGCAGGACGAGGTGCCATTTTCATAAAGTGGATGTATGATCGCACAAAGTTTGAACGAACAGGACTCATCCTTTTAGAAACGTGTTGATATTGCACTATTCTTATGTTTCCTCACTATCATTTGCCATCAGAGATATTTGGGATCTACAATCTTAGCGACATTTGGTACCAGTCTGCTCTGCTGTATGTACCTCTTCTCTGTTTACAGCAAGCTATCGATATCCTCGGCTTCAATGCAGAGGAGAAAGTTGGGATCTACAAACTTACCGGAGCTGTGATGCATCACGGGAACCTGAAATTTAAGCAGAAGCAACGGGAAGAGCAGGCCGAACCTGATGGCACTGAAGGTAATTTCAGATCTCTGGAATCGGGTGCAATATAAATAATATATATTATTATTATTATTATTATTAACATGCAGCCCCAGGTTCCTCACAAATAATAGAAAGTCTGACTCCTCTGTTCCGTTAAATTTCTAGTGGCTGACAAAGTCAGTTACCTCATGGGTCTGAACTCTGCCGACCTGCTCAAAGCCTTGTGCTTTCCCAGGGTGAAAGTGGGGAACGAGTATGTGACCAAGGGTCAGACGGTCCAGCAGGTACACCATACTCTACTCGGAGATTAAAATCTAAATCCCCCTTGGGAATCTCTCTTATATCTCTTTTCAATGTCGCTCACCAGGTGAACAACTCTGTTGGGGCACTTACTAAAGCAGTTTATGAGAAGCTCTTCTTATGGATGGTTACGAGAATCAACCAGCAGCTGGACACCAAGCTCCCTCGACAACACTTTATCGGTGTCTTAGACATTGCCGGATTCGAGATTTTTGAGGTAGAAGGAAAACATTGGTCCTAGGCACCTTAGACTTGTTGTAGACTGGTTACAGCAAATGGTTAAAAGTATTGTACTTATTGGTCTTTAAGATGAACAGCTTGGAGCAGCTCTGCATCAACTTCACCAACGAGAAGCTGCAGCAGTTCTTCAACCACCACATGTTCGTCCTGGAGCAAGAAGAGTACAAGAAGGAGGGCATTGAGTGGGAGTTCATTGACTTTGGTATGGACTTGGCAGCCTGCATTGAGCTCATTGAGAAGGTAGGACTGACAGTTCAGGTAGCTATTGGGATCCTGATGTAGGTCTATGGAGTAATGTGCTCCTCTCTCTTTCACCAGCCCATGGGTATCTTCTCTATCCTGGAAGAGGAGTGCATGTTTCCCAAGGCAACAGACACTTCCTTCAAGAACAAGCTGTATGACCAGCATCTGGGCAAGTCCAACAACTTCCAGAAACCCAAGCCATCAAAAGGCAAGGCAGAGGCCCATTTTTCTCTGGTCCACTATGCTGGAACCGTGGACTACAACATCTCTGGTTGGCTGGAAAAGAACAAGGACCCCCTGAATGACACAGTCGTAGGGCTCTACCAGAAAGCTTCACTAAAACTTCTGTGTCATATTTTTGCAGCATATTCTTCCCAAGATGGTAAATGAGAAATGCATTTTATTAGGTAGGGTTTGGCTGATATGGTGTAGTCGGCAGGAGTGTCAGGGCACTCTGGATGTGGCAGTTCAGTGATTCACTCAGTGCTGGGGGTTTATAGGAATACTGAGCATCATTGTGTGTTCACCTGGTAAAGCTGGTACCTCTCCTTGCCCTTTTTGATTGGGTTATCTGGTCTTTTTACTGTTATAGATACTGCGGGCAGCAAAAAAGGAGGCAAGAAGAAGGGTTCTTCCTTCCAGACTGTATCGGCACTCTTCAGGGTATGATACATTTGTTTCAGAAATATGCTTTATAAAAATGAAGTGTAATGATCAGAGCAGCCACCAAGGTATCTCACTCTGTGTTTTCAAACGTGGGAGCAGCATTGAGGTGCATCCTTAGCATGGGCACCAGGCAACTCCAGGTTTCTGGGTAAGAATCTCAACTGCAGCAATTCTCTTTGTTTGGTTTCAACGTTCTCCCCTTTTCTGTTTAGGCTTTTCGCAGGTTGCTCTGGAAGATGCATGTGTCAGGTTGAATAGTGGCTCTAAATTTGCCCCTGAAGGTTGAACATGAGTGTGTTCTGTAATGGTCTCTCACCCGATAGTGCTGGGTTAGGTTCAAACCTCTGCCACACCCTCAGCTGGTTTGAGTGGGTTTGTTAAAGACAAATGGATGCTGTTCCTGTTTATTATGGGTGTCTTTTTCCTTAGCACGGATTTTAGGTTCACTTTAATTTGAACTGTTAGTAAGTATATCTACTAGGCTTCTCCATCAGAAGTCCACATAGTGATTAACTCTTTTAGGATTGAGGGCGGATGTCAAGTTTGGGTATGCAGTAATCCCTCGCTATATCGCGCTTCGACTTTCGCGGCTTCACTCTATTGCGGATTTTATATGAAAGCATAATTAAATATATAACGCGGATTTTTCGCTGCTTCGCGGTTCTGCGGACAATGTGTCTTTTTACTTCCTGTACATGCTTCCTCAGTTGGTTTGCCCAGTTGATTTCATACAAGGGACGCTATTGGCGGATGACTGAGAAGCTAACCAATCAGAGCACGCAGTTAAGGTCTCCTGACTGGGAAGCTAACCAATCAGTGCACGCAATTAAGTTCCTGCTTGCTGAATGAAGTGTTAACCAGGAAGTCTCGTCTCGCTCATTCAGCATCAACGTGTTTCGCTGTGTAAAGAGTTGTGCTCTTTTGTGTTTATCTTTGTGCATAGTCAAGCCCTTCATTATGGCTCCAAAACGATCTGCTACTGCTTCAGGGGCCATGCCCAAGTGCAAACGGAAGATGTTAACGATTGCCGAAAAGGTAAACGTTTTGGATTTGTTGAAGGCTACGATTCTTTTATTTAAAAAGTAGGAAAGGAATATAAGATCTACGGCCGCAGTGTCCTTTTAACCAGGGTGCAAAACGAGTTGTAAGTGGATGTAATAAGGCAGTAGTCTGGATGGAATCTGCTTTAGGGATTTGCATTGAAGAAGAACAACGGCGGTGCTTCACAATCGCCTGAAGAGGCAACTTTGGAAGAGCTGTAACGCTCTCCTTTGTTGTGCAGTAAAATTAAACTCATTGTTATCGGACAAGTCATCGTGTCATTGTTGGTGAGTAACCATAATTAATTTTCTACTTACAGTACTTAGTACATGTACGTACGTTTAGTGTCACTGTACACACATTTACTGTATACTATTTTTCTTGCATTGTACGTATTTATTGCTAGCGGCCTGTCTATCGTAATGGCTGGAACATATGTGATATCGGAGACACTCAATATCTTTAAAATAATATTTAGGTTTTACTGTATATAAACAGTGTGTTTATATACATAATTTCAATGAATCTTACCTAATATCTAAGAGAATACAAAGGGATTATGCTGTATAACTCTGCGGGGAATATTTATAAACAGTGTGGGAGAGTTTATACGGGCTTAAAATATATAAAAATAACCACACAAACATGGTTTCTACTTCGCGGATTTTCACCAATCGCGGGGGTCTGGAACGCAACCCCCGCGATCGAGGAGGGATTACTGTAGATTGATAATGAGCTGTAAACATCGACAAAACACATCGTTATTTTATAGGTGTATATTCTGCGCTAGGAGGAATATTAGACTGGTTGACTTGACGTTGAATCCCTGCAAGTGCAGGAGTACCACAGAGTAAACAACATCGGCAACAACGGCATCGACATCTGCCGATAGAGCGAAGCAAATGTGCCAAGCAAAATACTCGGTGGACGATGCTTATTTCATTTTTCTGAATTTACCTCTGACTCTGTCAGAATTTGATTAATGGTGCAAGTGATCTGAAGATCGAGATCTAAAACGAGATTGATCAGTCCCAAGCTGCTGCTGCCTAACACACAGCTGCTAATGCTTCCTCGGCAGCCAGAGATGGCTAACACACAGCAGCAGGCGTTTTATGTTGGTTTATGTGAGAAACTATTGCTTTGTGTGCTTTTCAGAAAAATATTTACCACTGGGAGAAAAGGGGGAAAAAAAAAATCAGCCCTAAAAGAGTTAATGACGTAAATCTTTATTTTGTAAAAAAACAACAGAATCATTACTTTGCACACATTTTCTTCATTTTAATCATTTTAGTGTTATTTTTGTGATGTCATCGCGCTGGGATTTTGTATTCGTGCCATTCAGGCAACACTTTGCAGCTGAAAGTGAGATTTGCAGCGAGGCCGTGTGTGCCGTCGTTATTACCGGTGTAGCTTCTCCAGGGTCCAATTCAATGGATAAAAGACCAAAAATGTTTGTTTTTGTGAGTAGTTATGTTTTAATAGACAGTTTGAAATCTTCTGGCTTTGGTTTCTGACCTCTGATTTCATTTTACATTTGGGCTTTGATGATTTTGCTTTTTGACGTCCCGACTCTGACCTCTGCCTGTACAATGACCGGGCTTGTTTTGGCCCTTTCAGGTTTTCCATTTTCTGGTCTACAAATTCCTAATCCTTCTGGTCATGCAATTAAACTGTACCTTCTTCAAAGACGTGTCTCTTAAGGTGGGCATCTCTAGGATGAGGTGGTTGTATCTGGAGAACAAAGGTTAAGGTTAGGCTATGTCCGCACTGCCACGTTTTCATTTAAAAATACAGACATCAGTGTACGTTTTCGCATTTTGTCCACACATCCCTGGCATTCTTAACTCCCAAAAATGGAGACTTTTGAAAACGCTCTTCACAGCTGATATTTCTGAAAAAAGGGTTGCAGTGTGGATGGGTAAAAACTGACGCACCCCCTCTTTGGTCAGTCAGTATCAAGGGATAAATTAATTGGCTCCGTAACTTCCAGTGAAATCCCAGCATTCCGCATAGCAACACAAAAACAGAGATAGACACCCTTGAGGAAGGATGGTCTTAATTGTGTATTTTCAATGAAAATGGGAGATCTGTCCTCAACAACCCTAAAATGTGCCACGCATTTGGGTAGACTATAGTGACCAGACTTGAAGGAGCCTACTAAAAGGACTTTCCTAATTTTCTCTTTTAGGAAAACTTGAACAAGCTGATGACCAACCTCAGGTCTACGCATCCCCACTTTGTGCGCTGCATCATTCCTAACGAGACAAAGACCCCAGGTGGGTGTCACCCACTTCAGTTTTTCTCTCGTTTTGATTCAAATCTTTGGTGTTCATCCACCACTATCAATTCACAGGTGCGATGGACCATCACCTCGTCTTACATCAGCTAAGGTGCAATGGTGTGCTTGAAGGAATCAGGATCTGTCGAAAGGGCTTCCCCAGTAGGATCTTGTATGGAGACTTCAAACAGAGGTGAGTTTAGATCAGACAAATGGAGTGACAAAATCATGGATGAGCTCTGATTGACCCCATTCAAGAACACGCTTCCAACAGGTACAGGGTCCTGAATGCGAGCGCCATACCTGAAGGGCAGTTCATAGACAGCAAGAAGGCTTCAGAGAAGCTTTTGTCTTCAATTGACGTTGACCACACCCAGTACAAGTTTGGACACACTAAGGTAAAGGTAACCACCATCCACTCTGTACCATCCGAGTCTGTGACATTCGGTGACTCCCCGCCTCTTCCTATGAATTTCAAGGTGTTCTTCAAAGCTGGTCTTCTGGGAACTCTTGAAGAAATGCGAGACGATCGATTGGCTGTCCTGATCACTCGCTTGCAAGCCGTCTCACGGGGATACGTCACAAGACTGGAATTCCAGAAAATGATGGAGAGAAGGTACTGAGTGCACCACCCCCATTCGTATTACCACCCTGTAGCTTTGGCTTGAATTTCTTTTCTGTGTTTCTGTCTAGGGAATCGATCTTTTCCATTCAGTACAACATCCGCTCCTTCATGAATGTCAAGAATTGGCCATGGATGAAGCTCTACTTTAAAATCAAACCCTTGCTGAGGAGCGCCGAAGCAGAGAAAGAAATGCAGAACATGAAGGAGGAGTTTATCCGCATTAAAGAAGAGCTGTCCAAATCGGAGGCGAGAAGGAAGGAGCTTGAAGAGAAGATGGTTATCCTCCTACAGGAGAAGAATGATCTTCAACTGCAAGTGCAAGCTGTATGACAATTCTACTACTACTACTACTACTATGTGTTCATGTAAATTAAATGTAAAGTTTTACGCATATGAAGTAAAAATGTCAGGTTTGAATACACAATGGGCGGTCAGAAAATCGAGAGTCCACCTTAGGAGTCGTAGTGGACTCTAAGCTTTTGACTTCCTGACAGTGTCCAGAAGCCATTAAGAAGGCAAATTGAATGTTAGATTATATAGCGCCTTGACGTGTGCAGTACAAGTCCAAGGAGGTTCTGCTCAGGCTTTATAACACACTGGTGTGGCCTCATCTGGAGTCCCATGTGCAGTTTGGGTCTCCAGGCTACAAAAAGGATATAAGAAAAGGTCCAGAGAAGAGCGACTAGGCTGATTCCAGGGCTACAGAGGATGAGTTATGAGGAAAGATTAAAAGAGCTGAGCCTTTACAGTTTAAACAAAAGAAGATTAAGAGGTGACCTGACTGGAGTGTTTAAAATGATGAAGAGAATCAGTCCAGTGGATCGAGACGGTGACTTTAAAATGAGTTCATCAAGAACACGGGGACACAGTTGGAAACTTGTTAAGGGTTAATTTCACAAAAATATTAGGAAGTTTTTCTTTACACAACCAGTGATAGACACTTGGAGTAAGTGACCAAGAAGTGTGGTGGACAGCAAGACTTTAGGGACTTTCAAAACTCGACTTGATGTTAATAAGAGGACAGGACTGGTGAGCTTTGTTGGGCTGTTCTCGTCCAGATTGTTCTAATGTTCTAAGGTGCAGAATATTCTAGTCTTGCCTGTGTCTCTGCTTGTTGAAGGAATCTGAGGGTGGGTGGATGGCCATTTCTATCCATACAAGTCATGAGGTTGTTCAAAGCTCTTAGAGGAGTTTATTCATCCCACTGAAATTAAATAATTTATTTGGAATATTCCATGTTTTGCACAGTTCACGTAATTTGGTATTAAAATTAAGGATACCAGTGAAAATTTTGACTTAAATATTTATATTTATAACGACAATGGTACAATTACAGTATTTAAATACAATAACAGTTGAAAACAGAGGATGCAGTGGAGGTCCTTCTTTTTTAGGATTGTCTCACACTGTACGATACTCGGTCAACTCACACACACACACACACACACACACACACACACGTCTTCATACGGCAGCCTAATAGAAAACATTATGTGACACACACAGAGAAAATCTCAAAATCAAAGTTACCTCTGAAAACACATTACACTCTGTCCTTTGAAACAGGAAACGGAGAATCTGGCTGATGCTGAGGAGAGATGTGAAGGTCTCATCAAAAGCAAAATTCAGCTGGAGGCCAAAGTGAAGGAGATCAACGAAAGATTGGAGGATGAGGAGGAAATGAATGCCGAGCTAACAGCCAAGAAGAGGAAGCTGGAGGATGAGTGCTCAGAACTTAAGAAGGACATCGATGACCTGGAGCTCACCTTGGCCAAAGTGGAGAAGGAGAAACATGCCACCGAGAACAAGGTGGGAGTAATTTCAGGAATGATATTTAAGATTTTTTTTGGTTAAGATGGAGATATAATTAAGGTTGCGGTTTATGTTTTCTCTCCAGGTGAAAAATTTAACAGAAGAAATGTCCACCCTTGATGAAACGATAGCAAAACTATCCAAAGAAAAGAAAGCTCTGCAAGAAGCCCACCAGCAAACGTTAGATGACCTGCAGGCTGAAGAAGACAAAGTCAATTCATTAACCAAGCTCAAAGCCAAGCTGGAACAGCAAGTTGATGATGTGGGTATTATCAGGTTTACTAGACTACCTTGTGGCTTCAGCATGCCATATTTCATGATCCTACCCAGCCTAATACGTAAAGCTTTTTGAAAATGTAGCAGGCTTATGACACTATTAAATGCTGACTACAATGATTCTTTTGCATCATACTTTGTACAGCTTGAAGGGTCTTTGGAGCAAGAAAAGAAAATCCGTCTGGATCTTGAAAGGGCTAAAAGAAAACTTGAAGGGGATCTGAAACTTACTCAAGAGTCCATCATGGATCTGGAAAATGATAAGCAGCAGATGGACGAGAGACTGAAAAAGTAAGTGAAGTGTGGATCATGATTAGGTCTGCCCATTTAGAGGAGGATCTAAAATGACTAAAGAAAAGGTACCTCACACATCCTTTTGTTTTTACACATATGTAATCCATCAGATGCCATTCAATTGTATGTATGCCTCTTATTTATGTCACTGTCAAGGATCTCATATTAAATGTGACATGCTGTGTATTTTCCTCATGAAGGCAGACAAAAAGCCGCTTCACCCGACCCTTCACCCCCGTTACTTAGCAACTGCTTTTCTTTTCTTGTTTCATCCATACAGAAGTGGTTGAGGATGGGCACACGCCATGCTCCGTGGAGCTCTGAGTTTCTAATCTGTTTTCAAAGCACCTTCACAATTGTGATCGCTAATATCATCATATTTGGCAAAGTGGCCATTGGAGTACTCGCTACCAGAACAACCACAATGCATGTCACGTGACAGGAAATGAGTCCATTTTTGTATTTTTTGTTTTCACTAAAGATCTGTATTTAAGTACAGTCGCATGTGCAATTAATTGCTTTAAACACTTCCAGAAAGGAACTAAACGCCATTCTTTTCGTATCAAGTATCATGAACTCGGAGTCCCAAGATCACTTGTTACCTGTACCTCCTTACCTGTCTCACTGTCCTTATTGTACCCTGTGTAGGGACATCTAATGGCAGGCAGCTCTCTGACTGGGACCATATCACATAGTCCTAAGCACTTCCAATAATGCCCACTAAGAGGGGATATCACGATCAAACACTGGCTAGCAATAAGGGCAAGTGCCAGGATGGATATCAAGTAGAGCCCCTGGCAGTTTGTGTACCAAAGATGGGCGAGTGGCGAGTGAGGGACACTAGTTCACTGTGTACAAAGTGTGCATTTATTTTGATAAAATTGTCCACAGCGCTGTATAAACTCTTTTCAATAAATAATTAACAAAACAGTGTGTATAACATAGCCAATAAATAGATCAATGAAATAAATTAAAACAGTGAAAAGGTTATCAGTCACATTCGCAGAGCAGCAATCCCATGGAGCGTTTCCAAGCATTCCTCCCATTTTACTACCAAAGTGTCACTGAGCTTGCACCGTCATCTCTGTCATTACGCACCGTTTACTCGCACAAGTCCCTCCTCTAATGATCCATGCGTCATATTTTTATTTGTTTGTTTAAGTCTGGAAGGAGACTCTTTCATAATCGATGCCAAGGCACCAGTATGGGCGGAGCTCGTTTTCGTTTATGACCACCATAATTGAATGAAAGCGTAGTAGAGTGGACGTGGCCTTATGGAGGACTTTCAGATAACTGCTGATGCAAGTAACGTGGCACGTGAGAAGCCCACCTGAAACAGACAATAGTAAGGGACGTAGGGATTAATGGAAAACACAAAACTCAACCGAGGTGAAGGGAAAGGGGAATAATGATAACAGTGTTGTCTCTTCCCACAATGACGTGGCTGACATCGATATTTTAGTCTGACCCATGTATGTGTGTTTGATTTCTTGACAGAAAAGACTTTGAAATCAGCCAACTGCAGAGCAAAGTGGAAGACGAGCTGGTGTTGGGTCTGCAGCTTCAGAAAAAGATTAAAGAGCTGCAGGCAGGTTTCTCCCCCCTCACGCATTTCTTGCCTTCTTTTTCTTTCCTGAAATATACAACGGGAAGTAAGTGGATGTTTTGCCTCTAGGCTCGCATTGAGGAGCTTGAAGAAGAAATCGAAGCGGAGCGTTCTTCCCGAGCAAAGACAGAGAAGCAAAGGGCCGACCTGTCTAGGGAGCTGGAGGAGATCAGCGAGCGGCTGGAAGAGGCTGGAGGCGCCACGTCAGCCCAGATCGAGATGAACAAAAAGAGGGAGGCTGAGTTCCTGAAGCTCAGGCGGGACATCGAGGAGGCCACCTTGCAGCACGAGGCCACCACCGCTGCCTTACGAAAGAAGCACGCGGACAGTGTCGCCGAGCTCAGTGAGCAGATTGACAGCCTACAGCGGGTGAAACAGAAGCTGGAAAAGGAGAAGAGCGAGTTCAAGATGGAAGTGGACGACCTGGCGAGCAACATGGAGGGCGTCTCCAAAAGCAAGGTAAACCCGCCAGATACCCGCTTCTTCACCTCATCATAGGGAGAGCATTGAGAAGCGATGCTTAAGTGGCCATTGTGCAAACCAGTCCTGATAAGTCGATAACGTAGAAAATCGAGGGATGGACGGACGGTGTTTTGGATTTTTAGCTGTTTTGGTTGGTTTTATCTTCTACCTGTCCATGTTTTTACTCTTTGTCTCTCTGGTCTGCTTCTCCTGTTTTAGTGACCAGCCATTTAGCTTGTTAATTAGGATTAACAGTGGTCATGATTAGGAGTGTTATTGTGAATTTTGGATGATGTCTTTCTAAAGTGACTCTCCATAGGGCTCCTCTGTATTTCGACTTTGTGCTTGTTGTCTGGTGACCGACCGAATAGATCTCCCCTTACAGGACGTCTGTCTTTTCTCCCTCACAGAATGACCACAGCTAACAAGTGGCTTGTTTATTTCAAAGCAATCATAATGGAGTGGCTTTGTGTTCTCATTTCATTTTCAACCCCTGACTTGGTGTCGTCTTTTACAATTTCTAAATACGGCTTCACTTAACGATGCAGATTTTCTGGTGTGAATGAATGAGCGTCACAATTAAGAGCATTAAGACATTTTTTTATCTACTCCAGGCAAATTTTGAGAAGTTGTGTCGCACCCTTGAAGATCAGCTGAGTGAAATGAAGACAAAGACGGATGAAGCCCTGAGATCACTGAATGAGATGACGACGTTCAAATCGCGTTTGCAGACGGAAAATGGCAAGTATTCCATTAAACATATGGCTTCGATTGATAGCCATTCCTGGCAATGCAGAATTACGGGCCTTGGCGTCATAACAATGACTGCTGGAGTAAGCCATCCCATAGACGGACACTGCCAAGTCAAACAAATTTGATTCATTTATGAAAACACCACAGTAAAGTGCCGGTGGGGTACCCAACAGGCCATATTATGGAGCTATTTTATGGGTCAATCACTTTAAACTTCTGTACTTTTATTAACAGGAGAGCTCAGTCGTCAGCTGGAGGAAAAGGAATCGCTTATATCCCAACTTTCTAGAGGAAAACAAATGTTCACCCAACAAATCGAAGAGCTGAAACGACTCTTGGAGGAGGAGAACAAGGTAATGGAATGAGGCAGAGTCACGAGAGGCCTTTGGAGGTTTCCATTTTCTATCCTGACCTGACTGGTCTCTGTCTGGGATAGCCTTGCTATGTACCCCTGTCTGTCTGGACCTTGTCTTCTTGGGGTCTTGGCTCCCTTATGTTGTCTAAAGAAGTTGTGGACTGACCAGTGTGACCTTCACGTGCATGGCACGGAATGGATGAGACTCTACTTTGAGTTTGGAGCTGGCCTGCGCTGTGCTCCAGATGAAACTACCTTCAGATTCTACTGCTCCTTATATTAGATACACATTTTAGTGTAGTTGGCAGCATTAGATAGATAGATAGATATCACCTAAACTGCCTCATTACTAAGCCCCACATCACTCTTAGTATTTCTATGGCTTTTGGTTTGGGTTCATTTTATATTTTTTTACACACCTAATGAGATGTTCAGTGTGCTTTCTGGAGGTTCTGATAAAGCATCTCAAACAAGATAGATAGATACTGCGACCAGAGGCAAACGAAGCAGTCAGAAGTAGGTAGGAATGCTGGGATACCATGGTAAAAAACAATAACTGTAACAAAAAGCAAAAGAAAAGACACTGATCCAAAATCAACCAACAGCACTTTAGGCTCTTTTGTTGTTCTTTCCTTTCCAACACATATATCTCTATACATAATCTTCATTTGGATCTTGATCTTTGTTTGTCTGCAAATGAATTAGAAGAAGAAGCACTAGATGGTAGTAGAGAGACAGCTAAAACATAGGCATTGCATTAAAAATCTCCTCCAGGCTTATACTACTGAAGACTGTAGTACGCCAGTCACACCTCAAAACACAGACATTCAAACTAAACAAATTGTTGTGCTTTACATTAACTATTTAGATCACTGATTTAGATCTTGATCTTTGTTTGAGAATGAGATTGCAGAAGATAAAAGGTACGTGCCAACATAACATATGATTGAAAGAAAGACAGTGGGTAAAATGAATGACAATGTAACAGCACGTTCCGGAAATAATTATTGTTACATTGTAGCCGGAGAGTTCTGCGCGTGTCACAGTTGTACCGTGGCTTGCTCACATGTCAGTGAAGTGATCTCTATTTATGCTTTAAAGAGCCTGGATACCTATGTGTCCCCCTTTTATAACCATTGCATCGTGTATATTGCCTTACTCTTTGGATTGCCACAAAGCATCCTGCAAGATTGGAGAAAGGTTGAGAAGACATTGTGAGAGGAAACGACCGCGTCGTGAAAACGAGACGGACTGTGAACAGACAGAAGCAGAAATGCTCCTACACCACCACATAATTACGATTCGGACAGTGATTCTGAGTAGGCCGTTCCTATCGAATCAATGTCCAAGGGTTTTCTTTTGTAATTTTGTTTCCCTTATAAAAAATCATAATGATGTGTGACGAAGGGCCCACGACTGGCAGCCGCGTTTAAACAGGGAGCCCTTCACACACAACTTTAACACGCACAACGTAGTTGGGCGTACATGGCTAGTACAATATATATATATATATATATATATATATATATATATATATATATATATATATATATATATATATATATATATATATATATATATATATATACAGTATTTACACATTTTTTACATAATCATTTTTTACACTTTTTTCTTTTAAGGCCAAGAACGCTCTGGCTCATGCCCTTCAGTCCTCTCGCCATGACTGTGACCTTCTCCGAGAGCAATATGAAGAGGAGCAGGAGGCCAAGGGTGAGCTACAACGCTCTCTCTCTAAGGCCAATAGCGAGGTGGCTCAATGGAGAACTAAATATGAGACTGATGCCATCCAGAGAACTGAGGAACTGGAAGAAGCAAAGTAAGTGAAGAGTCACCAACAATGATCATCGTCATCATCATCATTACTGTCATTAAGGTTTGGTAGGTCTGTGACATATAAGAATCCATAAGTGCAAACTGATTTCAATTTCCTCAATTCTCTTTAGCCTAACAGATGTCTGGAGTTAAACTTTCATTTGAAAGTGACAATCCATTTAATGCCAGGGATTCTGGGGTCCTCTTTTGGGTCATTCTGCATGCAGCCCTAAGAGATTTTCTGTTGTACCATTAATATCGAGAGGCCCTATTATATCTTGGCATTTCACATAGACAGAGTCGTGTGTGTATTAGACATAGAAAGTCATGTGGATCGTTAACACTAACGTTACGTGACTTCAGGAAAAAACTGGCGCAGAGGCTTCAGGATGCAGAAGAGCAGTGTGAAGCCACAAATTCCAAGTGTGCATCTCTGGAAAAGACCAAGCAAAGGCTACAGTGTGAAGTGGAGGACCTCATGCTGGATGTGGAGAGGGCCAACGCCGCAGCCGCAGCTCTAGACAAGAAACAAAGAAATTTTGACAAGGTGCTTCAGCAAAGTTTGGTTAATTTGTTTTGTTTTTACAGTTTATTCTCTGACTCTCTCTTATTAGTGTATGAAATTCATTTTACAAATCACTGACAGATCCTGGCAGAATGGAAACAGAAGTATGAAGAATGCCAGGCTGAGCTGGAAGCCTCTGTTAAAGAAGCGAGGTCACTAAGCACAGAGCTCTTCAAGCTAAAGAACTCTTATGAGGAGTCTTTGGACCATCTGGAAACCTTAAAGCGGGAAAACAAGAACTTGCAGCGTAAGTAAAAACTGAACATCGTTAAAAAGAAAATATTAAGGCAAATATATGATTACTATGTGGAGTGAGAGGCACCCCAAAGTGGTGCATTTTAATTAAAGTGCTTTAGTGGAGCTATCGTCATATTTCTATCTATCTAATCCTGCCTACTATACCAAATTCTATCTATCTATCTATCTATCTATTGTATATTGCCTCTATCTATCTATCTATCTATCTATCATATAATGATATAGCACCTTTTCTATTTATCTATGAATTTACTTATTTGTCTGTGTGTCTACTGCTAATATTTTATTAATTGATTACCATGTCTATTCATGGGAGGCATGGTGGCCCAGTGGTTAGCACAGCTGCATTGCACATCCAGTATTCTGGATTCATGTCCCATTCTCAGATGCTGCCTTTATGGTCTCTGTATGTGCCCCTCATGTCTGGGTTTTCATTAATTGTCAGTATCAAAGATCTCTCTGACGGACAGATACATTTGCACCCCAAATGTTAGAAATGTCCCACACCAATAGACCAAGGTGATGGATGACATCTTTGAGTGTCAGACAATTCTGAGTTGAAACCTTTTGGCTTTTCCATTTCTTTTTGCCTTCTGCTCGAGTTTATGTAACGAGGTTGTTTTGAAAACATTAACATTTTATCCAATCCTTCTTCAGAATGAAAGATGCCTATAAAGTAGAGGAAGAGAAATCTTCACAAAGTCTAAGTGATGTGACATTGTGTTTCTGTCTTCAGAGGAAATAGCTGATCTTACGGAGCAGATTGGAGAATCAGGCAAGGTGATACATGAATTGGAGAAGGCCAAGAAGCAAGCGGAACAAGAAAAACTGGAGCTGCAGGCTGCTCTGGAGGAGGCTGAGGTGAAGCTTTCCTCCCATTTTCACTTGTTGACGAGAAACCAGGACCCAAAACGGTCTCATCCTCTTTCAAATCAACATCTGGTGACCTGTGTGTTAACTTCATCATTTCTCCTCCTCCTCCTTCCAGTCCTCTCTAGAACATGAAGAAGCCAAGATCCTACGGATCCAGCTGGAACTCACACAGGTGAAATCCGAGATTGACCGGAAGATTGCAGAGAAGGATGAGGAGATCGACCAGATGAAGAGAAATCACCAGCGAGTGGTGGAAACCATGCAAAGCGCTCTGGATGCCGAAATCAGGAGCAGGAATGATGCCCTGAGACTGAAGAAGAAGATGGAAGGTGACTTGAATGAGATGGAAATCCAGCTGAGCCATGCCAATCGGCAGGCAGCGGAAGCTCAGAAGAACCTGAGGAACACACAGGGGCAGCTCAAGGTACTGTGACTGAATTTATCATTCCATACAAAATGCTTGCGAAAAGAGTCTTAAACTCGGAGTACTGGTTTTAATAAACCCTTCAGGTGGTGTCTAGGGCTGCTGGGCTCAAATTGTGATTTGGGATGAAATCAAATGGTGTGCAATATGTCAAAAGTAAATGCTGTGGATGCTAGAGGTCGCTGTTGCCCCTTTCAACCCAACAGACAGATGCACAGCACACAGGGAAAAAGCACAAAGAAGTTCTTTTAATTCTTTCTCCTTTTCTAATAGTGCCCTAAGCACCACAGCCACAATAAACAGGCAAAAATACGCAATAATCTCAATTCACTCTCTCTCTATTTCCTCCTCCACACCTCCCAGCATATTGACCTTTAAGGATTTGGATACTTTTGATATCCTTCTGCAGGACCCCTCACATCCCTCACATAGACTTGTCACACTTCTGCCATCCAGGAGAAGATCACGGCAGCATCAGAGCAAGATCTGCCAGGCTGCAGGAGGTTTTACCTCCAAGCTGTCAGACTCCTTAACACCAGGCTGCCCCTGGGATCTTCCATACGGCCTCAACCACCTCTAGAAACAGAACTTTTATGCATGCAGGCCACTGTCCTGCAAAGACGAGTGGGCAGGTAGAGAAGAACTGAAAATCTCATATTGACCTTTAAGGATTTGGATACTTTTGATATCCTTCTGCTGTGAAACATTCTGACCTGTCATTGTCTACACGTCTTAAACAACTCTTATCATACGCTGATCATTCCTCTTTTATTTATCTATATCTATTATTTATTACATATCATCCATCCATCCATCCATTATCCAACCCGCCATATCCTAACAACAGGGTCACAGGGGTCTGCTGGAGCCAATCCCAGCCAACATAGGGCACAAGGCAGGAAACAAACCTCGGGTAGGGCGCCAGCCTACCGCAGGGTACACACACACATCATGCACACACTAGGGACAATTTAGGATTGCCAATGCACCTAACCTGCATGTCTATGGACTGTGGGAGGAAACCCACATAGACACGGGGAGAACATGCAAACCCTGATCTCCTAACTGCGAGGCGGCAGCGCTACCCACTGTGCCACCGTGCCGCCCATTACATATATTTATTATATTACATATCATATATTAACTATATTTATGTATCTAGATTGCAAATACCATACATTACTAACTGCACGTCAATATTGCTGCTACTTCTTTGTCTTGTCTTGTTTGTGTTTTAATTTTAAATTTAAAATCTAACTATTTTTAATTTATTATTTACACGTCTTGTTGTTACACTGTGGACCCTGAGCTTCACAATGGTTGAGATGACAATAAAGTTCACTTTGACTTTGACAATGTGCTTGTCGTTTGCAGGACGCCCAGCTCCACCTGGATGACGCCCTGCGCACTCAAGAAGACCTGAAAGAGCAGCTGGCGATGGTCGAGCGTCGAAGCAATCTGTTAGCGGCCGAAATGGAAGAGATGCGGGCTGTCGTGGAGCAGACAGAGCGGGCACGCAAGGCGGCGGAACAGGAGCTGCTGGACGTCACCGAGCGGGTGCAGCTGCTGCACTCTCAGGTTTGTGCCCCCCCCACTGAGCAAACTGTGCCGCTGGCTTTAACTGGCAAGGCACTGCAGCGCTGACCCCATTGTTGTGCATTTACCAGAACACCAGTCTCATCAACACCAAAAAGAAGCTTGAAACGGACATAAGCAACCTGCAGGGTGAAGTCGAGGAAGCCATCCAGGAAGCGAGAAATGCCGATGAGAAAGCAAAGAAGGCCATCACTGATGTGAGAACCTGACTGGGGGCAACATGGGTAAGTGAGTGGGAATGGTGTGCTTCTCTTTCACCCACACACTGTCCCCTTTGCTAGGCTGCAATGATGGCTGAAGAACTTAAGAAGGAGCAGGACACGAGCTCCCACCTGGAGAGAATGAAGAAGAACCTGGATCAAACCGTGAAGGACCTGCAGCACCGTCTGGATGAGGCAGAGCAGCTGGCCATGAAGGGAGGGAAGAAGCAACTCCAGAAACTGGAAGCGAGGGTAAGAGGGGGCATCAGGTGGCCCCATTCCCATCCCCATCGACTGATTCCCTCATATCAGTTACCGCTTGCCCATCTCAGGTCCGAGAGCTGGAGAGCGAGCTTGACAGTGAGCAGAAACGGGGAGCGGAGGCCATCAAAGGTGTGCGCAAATACGAGCGGAGACTCAAGGAAGTTACCTACCAGGTGAGGGATGGGGTGCCCATCCATAAAAAATTTCCTCTTTTGGTTCAAGGGAATGCTTTCATGAATTTCACTTTTATCACAGGCTGAAGAAGATAAGAAGAATTTGATACGACTGCAAGACCTGGTGGACAAGCTGCAGCTGAAAGTCAAGGCCTACAAGAGACAATCGGAAGAGTCGGTGAGTGCAAGTCTCTTATTTTAATACACTCGGAGTCAAAAGAGGACTTGACCATGCTAGCTGTGGTCCAATCTCATTAAAAACGAATGCATAACAGATAGCACATGAATAAGAATTGAGTAGAAATTAAGAGCAAGGTGGAGAATTATTGGACCACAATGGGACCACACATGCTACAATGTCCATGTTTGGCAATACAATCACCCGTACATCATGACATGGAGTCAAACAGGTGCCACTTTTCGTCTAGTGGCACATCCAAACAAGCTTCATGTAACTACTTCTCCATGGAGACAGTGGTCCTCATACATTGTTCTTCCAGAATCTTCTCCACAAATTTGCTTAGAGACAGCATCAACACCTCTGCTGGCCAGGGAAAGCTACCAAAGTCACATTGGCACTAGGAGGAGACGGCAGTCATGCATGAACAGCCATTGTCGTGTGGGAGAATAGCCCTACAGGCCTACCAAGAAAGGCCACGTAGCAGCAAATGGGATCACCATGACATTTTCGCTCACTGATGTGGACTTTAGGGTTGCCTTTGAATCAACCCTAAAACCAGAATAGCACCAAAGATGCCCAAGTAAAAAGAAAAAGAGTCAATTTGTCAGCATAAAATGTTTGACAGATAAACTCACTGGGCCTACCTAATATAATGATGGCTCCTTGACATACCTGTGAGATAAGTTGCCCACGTTCTCTTGTCTCACCTTCCTTTCCACTTCCTCAAACCACAATGATCTTCATTCCTTCTTCCAGGTGAGCCTTTGTCAATTTTTCTACAACCAACTCTAAGTTCTCTAACTGGAAGGAGCTTTCAAGTTTCCTTTCAGAATGAAGAAATTCCTGGAGTCATCATCCTAGAGCTCCTCTTGGCAGTGCCATTTCTACTCACAGTTCAGAAATGGTTCCTCTTATACAGGTTACATATAATGTGGAGGGCCACATGCCTCCCTGATGCCATCTGATGGACTGGTGGCTATTAGTCCCCCATTCGCCATTATCTTCATTGAAATAGTTATATCCGCGGACTCTCTCATTCCACCCAACTGCCCTTGTCAGGTTATGTTACCATTGATGCCCCACATTATAAGTGTGTTTCTTCTGATTATCAGAATTAAACTTTGCTACAGTCAAACTTCCCTCAGAATCACTTGTGTGACACCAGCTGTCCCAGTGATTGACTAAATGACACAACTATATGCATCATCTCTACATGCAAAGTCATATCCTGAAAGGCAAAATAAAGTGGGGTATCCCATCCCAGTCGAAGGCAGTCCACTTCTGACATGGTCAGCAACGAAAGGAAGAGTCCCACCTCTATACGTTATCTGTCGGAGGTTGAAGGAATTTAGTGGCGATCTAACGAGAGCTTTGGTGGAAAGTGCTGACACAGCCACCGTGATGATCTGTCTCTCATTCTATCAACCCCTCCATGTGCTTCAACTACTGTGAGCGTCTTCTGACACTCAGGGTTACCAGGATGGCAGCCTGGTCTCTCAAAGACCAACAACTCTGTCTTCTGTCAATTGGTCTTAATGGTCCATGCATCTGACCAGCATACCATTGATGCTGTAGTTGTTGCACGGCCTTCCTGAGGTCATGGTGGTCCAGTCCTCCTCACTTGGTCTTTTTTAATGGTGAGGGGGATGCAGTGGCCTCTAGTGGTGGTTATGAGAAGAACAGACAAACCAACCTGTACAGTTGCACTCTTCGCTCTGCTGATCTCCTTCATCATTTTTCATGAAAAGAATATATCTTTATAAATCCACTAGAACAGGATACGTGGACCTCAAAAGCGGGCCTGGGGCAGTTGCCCCACTTGCCACCCCCAAACGCCGCTCTTGCTTGCCTCCCTCCTCCTGGTGGTGGCTCTGAAAGGATTTTTTTTTTGTTCAATTTGTAGTTGACCACGCTCATTTTTATATACTGTTGTGCTTTCTCTCAGGAGGAACAAGCAAACACAAACCTTTCCAAGTTTAGGAAGGTCCAGCATGAGCTCGAAGAAGCCGAAGAGAGGGCCGACATTGCTGAATCGCAAGTCAACAAGCTGCGAGCCAAGAGCCGAGACATCGGAGGCAAGGTGGGTCTGCCGTCGCACGGATTCTCTGCTCTTCACCCGCCACGCGTTAGCTTACCTGTGGAGATGATGGGAAAGAAAATATGGATGGGTGACAACCCGAGGAAGCTCAGCCATGGTGTGACAATGCGGGTTCCTCTCCATGCTCCTGTCTTGCTTCTGGGAGCTCTGAACCCGACACCGTTGATAATGTCACCGATGAGCTGGACAGTGAGGCACAACAATGAAGCAAGGGGACGGTGCAAAAAGTGTTTTTATTATAAACAACAAAATCAAAAGCAGTGTCCAAATAAATAGTGCAGTGTCTCAAAATCTTTAAATAAATAATTTAATAAAAAGGTGAACTGTGGAGGCTAGCACAATAAATCAAATGAGGTTAAAATAATGGCTGGAAGCCCGGTGCCTTCTTTCTACTGGTGACTCCCCTACTTCTCCTGTCCAGGCTATGCACCAGCTGACCTTCCCTCTGCTGGCTTCTTCTGGTCTGTTCACCTCGCCGATCTCTGGCTCCGGTGGGCTTCACCAGACCGTGACATGGGCTCCCCAGCGACCAGAGCGCTCACACTAGTGGGTTCATTTCCAAAGTCCTGACTCCCGCTGCCTTCTCGGCCTTATGCAGCGAGCCATCCTCCTTCCAGTTACTCCCGCTCCTCCTTAATGCTCAGTTGCAGCGACCACAACCGACTGCACCCAGGCTCACTGCTCAGCTGCATTTGTTGTCTACAACGAGCACCTTCGCTCGTTCACACACCGGCTTTCTCCTCCCTGCTTCCTGCCTTCTCTCCTTCTTTACCTCCGTCCATCTTTTCTTTCTCCCTCACCCCTAGCCGCCTCGCGCTTATATTATTTATTACAGGGACGGGGATCAGGTGTGGCGATTAGCAGCTCCCGGCATCAATTATGAATGTGGATGACTCCTCACCTGTGCACTTAAGCGAGGACCGCCTGCATCACGAATTCACTGGAGAACCTGCTCTGGCCACACTACCATGTCCCCTCTCTAAGCCGCGAGTGCGGTGACTGTTTATTTAAAAAGTGGCCTTTTTGACTTGAGCTGTGGACCTGCTACACCACACATGGAGTCAGTAGGGAATCTCTAGGTGCCATTCCCAATTGGCCCGCCTTTACCTGTTTGTATAATGGTATTGCTTGGCTGCTATTTAAGGAAAAAAGGATTCATTTAGAGGTGTGGGTCTTAAATTAAAAAGTCAATTAAAGGCAAAAGACCAGCAAAAACTGGTCACCTATTTAGAAAAGGGTTAGAATGAAAACCTGCACCCAACTGCAGCCCTACAGGACTGGAATCGGAGATAAAAACCCTCCAACAGAAACAAACGATTCTCCAGATAGAAGCTCCCTGACGCAATCCAGCCATGGACGGCCACCTGAGCTACCACTGGTCCACTGCATTCCAAAACTAGGAAAGTAATGGTAGGACACAACCCTGGGGAAGGAGAAGCAAGCCATCCATTCCATGAATGACAAGTAAAGATCGGCTCATGAGAATCTATTCCCTGACACCAACTCCGTACTCTGAGTGGGTCCAGCACTGGAACGGCTCGCTGACTCCACCAGGGTAGCTAAAGTTAAAATGGCTACACGTTTCTTGGAGTAGGTCACCTGGATTCACCTCCAGCAAGCTACTCAAAGAGATCTGGCCTCGTTTTGAGACCTCCAAAGAACATGAGGATAGAGTTGGAGTTTAGTTTGGACTCTCCCATGGAAATAAGACATTTTAGCAAAAGGGAATTTGACGGCTCAGTCAGCTGATGGATTTTTAACGGCTGCCGTCTTCAGGAGATACAGAGAGGCAGGAGGGCATGTCAGGCCTTTTTTTTTTTCTGGTAGGCTTCTTTTATCCTGACATTGATGCCCTTGTTGTTATCTATTTGTATTTTCAAGGACAGATGGCAGGCGGTTTGATGTGGCTAAGGCTTTGGACTTAGGGTTGTGGGTTCCAATCCCACTGCTGACACCACTGTGTGATCATAAGCAAGTCACTCCACCTGCTTTTATGCCAATTGGAAAAACAAAATAAATGGAACCGATTGTATCTCAGATGTTGTAAGTCACCTTGGATGAAGGCATCAGTCAAATAAGAGAGAATCATTCAGCCTCAGATAACAATTGTACTGTTTACTATTATTATGACTATTAGGAGCTTTAAATAACTAAAATAATGCCCTGCGACAGACTGGCGCCCCATACAGGGCACACTCTTGCCTTGTCTTGTGCCCAGGGCTGCCCATACTCAGCTCCCCCATCATCGTAAACAAGACTAAGCGGCTTTGATAAAAAAGAAATGAAAAAGGTCAGGTCTGTAAATACTGTATTGCATAGTGTAAATGTCTTGTCATGTATCAACCGTGCAGTGCTCTTAGCTTGTAATTGGCAAGAAGACGTCTTTAAATCGCATAGAAATGAAATTCAATGTAATCTACTATGCTCTTTTGTTTTACAGAAAGGACTAGAAGGTGAAGAATAACACCTCAAGTGGATGATGTAGGCAGTAGTGGGCACTATTTAGTCTTAATGACCCCCACCCTCCCAGCCAGACATTTAGTGGTCACCAAGTGGCTTTAATGACAGCAAGACAAGATCTCTCTGGACTCCTCTAAGAACGAAAAGTAATGAGGAGGACAAACCGCTGCTGCACTGGGACGTAGAAAATAAAAGGTTTTTATCAGCACCAAATCCCACCTGTGCTCCTGTGGTTTGTTGTTGTGTTTTCTAAAGCAAAATTGAGACAAATCTGAAAAAACATGAATGCAAAATATATATATATATATATATATGTTTTTGTGAGTTGGCACCACTCAGTGGAATCGCCTCAAAGACTCAAGGCTGTTTTAAAGGAAGGAGAAGACACGCCTACCAAGGAGGACTTTTGATTGGTCAACTGGAAACCCCGCCTTTCAGAAATAGTTTCCCATACAGTACATATAAATTCATTTAACTTTTGCCATATTTGCTCTTTTTTCCCCTCAGAGGGTTTTGCTTACTGACCAGATCACCATACCGGCTTGAAGGAAAGCCAAACAAACAGCATCCTTTGTCCTACCCTGTTATGACACCCATCCTGCAGCCCGGATGGTTTTCATGTCCATGCCTCAATGGTTGAATCTCTTCATGGAAGTTAAAATGAGTTGGAAAAGATGAAGTGCGACAGAGCAGCAGAACTACAGATTGGATTTCAGGCATGAACCCTCCAAACCTTTGAGCACCACTCGCACAATCCCCTTCAATACGTCCAGGTGTCCTTATTAGATACATGGATTGATAGGCACAAATCTCAGAATCGTCATATTGCGTTACCCTGATCCTCCCTGGTGAGACCCTCATTAAGCTGGATGGCTTCTTTTATCAAAATCTAAAATCTTTAGCAAGAGCCTCACAGTCCACGTAAGAGTCAACACAAGAGTCCGAGCATCTTTTGGATTTAGTTTTATTAGGTCATCAACAAGAAAAAATAGACACTGACATGACATCTTGAATTATATTGGGGAGATTAAATTAAATATATATTTCATATAAAAATAGATACAAAATAGAAATGTTAACTAAGGCCCATAAAAGTCTGGCAGGCTGCAGTCCATCCCAGTCATATTTTTATTAGTGAAAATAAATACTTAACAGTCATGATTAGCACCTGCTGTCTGATCAGCAGTTAAACAAACCAGCATGAGCCACAGGGGCATCTAATGGACATGACGACAGAAGACAAGAGTCAGGGGGGCACTGCCACCCTCATCAGCCCTTGGTTGGCTGGGCAGAACTTCAGGTGGAGAATAAGAAGACAATGCAGAGGACAATATGTCACGAGGGGGACGTCAATAGTGTCATGAGGGGGTCTTCAGCCGGGACTGGAGCGTCATGGACTGTATCCCCTGACCTGATCCATGGAGCTTACCTTCTGATTGTCCTCACTAACTCATTCTGTAGCTTGGCGTGAAGAAAAATAAAAGAAACGAGGGGGGTATGGGAGTCACAGCACACAAAAAGTAAAGAAGAAGGGCTCTCAGAAAGTTTACATTTTCTTTAAAATAAGCAAAACGCCACCATCTTAACCTTTACTCCTCAAGGGGTCTGCACTGCAGCAGGCACAGCCGTTAAAACTCAACCCCTGAGGTCGTGGGTTCAAATCCAGCCACTAACACTGTGTGACCCTGAGCAAGTCACTTCACTTGCCTAACTGGAAAAACAGAAGAAATGTGACCAGTCAAAAGGATAAAGGCAATAAAAACAGATAAGTAAATAATGATACAGTTAGACACACGCATATGAAAAGTTTAGATATAAATTACTCGGAAAATGGGCACAGCATTTTTCACTCTGTAAAAATAAGGGGGACATTTTGTCCTCAATGCATTCACATCTTCGTTGCCCACATAAAATCAGAGGTAACCATTTCTACACCATATGAGTAATGAGCAGGCAGCATGGGCGATGCTGTCCCATTATGCACGGACCCCAGTTTGACTGGCAGCTGCAGGGGCTTCTAGGGGAGTTTGTATGCATTTCTTCTGTAAACATGGCCTTCTTCCAGCAGCTCCTATTTCCTCCCACAGCGATAAGACACGCTGCCAAGTTGAATTGATCTTACGTGATGGAGTCCTGCAAAAGTCCAGTCCATGGGTTGGTTACTGCATTGAAGAGCAAAAATAATGAAATAAGAAAGAAATCCCCCCCCCCATGTCTGTTTTGATAAGTAATGCACGATATGAACTTTGTAAAATGATAAAAGAGTAACATCTATTAGATTCAATTGACCACATCAATAATTGAATGGATTTCACCTCTTTTTTATTTTTCTAATAGCACATACTGTTAGTTTTCCACTAGTACGTTACTAAAAATGTTTTGTAATTGAGGATAAGCCACCATAAAAAGGGTCGTGACGATGGTTTCTTTGCAGATATTTGCCATTTCATTCATCGCCCACGATGTGAAGTGCGGTGAGCGCGGGGCCCAAGTCACGTGACGCGCGGTTTGTTATTATTTAGGCTTCCGAAACGTCGATAAGGCGCACTGGTGTGCGAGTAACGGCGGCGCAGAGCTCGTTAGAGACTGAAAGTGTCAAATAAAAATCACTCATGGCACCCGCGCACAGGCCAGTCCTTTTAAATGATACTGGCCAGTCGCACTGAGCACATTCCGATGAGGGCAAACTCCGTCAGCTGGAGTGGCATGGGGGGCATCGCAGCATGGCAGAAGCTGCAGTCTCCTTTCTGGCTGCTAAATACATTAGCATTTACTCGATGCACTGTTTAAGTCATTCTGGAGTAAGTTATGTTCTTGTATGCAATTCATAATTGCTGCCATATTGCTCCTGACTATTTATGTACATTAAGTGTTTGAAGTATGACCTTCACAAACAGGTTTACTAACTGGGTACTTCAAATATAAACTTTGTAAAACATGAATAATAAAATGAGTAAGTAATCAATGCAATGCACAAATTTACAACAGTAACCTATTTGCCACTGAGCCTCTTCTTTATAGCGGGCGCGTTTCTTTTTCTTGGTTCAGTATAGATTAAAAATTATTCCTTGATCAACTACTGTCTCTGTTACATTTTCTTCTATTTTATGACAATTAAATCTCTATACTTTTCCACGCTTTCCAATTAAATATAACGTATCCCATCAGTTTCACCGCCTCAGGTACTCCATCATCAGACCTCCTCCTGATCGATGTTATCGACGATCTGTTGTCGGTACTGCTGAAATGTCACGAATGCACGCATCAGCGGGGTTTGCCGAAGCCCGCATGGAAACACTTGGCGTTCGTGGAACCGACTGAGCATCCAATGGCTCGGCGCGGCGCATTCAGGCGAGGTTTACTGTGCCAGAATCGCGCTACCTCCGGTCATCTGCAGGCTCGTTTCACGGCTTGTTTCTGTTTGGCTGCCGTTTACGAAGAAGAAGAAGAAAGGAGCAATTCTGATGACTGAGTCTTAAAAAAATAAGGCAATTAAAAATGAAAGGAAACAGAAGTCGGTTAACAGCTGACATTGGTCACTAATTAAGATGATGGTTGGAATGAAACCCTGCAGCCACTTTAGCCCTCCAGGATCAGAGTTGGACACCCCCCTATTATAGAAAATTATTTTTCTAGAGAGAAAAATGTTCTCACGGTAGTGATTACTTTCCACAAACTTTAAAATGTATTTTATGAAGCTATTAGGAATGTTATTATTTTGCTTTGTTAATGTCAAGTCATTCTTTCAGAAAATATAACTGATTAAATTTTACATTTCTGTTAAAGCTTAAATGTATTTGGTTAAGCAGATATTCGTTTTCCATATTTGTGATTTGAAACACAGGGGCTGCAGGGAGCTCTTTGAATTTATCCTGACTACTTTGAAGAAAAAGCAGAAATCACACCTGGTGGGTCACAGGTCCTTCATAGGGTATGATATATAAACTTTTATTATGAAACAAAATAAACAAATAATAATAGTGAATATTAAAAAAGAAATGACTTAGCTAAGGATGGTTCCTGATAATAATAATAATAATAATAATAATAATAATAATAATAATAATAATAAAGGTAATTTTCTAACTTCCTTAATCCACATTGTGCCATGGGGCTGGAGCTTATCTCAGCACCTGCCCTCCGCAGAACGAACACAAGCACACAATAGGGCTAATTTAGCTCGCCAGTTCACCTAGCCTGCATGTTTTTGGACTGTGGGAGGAAACAAATACGAGGAGAACATGCAAACTCCACACAAGGAGGACACGGGATGCAAACTCCTTACTGCAAGGCAGCAACACTACAACTACTGGCACGCTGAATGTAGAGAACGGTCCTATAAGGAGAGTAGTGTGGCATAGTGGTTAAGGCTTTGAACTTCAAACTTTGAGGTTGTGGGTTCTAAACCTGCTGCTGACACTGTAGGACCTTGAGCGAGTCAACACACCTGTCTGTGCTTCAATGAGTACAGACAATTTGTATATCAAATATTGTAGATTGCCTTGGATAAACGCACCGGTCAAATAATAAAATTAATAAAGTATGTTGAATAAATGACCTGCAGGATAAAACCTATAGGTGAGTAAGGTTTAGACAGGTAGGTCACGGGGATGGGGAAGAGCAGATCTCCAAGAATAGCAAGGTCCAGGTAAAGGACAAAGAGAGCAGTTATCCAGGCATCATCAACTGATAAAGAGTACGTATACAAGATCTGTATAACAGTTCTTTTGTCAGTAATGTCGTAGTGAAATGTCGACCCCTGAATTCTCTTTCTTTTTTACTCTCTAAATTCTGTTATTTATCTATCGTCTGCTAGTTTCCTATTTTCCTCCCTTTTGTCCATCTCTAATTATGACTGCGTACGGCTTCAGTCGCCGCCGGCTTTGACTTTTTCAGTCCGCGCTTATACTTACCTGTGTAACGCAGAGGCGTCTATCAGAAAGAAGATGGCTGCTCCTTTTCATCTCATCTAAACTAGTGTCTTGAGACGCGACAGTTACATTTAGAGGGTCTATTTTCCCAACAATGAAAACATTACACAAACCCGCCGCTTCAATAACAGAGAGACAGTAACCGGACGCCGGGACAGCGGACAATGAAGTTTCGACAAACACCGCCTCGCGGAACTTTTTCAAGGGGCGGTGCCCATATATGCAAATAGCGCAGGGGGAGTGCAAACGAATGCATGTCAAACAGTCATCTAACAAAAGTCTTTGAGGAGTATTTTTGGTCGTATGAGCGTAATAAAAGGAGAAAAGGATCACTGGGCTATCGATTTGTCACCGTATAAAACTTTAAAAGCCAAATATGGAAGCGGAATCTGCTGAGCCGACAGATCTGCGATGTATAAAGGAAAGCATCGCGGATCTCAACGGGTTAGGAGTCCCGTGTCCCAGAGTCCCGGTAAGTACCGCACGCAGGTTCAAGTATTGCGACCCAGGGGGTCCTCTTCACAGCGCTTCTTCTGGAACCCCTTTAGACTGGGAGGTCCACATGCAATTACTAAAATATGGTTAAGGGGCAAGAGTGATGCTTCCTATTACACTTCTTGATGCTTCTTGCCATAAATACATTTCTTTCCCGTTGTCATTAATAAATAAGTCAGAAAATTGTTTTTTTTTTTTATTTATAATTGCATCATTACTTTCATAATGACTAAGCATAAATGTTGAACAAAATATCTATTTCTTATTTATTGTAATCGTCATATAGCACCTTTGACATTTTATTATAGCTAATACACCACACTTGTATACTCATAATGTAACTTTGTTAACAAAAGATATCTATCTATCTATCTATCTATCTATCTATCTATCTATCTATATCTATCTATCTATCTATCTATCTATCTATCTATTGTATAGTTCCTTTCATATCTATCTATCTATCTATCTATCTATCTATCTATCTATCTATCTATCTATCTATCTATCTATCTATCTATCTATCTATCTATCGTATAGTTCCTTTCATATCTATCTATCTATCTATCTATCTATCTATCTATCTATCTATCTATCTATCTATCTATCTATCTATCCATGTCATTAATTCATTTGAGTTCATTTTGATTCATCTTCACAGATTTGCCCAGCGTACGTTTTTCTCTGTGTCGCCACTGGGAAGGTAGGCACATCTTCTCCTTGCTTTTACAGTGCTATTGTCCTCTCTTTTCGAAAATGCATGTAATACCACGCAGCTGTATTTAAACGTCCTGCCAAGATGGCGCACCTGAGCATGACTCACTTTTAACGCTGCCCAAGCCCATCGGTGACTCTTCTGTCGGTGGGCTGCTGTTTCTGTACATGAATTCATTAATACGATGGTTAGCCTGGACTTGGTTTCAGGAGAGCAGAAAGGTGAATTAATCTGCTGCTGACCCGAGTCTTAGGATGCCTTTCTGTCCCGCAGTGACCTGCAGCTATGAGTTCGGACGCGGAGATGGCGGTTTTTGGGGTCGCTGCACCCGTCAAAACCTGAGAGGGCCAAGAGAAGTGGGAATCAAGTAAGTGGGTGTTATAAACATCAACTGGGGCTGGAGGGGGTTTGTCGAGTGCGGTGACTTCAGATGTGCTTTTAACTGTGTGTCATTCCCTTCTTATGAAGACTTTAACTGTCAAAGACAGCGATGTATTCCCCATGAACCCCCCCAAGTTCGATAAAATAGAAGACATGGCTATGATGACCCACCTGAACGAAGCATCTGTGCTGTATAACCTCAAAGAGCGTTACGCAGCCTGGATGATCTATGTAAGTTGACCTCCGCTTCTGTGGCAGATAATCGGATTATTTCAGATGCCATACAAACCCACCCTCGCTGTGTTTGCAGACCTACTCTGGGCTCTTCTGCGTCACCGTCAACCCCTACAAGTGGCTCCCTGTATACAACCCAGAAGTCGTGGGAGCCTACAGAGGAAAGAAGCGTCAAGAAGCCCCACCACACATCTTCTCCATCTCGGACAATGCCTACCAGAACATGCTGACTGGTACGTGTTAAGCTGAGCAGGAGCTTCATGAAGTGAATACGCCTGTGCGGGACAAGAGACACGGAGTGTTATGCCTGCTTAAAAATGACGGTGCTGTAGTGGCATTTTGCTGGGTTCTGTGGTTCTTCATAGAATGATTGCTTGACAGATTCTATGAAGGGGTCTTTGCATGAATGAAGTTGGTTCTGTAAGTTCCTAACATGCGGACATTGCAGAAATCCTTAATGTCCAGTAGGCTATCAAACAGGACACAAGAGAACAAGAAAATCCAAACATAGCCTGTGGGTCCAGTTTGCAGTGGGAGTCCAACTGAGCCATTTGGTGTTTCGTAAATTTGTTCTCATCTAGTCAGGGTTATTTATAGAGCCTGTTAACGGCTCGAAATACCTGAAGGGTCTTTCTGGAACCTTTCATCCTGATTGTTCTTTAGGCCACCAAAAATTGGCTTCCCCTGTGGCATCCCTCTGAAGAAGCACCATAAGTTTTGGGATGTGTTGTTGGTCTGTTCAGCTCTGCTCGCGTAATATTTTATATTTGGTGGATTTAACTTCATTACAGTTGTTCACACATTTCATTCTTTAAATCAAAATGGAAACACAGGAGAGTTAAGGCAGAAAGGGGAATCAAAGCAGCAGCCTGGAGGTTTAGGGGTCCCCATCTTAGCTAAGGTACTGCTTAGTTTTAATGGAAATTAATAAAAATAAAAAAAGGACAGGAATAATTGTGCTAAATTTATAAAGAATCTTTATGATAAGTAATCCGCTCTTTATGTGCTATAACATGGATCGGCAAAGAATTAAGTTTGGACTATCATGGGGCACAGCAATAACTTCATCAGGTAGAAAAATACAATTAGCGCTTTAAACTTATACAATGTGCTGAAAGTGAGGAAATGAGAAAAGTCAGTTCTGCATTATCAGTCTTTATGTGTTCAAGTAAACAAAGTTAACCAAGCTATCTCTTCCTAACAGATCGTGAAAACCAGTCAATCCTCATCACGTACGTATCAGAAATAAATAAAATGACTTCATTGAATTCTCAAGTTCTTCCCATTTCCAGAAAAATAATCGGTGTCATTTATTTTGTGTCTTCATTAGCGGAGAATCCGGAGCTGGGAAGACAGTAAACACAAAACGTGTCATCCAGTACTTTGCAACAATTGCAGCGATTGGGGACAAGAAGAAAGAAGCCACGCCGGGCAAAATGCAGGTAAGAGGATCAAAATGGAGGAGGCAGTCACACGCGTGTCGAGTTTCTTTGTTCATGGAGACGTCTCAAAAGGGAGAATCACTGAAGATTGTTTCTAAGAGTTTAGGATGGTGCAGTGGTTAGCTCTGCTAAGATAAGGCAACAGGGTCTGGGGTTCAACTCCTCATTCACTGCTTGTGGAGAACGTCTGCGCACTCCACCTATCTATGCGGTTTTCTTCACCCCTGGTGTTCCTAATTTCTTCCTTCCTCCAAAAGCTATTTGTGTTATGTTAACTGGCATCACTAAGTTTGCATGTCGTGGATTAGTGCGACTATGCAAAGCATGTGAGGGCAGCCCGTGATGTACTGACAGGGCACACTGGAGAGATAAACACCCCATAATAAGGTAATACACTGACCTCTGAAGGCTGAGAACATGTAAGGGTGGGCTCTTCACTTGGACACATTTAGAAGAAGAACGCAAGCAATGAAAATCTTTAAAAACACCAAAGTTCAGTTAATGGCATGTTGATATCTGAATGGGCATTGAAAGATGAATTGGACCAATCAAAGTGAAACCCCCTTACTGTACATACGGAGTGCGGCCTGATGGGGGTCCACTCAGTCCATCACCCGAGTGGCCTTCACATCAGTCCACCCACCCATCTAGCTACTTCATTTTCCCTTTCATGTATATTCATCTATTTTATCTAGTGCCTTTCATTTCTACAGTATTTATCTTTTATATGAATCAATCTATCTATCTATCTATCTATCTATCTATCTATCTATCTATCTATCTATCTATCTATCTATCTATCTATCTATCTATCTATCTAATCCTGCCTACTATACTAAATTCTATCTATCTATCTAATCCTGCCTACTATACTAAATTCTATCTATCTATCTATCTATCTATCTATCTATCTATCTATCTATCTATCTATCTATTATATAGTGCCTTTCATATCTATCTATCTATCTATCTATCTATCTATCTATCTATCTATCTATCTATCTATCTATCTATCTATCTATCTATCTAATCCTGCCTACTATACTAAATTCTATCTATCTATCTATCTATCTATCTATCTATCTATCTATCTATCTATCTATCTATCTATCTATCTAATCCTGCCTACTATACCAAATTCTATCTATCTATCTATCTATCTATCTATCTATCTATCTATCTATCTATCTATCTATCTATCTATCTATTATATAGTAAGTTTCATGTACTCTATTAATCTCTTTTTTTATTGTGTCTTTCATATTTATCAACCTATAGTGTATCTATCTGTCTATTAAATATTTTAATATATTTTCCCATAGGGGACTTTGGAGGATCAAATCATTCAAGCCAACCCTCTTCTGGAGGCTTTTGGAAATGCAAAAACAGTGAGGAATGACAACTCCTCTCGATTTGTAAGTGCTCTCCATTATTTGCCTTGTATAATTTCTTTTAGAATGACGATGCAGATGTGTTTTGTTATTGGACTGGCTCGTAACTCATTTTTTTAATCATCATCTATGCAGGGTTTACGCCTGATAGCAGTCATTCACTGTGTTTCTGTATTATTTGTTGACTTTAGTGTGGTGCTAATCTTCTTCTACTCATTCCCTTCTCTTCATCTTTTCCCACTTTTGCTGTCTGGTGGGTTGTTGTTCTTGGTGATCCTTGTCCACACAGCTCCATCCTGCACCTCCTCCTCCTCTTCCTCCTCCCCAGTCAGGCCCTTTTCCTTCAAATCTTCTTTTACTTTATCCTCTCTTTCTTTTCCCTGATCTTCGATTCCCATCACCACTTCAGCCTCCTTTCCTGTATTTTCTTAGACGTTTCTCCCATTTTTTGCTGTCCCCCTGATTGTCTCCTTTCTTATTTTGTCCTCCATCTCAACATTCTCACTTCTGCCCCATCCAACTTCTTCTTCTCCTGCTGTGTGCCCTTTGCTGCCCACGTCTCAGCCCCAGACATCATTGCTGGTCTTAAAAAGCTCACCTTTAACCTTCGCCTTAACTCTCCTGATGCTGTTTTTTGATTGTTCTGTCTACGTGATGTTGTTTTTCAAAAGCTTTGGATGCCTAACACAAATAATCAATAAATGAAGGAATGAGCTAATCAAACAATTTTTTGATAAACTACTTCATTGATTCTTTTGCTTCTAGGGTAAATTCATCAGAATTCATTTCGGGACCTCAGGGAAACTGTCTTCAGCTGACATTGAGACCTGTAAGTGTCCAAACAGCCGCCTCTGATGGTCGCAGCAGTCCACTATTTTCAGTTGTTAATAACATCCTGTGGTTAATTGCTGAGCTAATGAATGTTGTAAGCGTGACGGGTTTTCACGCTTTATGCTGACGGGTCAGTAATCCTGTGGACACTCACCTTCAGATCCGTATTGCTGCTATTGTCTTTCTTAGCAGCAGAAATGTAAATCACGTTACGTGTCCACAGGAGCTTTTCTCTGGCGTCCTAACGGTTTTGCCGGTCAGCTTGCTCTCCAATATTTTGTTCCACCTGGAAGTGTTTTAACCAGCAATGGCGACGTTTCATTTACACTCCTTGATGCTTCTTGCCAGATTTGCTTGAAAAATCAAGAGTAACATTTCAGCTGTCGGCCGAGAGGAGCTACCACATCTTCTACCAGATCATGTCCAACAAGAAGCCAGAGCTTATCGGTAAGTATCCCGGGCACTTTTCTTACTTTTCGACATCTTGAAAGCCAACCATCGAGGGCTCCATCCAGAAGCCCCCTCCAGGTCATCCCAAGTGTCCTTTGTCAGGAATCGTCCCTTTATATTGATGCTCCCCCGGTGTGTCCAGCGCAGTAGCAGTGCCAGGATTTCATGAAAGGATGGGCCTGAATTTGTCGCTAGTAGACTGCATGTTATTTTTAATAACCTAATTTACATAATACAGTATATTCATTTTTATAAAAATTTTAGAAGTCTAGTTATGGCAACCTGAACTGCGTTATTGTTTTTAGCACGTCTGGTTTGAATGATTTTTCTTAGTAATAATTCCAACTTCAAATGGGGAATATGAACCGACTGCCTACCTTTAGATGATACGTTCGACATTCCAGCCCATCATAAAGCACAGAACCCCCACTAATATCCTTTACCCAGCAGCATTAGATGGCATCAAGCAGATAGATTTCCGTTTTTTTTGCCATTCCTTGTAATTTGTGCTTACCTACCTGATGCATGTGTTTCCACTCTCCGCCTCTGCAAGTGAATCCGTCCTCAATTAGATTACGGTGCCCAATTCTCGTCATTCGGTGTCCTGAATCACAGCCACTTACTTCATCTGTTGCTCCACTGAGCTGCACAGCTGAGCCTCCATACAGCAGACGTCAGAAGCTTAAATATGGATTGATGTGGCGAATATCGGGCAAATTTGTGACCTGGCCGACCCTTCGACGTCTGGTGGCCGAGTTGTCGTCGATTTTCCAGCACTCTCGATTGTAGTGTTGGCAAGAAAAACCCACTGCTGAAGTCAGCACAGCGAGCGGCGGAGATTCCGGTGCCAACGTCAGGCTCTGGCACGTTTTTGCATATCTGGTTGTTTCCTTTCATTATTAAAACCTAAAAGAGTTTCCTTTTGTCGAGAAATCGTTCGTGTATACTTTAATCCGTTCACGTTTCCCTCAAACTCATTAAGCTGATCGCCTCCTGTTAACGTCCCACGTCTTGAGTGGTTTCGATTGGTAAACATTAAAGTTGGTCTTATTTTCAAAACCTTGTTATGTCGATAGATGCGTTCCAAATATTTTAAGAGTTACATGACGTTGACAACGCTGCCAATTATGCAGTGAAAGTTTAAAATTAATCGATATTTGAATCAGGGGAGATGTGTATTGAAATGCTTGCATGCAGTTATAGGCTACGTTTCGTTGGAAAAAAAAATATGTTACATAACAGGGTGGGCCGTGTTATGTTTTAGAGTTCTACCCCTGGCTGGCGTTTATGTTTGAATATTTTATTTATGTTAATATTTTGAACTATATTAGAAATGTGGAGTTACTTACATGTTTGTTTAGTTTGGGGTTGTTTGGTTCCTTTATGTATAAGCTGCCTGGTGTTTTGTGGGTGATCCCCTAGGAGGCGAGACCAGCAGCTCATCACTGCTAGGGACTGCCCTCTGACTCCCATAATTCCTGGCCGGTCATTCAGATTCGCTGAGCAGTGGTGAGTTTATTTGTGTTTTTGCTGCACTTGTGCTTATTGCGATTTTCTCGTTTTTTTGCACCTTGCCTTGGATTACCATACTAGGACTTTGTTCATCTTGGATTGTCTTTGGTAGCAACTCCTTTATGACTTTTTTATTTTATAACTATCCAGCATTTGTCCTTTCTACCCAGGGGTGTGAAAGGAAATCCCCACAAGTGGAAGTGCTTTGGGAATCCTAGTCATAAGAGGCCAATGAGAAAAGTGGTCGGGCATGGGCCTACACAGGCCTAAAACCGGTGCTGCGCCTGGTTCAGCATTTCCATGCCTGTTGGTTTAATTAGTGTCTGTACATTGGTCAAGCGTGGGCAAACATTTGTGTGCCCTGTAGATGGGCTGGTGCCATAGACTTTAGGTTTGACCACTGCTATACTGACTGGCAAGAGACAGTTAACATGGCTGGGAGAATCGTAAGTCAAAGAATGGGCTAAAGGTCAAAAGCAGGAGTCACGGAGATCTGTCATCAAAGCCACAATACAATCTTAAAATTCAGAGTCAAAAGCAAGAGCAGGGGTTTGAAAAACTGCAAGGACTAAATGATGAGATAGATAGACAGATAGATAGATAGACAGATAGATAGACAGATAGATAGATAGATAGATAGATAGCGTAGTTGGCAGAATAGATAGATAGATAGATAGATACATAGATAGATAGATAGATAGATACTTTATTAATCCCAAGGGGTAATTCACATACTCCAGCAGCAGCATATTGATAAAGAACAATATTAAAGAGTGATAACAATGAAGGAATAACAGACAATAACTTGTATAATGTTAATGTTAACCCCCAACCCCCGGTGGAATTGAAGAGTCGCACAGTATGGGGTCTCCTCAGTCTGTCACTGAAGCTGCTCCTCTGTCTGGAGATGATCCTGTTCAGTGGATTCTCCATGATTGACAGGAGTCTGCTCAGCGCCCGTCGCTCTGCCACGGATGTCAAACTGTCCAGCTCCGTGCCTACAATAGAGCCTGCCTTCCTCACCAGTTTGTCCAGGCGTGAGGATTCCCTCTTCTTTATGCTGCCTCCCCAGCACACCACCGCGTAGAAGAGGGCGCTCGCCACAACTGTCTGATAGAACATCTGCAGCATCTTATTGCAGATGTTGAAGGACGCCAGCCTTCTAATGAAGTATAGTCAGCTCCGTCCTCTCTTGCACAGATCATCAGTATTGGCAGTCCAGTCCAGGTTATCATCCAGCTGCACTCCCAGGTATTTATAGGTCTGCACCCTCTGCACAGTCACCTCTGATGATCACGGGGTCCATGAGGGGCCTGGGCCTCCTAAAATCCTCCACCAGCTGCTTGGTTTTGCTGGTGTTCAGTTGTAGGTGGTTTGAGTCGCACCATTTAACAAAGTCCTTAATTAGGTTCCTGTACTCCTCCTCCTGCCCACTCCTGATGCAGCCCACCATAGCAGTGTCGTCAGTGACTTTTGCACGTGGCAGGACTCTGAGTTGTATTGAAGTCTGATGTATGTTGGCTGAACAGGACCGGAGAAAGTCCAGTCCCCTGCGGCGCTCCTGTGTTGCTGACCACAATGTCAGATCTGCAGTTCCCGAGACACACATACTGAGGTCTGTCTGTAAGATAGTCCATGATCCATGCCACCAGGTGTGAGTCTACTCCCATCTCTGTCAGCTTGTCCCTAATGAGCAGAGGTTGGATGGTGTTGAAGGCGCTAGAGAAGTCCAGAAATATAATTCTTACTGCACCACTGCCTCTGTCCAGGTGGGAGAGGGATCGGTGTAGCAGGTTGATGATGGCATCCTCCGCTCCCACCTTCTCCTGGTATGCGAACTGCAGCGGGTCGAGGGCGTGGTGGACAGGTGGCCTCAGGTGGTGAAGCAGCAGCCGCTCCATGGTCTTCATCAGATGTGCCGTCATAGCGACAGGCCGGAAGTCATTCAGCTCACCAGGACGTGATACCTTTGAGACTGGGGTGATGCAAGATTGGTTTATCCATCAAGCTTGGATTATTCTAGAAACGCCAGGTGTGACTTTTGTATCGTCATAAGATTGATGTCCCATATGAGTACACTCCAGGGAATTCTGGGAAAGATCTCCTTAGAGAACGAAGCTTGACAGGAATCAAAATAGCTTTGTTACCAAACAGGATTACATGATGGACGTTCTCATAGTGGGTGCTAAATCAAAGTCAAACCCCGGATTCAAATTTCTTGGGTCTCCACGCCAGATAATCCGTTTACAGATCGAAAGGAACCGCACAGAAATTCAAACCAAAAATCCCAAAGAAGTTGGACACCCGTAATGGGCAAAACTATTTCAGAAAACAGGCAGGTGGTTTTGTCGTAAAGTAAAATGGAGTCTCCAGAGTGAGTACAATTTATGCAAAAGATGAACCTTTAGGGTCCATGGTTGTAGAGTACAGAACCCTAACTCCTGTTGACCACCTGGCAGCAGATGGCTTCCTGGATAATTCCAGCACTAAATATTAAAGTATCAAAAGAAGGAGTGGGAAATGAAGTATTATGTCCACAGAGTGTGACAGGGACAGCATAACTAAAAGGTTGCCAACAAGAAATCGGGCCAACGTCCAACCAAACTAAGCCTGAACAGCTGCCCAATTCAGTTACTAAAAATGTGAAATTTTGTGAATAATAATAACGTGTAATGGTAATCCAGTTCATTTTATTTTTTTTACTCTTTATAGAAACTCTTCTTGTTACAACGAATCCATACGACTTCCCCTTTGTCAGTCAAGGAGAGATTAGTGTTCCCAGTATAGACGATACCGAGGAGCTGATGGCGACGGACGTGAGTCCTGCTAATCCTTTACTAAGTGACACTAATGGGCACATTGTCATCACCTCACGGCGCGTTATTTGTCTTTACGCAGAGTGCCATTGATATTCTTGGATTCACTCCGGAGGAGAAGATTGGTATCTACAAGCTGACCGGTGCTGTCATGCATTACGGCAACATGAAGTTCAAGCAGAAGCAGCGAGAGGAGCAGGCTGAGCCCGATGGCACAGAAGGTAGTGGAGCCGATTGGTGCAACACACAAATTCTCACAACTGTGAGATAAAGAAGTGGGGGGTGTGAGATCTTTTATTAATAGAAACAATGGGGGCTGTGGATAACAGGGAGCATGTCATCCTTTATTCGACTGTCATCTCAGATGGGGTCAAAATACACCTGGCTGTAGGTGATATTTCATGTTTTCTTCTTGCAGTGGCTGACAAAGCAGCTTACCTCATGGGCCTCAACTCTGCTGACCTTCTGAAAGCCTTGTGTTACCCCAGAGTGAAAGTGGGAAATGAATATGTGACCAAGGGTCAGACAGTTCAACAGGTAGGGTGAGATCTTGAGATGGTGGAATGGATCTCATGGCCGTCTTTGATCTGTTCTGATGAGTGTAAAGCGATCAAGCAGAAGAGACACAGTGATGATGTCTTTATTTAGGTCAACAACGCTGTGGGTGCCTTGGGCAAATCCGTCTATGAGAAGATGTTCTTGTGGATGGTGGTCCGTATCAACCAGATGTTGGACACCAAGCAGCCAAGGCAATTCTTCATCGGTGTGCTGGACATCGCTGGCTTTGAGATCTTTGATGTGAGTCATACGCCGCAGGACCCTTTACCCTCAACTTTGTCAATGTGATGTCCGGTTGCTCATCTGTGGTATGTTCTTATAATTAGTTCAACAGCTTGGAGCAGCTCTGCATCAACTTCACCAACGAGAAGCTGCAGCAGTTCTTCAACCACCACATGTTCGTCCTGGAGCAAGAAGAATACAAGAAGGAGGGCATCGAGTGGGAGTTCATTGACTTCGGTATGGACCTGGCGGCCTGCATTGAGCTCATTGAGAAGGTAGGCCCACGAAGGATGACTTGTCTTCATAATTCACCTTTCACTCTTTATAGTTGCATTTCAATATATTCCATTTATTCCACACCAGCCCATGGGTATCTTCTCCATCCTGGAAGAGGAGTGCATGTTCCCCAAGGCCACAGACACGTCCTTCAAGAACAAGCTGTATGACCAGCATCTGGGCAAGTCCAACAACTTCCAGAAGCCCAAGCCCGCCAAAGGCAAGGCTGAGGCCCACTTCTCTCTGGTCCACTATGCCGGCACTGTGGACTACAACATCTCTGGCTGGCTGGACAAGAACAAGGACCCCCTGAATGAAACGGTTGTGGGGCTCTACCAGAAAGCCTCCCTCAAGCTGTTGGCTTTGCTCTACACAGGCTATGCTGGATCAGAAGGTGAGTGTTGTGTCTGCCTGATCCGGGAGATACGCGATCGAGACAGCAGTGAAATCAGAGCACAGACCTACAAGAGTAAGAGCAGACGCTCAACAGCAGGGCCTGGCAAACTGGACCTTGGGGCCTAATGAGCTCAAAGTGATCAATCTATGCAAGGATGAGTCCCTAGAATTTCTTTTTAGTTTTCAAATAGCGATAGGTTAAGCAAGTTGGTAAAGTCAGTTGTGGTGAATTTCTCAAAGAACCAGGTAGGTGATGAAAGCAGGCTTGACTGTTGATAAAAGTCTTGTCTGTAAAGGTCTTGGATTAAAGTAGTCCAGCTCTTCCTCAATCTGAGCCTTTATTGTCTTCTTGTATTTTCAACAGAAAGTGGAGGTGGAAAGAAAGGTGGCAAGAAGAAGGGATCCTCTTTCCAGACAGTGTCTGCACTCTTTAGGGTAGGTTGTGTGCTGGATACTGTGGAATAACTGACTTACCGTACAGAAGCAGGAATGTCAGAAAGTGACGGAAGAGATGAATGGAAATAGGCAACAAAAAATAAAATGTATAAAGTAGTGACTCCCAAACAGAGGTTTATATATAATGATATACAGACAGACATATACATTTAGAAGGCACTATATAGCAGATAGAGAGACAGAAGTGAAAGGCACTATATAATGATCGATAGACAAATGAATGGGAAAGACACTACAGACAGACAGATAGACAGATATTTTGTTTGTATGCAAAGAGAAATTCAAACTAGAAGACAGATGGATTGATAGATGTGAAAGGCACTATATAATAGATAAATATATAAATTGGAAAGGCACTTTATTACTGATAGATTGATATAATATAATATAATATAATATAATATAATATAATATAATATAATATAAGGGCGGCACGGTGGCGCAGTGGTAGCGGTGCTGCCTCGCAGTTAGAAGACCCGGGTTCTCCCTGCATGGAGATTGCATGTTCTCCCCGTGTCTGCATGGGTTTTCTCCGAGTGCTCCGGTTTCCTCCCACAGTCCAAAGACATACAGGTTACTTGATTTGGTGATCCTAAATTGTCCCTAGTGTGTGCTTGGTGTGTGTGTGTGTGTGCGCCCTGCGGTGGGCTGACACCCTGCCCAGGGTTTGTTTCCTGCCTTGCACCCTGTGTTGGCTGGGATTGGCTCTAGCAGACACCCATGACCCTGTAGTTAGGATATAGCGAGTTGGATGATGGATGGATAATATAATATAATATAATATCATAGATATCTAGAGAGATAGATAGACAAATGTGAAAGACACTATACAGTATAACAGATAGATAGATTGATTTAGTGACTGCACCTGCACCAGGTACCCCTGCTAGTAGATACATGTATATGAAATTAGACTGATAGATATGAAAGGCACTATATAACACATAGATAGATAGATAGATAGATAGATAGAATTTGGTGTAGTAGGCAGGATTAGATAGATAGATAGATAGATAGATAGATAGATAGATAGATAGATAGATAGATAGATAGATAGATAGATAGATAGATTGGAAAGGCACAATATAACAGTATGGCCGAGTACAGGAATAATAGCTCTACTACTCGGGAAAAACATTGAGACACCAACCGGTTCATCCCGTTTATTGTCTGGAGACCAAAGAAAACAACAAAAAAAAATGCTCTTTGGTGTACTTTCCATAAATAAATAATCAAGGCAACAAAGGCAAGGTTGTTGGGCTGGCTAGTTAAGTCGTACCGCTAGAAGAGCTCCGTCCGTCGGACCGCTCAAGCCAGTAACGATGACTCCATTCTGGACACCCAGGTTTTTCTGGTGACCGAACTGGATGGGTGGGGTCGCTGGGTGGCTTCTCAGCACTGTGGAGAAAGACGTAGATGGCTGTGTTAGCAGCAACGCCCCCTCTCGTTCCGCCCCGGGTGGCACATTTTTGAAGGTGGCATTATTGGCCAAAAGGCTCAGTACAATTCGTGTGTAAGCAGCAGGATTCAGAAAAATTTCACTCAGGAATGAAAAAAGTCAAATTCTCTGATTTTATCCACAAATGCTTCAAAAATAATGGTGAGACTGTCCTTCTGTGATGGCATCAGACACAGCAGTTGAAATTTATGAGGCAATAACAACAATCAACATAAACGTGACACCGATAAGAATTTCTATAAAAATAAACAACTAATTTATCATTTTGTTTCGTTATCAGTCCGAACGCCTTCTTGCTCTGCACAGTAAACATCCCCACCTATCACTTGTACACTACACTGGTTCTGGTTTTTGCAGAGTAATTATATTAAACTAATAATTAGAACACAGCTTAGCAGTGTGTCTATACGATATTCTTGTCTAGTTGATGCTTATAAATAATTAAATGTGACAAATTATTGCTGTTTCTCTATATATGAATAAATCTATGTAACATATATCTTAATTTTTCTCTATACGTCATTTTAATTTTCTTTTTAAATAGGTTAACATATTGAAGCACCGCCCGCCCCGAGCGACACGAACTTGAGCTCCGCCGCTGAACATCGCTAATTGTGTTAAAAAAGAAAACATTTAAAATTTACAAAAATTTGAGGGAGTGTTTCTTTAAACTGCGTTGAAATGTAAATGAGCTAAACATTCAGACTAAGACTCTTATTTTACATCCAACAGGAGAATCTGAACAAGCTGATGAGCAACTTAAGAAGCACTCATCCCCACTTTGTGAGATGTCTAATTCCTAATGAGACCAAAACACCAGGTACATTCTGTAAAGTATTCATTAATTTTGCAGAACAATGTTGGCTAACTTCTCACAGTTTCATATTTTCAGATTTCAATTTTATCATTTTTTTTGGCCTTAAAAACAGCTTTGAAGAGCCTTACTTGTCTGGTGTGCATAACAACATGGGTCCCATTTAGAATTGCCCAAAAAAACTAACCCCAGCGTCTTTGACAGGAAGATCACCTCCCCTTTGACAGGAGACTCAGAGCCCCACCTGGTGTGCCATCATTGAAGGGGCGCCATTCATGAAAATCATGGGGCAAGTACCCTGGAATTCCCCCTCTCCCCCTTGCCATGCTATGGACGCCAAGGGGTGCCATTTTGGTAACTTAAAGGGTTTGTGACTCTGACACCAAGGAGTAACACGTCTTTACCACCCTTGAAGTCTTAAATATAGACTGCGCACTTTGAAGACCAAGGGGCACCGTCTTTTGTAACTCAGGCAGTATGTGCTCCTGACTTATCTGCCCAACCACAAGCCGCATTTTAGAATATGCACTGCAGACACTGTGGGGACCCCAGAAGTCTAATACTGAAGATATGTTATGAACTCCTAGGAGTGCAGTCTATGAAACTCAATGTACGCATAGTCAGGACATCTCCTAGTGGGCTTCAACTGGCACTGAGCCCAGGGCAGACCCAGCTGCAACATGCAAACTCCACACAGGCAACAACCAGACATTGCACCCTGTGACAGATAGGGGGCGCTGTCGTCCCCTTGAACCCTCAGACCAGATGCCAGACACCAGATAAAAGTCCAATAATTGACTTTATTAAAGTAATAATGTGCACAAAGCACCCCACACTCCACAATACTCATATAAATCACTAATCCTCCTCTCCCAGATGCGTTGTCACCCTGCCACCCGACTCAGCTCAACCCTGGGACCTCCCACAGTCCTTTTTATAGTCCGTGACCCGGACGTGTTTCTGTCTCTGTCCATGTGACTGGTAACACTTCCGGGTCAGATAAAAAAACTCCTTTTCTTCAACCCGGAAGCACGTCATTTCTTCTGTCCATGTGACAAGGACGTATTTCTGGGTTGTAGGGAAAACAATCGTTGTTCCTCCCTACAGTGCCTTCTAGTGGCCCCCGTGGTATCCAGCAGGGCTATGGATAAAAACTCCATTGTCCATGATTCCCTGATGGCATTCGGGGCACCTCCATGCTGTAGGGAGGGCAGCCTGGGGATATTGGTCGGGATGACTGGGCGGCCATATATCACAACCCGAAGACTGAATGCTGGATCGTTGGGGTGGCAGGACTCTGCACTGTGTCACCTTGCCACCCACTGCTACATTTCTAATAAACAGGGATCTGTTGGCATGTGGTCAGAACACATTCAAAGAGTAAAATAAAACTGGCATTTGACAAACTTTATCCTCTGGGTCGCCTCGTATCTCTGTGTCTGAACACATGCTGAACGATTCTCACTTCACCTGTCCATCCCTTTACTGAAGCAGCTGATTCCATTGTGAGTGTCACAGGGAGGCCAAGCCTACTGTACCTTATGAGCATTAAGAATGAGATGGCGTCCAACCTTGGATGGGGTGGCAGTCCATCAAGGGCTGACTTGCACTCACACATATGTGACAAGTGTAGATCCACAAAAAGCCCTCAAAAGAAATCTTTTGGGAAGTGAGAGGAAAACTGGAGTAGAAGGCAACATCGTGCACACACTCAGCGACCAGGTTTTACCTCAAATTTAGTGTTGAACTTCGAGGCAGCAGTACTAACCTCTGTGACACCCACCTCGCGTGCCCATCAACACGTTTATCGTTCACAAGTGGGGGAGCACTTGACCTGTGGCTCCAGTCCCTAATGTGCAGTCTGTACGTTTTCCTTGGTTTCATTCCGCAGGCCAAGTTGGTAGACACATTTCAAAAGCCCGTGTGGGCGTGGCTAATCGACTGCTTTCCCTCTGATAGGCTGCGTAATATAACAAAGAACAAGAGGTTGGGGACCAGCCGGTACCCCATTTAACGCGGGCAAACTAAAATGTAGGAAAAGTCCACGTAACTTTGGAATTGATTGCAGACACTCTTGTTCTGGAACGTTTCATCTTTTCAAGCATTTTCTTTGAGAATTTGTGGAACTCCACACTCTTAAGGGAATGAATGCCGACTTCTGGTGCTTTCTGTTTTTAAATATCCTACGAGGTGCAAGAGGCAGGACCTCCAGAGCTGAGCCAGTGGTGACGTCAGTGAGTTTCATCATCTGGGCTGCGTGTGAAAGGGTAGAGCCTGTTAGTGACCACGTGTCCCCAGGTGCCTGGTGGTGATCGCTTACCTTAGCAGTGTCACCTGGGTGACCTCTACTTGCACACGTGTGACAGCTGGTTATTTCTTTAATCTGGAAATGAGTCATTTTTCTAAATTGGGGTACGAGTGCTTCATCTCCAGCTCATTGCTCTTCATCTCACCTTAGAACTGCAATCACGTTTCTTCCATTACCGTTGCCAGCTGTCTGAATAATAAAAATCATCGATGTCTTCCAGGTGCCATGGAAAACCATCTGGTCATACACCAGCTGAGATGTAATGGAGTGCTGGAAGGAATCCGTATCTGTCGGAAAGGCTTCCCAAGCAGAATCCTCTATGGTGACTTCAAGCAAAGGTATCGAAAATGAAACATCTACTGGGTCATTTGCCCAATCAGCTGGACACTCACTTTGCTCTCCTCTTAACCTGCACTTAATTATTTCTTTTCTCCAGATATAAAGTGTTAAATGCCAGTGCAATCCCAGAGGGACAGTTCATTGACAGCAAGAAGGCATCAGAGAAGCTGCTGGGCTCCATCGATGTGGATCATACCCAGTATAAATTTGGACACACCAAGGTAGGACTTCACGGGCCACTTTACCGCAGCAATCTCTTATAAAAAATGAGCGTCAGTAGGCTTTGCGCCTTATGAACCAAGTTACCCGAACTATTCTCTAACATTTCAGTAATTATTTACAACTCTAATGCTGATCTTTCCGATCACAAAATAGGTCATTACGATAAAAACGGAAGAGAAGAATTCATAATTCATTGCAGAATGACTGTATGTGAGAGTTCCTCTTGAGTGCGTCTTTCGCTTGCACGATTTGGCTCAAAAACGAATCAGCACATCGCCCTCTCATAACAGGCTTAAGTTTCGAGTTTGGTATTTTTCTATCCAGCCATTTTAGCTGTAGACTGTCGTTAAGAAACTGTGACACACACCCGTCAGCGAGATATCAATGTTTTAGGTATCAGGTGTGATAAATGAATTAAATGGGACAGATTAACAGTTGGGGAACCTCCCCGTATACTCGCCGTAGGATCCATTCGTTGGCAACAAGGTCAAAATTAAATGAAACATTCATACTCATTTGACGACAAAACATGGTGTCCTGAAGCTTTTAAAGAAAAAACTAATGACAGGCATAAATGAAACAATTGAGGGAGCCGGAGATGACGTCAGAGACGGGAGACAGAACTGAAGTCATCGGAAGGGGACCGCAAGTGAGATAATTCCCTGGAGCCGAAAAGGGAATTGTCTTCATTGTGTGGGTGGAGGTGGAGATCGGAGTGTTACTTGAGGTACGGGTTTTTAATCTGCCGTTTTCCTGTAGACCGCATTCCAGATCCCCAATTCTTGTACTTTCATGTGCGCTCCAGCCCATTGATGTCCCCAAATTGCACGTGTGTGACACAGGGGACCATAAAACGTCGAGATCCATCAAAAACTACAGATTGAAATTTCCGACAAATCTAAAGCTTTCACTCTTCCCCCACAGAGGACAGGTTATGGTGGTGGGAGAGCACAAAGCAAAAAAAGAAATGATGCTAATAGAAAATGATCTGGAGTGGAAAAACTCCAGTTCTAGCTGGTGGACTTTCACAAAACGTTGGTTATGTTTTAGAAAAAAAAATCCTACCTGGGCAGTGGGACATCGCACAGGCCAAACAAGAAGGCACATGAGGTGCGCTATTAACCAGCAAGGCCTACGGGGGACACCACCTTTAACGAGGGCTTTTGTGACAGCAAGACAAAGTCCAGACGTGAATTGCATAGTGCCTCACATGTCACCAGAAATAAGACGGGGGTCCTTTAGCATTCTGCAGGCAGGAATGTTAAACGCGGGTGTTGACGGACACTGTGAATTAAGCCCCTCCACTGTGCCCTAAATGCAGTAGATTTCCAAGACGGATGACCATCTAAGATCTGGCCACCATCAAGTGACCACTTCCGATCACAGAATGTTACATCATCTTGTATTCATAATTCACGTTCCTTTGGTCCATGTGTAGCACCTTGTACTTTCCTTAGACGGCTAGCCAAGTCTTTTCGACTTGTTTTTGCTGCCTCCTCAGTGTCTGCTATATCTATAATTTTAGTGCCATCTGCGCATTTCACACGTTTATAACTACACCAGAATCTAAATCAGAAGATGGAGTGGTCCAAGGAGGTCTCTATTGATGGCCTCACCTCATGTGGAGTGTCCCTCTCTTCCCTGTACTCTTTGCCTCCTCTTTTAGCACTATCTTGAAATCCTCATCATAGGCTCCTTATTGTCTCATGTGCAGAGTCCAGCGAAACACACAACATGTCACCAATCTCCGGCATGATGATTGGTGGGCAGAACAACCTCACCTCAAACGTCTGTCTTCTTCACCTCAAATAGATCATTTCACTGGAGCAATCTTGACTTAGACAGGCCATTCAGGTGTTCTAAGTGTGACTCCACAACTTCAACATTTATGTTTAAATTGTATAGCCACCCGATCCAATTCATCCGTCTTACGCTCTTCATTCAGTGCCCTGCCTGGAATTCAAGACAAGAGTCCGTTAATTAGAAACCTTCCGTTTTTGAGAGGTTCGCCTCCATAACAAAAGTTCACTTTACTGTAAAGTCATCCTGCTTCTCTTAAAAACCCAAGGATGCAAGTCGCTAAGTGGAGGAAACAAGCCACCTATCCTGAGAAGCATCTGTCCATACTTCAGGCTGTATAGTCTTGAGGTGTTGTGATACGATTTCTTTGTGAAGTCACTGAAGTCATTCTGCCAGGATGGGATGGGGAAAAAAACCTCATCTGTAAGAAGTTTCCATTCGTCTCAATGACTGAGGAGGAACTGAGATCGTCCAAGAGTCGACTGCCCTTGCCGGTCGTTTGTCTGTTACACGTCTGTATTGAGTATTGAAGACTTTCCTTTCTTATGGTTTGCAGGTGTTCTTCAAAGCAGGCCTGCTGGGCACCCTGGAGGAGATGAGAGATGACAAGCTGGCCCTGCTCATTACTCGCACTCAAGCTGTGTGTCGAGGTTACGTGATGAGGAAGGAGTTCCAGAAGATGATGGAGAGAAGGTCATTGTCCAATTTGTCAAATGTACTTAACAAGTTGCACCGCTTCCATGACGATCCAAAAGCCATGCTGGGTGCAGGGTCCTTTCTTAAGGACTCCTGGGGTTTCAGACTTTCCAGAGTGGGATAAGCTGTCCATGTTTGGTTGGTTCCTTCTTTTGGAGGACAAGACTCCTCGGCCATCTGTGGTCATATTTACACAATGACCTGGTTTGGAGAACCCACTGGAGATTCTGAGCAGGGCAGGTGGGGCTTCCAAAGCAAAGATGGGAAGAGTGTTAACTCTTAGTGGCTTTTGGTGTGAGCTGTGGTGGTTAAAAATAGACAGCAGACAGGAAAAGGTTTGGAGATGGCCACCCTGTATACTGAGAAAATAGGCAGAAATAAAGAAAACACGTCATTACAGGCGGAGTTCAAAATGGAACTCACTAACAGGATGAGTTTGGGCTATAAGTATGGTGGATTAGAAAAAGAGGTGGAGTCAGGGGGACCGCAACAGGAACAGATATGGCAGTTAGATGGGTTCTGGGTAACGGAAGTGATGTCATGAAAAGGACCCGGAAATTAGGTCATCGGTGGGTGGACTGGTGGTGATGTCACTGACTGAGAAATAACACTATTTGAGCCTATAAGCCGTCTCCCATGCACACGTGTGTGGCACTGTGGAAAAAATTAGGTGGCAAGTTGCCACAGTGTTTATCATTGCTGCCTAATGGATCCAGCATCCGGGGTTCAAAACGTTCCATGGCCAGTTCAAAATGTCCAAAAGACTAGACAGAGTCTGCATCAGAAAGGCCAAAAACGGGACGGGTAGGGTCAGCGGCCACTTTTCGAATCAGTTCAGTCAATGAAGAAATCAAGAATATGTGTGGAGCCTTGAGAACCGATGACCGCTCATGTGCCCCCTTTGTGAGGCTCATAACACGTCCTGCGCCATTCTGTTCTGTAGAGCCCCACGGGCCTGCTGACATCAGGTCTAATGCACTGGTGGTGGAACTGGCAATGGATTCCATAGCTGAAGTCTATTAATTTATTTTCTTTCCCGTTGGTACGATGGCAACTGATGGGAAGACTGTTCCAAATCCAGTGACCTGCTTAGGCAGTGGTTCAGATTTCCAGAAGAACGGAATTCCCTTTGTGGCTGAATGAATGAACGAGGAATCACGTGAGCCAAATGACAAGCACCACACCATTCCTTGGGGACTTGTGGATACTCTTTACATCCGCAGACAAAATAAGTCCCAAGTCACTTCATTGTGGCGGGTGTCCATTTAAAAGGGGAGGAATTAGAAAAGCGGTAGGAAGTGCAGCATCGTTGCAAAAAAAGATCACTGAAACATTCTCCATGAGTGCAAACGTCATTAAAATTGGAAAGTTCAGATGTCCAAAGACAACAGGAGCAAAGATGTAACACGCACTGTTTCCCATAAAAATTGAGTCATTGGAGGAGTAAGCCTGGAAAAATGCACATGTCTCTGACAGGGTTTGGAAAAATGATGAGCTGACTGTCCATTAACTGGACGTAGAGTACTAATTCTGGAGGCTGATGAAGTAAAAAAAAACTAGCAGGTTAGATGGTTTCAGATTGTAAATTGGTGTCTAAATCTAGTAAATCCTTTACTTGTTATAACTTTAGGACATTAAGCCATTCTGCATATGCAGCTAGATGGCACTCCCTTCTGAAATCAGATCATGTCTCCTTTCACCTTCTATACAGGGAAGCGATTTTCTCCATCCAGTACAACATCCGCTCCTTCATGAACGTCAAGCACTGGCCATGGATGAAGCTCTACTTCAAGATCAAGCCTCTCCTGAAGAGTGCCGAGGCAGAAAAGGAGATGGCCAACATGAAGGAGGAGTTCGCCAAGTGCAAGGAGGACCTGGCCAAGTCTGAGGCAAAGAGGAAGGAGCTTGAGGAGAAGATGGTGTCTCTCCTCCAGGAGAAGAATGACCTGCAGCTGCAAGTCCAGTCTGTGAGTACTGGTTTCAGTTTTTATAAAGAAACACAGACTATCATTTTTTTATAGAAGTCAGGGTATTCTTTTTATTTTTCTTAAAAATCTGCTGAATAGAGAATACTGAGCTCAATTAATATTTAGTTCCTTTTTATCAAAAACTTCATCATGGTTATGTAGACATTCAGGCTCAGATTCAAAATTACCATCATATGTACAACATGCAGTGAAAGAGAGAGAAGAGTTGGGCCAGAGGAGAAGTGCATGTGGCAGGAGAGGCTATGTTATTATGGGCAAAGTTTAAGATGAATCCTATCAGAAATGCTATCAGACCATCCATCCATCCACCCATCCATCCATCCATCCATCCAAACTTAATTCAGGGTTTTATGTACAGTTGCAGTTTTTTGGTATAAAAGAAAAATGATGGGCTTTTCATCCCCCCAGGAAAGCGAGAGCCTTGCAGATGCTGAAGAGCGATGTGAAGGTCTCATCAAAAGCAAGATCCAACTGGAGGCTAAGGTGAAGGAGATCAATGAAAGGCTGGAGGACGAGGAAGAAATGAACGCTGAGCTGACAGCCAAGAAGAGGAAGCTGGAGGACGAGTGCTCAGAACTCAAGAAGGACATTGATGATCTGGAACTCACCTTGGCCAAAGTGGAGAAGGAGAAGCATGCCACCGAGAATAAGGTAAGTCCTGCACCGGCTATTTTCATTTCATCTTTTGTGACAAAGAATCCAGAGGTTTAGAATGTAAGAAATCTGACAAATGAGAGGAGTCCATTCGGTCAAGCTCAGTTGTTTAAGCTAACAGCCAAGCTGTCCCCATATCTCCTCCAGATCCTTCGTAAAATTTGTCAAGGTGTCTACTTCAACTTCACGCTTTTCTGAGACCCATGGTCATGTTTATATTTTGTGTCCACTTATCCTTTCTTGAGACTTAGTGTTGACCGTTGCCATAGTTTATGGTTTTTAGGGGTGACATCAGGGGTCACAGACGGTGTGACATCATGGGACAAGCGACATAATGGTGGACATCTTGGACTTCCTGGTTTGTCCAAGTTTGTGGATTCAACCTATAATTCTAGAGTTATTGGTTTAAAAGCTCTCTGCTTATGGATTCTCTTTCTTTGGTTCTGACTGTAATTTTTGGCTTGCCTCTGGTTGTGTGAACTTTTGTTGACTGATCGTCTAATTCGATTTCTTAACCACAATCATTGGGTTCCTCGTTTTTTAGATTCGTTGACTCCTGGTTACTGCTCTGGATTTTTTTTTTCTTAGTGTTCTCTCTCCCAATCCTAATTCCTTAAATTAGCTGTCATGCCATCCCAGTTCAGTTCAACTAAAGAGGATTCACCACTACACGTCACACTGTAAAATTCAACCCTTCTCAAAGTCACACGTTTGTTTTGCGTGGTTCATTAACAAACCCTACATTTCTATGCATCCAAAATCTCCAAGTAGCACACCATGTCCCAAAATTGTGTTATTCGGTACACAAAGGGACCGACCATTTTTTTTTGCCCCGCTTTTCCTAGTCTGGCGTCTCTTTACATACTTTCTTCTGTATTTAAAAGAGTAAGCAGACATCCACATCAGATTTTGTGTTTTCATCTCCGTGTTCCATCATCAAGCACGTCTCTTTCCCCATCTTCCTTCCCAAAGGTTAAAAATCTAACTGAAGAAATGGCGACCCAAGATGAGCACATCGCCAAGCTGACCAAGGAGAAGAAAGCCCTCCAAGAGGCACACCAGCAGACCCTGGATGACCTGCAAGCAGAGGAGGACAAAGTCAACACCCTGACCAAAGCCAAGTCCAAGCTGGAGCAACAAGTCGATGATGTGAGTTCACACTTTGTCAGAATGCAACCAAGTTTACAAACGAAACTGAGCTGATGGCTTGATGTGCCCCCCTTTTGTAGCTGGAAGGCTCCCTGGAGCAGGAAAAGAAACTCCGCATGGACCTTGAAAGAGCCAAGAGGAAGCTGGAAGGGGATCTCAAACTGGCCCAGGAGTCCATCATGGACTTTGAAAACGACAAGCAGCAAATGGAAGAGAAGCTCAAGAAGTACGGCTGAGGGTCCCAAGTGCTGTCAGCGGGTGTGAGGGGTGCAGGTGGGGTTTAACTGATGTTCTTGTATTGTGTTCTTTTCACAGGAAAGAGTTTGAAATTAACCAACTGCTAAGCAAGATTGAAGATGAACAAGTGTTGGGTGCGCAGCTTCAGAAGAAGATTAAGGAACTGCAGGTAATTTGTGTCAATATAACATACTAGCAGTTGATGGGAGCAGCTCCACAGGTTGTCTACAAAACGTGGAGTGCTAACCTTGATTTAATTGTATTGCTAAGTTTTAGGGCTGATAAAACTGCAAGTAGTGAAACACAAAAACCTCAAAATAGAAAATCATTTGGTGGAAAATAAGACGAAGAACCGTAGTATAACGGAGAAAAGGGCGAAAACCAAAAAAACTAGGACTAGAAAACCACAAACTGTTATCCAAGAATTGTAGGTCGAAAATACTCAGTCCCTGCTCTGATGGTCTTTCTCTGACTCTTGAAGTAGAAAGATATGCAAGAACAAAAGTTTAGCCATCAGTACCATATGAGGATATACTAAACGTATAATCGTCAAACGTAGACAAGGAAAAGCGCGGACCTCAGATGTTGCAATGGGGCTCAATGACATGGCAGCAACAGCACATAACATCAAAAACATGGCCACGGCCAGGTGAAAACACATAATGTAGTCACTGGCGTCGAAAATGAACGATGCAAAATCACCAAGGGCACAGGATTTTTACCATTATCGAAAACAAAGATTACGTACAAGCTTATTTTCACGTGTACGTAGTATCCAGAATTGCTCAAACGCTTGTATACCCAGATCAGGGAAAAGTAAAAGGAACTCAAAAGGTGCAGAAAATGGTTGAGGGAAGTGAAGCCCCATTCTGTTATGATTTTCTCCAATCTCTTAATAGGTGTTCCTGACCCTCTGTTGTGGTTGCTGTTTGAAGGTTTTCCTGAAATGAGCCTGGAGTGAAGCAATACTCAAAACCGATAATTAAAGCTAATGAATCATTTCTCTCTAGGCTCGCATCGAGGAGCTTGAGGAAGAAATCGAGGCGGAACGCGCTGCAAGAGCAAAAACTGAGAAGCAGAGAGCCGACCTGTCCAGAGAGCTGGAGGAGATCAGCGAGAGGCTGGAGGAAGCTGGCGGTGCCACCTCTGCCCAGATTGAGATGAACAAGAAGAGGGAGGCCGAATTCCAGAAACTTCGCCGTGACCTTGAGGAGTCCACCCTGCAGAACGAGGCCACCTCCGCCGCCCTGCGCAAGAAACACGCCGACAGTGTGGCCGAACTTGGGGAGCAGATCGATAGCCTGCAGCGTGTGAAGCAGAAGCTGGAGAAGGAGAAGAGCGAATACAAGATGGAGATTGATGACCTGTCCAGCAACATGGAGTCGGTGGCAAAAGCCAAGGTACCATGCAACATACATTTTGTTATTTTCGTTTCTTAAATGATTTTTCACTTGGTGGGTTCTCATGCAGATTAGTTTTAGCATCTTTTCTTTTTCACGAACTCCGTCTCATCCAGCTTTTTCCATTTTCTTTTTGAGCCTCACTGTGATCTTCTTCATTTTTGGACAGAACCTTGTTGGGCATAACGTGGTTCTCAAATCCTTTTCATTCTTTACACAGTCCAATCTGGAGAAGATGTGCCGCACTCTGGAGGACCAATTGAGTGAGTTAAAGACAAAGAACGATGAAAACATTCGACAGCTCAATGACATCAACATCCACAGGGCGCGACTCCAGACAGAGAACGGTATGAGCTGCTGGCCTGGATGGGTGATCTTCTCCTTCTTATACCCCACTTAAGGCAAATGTAGAAATTCTGCTCTTTTTCTGTAGGGGAATTTGCTCGGCAGCTGGAAGAGAAAGAGGCGATGGTCTCTCAGCTGTCACGTGGCAAGCAGGCTTTCACTCAGCAAATTGAGGAGCTCAAGAGACACAATGAGGAGGAAGTCAAGGTCTCTTTTCTATCCACAGCTTAAGGTTGTGAAGAGTATGTGTCACGTCTTTAGTGGACAAATTGTTTTTTTCTCTTCCTAAAAGGCCAAGAACGCTCTGGCTCATGCCTTGCAATCTGCTCGCCATGACTGTGACCTTCTTCGTGAACAATATGAGGAGGAGCAGGAAGCCAAGGCCGAGCTGCAGCGCTCCATGTCCAAGGCCAACAGCGAGGTGGCTCAGTGGAGAACCAAATATGAGACTGATGCCATCCAGAGGACTGAGGAGCTGGAGGAAGCCAAGTAAGTGGAACTTTCTACCTTTCACCTTCCTCATTGTTTCATGTGAGATGTCCTGCTATAACTCTCCACGCTATCTGCAGGAAGAAGTTGGCCCAGCGCCTTCAAGAGGCTGAGGAGCACATTGAGGCCGTGAACTCCAAGTGTGCCTCTCTGGAGAAGACCAAACAGAGACTTCAGAATGAGGTGGAAGACCTGATGATTGACGTGGAGAGGGCCAACGCTCAGGCCGCTGCTCTCGACAAGAAGCAGAAGAACTTTGACAAGGTTGGGAATGGGACCTTATGGGGGCCATCTTCACTGGATGTAATGTACACTTAACAAATTCAATCATTTTCTTCAAAGTTTTAGCAAAGTGCAATGAAGTGTGGGAAGTCACCAAGTTCTGAACACCTACCTCCTGGGTTCAAGCAAGACTAAATTATGCCTGAAATATACTTAGTGATGCCTTAGGCATTGAGGACCTATACCTCAATAAAATGTCCAATGGTGGTCTTAAACGCAACAGTATACAAAAATATACCACAGCTTATCAAAGCTTACCATTTTAAAAATGCATGACATGCTTTGGTGTCCACGACAGTCATTTACAAAACACAGGAGGTCAATCTATGATATTGCACATGAGGTCCTACATATATTCCCCAAAACCAGTTTATTTTCCACTCATATTAATAAATGTTGTGATAGGAAGGTAGGAAGAACCCATGCAAGAATAGTATAAATCCAAGGGGAACATAGATAATTGAATGGTGGACGTCGGATAGTCCACCACTACAGGGCTCCAAAGTGTTTCCTTTTATTATTTATGAACCTTTGCTGGTCATTAGGAAGGACAGACCTCTTGGGGAAAATCTGCCCTTTTAAATTTTACATGGGGGCTCAGATGTGCAGAAGCACATGAAACCACCAGAAGAAACTCCAGATGTATGGCCTCAAGGTTTCTGCACATCTCCCCTAACCATGGAGGTCTTTCCTGGAGTTACTGGTCTCCAGCCCGGGGTATAAAGTCATCCCTCTCCCTGTTTGGAGTGGAGTCAAGAGCTCAGCTGATGGGAGGAAGAGACGTGTGGCATCTAGAGGGTGACAGGACGGGATGGAGCTTTGTGTGATGGTAGTAGTCAGGGTCCTCCAATGGGGCATTGGGTTTTACTATTCTGTATCTTCTGTTGAACTTTTGTGGTCATATCTCTGACCTCCACGGCGCTCACTTACATTCGAGAGTGCCCCCTTATGGCTGACAGTACATTTTTCCAAAGTCTACTAGGAAGCCTTTTCATGGAGTTTGTATTGCTTTATTATTCCACTGGAAACGTCGATTAAGAGAACGGCATTGTTTCAGGTTCTGGCTGACTGGAAGCAGAAGTTTGAGGAGTGCCAAGCAGAGCTGGAAGCATCCCAAAAGGAGGCCCGTTCTATGAGCACCGAGCTCTTCAAGATGAAGAACTCTTATGAGGAGGCTTTGGATCAACTGGAGACCATGAAACGGGAGAACAAGAACCTGCAGCGTAAGTGGAGGAGTGGAGAGGTGGGATATTGGGGGTAGTGTGTGCTTGAGAATTGGCTTTTGGGGAAGGCTGCTGATCGTATTGCACTGTTGACTTTTGCTCCATCACGTTGACATTTGCAGGGCCAGCACCATTAGAAAATGAATGAATTAGTGAATTAAATGATCTATGTGTTTGAGTGCACCCCACCAGTACTGATTAAAGTGGGATAGGGGGCAAACTCCAATTACCCTCTGTCAGTGAAGGGAGGGTTGGCCAGGCATCTTGGATGGTTCATGTTTTCTAACGTAGCCTTTACAACAGATGGACAATAGGAGACTACCCTGTGGAGCCAAGTGTTCCTCCTCTACTCATGGGTGGCAGCATCCCTCTGATTGGGCTCCCATTTGGACCCCTGCAGGATTACATCAGATTTGTAGTCCCAGTGGGCAGCCCTTTTGAGTTCCTTGGGTGCCACTGGAACCCTTGATGACCCTGTCCTGCTAAGAAGGGTCTAAAGGCAGACTTCCATGTCATGATCTGACACGTGTTGATTTATTATTTTTTTTAATCACCAAGAAATGGGCATGTTGGGCGTTTCTTGTAGCACGACTGATGTGCAATGCAAAGGTAGCTAAACATTATGGAATGCGTGCAATTTGATTAGTTCTTCAATGGAGCAGAGGTGTGGAGGTCTGCAGCTGGACTCTACTGGACACTCTTTTGGAGGTCTTCCACCTGACCAAGAAGTTGCACTGTTGTAGCACTGGACGTTGTTTCCGGAGCTCAGCCAGGTGAGTTACAGTCAGGAGTAGACCAGGACAAAGTGCACCTGGAGCTGAGTGGTGAACGAGGAAGACAAAGGTGACGTGGTGTTATATTTGTATTGTGAAGGACAGCCACTGACAGGTACTTCGGATTTCTGATTAGAAAGTCTTATTGGACTTAAAACTCATCTTTACTGGAGTTGTGTTTGAGGTTTGGGGTGTGCAACGCCCCCTATGGGTGACACCTTTAGCAGACCTGGGCATAAATAAGTGACTTAATGAATATTTGTATCTGTGAGCCCACTTTACACTGGGCTATCACCATAACCTATACTGGTTTCTACATTGCATCAGATTCAACTTCACTATCCTGTATTCAAATATGTGGGTATAGAAGATGAATGAATGAATGAATGAATGAATTGGGTTGGTTTGATCCCATCATCCTAACACTTGCCACGCTGGCTCTCTTCTACACGTGTTAAGGGAATGGATAGATGGGAACTTTCCTAAGATAATTACTCTTGTCATTCCAGAGGAAATATCCGATCTTACTGAGCAGATTGGAGAGAATGGAAAGATTATCCATGAACTGGAGAAGGGGAAGAAGCAGGCTGAAGCCGAGAAGGCTGAAATTCAAACTGCCCTTGAGGAAGCCGAGGTGAGCCCCATGGCTGGCAGCATAAAAACACGTTGGGCAGGCATACAGTACAAATGGCGGGCATGGATTATGGATTTATATTTTTCAGGATTCTTCCATTCTGCCTTCTCAGTGATGTTCCAGTTATTTTTAACTGAGCTTTGGTTTAACACTTGCATGTGCTGAGTTAGGATGATCAGTGATAAGAGTCTGCAGTTGGCTCCACTGTTTTTGCAATGATATGCATAGTGAACTTGGTGGACTTTTCAAACAGGCTTCTCTGGAGCACGAGGAATCTAAAATCCTGCGTATCCAGCTTGAGCTGACCCAGGTGAAGTCAGAGGTGGACCGAAAGATAGCTGAGAAGGACGAGGAGATAGAACAGATCAAGAGGAACAGCCAGCGAGCCCTTGAGACTATGCAGAGCGCTTTGGACGCCGAGATTAGGAGCAGAAATGACGCCTTAAGGATCAAGAAGAAGATGGAGGGAGACCTGAACGAAATGGAAATCCAGCTGAGCCACGCCAACCGCATAGCAGCGGAGGCCCAGAAGCAACTCAGGAATGTCCAAGGCCAGCTTAAGGTAGGAAGGGCACCTCTAAGGTACCTGCTGTGAAGGTGAATTTCCTTTTCGCTTATCTTGGAGCGACTCATGTATAATGTTCCACAGAACAGTGTAAAAGTGAATTCGGTTTAATTCTGCTAATATCTACATGGACTGTATTCAGCTCTAATGCTCCAAACCGCTGTGAACAACCAGCAATACAAAAGAGGCCAACGTATGATGAAAGGGGGGCTTTATTATAACATCAAAAATAAGTTACAGAATGATATGAGGGTCTTGAAAGCCATGGGAAATACAAAAGAAAAAGGTCAACAAAGTCTAATACCCCTCAGGGCCTACATGGTAGAGTGGCTGGTCCAGATATTCCTCAAGTTCACACCATTCATCCTGCCAATCATAACACCACAAATACTAAATCAAATAAGCAACTTCATAAACCAGACCATCAATAACTGCTTTGCACATTGCAAATGGGGTAACGGAAGTGCATCTAAATATTCTGTCTTACAAGTTTCTCCATCCTTCCTTTCATTAAGGATGCCACCCTTCATCTTGATGATGCCCTCAGAGCTCAAGAGGAGCTAAAGGAACAAGTGGCCATGGTGGAGCGCAGGAACACTCTGATGCAGTCAGAAATTGAGGAGCTGAGAGTGGCCCTGGAGCAGACAGAGAGGGGCCGCAAAGTGGCAGAACAAGAGCTGCTCGATGCCAGCGAGCGGGTGCAGCTTCTGCATGCCCAGGTCTGTGAAAAACTCCATTCGTATCTTCCTGTGGTACAGCTCTATATAGCTTTCCTGGGGCTGCAGTATCACCAAGTTCTCATTTAATTTTGTAACAGAATACAAGTCTGATCAACACCAAGAAGAAGCTGGAGGCGGACATCTCCCAACTCCAAAGTGAGGTAGATGATGCCATTCAAGAGGCAAGAAATGCAGAAGAGAAGGCTAAGAAGGCCATTACTGATGTAAGTGTCAGAGACACTAATCCTGCCAACTATTCTAAAATATCTATCTATCTATCTATCTATCTATCTATCTATCTATCTATCTATCTATCTATCTATCTATCTATCTATCTATCTATCTATCTATCTATCTATCTATCTATCTATCTATCTATCTATCTATCTATCTATCTATCTATCTATCTATCTATCTATCTATCTATCTATCTATCTATTGTATAGCGACTTTCACATTTATCTAAGGGCCTACCTTTTATAGTTTTCCTGTTAGAGCCGTTTGTCTACCCTTCTCACCTACTACAGTGATTTTCATATCTATTTGCCTGCCTACCAATTATATATTGTGTCTTTCTTATCTAACTGTCTATCCTATTTTATATTGGAACCGCCATTTAGAATTTATTTATTGATCTGTTTATTTTAGATGTTGCCTTTCATATTAGTAAATCTACTGATTAGTCATTTCTAATTGCTAGGCTGCTATGATGGCAGAAGAGCTTAAAAAGGAGCAGGATACCAGTGCCCACCTTGAAAGAATGAAGAAGAATCTGGATATCACAGTAAAGGATCTCCAGCACCGTTTGGATGAGGCTGAGCAACTGGCTATGAAGGGTGGCAAGAAGCAACTCCAGAAGCTGGAAGCCAGGGTAGGTCTTGCCAGGCACTGACCCTCACTCCTCTTAGGCTGATTCAAGGACATGTCAGCTAATCGGTCCACTCCGCCTGCAGGTACGCGAGCTGGAAAACGAGCTGGAAGCCGAGCAGAGGCGAGGCGTGGAGGCCATCAAAGGTGTCAGGAAATACGAGAGGCGGGTGAAGGAGCTCACCTATCAGGTATAGTCCTGGCTCAGTTGTGGTCGTCAGAAGGAGTCTGTAAGCATTTGTTGATTTACTTAGACGTTATTTGCTGCTTCAGTCCGAGGAAGACAGGAAGAACAACCTCAGACTGCAGGACCTGGTTGACAAGCTGCAGCTCAAAGTGAAGGCTTACAAGCGGCAGGCAGAAGAAGCGGTAAGTAAAGCTTTTCAGTTTTGTTAGCGCTGTCGAAGTTTTCCTCATCTGACTCCAGATTTTCAAAGCTACTCCTCAGACTTCATACATTTCACAATATGGACAAACGTATCTGCGGTGGGCTGGCGCTCCGCCCGGGGTTTGTTTCCTGCCTTGCGCCCTGTGTTGGCTGAGATTGGCTCCAGCAAGACCCCCGTGACCCTGTATGTTATGTTAGGATATAGCAGGTTGGATAATGGATGGATGGATGGACTAACATATACAACAGGTAAAAGATAAACGTAAAAATACCTTCACTCACCTACTATAAATGTTACATTAAATATAACGATGAGACCTGAGAAATCTGAAAATGATATTACATTTAATAAACATTCAGTTCATACGACTGCTCCTCCATCTCCAAATCCGGTGCGTGGACACCCCAATGTTTTCCGCACCAGTTTTGGGTTAGGCTTGTAGCCCTGGAGGACATCTCCCTCCCAAGAACTCGCTCAAAGTTCAGTTCACACAAATTAAAATGAATACATTTACGTTGATAGCTCACCATTTCAATTGTGAACTATAGTGCATGTTCAGTTCATTTTGTACTTTTTAAGGAGTGAGAATAAATGACCTCCGAGTTTACTTTTTTTCAATTTTGCATGCCTTTTATTATCTATTACAATGTTCTTGAATAAAATACAATAATTATGAAGGCTTTTTTAAATTTAAATACACTTTATTGAGTTATACCCAGCAACGAACACGTATAACTATATATGCTAATATCCTCCTGGTCAAAAAAGAAATGAAATAGATGCAAGTATTCATATAAATTACTGCTCTATTTCCAACATGTGACACAAATGGTGGCCGTGGAACCAACGTGGTGAACTAACCGATTACGCTGCCGGTCACAATTCGCGATACATATTGCATGGCCAACGGGGAAAATTATAAAATGGCCTCGCGAAGTCCAAAGTTTTCCTAAAAGCGGGACAGACACAGACAGCGCCGATTTGATTTTCTATTATTTTTTCCGAATACAAATAAATGGCAAAAGATTTGTACGAAATAAATATTCGTAAAAATCCACTGTTTGTGCTTATCCGAATACCGTATTCAGATTCGGCTCCATCCCTACATTACAGGGAAAAGGCAAACTGGACCTAATTAATCAGGACCTAATCCAGATCCAGACTGTCACGTAAAACAGACCTCGCTCACGTTCAGGTTCATAACTTGCAAATACGTTACATTAAGTTCACCGTTCTTAGAAAAATGAGCGCACTCTTTTGAACAGTTCATGCACAACACTGCCTAGAGGTGTCGAGACCCCCCACGTCTTGATGCAGTCTGGCCCACCGTAGACCTTTTATAAGTTTCCAGCATGACTGGCCAGGTAGTGTGGACTAAAACTCTGGTCAGTTTCCAAACAGACGTGTGTACAACGTCTGGCCACGCATCACTGGGACATTTACCTTACTTAATGGGACTTGTGAGATTAAGAGATCTATCGAGTAGCCACTCCTACTCTACTTATCAATCTATTTTTTTATTATTAATCTGTTAGTAGTTTTTGTGGATTAGTCATCCCAAATATACAGTATCTATCTATTTTGACCACAAGGGGGCGCCACTGAGCTCTGAACCCACCCATCCATCTATTATCCAACCCGCTATATCCTAACTACTGGGTCACAGGGGTCTGCTGGAGCCAATCCCAGCCAACACAGGGCGCAAGGCAGGAAACAAACCCCAGGCAGAGTGCCAGCCCACCACAAGGCGCACATACACACACACACACAGACAGACACACACACACACACACACACACACACAGACAGACACACACACAGACAGACAGACACACACACACACACACACACACACAGACAGACACACACAAACACACAAACACACACACACAGACACTAGGGACAATTTAGAATCACCAATGCACCTAACCTGCATGTCTTTTGACTGTGGGAGGAAATCCACACAGACATGGGGAGAACATGCAAACTCCACTCAGGGAGGACCCGGGAAGCGAACCCCAGGTCTCCTAACTGCAAGGCAGCAGCAACAACAACAACAACAACATTTATTTCTATAGCACATTTTCATACAAAAAAAATGTAGCTCAAAGTGCCTTACAAAATGAAGAATAGAAAAATAGAAGACACAATAAAAAATAAAAATAAGTCAACGTTAATTAACATAGAATAAGAGTAAGGTCCGATGGCCAGGGTGGACAGAAAAAACAAAAACAAAAACTCCAGACGGCTGGAGAAAAAAAAAAAAAACCGCAGGGATTCCAGACCAAGAGACCGCCCAGTCCCCTCTGGGCATTCTACCTAACGTAAATGAAACAGTCCTCTTTGGATTTAGGAGCGCTACTACTGCGCCATCATGCCGCCCCTACTCTACTTATCAATCTATTTTTCTTTTTATTATTAATCTGTTAGTAGATTTGTGGATTAGTCATCCCAAATATACAGTATCTATCCATTTTGACCACAAGGGGGCGCCACTGAGCTCCGAACCCAAGACCTGGTAATACAGCTCACGTCGTAGTGATAAACTCACCTCTCCAGAAATCAGCCACAATTCTTCAATAAATCCAACAATTATTCCTCCATACTACCTCCGCTGAGTGTTGCCCGCTGCCTTTCGACTCTAACTCAAGTGAGGTGGCAGACTCCTTTTAATTCAAACCCAGGAATTCTCCATGCTGAGTCCTCATGGAAGCACTTCCCAGCCATAGAAAACGTAGGGCCAGCACCCTCTCTAGATCCACAGAGAACCTGACAGGGCTGCACTTCTGGACTCCAAGACCCAAGCGCCCCTGCGGGTGTTCCAAGTGGGTTATCATATGAGGTACCACCGCCACTTAGCGTATGGCAGGATGGCACCACTCCCGATCCTCAGCTTTTCTCCATTTGTCCATTAAATCAAATGTATTTCCTTGCATCACTGCACTGGCCTTCTGCCCGGGTGATGAATTATCGTCCAATCCGGCCCAGCTACATTATATTGAACACCATATTTCAAGTCTATCCATGTTTCTACAGTAGAGCACCTTTCAGATCTGTCCATCTGTCCATCTAGCTAGAAGAAATCATGGATCAGTGCGGGCGCTGCTGCTCTTTTGAATATACTGCACATGAATAAGAATATCATTAATACTAATAAGATGATTATGTTTGCAGATGGTACTGGAAATGGCTGATTTCCCAGGCAGACATTCTGTTGCTCTTGTGACATCACCACACTCCAGTCCTGGACTTACATTTCCATTTACTTGCTTAGCAGATGCTTTTATCCAAAGCGACTTACAAAAGGAGTAAACATCACTCTGGGGGGACAGTTTGGGAACCAGTGGGACGGGACAAGGGGACAGGATTGATCAGTGAAGTGCTCTGAACTAAATGGCAAGTTAAGATCCCCAGGGCCAGTGGTTCTCAAACTGTGGGGCGCGCCCCCTAAGTAACAAAAAGGGGGGCCGCGATGATGTGAAATAAAAGAAAATTAAAACTATGAAAAATCTATTGAAACCAAAACAAATTAACTTAAACTACTTTCTGATACTAGAAAAATAAATACAGAGTTAGATAAATGTCGATAAAAGTTAAGTAGCAAATAATAATAAAATATGCATCTATGATAAATCATTGATCAAAAAAGAACAAATTAGTATTAGTGGGCTCCTTTCAAAAAAACGTTAGGCGGCCGCGATTAAAACTGTTCTGAAAACTCGGGTCGCAAATACTTAGAGGATGAGAAACACTGGCCAAGGCTATAAACACCTAACAGCTAATCTCGGTTAGACAGAAATTCACAAACGCGTCTTTAAGATGTTGAGGGGGGCTCCGAGTTTGGAATGGAGGTGGGCAGCTCGTTTCACCAGCCTCTGAGATACACCTGAACCAAGACCTGATGCCATACAGGGGTGGCATCGCCAGACACCGTTAGACAGCAGACTTGTGATGGGCCGAGAAGGAGCTGAGGACCTCACAAGGGTCTCCATGTGTGCAGGTGCCGATCCGCCGACTGCTCCGTAGGACTTGACCTGCTGCAGGGAGACAATGTAGTGGTCTGGGAAGATCTGACTTAATTAGGACTTAATTGTTCTAATGATTCAGGAGACCTTGATGACCATGAGATGGTCGCTCATAATCTGAACACCATCTGGCCTAATCAATAGGGCTGAAGTACCGTACTTGAGGCCACACATCACATTTGAACTCCTTAAAAAGAACTTTCCGCAGGGGTACAAGCGCATCATCAAACAACCATTCAAAGAATTTAGCAGACACAATTGACTTTGTTCACAGGAGGAGCAGGCAAACACTCACCTGTCCAAGTTTAGAAAGGTCCAGCATGAGCTCGAGGAAGCAGAAGAGCGGGCCGACATCGCAGAGTCCCAAGTGAACAAGCTGCGGGCCAAGAGTCGCGACATCGGGAAGGTGAGTACTCTGACAAAGTGGCCGAAGGCGAAGGCTCGTTTGTGTGAAGCGTGAATGGCACTGTGGGCCGGACCCCTCCATCCGAGGAGCACCTTGAGGCTTGTGGCCTTTTGGACCGCTCTGTCTGTCCTGAGGGTGCATGAGGAGGAGAGCAAAGCAAACTTGAGGACTGAGAAGTAAATGGATTTCATTTTTTTTTTTCCTGCAGGGAAAAGAAGCAGAAGAATAGAAGAAAACTGAGCTGCTTGGTCGGAGGGGACTTTCATATAATATGAAACATACCCTCAAGCCAGACCACCATTGTACTTAAATCAAATAAAGTTCTGTGCATTTTAGCACCTTGGCCTTATGTGTTCTTTGGGGCAGAAACAAGAACAATGTCTGATCGGGTTCAAATGGGACTTGTCTTTGCTGGAGTTTGGGTTCAAATCACTTTGCATGTCCTCCTTGTGTTCCTGTCGCGTTTTCCTCCATGATCCTAATGACAAGCACCTTAAGTTAACTGGTCCCAGTATGAGTCAGCAGGGGTGCAGCGAGCTCCTGGGTATGTGAGATTTGTTATATGGTCCCGTGGTGATGTACCTCAGCCCACGTTATACTTATGGCCACCTCCATGACTGGACCCCCGTTAAACACAGATTGATATACTAGTTCTGCCCTGACCGGCGGTGAGGGGTGGTCCCCCCCTTTGAAAATGGAGGGCTTTACTTTAGTCCGCCATTTCAGGGGAATCAATTGTGGTCGCTCTATAATGGGTGAGGCTGTTTATGGGCCCTGTAATGCCCCCAGCTGGCATATTCCTCTTGAACCCGGGACTTTGAGGGTCATATATTGGGCAAATGAGGGCACAGACTGCAGCGAGGGTACAGGTGGAAGAATGACTCATTGCTGTTTATTTAACAAAGCGTCTCCAAAACAAGTGCGGTCCTCCTTCACAAATAAGTAAATAATTCCAATAAAAACAAGCAAAGGAAGTTCGACGTCAAATAAAGAACCATAAATCTTCTGTTCAACCCAAGGATTAAAAACAAGCCGGAAACCATCTTTAAAAATCCTCAGTCCGGTGGGCTCTCTCTTTCTATCTCTCTCACTCTCACGTCGCTCCGTTAACCCGTCTATCGGGTATGCATAGAGGGGCCGAGACCCTGGCACAAGCGGACCTCCAACCCCTGTCCTGGCCACCATCCCTTAGCGTCCTCCTGTGACACTCTGATCCTGATTCTTTCTTCCCACCTGAATCCCTAGGAGCCCCTCCTCGACTCCCGTCCCGGCCACCATCACTCAGCGTCCCCTGTGACTGACTCCATCTTCCCTATTGCTTTGTTGTCCACCAGACCCCTTGGAGCCCCTCCTCAACACCCGTCTTCCTAACTATCTTGGCGTCTACTGTATCCCTAGGAGCCCTGGGCACTCCTGCTCTCCACGGTCCACCTCTTCCACGCCGCTCCACTATGGCGTTTCCGCTGACTGCTTCACTGTCTCCGCTTTTCATCCGCTCCCGACTCTTCTCCATCCTCACTTTCTCGATTCTTTCTATTCTTTTCTCATTCACCTCAGCGTCCCCTTTATATTCCTTTGGGTGTGACATTTTAATTACGCAGGGGGTCAATAAGCGCGATTAAAATCTCCCCATTAAACAGCTCAGGGTCACATGACCACAACACTGTTTTAATTTAAAAGCTAACACACTGCCATGGACCCCCCTTACTCACTTAATGACAGGCCCCCCAAGCATTGTATCTTCTACCTTCGCCCCCACTATTTCAGGTCTTATTAAAAAAACAAAAATGAATAAAAATAAAAGACAAACTCCAAATCATCCTGACAGACTTTCGGCTTCTGATTTGTTTTTCCCATTTTAATATCGGTGATTTTTGACAGTTTTGGCCCAGCGTGCGTTTTCTGCTAACTGATCAGTCTACGGGTCTTTTCAGATGTAAAACTCTCTTGGGTTGTTCTGTTATAGACCACTAGGGGGCGTTGCAGCATCCCCATAGCCCCAGACACAACAGCACAAGCACAGTTCCAGATGCCGATAAAGAGATTTATTGCCACAAATACCTTAAAACGCTTCAGAGATCCAGCAACATGACACTCCACTCCACTCCACCCCACCCAGGTGAGCTTTGTCTCCCGACTCGAACCCTCCAGGTGAAGTGCAGCAGCTTTCTTTATACCTGACCCAGGAATACTTCCGGTACTATCACATTCCATCCAGGAAGCACTTCCAGGTCAGGTGGAACCTCCCCATGATAGGAGACTCCGTTTCCAGCAGCTCGCCCTGGTGGCACCCAAGGACCCCAAGAGGGCTGCCCACTAAAACTACAACCTTCATGCAGCCCCGTGGGTGGCCACAAATGAGATACACGTCAGAGGGATGTCGCCAGTCCTGTGTATCAAATCCATAAATTATAATGGCCTCCTCACCTGGAAAGGTACCACTGACCAACCTGGTTTTGATACCCATAGATCCACCTCCTTCCATTAACCCTTAAACCACCACAACCGGCTACAGTCAGTTCCGAGTGCAATTTGCCAGCATGCTGGAGCTGATCAGTCCGTGCCTGTCCATTCGTTGAGCGGGCTGCTCATGCCCACTGGCGCCCCCTAGCGAGCCAACATCACTGTCCCTAAGATTCAGCGGCTGCACTAGACTAGCCTGAGAACATCAACGTTGGCCCCCGTGTGCAGCCAGTTCAAGTGCAGTTGGCTCTGTGATTTGCTGAATTTCATCAATGGCGTCAGTTGCACCTTCTCTGTATAATAATAGATTGTTCCAGTAATTTTTAAATAGTTTTTGCAGTTCATTGGCATTGTGTAAAATGTTGCAGTAATTGTGATGCTCTGTGTTCCATTAAGATTCTACTTTTTCTTGGTGAATTGTGACATTTCCTTACAAAGTGCAGCAAAAAAGTATTTGGTATCCAGGGCTGCATTAACCCCCCCCCCAGTATGTGGTGGTTTAAGGGTTAAAAATAGGCCTCCCAGCCAGGTAAGGGACCATTCATCCTAGCCGGGATGCCAGCCTAGCACACTGGTTAGCTGCAGTTTCATTTTGACAGCACAGTCAGTGCCCGCGACTGAAAACAAAACACAAAATGGTGCAGCAGAAAGTCTCGAACCCTGAAATAATGAATGATACGGGCGGAATTGAGGTCCGCACATTGCATACATTAAATGTCTCTGGTCTAATTGTTTAATTTAGGTTCATGGTTTGATCATGAGCACCCCCTGTTGACCCAAACAGATAAGTTTGAGGCATTAAAATGACCAAAATAATTTGTTTTGGCTCAAATACTACTAATCGGTGCCCATCAGTACCAATACCAATTGTTTGCGTGTTTGTGTGGCAACACAGTTTACTGTCCTTGCTTTTATTGTCTGATTTTCTTACTGGCTCTGAAGGCAACAAGACAGCCTTGACTGCAAGGACTCCTTTTCCACCATCTTATGATATGTGCAGACAACTGAAAGGTGAGCCAGAGAGGCACAGATTTAGCACACGATGCCATTTGCCAGCCATGAGGTTTACAATCAATCCCATCCCTGGCACCCCTCAGGAAACTTGGCCAGTCAGTTGTGGTGCCGATTTAGACATCCTGCCTCTGTGATCTAAGGCGAGCAGATGTCTTGAGTCATGGCGAGTTCCTTGGACTTCTCAACTGACATCCATAAATTTAATTCTGAAATCCTTGAAATATCTCAGGGATGCCAGCTAGAGTTCCATTAACTTCAACAGAGAATAAATGTCAAGGGCAAAACTCTGTCTTTATTAAACCCTCAAGGTAACGTCTCTCCCAAATATGGAGGTGAAGATGTTGGATACCAAAGTGCCTGTTATTCATAAAGCTCATTTAGCCTTGGAGTTGATTGTCTAATGTCGACATGGACATCTGGAGTGCAGGAGGGCCCAGCTAAACAGGGAGCTCGAGGTGAGGCTCGTCCGATTTCCGTGGGCTGCACTGCTCAATGGCGGCCGCTGCCCGCTTCACATGATTTAAACCAGGAATTAGCAGCAGAAAAAAAAGAAAAAGAATAGAAATATAATCTTAATGACCACCAGCAGCAGCTCTTCACTGACAGCTCTAACCTCAGATTGCTTTGGGGAGGCCTTCCACTGAATGGATTTGGAAATAACAGCAGCCGTAATATTTAAAAAATTTGTTTTCTTAGGGCGGCACGGTGGTGCAGTGGTTAGCACTGCTGCCTCACAGTTAGGAGACCCGGGTTCGCCTCCCGGGTCCTCCCTGCATGGAGTTTGCATGTTCTCCCTGTGTCTGCGTGGGTTTCCTCCCACAGTCCAAAGACATGCAGGTTAGGTGCATTGGCCATCCTAAATTGTCCCTAGTGTGTGCTGGGTGTGTGTCCTGCAGTGGGCTAGATTTGTTCCTGCCTTGCACCCTGTGCTGGCTGGGATTGGCTCCAGCAGACCCCCATGACCCTGTAATCGGGATATGACGGGTTGGAAAATGGATGGATGGATGGTTTTCTTAAATGGAGGGCATGGTGATACAGTGGGTAGTCCTGCCTTTCAGATCCAGCATCTGGGATTCAAATCTTTACAGAGAAAGACCCTTTACTTGAATGAGCAACCCCCCCTAAAAGAAGTCATTCTGCTTTTTCTCACACATCCTCAAACAAATGAATTTTAGGTGAACTGCTGGACTCTGTGACGGACATGGTACCTTTTTCAGAGACATCTCCTGCCTTGTGACTGATGCTGCTGGCATAGGCCCCAACACCTGGCAACCCGGATTTGGATTAAATGGCACTTATAATGTTATGGGGTGGCACAGTGGTAGCTCTGCTGCCTTGCAGTAAGGAGACCACGGTTTGTGCCCCTGGTCCTCCCTGTGTGGAGTTGGCATGTTCTCCCTGTGCATCTATCTATCTATTGTGAAAAGAATCACAAAAAACAAGTTGAAGGGTTGGGGTAGCCACCTCATATACTTGAACAAAGCAGCGAGATTAACAGACAGATTAGTCTTAACAGACGGGGTCCACAACCGAACTGAAATACAGGGAACAACAGGTCGGCTTTATAGGGTGTTAGGAGGACTGGAAGTGGAAGTGCTGTCAGGGCTGGAACTGGGAGTGTGGCCAGGTGGGATTTCCTTCTAAGAGTCTGCAGAGGAGGAAAGAGAGAAGGCATTAGTAGGCAGCACCACCCCCTGGTCTGGCATACAATTACCCTTGTTTATGCCCATCAACTGCCTCCTATGCGCATGTGTGACACTATCTATCTATCTAATCTTGCCAACTACGCTAAAATCTATCTATCTGTCTAATCTTTCCAATTACGCTAAAATTTATCTATCTGTCTAATCTTTCCAATTACGCTAAAATTTATCTATCTATCTAATCTTGCCAACTACGCTAAAATCTATCTATCTAATCTTGCCAACTACGCTAAAATCTATCTATCTAATCTTGCCAACTACGCTAAAACCTATCTATCTATCTATCCATCTAATCTTGCCAACTATGCTAAAATCTATCTAATCTTGCCAATTACGCTAAAATCTATATATCTAATCTTGCCAACTACGCTAAAATCTATCTATCTGTCTAATCTTGCCAATTACGCTAAAATTTATCTATCTCTGGATATGAAGAACGTGAAGACAAAAAGCCAGTCCCAGATCTCGGTTCTCTAATCTTGCCGACTACGCTAAAACCTATCTATCTATCTAATCTTGCCCACTACGCTAAAATCTATCTATCTAATCTTGCCAACTACGCTAAAACCTATCTATCTATCTATCTATCTAATCTTGCCAACTACGCTAAAATCTATCTATCTATTATATAGTGCCTTACACATCTGTCTACTTCTCTGCGATGGCTGGAATTGTTTGAATAGAAACACTGCATCGTTCATTTGGGTCAGTATGGACCTGCTGTCATGTCCAGTATTTCTAAATCCAGCCCTTTTCGTTCTTCCTAACATCCCCTGAAGACATCCCTTCTATTAAAGTCCCTAAGGGAGGTCACACCCGAGTCATCCCTGGATGACACCACACTGTTGCCAGGTGACAATTGAAGGAAGCCTTTAGAGGACAGGGGAACCGAGATCTGGGACTGGCTTTTTGTCTTCACGTTCTTCATATCCAGAGACTCAGTGTGGTCAGCAGTATGAAGCTGCAGTCTGGCATACAATTACCCTTGTTTATGCCCATCAACTGCCTCCTATGCGCATGTGTGACACTATCTATCTATGTAATCTTGCCAACTACGCTAAAATCTATCTATCTGTCTAATCTTTCCAATTACGCTAAAATTTATCTATCTATCTAATCTTGCCAACTACGCTAAAATCTATCTATCTGTCTAATCTTTCCAATTACGCTAAAATTTATCTATCTGTCTAATCTTTCCAATTACGCTAAAATTTATCTATCTATCTAATCTTGCCAACTACGCTAAAATCTATCTATCTGTCTAATCTTGCCAATTACGCTAAAATTTATCTATCTCTGGATATGAAGAACGTGAAGACAAAAAGCCAGTCCCAGATCTCGGTTCTCTAATCTTGCCGACTACGCTAAAACCTATCTATCTATCTAATCTTGCCCACTACGCTAAAATCTATCTATCTAATCTTGCCAACTACGCTAAAATCTATCTATCTAATCTTGCCAACTACGCTAAAACCTATCTATCTATCTATCTATCTAATCTTGCCAACTACGCTAAAATCTATCTATCTATTATATAGTGCCTTACACATCTGTCTACTTCTCTGCGATGGCTGGAATTGTTTGAATAGAAACACTGCATCGTTCATTTGGGTCAGTATGGACCTGCTGTCATGTCCAGTATTTCTAAATCCAGCCCTTTTCGTTCTTCCTAACATCCCCTGAAGACATCCCTTCTATTAAAGTCCCTAAGGGAGGTCACACCCGAGTCATCCCTGGATGACACCACACTGTTGCCAGGTGACAATTGAAGGAAGCCTTTAGAGGACAGGGGAACCGAGATCTGGGACTGGCTTTTTGTCTTCACGTTCTTCATATCCAGAGACTCAGTGTGGTCAGCAGTATGAAGCTGCAGCTTTTTTAGTTTTTCTCAGCAAGTGTGTTTATTGTCTCACGATGAGCTGATGGCGGAAGACAATGATATTTTAATTGTTCTCCCATTTATAAGAATTAAGCACTTTCAAAGTATAAAAACATTCAAATTTGACATAATCAATCATGTGCTCCTCACACAGGACCACCTGGCGCTTGTGACAAGTTTAGATGGCCATTCAGACAAACTCAAGGAAGAGACTGGAATATCAAAGTAATGGAAAACTCAGACAAGAGCAGGCACAGCTGTAGCCGGATAACATGTCAGACTTTCAAGGACATAATGGCTTTGGCACTGACACTGAGAGGCGATCGGAGATCAGGGCCGTCCATTCATTCCAGCTAGCAATTGTGAGTATAACAGGTGTTCTCATAAGAGCAGCTAAAGTAGACATTGAGGGGCACAAAAAGAGAGAACAGGAGCTGCAATATGAACCTGCACTTGACGGAGGAGAGTGGTCACCATCTTATGAAAGTATTCTCTTTGTTTTGAGGGGAAAGAAATTAAGAACATCCTCTTACTAGAACAGAAAGCAATGTTTGAATTAAAAGGAAGTCAAAACCTCCAACACAACGGAAAGTCACCATTGCAGGGCTTGGAATGTCAGGTGGGGACCCTGACTTGGCTAAAGATGTCCGTGTGGACCAAGGACTGTGTTAACAGAGCACAGGTTGAGGCTTTGTCTGAGGAATAAGAAGGCGCAAATTAACATTTAGCCACGAAATGCAGCGAGGTGGTGCAGTGCTTAGAGAAGACAGTGAATGTGTTGAGTTGGCATCTTCTCATTCCGCCATTTTATCTTGCCACATCCCAAAGACATGCGGCTTCTGTTGACTGCCAGCTCAAAACTTACCCCAAATTAATAATGGGTGGTGTGTGTGTGTGTATATAAGCAATAGGACACCGGGGTCCCGTACACGGATGGCTTCTGCCTTCTGGGATAGGGTCTGACTTTAATAAGCAGCATAGAAAATGGATGAACATACAAGGAGTCTTCAGAACATAAAATGATGGCAATCACAAAAATGGATTTTCACTTCATGTCCTAATATCTGCCTCTCATGGTGAGCAGTGTTAAAACTGAGTTATACAATGAGGTATAAGAGATGGAAGGATGGGCCCGTGTGGGTACTGCATGAAATCTGGACACTGATACGGGGTGAATTTGAACCCGGGTCCTTGAAACTGTGGAGAAGGTTCACCTCATCCCTTTACATATCATGGCTTCTTCTGCCTCGTGACCTTAATGCTTTCCAACTGCTTGTTTTTTTAGTGTTAACATCGGGCTCATTATGTATTCAAGCTTCGTCATTGTCTGCACCCTTTCTTGTGTTGTGCGCTGAATTTTAAATGGAGAAATTTGCCATTATTGCCCATCGATAACCCATAATGACAAAGTGAATATACAGTATATGTTTTCAGAAAGGTCTGGAAGTGTATTCTAAAACTCTTAATTCAGTAAGTACTTTGTCGAAGCAGCAATTGCAGCTTTGAGTCTTCTTGGCTTAGTCTCTACAAGCTTGGCACTCCTGGATTTGGGCAGTTCATCCCACACTTTCAGGCAGATCCTCTCAAGCTCCATTAGATATGACAGGAAGCATCGGTCAACTGTCACCTTCAGGTCTCCCCACTCTTGATCTGTAGGGTTTGGGTGGGCCACACAGACACTTGTCCCAATGCCACCGTATGCTTTGGGACATTAGGTGGTATTAGGCAGGTGAGGAGCAGTGCCTGGTCTTTCCAGACACAGTCCTTCAAGTTCTGCCCATTTGTCTCATCAAACCACGGAATCTTTGTCCTCGGGCTCTTGGAGTCCTTTGAATGCCGCTTGGCAAACCCCTCTTTGAATGGAGTGGCACTGCTTACCTTGCCAGAGCCCTGAAGGCGAGCCCTAAGTGCTGGAATGCAGTGTTGAGTTCCACCTACAAATGCACCGGACCCCAACACCTTCTGAGAGGAGCTTATAGATTCGTGTGGTCCTGTGGGTTTCCTCCATGAATTGCAGCTCCCCCTTGAAGACCAAAGCTCAGATTGTGCTCTGTGACAGATTGGCACCCATCATGGTGTTGCTGCCTTCCCTTTCCTTCTAGAATACCCCTCCACTTCTCACAATCATAAACGTCCTTGGAAGATGGATGGATGGATTCTGCTCCTGGTCAGTTGGCCAGCAAAGAGTCAAGTGTTGGTGTAAAGTTCCAGATCACGCGCTTATTGAGTGAACTAAATGGCACCCCTTGGTGTCCATAAAATGGTGAATCCAAGAACGGCGCCCCCTAGGTTTCATAAACTGAGCCTCACCGGATGATGGCATCCTAGACAGCCACCGAATGTCTGGCTCTGCTCTGTCTTGTGCCCACATGTATAATCTTCTCTTGTCTCTGGCTTGGATCCTACAGTTGAAATGAATTGTTGAAATGAATTCCTCGCTTTCCTCATCATTAATAACAAATAAATTAAATAACTATGTATCGTGGCTATTTATAATTTTGCAAAACATAATACATGATGCCTGCAGCTAAAGTATCAAATATTATCGCATTGATAATGGCTTTATATCATGCATGCATTTCACACTGGCCATATCATTTAATGTCTCTCTATTATAAAAAAAAAATCCTGGAGAGAAACAGTAGGGCGACGAGACGTGATCTTCATGTTAAGATCACGTGAAGACACTTAAAACACCCGCGAGACTAAAGAGACTGGCCACGGAGCGTCTCGCGATGACGTAGGACATGGGATTCTTGCAAGACACGCCCTACTTACAAATAAATAAGAGCCCGGGCAGCAACACACACTCACGTGTAAAGGCGTTGAGCACACGCAGATCCAGGGCTCTCAGCGCATATAAAGTGTATAAGGACAATACGTTATAAATGAAACGTAGATGACTAAGGGAAGAGAAAAGAGACTCAAAAGCGTTGGAGAGACAAAAAAAGAATAATTTAGGTGCAAATTCAGAAAATACGGAAAGTAATTATAAGGCCGGAACAAGTGGCATTGAAATAAAAGCAGGTCCAATCAGGACATTGGCGCTATACACGTACAGAGCAGGTTAGAGATTATGAAAGCAGTAGAACTAGAAAGGCTCAAAAAAAATGTTGGTGTGATACACATGTTGAGAAAGTTAAAGAATATGAAAGTAGGAAAAATAGTAAGTATAAAAAAAAAGAAAGTAAAGATCGCAGGAGCGCAAACAAATGGAAATTATTACTCGAAAAAGAGAAAATAATCACCATGGACCAGTCGTCATTGAAAGAAAAGCAGGATAAAGCGAGGTCAGAAATAAAACACAAAAGAGTAGAAAACAAAGTAAAACGTCATAAAAAGGTAAAAAAACAAGGGGGCCAAACACATGCAGAGCAGGTTAGAGAAAATGAAAACAGTGGAATTCAAAAGACTTGCAGAAACACAAGCAGAGCGAGACACAGAATATGAAAGCAGAAAAAAACGACAGGGTCAAAACAAAGAAAGTAAAGATCGCATTAGCGCAAAGAAAGAGAAATGATTACTCGGAGAAATACCGAAAAGGCGAATAGAGATCGAATATATGGACACAGGTGATATGTCAGAAGGATGTAAATATTGTAAGGCTTTGAAGTTTAAGTCAAGAGAATTTCAAAAACGGAGGTTTGGTTACTTTGCAAAAAAAATTATGAACTGCTGATGATGAAGATCGTTTTGGCTGTGCTGAAATTCCAAACAGAGAAACCTGTCCTGAATTAGGGTACAAAGTCATTAAACACACGTCTCTCACGGAGCTCATTTAAAAGATTCAGCACGTTGGGACTCCAAAGATTCCAAATATTGTTTTTACCGAAGTTCTGAAATAAAAGTGAAACTAATGAAATAGCAACAATTCAAATAAAAAAAAATCTTAAAAGTGTGTATCCGGAAAAACAAAAACGGGGGTTGGCGAGTGAAGCCCCCTAATAATATTTTTTAAATGCCTGCTGTTGTATATGATTGTTCAATGATGCTTTTGTCGATTACTTTATGTTCAGGTATTGATTGCTATGGTCTGCGTCTTTTGGGACTTATGACATCATGTGGGAAGGGTGTGGTTAAAAAAGCAGGCTGTATGGAGAATTGGTTAAACAGGGTTCAAAATAAACAGCATTCGGAACGTTATTCTGAGTGTGTCGCTACTTCAACCTAAAGAACATTACAGCCGCAAACCTCCGTCCTCTCGTAACACCACAGCACCACAACAACGCTCCACATTCCTGCAGCTGGACGGGCACGATCTGGCTGCTCGTTGGTGCCCAACTGACACACACGGCCAGCGTTTTCATCTCCCCGGGCATTCACGGCAGGTAGCATTTCGGTTGCTTAATATTTGCATCGTAAATTCCGTAAACATTTTTTCCCTTTTTTTTTTTTTTAAAAAATTGGCTTCACACAGCCTCAATTCTAAAGCCTAAATCTACCTGCGGAAGCCGAGTAGTGGCGCTCAGGTGCAGCTTCACCTGTCGGCCGCTTCGTTATTTCGTGGGCTGACGTTTACCGTATTTTCGGGTGAAGCAGCGCACGGCGTGTTAATAATACTAGAAATTCAGTGCGTTTTAGGCAATATAACAGACTTTAACGCCAATCCCATTTCATTTGCTATTTGCAGGCCACCTGGTGATACCAGCTGTAAAGTTCACGTGTGACAGCTTTTCTCGTCGGTTCTAAATGAAGACGATGTTTTTGTACATCATCACCTCATCCTCCTCTAGCGCCGTTTTTTTTCATCTGATCCTTACTGTCTCAGCACTTATTTGTTTTTGTCATCTTCGACTTCGGGCGTCCATTGTAAACTGGTTTACGGCCGTGAGCGGGTTAAGAAAATAGACGGTGAGATGGAATGTTTCAGTGTCACGTACGGGTTGGGTGGCAGGGTGGGTTTGGGAGGTCGGTTGTACCATTTGAGAAGGGAGACGACTCATTTTCCCGGATACCCGCACGTGAAGCGGTGTTATTCCATTTGGGGAGGGTCAATTCTTTTAATGGATTTACTTAAATGCGTGCGGGTTTTCAAGGGTGTGCACGCCAGCTCGACCGGGAAATCCCACGGTGTTCCCGCTGACCGCTCCGTCCACGGATAAAGTTAACCAGATTGTATTCGAATGAGTGCACTGGTGCCCTCCTAATTGCAGTATAAGGACAAAGATTGCAATACTTTTAACCTGTTCCGTTTTCTCGTCGACGGTCTTTCCTTTTTTAGGGCAGCAGGGCGGCGCAGCGTTTAGCACTACGTCCAGAATTCGAGTCCTTCATTGTGCCTATTATTGTCGAATCACTCGTCCTCTTTATGTATGTATGGGCTTGCCTCCCATGTCTCTCTTTTTCACTCCAACACACACACACACACACACATTCTCTCTCTGTCGCACACTTTCTCTTTATCTCTCTCTCTCACTCACACACACACACACACACCTTATCTCCCTGCCTCCCCATCACTGCCTGATTCCATGCAGGGTGTCGTTCCGTCCAGGGTGGGCTCCTGCCTTTCCCCAGATGTTTCGACTCCCCGTATTAGAATATCGAGACAGAAAACGGGTGCTTGTTCTTATTACAGTAAACTGTAACCTCGTTGATTCAGCGCTTATTCGCTTGAGTGCAAAGGAGCAGAGTGGCTTTTCAGACAACCCTTACCAGTCAGCACTCTGATAACAACAACAACAACAACATTTATTTGCATAGCACATTTACATACAAACAGTAGCTCAAAGTGCTTTACATAATAAAGAATAGAAAAATAAAAGACGCAATAAGAAAACAAAATAAATCAACATTAACATCGAATAAGAGTAAGGTTCAATGGCCAGGGGGGACAGAAAAAACAAACACAGAGGATCACAGAGGAACCACACAAACCCCAATGATCAGATAGTGCAGTGTATATATACATGTACATACATACATGCATATAAATGCACATATTTATATATATGGTATGGTGGCGCAGTGTTTGGCGCTGCTGCCTCGGAGTAAGGCGATCAGGGTTAACGTCCCGGGTCCACTTTGCATGTTCTCCTCGTGTCTGCGAGGGATTCCTCCGATAAAGACATTCAGTTTAGGTGGATTGTCGATACTAAATTGACCCGTGTGTGTTTGGGGTTTCTGTGTGTGTTCGCCCATAGATGGACTGGCGCCCTCTCTCGGGTTTGTTCCTGCCACGCGCCCTATGCTAGGTCGGACAGGCTCCACCACCCCCCGTGACTCTGTCCAGATCTAAGCGCGTTACCGAATGACTGACTTGCACTTGCCCTGCATTTATGTCAGCGCAGCACGCCGGTCCTGTTATTTCGCGCCGCTGCCATAAGGTCTATGGATAGTATGACAATAAAGCCACTTGACTTAACAAGAGGTGCAGACAGGCAGACATACAAAAGAAGAACGGTAAAGGAGAAACAAGCAACATTGAAATGATACGTGCATCACCCGCTTATCGCCGTTTGTCGGTGTGTCCGTTTCCGTTTTGCTCCGGTCCTGCTCATCTTATCTTTCAGGACGAGTCAAGGCAGAATGAGACGACAACAAGGCGCTGACCGGAGGCGCCCAACTACATCCAGTGACGCGTTTAACTCCGTGGCGCTCCCACAACCCCAAACCATTTTAAATTATGGAAGTGCTCCGCTTTAAATCGGATTTGTACTTTATGTCAAGTAAAGATATTTTTCGCCCAAGCCTTTCTTTTAACTTTAAATATCGAGTTTAAAACGCACTGGCACTCAAGAGTTTGCTTACCCCGATCACCGCGTTAGAGGGACTGACCCGTTAATCGTTAAAGCTTTATATAAAATACGCGTTCAGTGTAACATTCTGATAGGTAAGCACTTCCACAAGATATATTTAGCTGTAGCTTTCGGAGCCGTTTATTTCAGACAATATCATCGTTTTCGAATTTATCATGTCATGCACTGGAGGGCGCAAGAGAGGATGCTGAGCAGCAATAAATATATTTAACAAGAAATTGTCACAAATCCAGAATTGGAGCGGTGGGATCAAATATTCCACGTGGTTGCCTTTAATGCCAAAGCGATACACACAGCTTTGCTGAAACGAGCAGATCGGCGCGCTCATTTCTTCCAAATAAGAGTCGTCTGCAATTGAAATACGAGCCAGCAAAGCCGAAGTATAGCAAAAGGACGGCTGGACCTAAAGTGTTAAAATGTCGGACTGACGCAGGAAGCAAAATTAAACAGAAAGAAAATATATACATTTTTGGAAAGGATTATAAATAAAAAAGTGGATCAGTGCCCACCTTCTCAACTCCGAATCGTTTTTTCACTCTGAGGAGCTCAATGCACCTGACAGCAGGGAGCAACTAGGAGGGATGCGGACGGTGCGTTGCATGGGGTCGTTCAATTAAACTGACCGTGGCTGCCCAACCCGGTCTCGGCGGACGAAATACTGTGCTGTGCCATCAAGAAGGCAAAAAAAAAAAAAATATTAAAGTACATCGCTCTTTTATCGAAGCCATACGTACCCCAATGACTAAGGGGCATCGCTGCAGAGTCTTTTACTGTGCCCCTGCCTGTCAATTATAGGCAGTTAGCTGGCATAAGCGACCGTTTCAAGTCCGTGCTTAATCGACTGAGGGTCCCAAAATAAGTATACGGTACGAAAAGTGTAGAAACGACCGTGTATACAACGATTTACTAAACCTCGAGGCTATAAAGCGCTTTGTTTGCAATGGAAAGGCGCTATATAAAGTAATGCATAATCCCCCTGAAACGCACATGTGCCAATTAATTATTCAATAGAAGTTAATAATGTGAAAAGAGAAAACGTTTTATTAATCAGTATCGCATATAATTAGAGGCTGATTTCAAAAGCTGTGCCTCTGCATGGGTTAAGATATTCGTGTTTGGATTTTCTGTCCCAAGCAGAGTTGCTTTCCAAGCAGCGTCAACTTAACTTGTTATTTAGGGATGTTAAGTGTGTAACATGTCGATTATAGCCGTCTTTCCGAACCTTTCTTGTGCCGCGATCCTATTTTTTAATTTACCACGGTAATGTCTTCATTACCCACCAAGAGGAGGTGGGGTCCCCTTAGTGTATCGAGCGCCATTATTAGAATGGAGGCGGGGGTCTCCCTTGATTGTCAGAGAGGGAACAGGGGGTCAGTACGGCACCCCACACCGTGTCCCAGTATACCATTATGAACACTAGCAACTCGTGACACACCGGTGACAGCCCACAACGCACTGGGACCCAGCTGAGAAACACCGGTGTAAAGTCCTCCGCAGTTATAAGATCCCTTAATGAAATAAGCGGCTTTGAAGATCGCATTTGTCTGGTGTTAGGCTTTAGAGCTGTCATATGAACAGTGCAAACGTGCAGCATTGTAACACTGCGACCCCACCAGTCCCTGTTCCCCAGTTCTACAAAAACTGAGGTTTTAATTATTGCCCCGTTAAATCTGCACGGAGAGATCAGCAGATCATCGGCTGTTTTACCCAACGTTAAATGTCGCGTCCAAATCTGGCGTTCTGCCTTTAGACCTTGATGCTCATGTTAGGTCCTGAACTCGCTCTTGTTTTTATCATCTGAGGATTATATGAAAGCTAAGAAAACAGAGACTCAAACCGAAAAACGAATGCATGCTTTAATTTTTTCACGTCTTCCTTATTGTAATTCTTCATTTACATGTTTAAAGGAGACGTCGCTTCTGCGCGCTCAGTCTGTTCAGGACGCCGCTGGTGGATTGTTAGCCCGCTCCCGTAAGTGGGCTTACGTTACTCCGGTTTTATCTTCGCTTTATTGGTTTCCGGTGGAATTTAGAATCCGATTTACAATTTTAGTACTTGCCTATAGAGCTCTGCACGGTCAAACACCGCAATATATTTCAGATTTTTTCACAAGACGCCCACTTACTGTAGGTCCTCTAACCTGAACCTTCTTCTTATTCCACGTACTCGGCTGAAGACTCACCGGGATCGGACTTGTGCTTTCGGGGCCGCTGATACAGTTAATAAAGAAAAAACAACCGAAGAGGCGCCTTTAGGCTAGCATATGGGTAGCTGTGTTGACTCTGCTGTTTTATTTTCATAGTTGAATTTTATTTTTTATCGTTTTTAACTGTGTGCGTTAATTATTTTCTATGGTGCGCAGCGCTTTGTGACTCTATCTGTAAAAGATGCATTGTAAGTAAATAATAAATAAATAAATACACCGTATCGTATTCTTTCATGGAGAATCTGGTCGCCTTTATAAATCTGAGTTTAGAAATGCAGAGATCTTTTGGGATGGAGGGAATTTCAATCTACAGACTTATAAATGGAACCACAGAAATCCGTTCTCGCCTTCCGTTCCAGTCATTTTATTTCAGCTGTTGCTCCAGTTGCACAGCTCTCAAGTCCTGAGCCTTGAGTAGACCGAGCCCTAGGGCGGCATGGGGTGGCCATGTCATGCGGGTCGAGCTGCCATCATCGGGGAGAGCGCGAGCGCCGTTAACGAGCATTCCGGGCTACGCTTCATTATAGAATCGGACCGCGTCAGTGCTGCTAAAAAGGGCAGACCCTATAATGTCTGAAATTTATGATGGCCAGTTAAAGGCAGCTCTCATCTTACTGAAAGTAATAAAATGGAGAAAGTTGCTGCTTGGGAAGTCAGCATGTGCTGCTTATTAGGTCACGTAAGCTCCAGCTGTCACTTTATGAATGGCCTGTGAACCAAACCTTTGCCATTCGTAACCCACAAGTGACAAAAGTCGTGTCTCATACATTCTTTTCTTTTCAGCGTAGAACACCTTACATTATTATTATTACTAATAATTTATTGCAAATTCGTATCGACTCTTCTCTGATTCCGTGGGAGGAGGTTTGGAGCATGCGCTGATAGCGCCTTGCTGTACCCACCACACAACCATCCAAGCCGTGGAATTAAATAAAAAGGTGGGGGCAGTCATTAAAACGCAGAAACATTTAAGAAGGGCCATTTAGGAGTTAAATATCCGTTAGTTGAATCGGGTTCACGTTTATTGTCACGTGAGCGGTGAAATTCTGAGTTAGATAGCGAAATGACGTGCAATTCCTGCCAAAATTAAGACTCGCAATGCGGACGAGAACATTCGGCACGAGGACGTAAAAGTCCTCATTCGTTTACAATGTTGCCAGGGAAACCGACTCCCAAATTACACCTTGCACAATATGGCGGCGCGGGAAGTGTGCGTGAGTGTTTATCCCATAGTGCAATGCGCGGCCACTCTGGTGACAAGTACCCTTACAAGACGAGAAGCGCTGCTTAGTATTCGAAGATCAGGGTGCATCCGAGATGGGCATTTAATGTATTTGGCAGCAATGGATACGATACGTGCGGGACACCATGTAATAATGAGGCGTTGCAGCGTACGGCTGCCTGGTAGTCTTCAGCCCTTGGCGCCTTGGCATTTCATGAACACTATTCACACACTAACGCCATCAGCTGCTGACTTCCCAGCACACCCTCTGTCGTGACAAGTCCATTGCTGCTGATGTCTGAGCCGCAGAATTAGGCCTTCATAACAAGGAATTCACGTGTTTAGAGATACCGCAAAATTAAATTCAGATTATATATCATAAAACACAGTTCACCTTTTAGGATACCTGAAACACAATGCCTGATGTCTCAAAATATGTGTCTTTACATTTCCAAATATCTTTAAATAACTACCCGTGCATTCTGACAAATCTCAGGTTGATCTTGCATGTATTTTAAGATGGAGTTACCTTGAAATCACTTCCTGTAAAACCTCCTGTTGTTTCAGTGGGACCTGTTGACTGTTTCAAGACGTCTCAGAATGAGCATTGAAATATCTTGAAATGGCCTCATCTGGACGGGGGATCAATCAGCTAACAGAATGGAGACACCATGATTGGTGGACTGGTGTAAGTGCAACGATTTGTCTCTGAAGAACAAAGAGATGATTGTTGATTTCAGGAAGGCCCATGCTGTCCACATGTACTGCGCATCGAGGGGTCAGTGGTGGAATTGTTCAAGAGCCTCCATCACCAAGAAGGCACAGCAGCATCTCCACTACGCCCATCCTTACCACATTAAGACCAGTTGTATCTCCAGCTGGTTTGGGAACTGCAGTGTCTCTGACTGTTGGGTCCTAACAGGAATAGAGCACACTGCAGAAAAGATGATTGGGACCTTGCTGCCTTCCATTAAAGACATCTTCATAAAGCATGGCATCCATAAAGCCAACAGCATGGTGGAGGTCCGCTCCCACTCTTCCCAGGGTATCTTTGTCCCAGTTTCATCTGGCAAATGTTTCTATAGCATTCAAACCAGTTCTGCCAGGTTCGACAATTTCTACTTCTTAGATGTCCATACTGCCAGGGTCACCTTAACACATGGGTGCAACGGGCATTGACTGGGGGCGCCAGGGGCACAGGGGCCCCCAATGTTTCTGATGCCTGTGTGTCTTTCTGTTTTGCAATCAAAACAGGGCCCCCAGAGCACTTCTTTTCCCGGGGGCAATGATGCTGTTAAGATGGCCCTGAGGACCCTGCAGTCTCTGCTGCCTCCCTGCCCTCAGTTTATTTATGCAGTACATTTAGATAGATAGGCGGCATGGTGGTGCAGTGGGTAGCGCTGCTGCCTCGCAGTTAGGAGACCCAGGTTCGCTTCCCGGGGTCCTCTCTGAGTGGAGTTTGCATGTTCTCCCCGTGTCTGCGTGGGTTTCCTCCCACAGTCCAAAGACATGCTGGTTAGGTGGACTGGCGATTCTGAATTGGCCCTAGTGTGTGCTTGGTGTGTTTGTGTGTGTCCTGCAGTGGGTTGGCACCCTGCCCAGGATTGGTTCCTGCCTTGTGCCCTGTGTTGGCTGGGATTGGCTCCAGCAGACCCCCGTGACCCTGTGTTCAGATTCAGCGGGTTGGAAAATGGATGGATGGATTTAGATAGATAGATAAATGGAGTGAAAGGCACTATATAATAGATAGATAGATTAAATGTGGTATAGTAGACAGGATTAGATAGATAGATACTTTATTCATAATGCCAAGGGGAAATTCACATTTGTTACATTTGCTACTACTGTTGCTTTTATTATTAGTTTTTGTTATTTATTTGTTTACGTATCTATTTATAGTATAGTATAGCATAGCATGTTACTCATCTTGCACTTGTTCTGTTTTTTATGTAGATGTTGCATTGTGGTCCTGGAGGACGTTACAGTATTTCAAATTGCTGTATGCTGCAATATAGTGTATGAATGGTGTGACAATAAAGCCACTCAACTTGACCTGATTTGACTTGAACAGGAAGTCTCATTGACAACATTCATGTTAGAGGAAGTCACTGGGAGACATCGTGAATTTCATTTCAGGTTCCTCAAAATGCCTATGGACATACACTGGTCAGAAAAATGAATGGAACACCAAATCATGCCAGCCTAAGAGCAAGTCAGTGAAGCGTCTGGGATATCAAACTGTCCAGTTAGGAAGCTGAAGTGGTTGATTGGGAATCAACTTCACCTGCTTTGGTGCAAATGAAAGTGACAACGGCTGCACAGAGCCTTCAATTTTTTCATATATCTATCTATCTATCTATCTATCTATCTGTCTGTCTTCTATCTATCTATCTATCTGTCTGTCTGTCTGTCTGTCTAATCCTGTTTACTATACCAAATTTTATCTATCTATCTATCTATCTATCTATCTATCTATCTATCTATCTATCTATCTATCTATCTATCTATCTATCTATCTATCTATCTATCTATCTATCTGTCTGTCTAATCCTGTTTACTATACCAAATTTTATCTATCTATCTATCTATCTATCTATCTATCTATCTATCTATCTATCTATACCAAAATCTTTCTTTCTTTCGCGTCCACGCTGGTCTCAGTCTAGGGGGAGTCTGTGCATTACCACCAGTGTATGTGTAGATTATACTCTATAACGTATGTGAATTCATCCACCATCTAAAAGATTACCTGGCGGCCACTGTGAGTGAGCAGGTGTGTCTCATGTCGTATTTGCCGAGGTCTCCATATTTCTACCATGTGAGTCTTGAGACTTTCTCAGGGTTAAAATGTCAGATTCTGATTTCATATCGCTATTTTCCAAAGTGAATGGCACTGTTTAGGAGTGGAGGGCATGCGGGTATCACCATGTTTGCAGAACATGAACGTGGGCAGGTGAAGTATCTCGCTTGTGCTGGGAGTCTATTGAAGGCGCTACGCCAGTAACCTCATGGTACCTTAGTAGTAACCAGTTTTGTTTAAGCGTTCCAGGGGGCTCCACTCAGAATCCCACCGTATTGTATGTCTGACACGTGTTCCATGTAGCAAAGATAACTTGAAGGCTTGTTTTGATTTTGTCAGGCTTTACTAGGCTGCTCTTTTCAAAATGATACTAAAGTTGTAAAGTTCATCTAACAGAGCGGCATAAAACGATTAAATGAATGGCAGACCAACTGAAAGGATTCAGAATGAGTGGGGTGGGCTCAGATTCCCGAATCATTCTTGATGGAGCAAAGTCACTTGGCATCAAAAGCAAAAAGGCTGAGAATCGCTCCTGCGCCCGATGTCACGACTTCTCGATGACACGATTTCATCAGTCAAAATCTTTCATCTTTTTACTAAGACGGGCTGATGCAGGATCAGCGCAGGGTACGAAGGTGGTGAGGAGCAGGACGGGCACATCTTAAATAGCAACAGTCAAAGTCACGTAATACAAAGCAGCTGGAGAGGGCAGGAGTTTCCACAGATGTTTATATGATGTGTATATGTTCTTTGCCTTTGTTTCGTTTAGTTTTTGTACATTTTGCTTACCGTGATGGAGTAACGACTGCTGCTCACATTTGGTTTCACTCTGCCTGGTGTCCAGACGTATTAGCGTGCCTCTCTCTCTTTGTGTTTCTTTACTTATTTGGCCATTCTAGCAGCACCACATTTAGGATGAGCTCCTGCCTTGCACATGATGCTGCTGGCACAGGCTCCATGCCTCGCGTTTTCAGATCCTCGTGTTGCTTTTCTCTGGTAATTAATCCAAGTAAGAGGGACTGATGAGGTGCTATGCAGTTTTTGTGACTTTACAAGGATGAGATCGAAGCAGTCACTCTCCCAATTATTAATCATAACCTTTCTGATAATGCAGTCTGGACGTATCTCTGCTAGAATGGAGAGCCTTCCCAACACGCAGCGCAGTAACATGTGAAACGAATTCCAGAGGATCCGTTTCAAAAAGTCCGTATGCTCACTCATTTCGTGATTAGTAATTTATTTCGAAGGAAATAAAATATGAAATGCCGAACGGAGAGCAGGTAGCCTTTATCTCAAAACTGGCGCTTAACGGTAAACGGATTTTAGTGCTTAATATACACGGAACAGTACGGTATTTAAAGCCCGCCATCCCTAAGCGCATCACTTACTGAGTAAACCTTTGAAATGCTCATTAAACAAATATGAAAAAGAACGCAACAAATGAGCAAAACATCTAACTAAAGATGTTAAGAGTAACAGAATTTGAACGCCCGGCAACAATGGCTTTTAATTTCACCGATACGCCTTCCTGTTGAGATTGTTGTCAACCAGAAGAGAATTCGAGTAACTTAAGCCGTCCGTTCATCCGATTTTTAAACTTGCTTTATCCGAATGAAATTTCAGTGCATAAAATGATTATTGCCTGTGCCTGGACTGATAGATAAAATCAATAAAAAATCAATAGAGTAAGGACACGTTAAAGCTACTTAAAGTGCGCTAAATCTTTTATATACGCGGTTATAATGCACTCAGAATAAGCACCTTTGAGCAAAACAATGAGACGAAATTCGTTAATGGTAATACTTTCAGTATAATGTTGTTAATCAGATCGTCTCACATTCATTGTCCACAGCTCCATTTACAATTCATATTTACACACAAAGACTGATTTATCGCTGTTTTATTTAAACTAAAAAGAGTAGGATTTCCTTGCGGATAAACTCACCGCGGTTTACTGGATTCCACGATTCATTATTATAAAAAACGCCGTGTTTTATATCTTTTTGTTAAAAAGGTTATTCAGCATCGCTTGAATTCACTGTGACAAGCCTCCCAGCTGGCGTTAAGGACCAGTTCGGCCAAACGAGACTTTCCCCCCGGAGTGATGCTGAGCGCCGAGACCAGTTAACCGTTGTCGTTGCCGTTTTTGTCAGGTCTGGACATTAAAAAGTACATCGCAGCCCGAGTGACGCGCAAATTGAAAACCTCCTGCAACTGCAAACGATACCGGCTAAAACGCAGCCAAGGTGACGTAGGGTTACTAACGGGATAATTGATAGCTTTATGGAGCCCAGGAATAAAATTCCGTGCCCAAGTATAGACGGTGGATTTGCTGGGCTTGCAGAACTTTCTTAATAAAAGGCGAGGCGAGCAGCCATTGCCGATAGCCTGACCACTAGCGGTAAGTCGTGCGATCTGTCGGGGTCTGTGCGCGCGGACCACAGGTGTGTGCGCAGCAGTCGGGGGTGTTTGAGAAAGAAATCGGCCTGATTAACCGGATGGTTATTGAAACTCTGGCTTGTTAGATTATTTCTTTTAAAGTAGATTTCTCACAAGAAAAGATAGCTGATTTACACATTTATTGAAAACATGAACTAAACCTAAGAGCCATAATAATAATAATAATAATAATAATAATATGTGAACATTAAACGAAATTGTTAATGTTCTTGTTTTTTCTTTCACCTTGCAGTGCTGCCGATTGCCAACCCATCAGCTTCCCAGAGTGCTGACAGTGTCAGCAAAGGTAAGAAACTGACCTGCACGTGACAAAGTTAGGCGCATTTCACCTCACAGTCACATACAGTCACACACACACACACACACACACACACACACACACACACACACGTAAACACACACACTGCATATCTGCGCACGTCAGGGTATAAGCATTGATAGTAAGTCGAACTCCTCAGTACACGCTAGCGCTTTAATGGCATCTGATGGCTCCATCGTGCGCTCCCGCTGCTTGACTGTTTCATTCTCCCAGAGGTTCCTTGCTGCTTCTATGGCTTTGGACAATGTGCCTACCACGTGGACAAAAGAAACCTTTTAATATCTTGTCATCCGCCTAACATAATACGTAACCGTGAGCGTAGCAAGTATTATTGGAAACAGCAAGTGCCCCTTTAAAAACGGAAGCCATTGTTATTCCAACAACATTCTCCTATCACCTCTTCGTGGCTACTGAACCTGCCACTGATCTTAAATCTTTAACGGTTCCTTCTCTAACCTGAATATGGGTGATTTTATTGGGAGCCCAAAGTCAGGCAGGGGTGGCCTGAGCAGCTTCAGGTTTTCGTTTCCAATAATTTACTACTCACACAATGAAGCGCTGGGCTGTTGGTGCTTTCCTTCTTCTAAGACAAATCTACTGTACATTACATTGTGAGTTTTCCTCTCGGATGACATTATCCACATATTTTTAGATCGGAACAGTTAACCTGAACTCTTCAGTTCCTCCCTTTTTTCTTTCATTTATTTTTAAACATATATATATAAAAAAAGAACAAATATTGCGTTATTTTGCCACTGTTGTATATTATTACTTTATATTTAACATTCACATTGTTTCTAGTAAGTCATATTACATTTAAAATATACATTGTTCTTTTTAGTTTTATAGTTCATTTTCTACTTCTCTATATTTCACTCTGAGTATCTGGTCATTTCACTGCACGTTGTACGTGCTTATCGGTTTATTTGTATGCAACAAATCAATCTTGAGACTCACATTTCAATCGAATTGATTGTATAGGTTGCTGTGTCTGTGAGCGCCCTTCACTGCGCCACCAGGCTCCCCCAAGGGTACAGTGAATTTAATAATCCACGTTTTTTCGTATCACGCTGCTGGATTTTTCCTTTTTTCACAGGTCCATTTACAATTTGTATTTCCGTACAATGGCTGATTTTCGCTGTTATATTGAAATTAAATAGAAGAGGATTTTCTTGCAGATAAACTCACCGCGGTTTACTGGATTCCACGATTTTTAATAAAAAAACAAAAAAGCCGTGTTTTATGTCCATATGTTAAAAAGGTTATTCAGCATCGCTTGTCTTTACTGTGGCGGTTCAGCTTTGCGCTAAAACCCGGACGAGCCCCCAAGCTGGCGTTAAGGACCACCCGCTGTTCGTCCAAACGAGACTCTCTGCGATTCCCCCCCAAAGTGATGCTGAGCGCCCACACCAGATATGCGATGTTTTTGCCGTTTTTCATGGCTAGAAATTAAAAAGCACATCGCAGCTTGAGTGACGCGCAGATTGATAACCTCCTGCGACATACGGTCAGCTGATGAAGTGCCTTTACAGTGTGGCTCCTCAATAAAAAAAAAAACAAAAACTAAGAAAATGTCATTTTTACAAACCTTTTTTTTTTCTTGCCAGTTAAGCCGCAGCCATGAGTACCGACGCGGAGATGGCCGTTTATGGCCCAGCAGCCGTTTTCCTCAGAAAGCCAGAGAAGGAAAGAATCGAAGCTCAGAACAAGCCATTCGACGCCAAATCGGCCGTCTACGTGACTGATCCCAAAGAGCTGTACGTCAAGGGCACTCTGCAGAGTAAGGAGGGGGGCAAAGCCACCGTGAAGACCGAGAAGGGAGAGGTGAGCGGCTTGGAAAGAATCAGGTTTGGGTGTGCGCTCGCCGCGTCTCCGACACAGCTGACCCCCTTATTTTGGCTTCCAGACCGTAACTGTCAAGGAGGATGACGTAAATCCCATGAATCCTCCCAAATTCGACAAGATTGAGGACATGGCCATGATGACCCATTTGAACGAGCCCGCCGTGCTGTTTAACCTCAAAGAGCGTTACGCAGCCTGGATGATCTACGTAAGTCAATTCAAAAACGAGCGTTGGTCGCTCAGTCCATCATGCTGCTTTGGACTTGGCATCCTAAATGAATGTCTTGTGTTTCCAGACCTATTCTGGGCTTTTCTGTGTCACCGTGAACCCCTACAAGTGGCTCCCCGTGTACAACCCAGAGGTTGTGGCTGCCTACAGAGGCAAGAAGAGAATGGAGGCCCCACCACACATCTTCTCCATCTCTGACAATGCCTACCAGAACATGCTGACAGGTATGTGGTGGGCTTGTGTTTCAGTTCCTGGACTTGTTTTCGGAAGATGTAGCCTTCCAACAACCATTGATTAGGCTTACACTGGAATTAATATAAGGGTCAAGGGATCTGCTAATCAATTCATTATTTCGTTCAATCATTCAGTATTTTGGTAGGTTACTGCACTGGGTTGTCCATTGATTTAGAGTGACAATGACAAGATAATTCATCAGTATATGAGCGCCAACCTCCTCCTTGAGCCCACACTGAGGGCAGTAACACACATTGTAACAAAGGCGCTATATAGGCGTCTGACCTGACACAGACTCACACCGGAGGCACGTTAAAATAAACCAAAAGAACTTTTCTTTCTCTTCAGCTTGGGTACACATCTTCCCTGTATCCCTCAGACATAACACAGTTCCAAAACAGACCCCAAAAGAAAGTCACCACAACCCACTCTTCTTCCTCCACTACTCCTCCCAGGCATCTTCGTCCTCCTCCTCCCGACTCTGGCCATTGAGCGGTGGCTGCTGGCCCCTTTTATAGTCCACCCGGAAGTGCTAAAGGTGGTTGACTGCCGAGTTCCAGCTGCACTTCCGGGTGGGGCGAATACACTTCCCAGAATGGCTCAGGAGTGCCAGCTGCCGCACCCCCTGGCGGTGCCTGCGGGACCCAACAGGACTGCACCCAACTCCACTGGCTGGATGTCTCTGGCCACGCCCATCAGCAGTGATAGGCAGAGCAGTCCAAAGGGAGCGGGGCAGGGGGTGGAGCTTCCTCTACCTCCTCACCCACCGGTGACGTGAGACGAGTGAGCGAAGGGTCCCTCAAGGGTGGTACTTTGCCCGTCTCCTCATGGAGGTGGGCAGAGGGGGTCCAGGGGGGCTCACTAATGGAGTTTCTCTTCTGCTTCTGAGCCGGATTTGGCTGGTTTGCTGCTTTGTGGTGTGAGTCTGTAGCCCTTCAGTGTTTTGGTTCTTTCTTCATGGGGTCCCCCTTTGCCACTGCTGTGCTGCCACACTGGCACTCCTGCCCACAGAGGCCTTGGAACTCAATGCTAAAAAGGATTCTGTCATCTTAATATAGCGCCCAGCACAAGCTTATACTGTATAATATTATGCAACGCCCAGGAGGTGATGGACGGCTAGGTGATCGGGGGTCTTACTTTCCATTATGACCAGTTGACTCGTCACGTTAAGTACGGCGTGCTGCGCCTTGTGCTTCTTCATGTCCCCGTGTCTAGTAATTTGTGGGGCAGTTGAAATAAGAAATGACAGCCTTTAATTTTACGACGTCATTTTTCCTTACAGATCGTGAGAACCAGTCTATCCTGATTACGTAAGTATCCATAAAAGGAAACTCTATGCCTTCCTGTATAAGTGCAAGTCGCTCCTGTCACAGACAACCACGTTCAGGGAGTCCTCATCATTGTCTTCTCTTTCTCGTTCTCTCCCAGTGGAGAATCCGGAGCCGGAAAGACTGTGAACACGAAACGTGTCATCCAGTACTTTGCGACAATCGCAGTCGTTGGTGACAAGAAGAAGGAGCAGACCGGCGGCCAAATGAAGGTAGCCCACTCGGGACAAGTTTAGGAGGTGTGGGACGAGTGAAAGGCACACACATTCAATTACCTGTCTGGGTCTTCTCTAGGGCACCCTTGAAGATCAAATCATTCAGGCTAACCCTTTGCTGGAGGCTTTTGGGAACGCCAAAACCGTGAGGAATGACAACTCTTCTCGCTTTGTGAGTCGCCCACTTCTTCTGTCTTCTTGCGTGTTTTTTGTATTTTACAATCTAGCATCCGTACTTCGGATGTCCTCAACCCTTGTCATTCGTCCAAAGAGCTGTGGAAAGCTGGGGGTCTCTCCCCGTCACAGAGCCAGTCCTGACACAAATACTTGGAAACCCAGTGAACACCGAGATGCAATGCTGGTTAGATGTGGCTGGACTGTGTGCTTAGGGTTAGGGGGCAACTCGTAGAAAGTCGCATTTGGCAGGTTGGTGGCACTCTTGGAGGGAAAAAAACAGGAAGTGGCCTGGAAAGCCAGGAAAAAAAAAGAAAGACAAGAAAACGAAATGGATGCTGATCCCCCAAAAAGTGATTGGCTTCCTTACAAAAATCCGGAATGTTCTTTCCACATTGTCATCTTATCTCATAGGTCTCTGACCCGCGGCGACTTGCGTTTGCCAAACAAGCGGTACCCATGAGGTTTTTGGGTTTTTTTTTTTTCAATTTCACATTTCACGTCCATTTCAACTAAATGAATCGACTTCTGTTTTGTTTTAGGGTAAATTCATCAGAATTCACTTTGGCCAAACTGGAAAGCTGGCCTCCGCTGATATTGAAACTTGTAAGTAATTCCCCGGACTAACGGACTTCCGTGTTTTCTCCTCTCATCTTGTCCCACATTGTAACTCCTGCCAATCTCTTACTGCAGATCTGCTGGAGAAGTCCAGAGTGACCTTCCAGTTGTCGGCTGAAAGGAGCTACCACATCTTCTACCAGATCATGACCAACCAGAAGCCTGAGCTCATCGGTAGGAGACCTGGGCAAGCCAGAGCCTGGAGCTTTCCATTCCCTGCTTATGAGTTGTTTGACGAGATGCCTTTTTATTTTTCTAGAAACGCTGCTCATCACCACCAACCCTTACGACTTCCCCATGGTCAGCCAGGGTGAGATCACCGTCCCCAGCATCAATGACAATGAGGAGCTGATTGCCACCGACGTAAGTCCTCACTGAGGCCTCTTCAGTCCGTGGCTTGTCTTGGGGATTTGCTGCTTGGGTGAATGGTGAGCACTTTGTGCTGGTGTGGCCTAGTGAGACACACTCATGGAAAATGTGGGACGGCCATCTCACAATCAGGCGGCCTTTGTCATACTAAAGATTGCAGAGGAATTATTTTCGGTGCCACTATTAAGTTTTTAATGAGCGATTGAAAGTCTCCACATTGAATAAATATTGAGCAATGTGCATACGTACGTACTTGTAAGGTGTCTTTAGATACTACTGATTATGAAAGGAACCTCACCCTCATTGATCCCGAGGAAGTCACTATGGAAGCACATTGCATGCTGTACTTGTAAAAAAAACATCTCGAGAAGGTGCCCACTGCTGACAGGCGCCTGGTAAATCCTCCCACTTTAGTCCCCTGTTCCCGTTTGTTTCATAGTTTTCTTCTCCTGATTTATGAAACAGCCCACCTGAGCACAAGTGTTTATTATGGCAAATGCTGAAGACGACTGAGAGACATCAAAGGTCTCTCGTTCTGCACAACTTGAATGCTGTTATAACAAATGGGTACGTCTTATTCTTTTAGACTGCCATTGACATCCTGGGTTTCACTCCTGAAGAGAAAATTGGCATCTACAAGCTGACTGGCGCTGTCATGCATCACGGCAACATGAAGTTCAAGCAGAAACAACGAGAGGAGCAGGCTGAGCCCGATGGCACTGAAGGTAGACACCCAAACTCGGGCACTTAGTTCAGTTTGTGTTAGACAGGTGACCAAGTTCAACTTCATTGTGACATATAAAACAATGGCTGGTGAAGAATTTGCAGGGAGCACAATAAGACCTTCTGATGTAATTGTAAAACTGAAGGCGGTTCAGGACAAGCGTGAGATAAATAGAAACACGTGCCAATAAGTGTGACTGTACTGGACTGGACCTTCATCAGACAAGAACTCCTAGGTGGCATCTGCACACTTGGCACGGGCATGCAAAGCTGATTCCCAGTTTATTCAGTCAGGGAGATTTTGGTACAAAGCATTGGAATGTTGATTATTTGGTGACTGCACCTGCACCAGGTACTCCTGCTAGTAGATACATGTATATGAAATCAGACAGATAGATATGAAAGGCACTATATAACACATAGATAGATAGATAGCATTTGGTATAGTAGGCAGGGTTAGAGAGATAGAGTTTGGTATAGTAGGTAGGATTAGATAGATAGACAGATAAATAGATAGAATTTGGTATATTAGGTAGGATTAGATAGATAGATGGATAGATAGTTTGGTATAGTAAGCAGGATTAGACAGATAGATAGAATTTGGTATAGTAGGTAGGATTAGATAGATAGATAAATAGATAGAATTTGGTATAGTAGGTAGGATTAGATAGATAGATATAATTTGGTATAGTAAGCAGGATTAGATAGATAGACAGATAGATAGATATGAAAGGCACTATGTTATATAGTGAAAAGAGATCTATATTTCATGTATAATAAACAGACATAGATAAGAAAGACAAAGCATGACATGAGGAGATGAACATGAAAGGTATAGATGCTGTACTGTAGGTAGATAAACAGATGGATAAGAAAGGCAGTATATCATATAGATACATGTATATACTGTATACTGTATATGAATATACTGTATATGAATGGAGATGGATGGACAGATAGTTGTGAAAGGCACTGTTTTAACAGACAGACTCAATAAAAAGTGTTTAGTTTTTTAAAGCAGCTCATCCAGTGTTCGTTCCTAGCATGCCCTCTCTGCTGCTGCCAGCTTCCCTCAGCCCTTAACTTAATAGTGGAGTTAGATGATGGAAGGATGGAGGTTTGTTATATTGTGTGTTAACGACTTTGAGTACAGTCATGTGGTGCCAGCAGAATATTTATGGAGCTTATCCTGTGAAGGGCCCTTGTAAAGGTCCATGCTGTTAATGGCGCTACATACTGTACAACTGGGTATAGGTGCTTGACATCTAAAAGGTGACAGTTCTTCTAGTAATGGCGCATACACACTGACCCGTCCTCTAACCTCTGTAACTCCTGATGTCTTTTGACCCCCCACTTGTGTCACACACTATTTGCGCAGGACTTTTCTAAGTGCTCCTTGGCGACTACTTCTTCACACTGCCTACCCTTTTTACTTTCTGTTGCTGATGAAATCAGGCCATGACGGAGCTCGGAGGGGTGCATTGCCCCAGGGTGTTTCCAGTGGTTAAAATGGACCTCTCTTTTTTTTCTGTTCTTTTTTACCCACAGTTGCTGATAAAATCAGCTACCTCATGGGCCTGAACTCTGCCGACCTGCTCAAAGCCCTCTGCTACCCCAGAGTGAAAGTCGGAAATGAGTTTGTGACCAAAGGCCAAACTGTCCAGCAGGTACCATAGCTGAGCCTATTTTTTTGCCAAAGTGATCAGGTATTCTTGTCACTACAAGCTCTTCCACTTGAAAAATTGTGAAACTTGTTGCATTATTCAGGTTAACAACGCTGTGGGTGCCTTGGCCAAGTCCGTCTATGAGAAGATGTTCTTGTGGATGGTGATCCGTATCAACCAGATGTTGGACACTAAGCAGCCAAGGCAGTACTTTATTGGTGTCTTGGACATTGCTGGCTTTGAGATCTTTGATGTGAGTTTTTTATGTTTAATAATTGTTATATGCATTACCTGTTTTATAAACCTTTTAGATGTATTTATTTCTTTCTGTAGATTACACATAATCACACACACACACATGCACACGCATGCACCTGCTCTGTCTGTATGGACATGTGCATTGCAGGGCTGATGTGCTCCTACACTTAAGCTGCCACATTTGAGACCTTTGGCTCGAGTTTTGCTCCACTGCACTGCTTTGTGCCATACCAGAGTCAACTTATGCTCGTCTCTGTGTAAATGTTATCATGCAGTTCAACAGCTTGGAGCAGCTCTGCATCAACTTCACCAACGAGAAGCTGCAGCAGTTCTTCAACCACCACATGTTCGTCCTGGAGCAAGAAGAGTACAAGAAGGAGGGCATCGAGTGGGAGTTCATTGACTTCGGTATGGACTTGGCGGCCTGCATTGAGCTCATTGAGAAGGTAGGTAGCTGACAGTTCAGGCAGCTATTGGGATCCTGTTGTAGGTCTATGGAGTAATGTGCTCCTCTCCCTTTCACCAGCCCATGGGTATCTTCTCCATCCTGGAAGAGGAGTGCATGTTCCCCAAGGCCACAGACACTTCCTTCAAGAACAAGCTGTATGACCAGCATCTGGGCAAGTCCAACAACTTCCAGAAGCCCAAGCCCGCCAAAGGCAAGGCTGAGGCCCACTTCTCCCTGGTCCACTATGCCGGCACTGTGGACTACAACATCTCTGGCTGGCTGGACAAGAACAAGGACCCCCTGAATGAAACCGTTGTGGGGCTCTTCCAGAAAGCTTCACTGAAACTGCTGGCTTTCCTGTATGCGGCCTTTTCCGCTGCTGAAGGAGGTGAGTGATTAAATGAAATAGTAATGCATCACCCTGGTATTGCAGCACTAATATAACATAACATGAATAACGTAACCTACATAACATACAGTAACGTCACAAGAGTTATATAGCATAACCTTAACAAACAGTAATATAACGAAACATAATGTTCAATATCTGACAATACTGTACATAACATAAAGTAACAAAATGTAAAATAACTTAACCTACATAACATATCTAGCATATTATATTGTAGCATATCTTAACGTACATAACAGAACATAGAACATATACAGTAATATGACATGACACATAACATGACAAAAATGTAAAAAGTAATAAGAACATGACATAATATGACAAAACTTAATATAAAATAACAGAGCATAACATAATAGAAGCAAACAGTGCAAAATAATTCCACATACATAACATAACTAAACAAAGTAAAATAACAGACATAATCCAAATAATATAATGTATTATAACATATATAATATTACATGAAATAACATAACATGACATAGCATAATCTAAATAATATAATATACATCATATAACAACAAAAAGGGATTTAAAATAGAATAACATAACATGACATGACGTAATATAACACAACATAACATAATATAACTAATATAACATAATATAAAAACAAAAAGGGATTTAAAATACCATAACATATCTAAGCAAAGTAAAATAACATACCTAATCGAAATAATATAATGTAATATAACATACATAATATAACATGAAATAACATAACACAACATAACATGACATAATAATACATAACATAATCTAAATAATATAACATACATAATATAAAAACAAAAAGTGATTTAAAATACCATAACATAACTAAGCCAAGTAAAATAAGATACATAATATAAACAATATAATGTAATATAACACAACATAATATAACTAATATAACATACTGTACATAATATAACAACAAAACGTGATTTCATGTCCCAAACCATAACATGACATGACGTTCTCAGACTCTCTTAAGCCAGGCACCAGTTGTGTGGGCAGCAGCGTCAGGCACAAGGCAGGAAACGGGGTGTCGGTCCATCACAGGCAGTAACATACTGTATATACTGTATAGCAAAATATTATTTATTACAGAAATTGCAGTTGAACATCATGTCATTCTGTTTCCTTACATTCAGAGGGCGGTGGCAAGAAGGGCGGTAAGAAGAAGGGTTCTTCTTTCCAGACCGTGTCTGCTCTCTTCAGGGTGGGTGCTGCCTTTATTCTTTTGCTCTTCCATTTTGCTGATTGTCTTTATTGCGCTGAAGTAGCCAGTCCTGTCAGATTTCATCCCATTTTAACCTGACTGTTGACTGCTGAGTGCGTATTAAATGAATGAGCGATGGACTGAATGAGTTTAGTTGAACCTTCACTTGTTGGAGCTCCTGTATGTTCTAAGTACCGCAGCATAGGTAGTGGGATCATTTGAGTAAGAGTTGAAGTCATTCAGCCAGAAAAAGTTTCCAGATCACTAAAGCTGAGCTAACTGAAATGGATTGTCTTTCTTCTTGAATTTCCCCTTTCATTTAAAGGGACATGAAGCCAACTAAGTCAAAACATCTCGTGTAATTCTTTGCTTTTTAATGAGAATACGACGTATAGTTTTCGTTTTTCAAGCGTATGACAGAATGAATGTTTGGGACATTTTGTTTTCTGAATGTGTGCTTAATGCTGTCACCACTGTTGGCTCCACAGGAGAACTTGAACAAGCTGATGTCCAACTTGAGGAGCACTCACCCACACTTTGTGCGGTGCCTGATCCCCAATGAGACTAAGACGCCAGGTAAGTTGAGGCGAATGATCATTTTTGTCGACTCCCTTATGGATGGCGTATGCTCCATGAATAAGCGTCAATAAACGTTCTGCTTTGCCTTCTGAGGTGCCATGGAGAACCACCTGGTCATCCACCAGCTCAGGTGTAACGGTGTGCTGGAGGGCATCAGAATCTGCAGAAAGGGATTCCCCAGCAGAATCCTCTACGGTGACTTCAAGCAGAGGTTTTTTTATATCAATTTTCTTATACATATCATATTTTTATCAATTATTTTTATTATTATGACTTTTTCAGACACCAAGCAGGTTTAGAAAACAATTATAATTTATCATGACTTTCTTCAAAACAGCATATTAAAATTAAGCTAGATTTGGACCTAGGTAATAACGCTGTATTTTAAATGTCCACGTGGCATGTTCTGCTTTATTACAGTATGCCTCCTTTTTCTCAAATTTTATTCCAGATACAAAGTGCTGAATGCCAGCGCCATCCCCGAGGGGCAGTTCATTGACAGCAAGAAGGCTTCAGAGAAGCTCTTGGGCTCCATTGATGTTGACCACACTCAGTACAAATTTGGACACACCAAGGTGAGCGCCCATTTGTGGTCACTGCTTGTTATTCCTCCCCCTCACCCCGTTTATTGACTACCTCTTGATGGCCAGGGTTGACCGAATGCTTCTTTGCCCTTTGTGTATTCTCCAAAGGTGTTCTTCAAAGCCGGTCTGCTGGGTACCCTGGAGGAGATGCGAGATGAAAAACTGGCCCTTCTGATCACCCGCACTCAGGCCGTCTGCAGAGGCTACGTCATGAGGAAGGAGTTTGTGAAGATGATGGAGAGGAGGTGAATGACTTTACTCAAATTGCCTTTTTTTGGAAGCAAGGAGGACTCTCAGATTTCCTACAAACCACCTAACAAATGTTATGTTATATGGCATCTTTTAATAACAAACTTCATCCCAAGATAATTAACAAAGACTGATTCGGTGTATACTTATTTAAATTTTAACATGTGGCCCGCAGGCAGGTTATGTGGTCCATTATGCCATGTCGGAGATGCTGCAAGGTGGCACACTCTTCTTAAATCAGATCATGTCTCCTTTCATCCTCTATACAGAGAAGCAATTTTCTCCATCCAGTACAACATCCGCTCCTTCATGAATGTCAAGCACTGGCCATGGATGAAGCTCTACTTCAAGATCAAGCCTCTTCTGAAGAGTGCAGAGTCAGAAAAGGAGATGGCCAACATGAAGGAGGAGTTCACCAAATGCAAGGAAGACCTGGCCAAGGCCGAGGCCAAGAGGAAGGAGCTTGAGGAGAAGATGGTGTCTCTCCTCCAGGAGAAGAACGACCTGCAGCTACAAGTCCAGTCTGTAAGTGGTCAATGAAAGTTGTAAAACTTCTCCATCACAAGAATCAGAAATTTTACAAAACACTTGTACTGTTACTTTTTACTTTGGAATACATTTTCTTTGGTTCGTGGCCTCATCGGACAAAGCAGCAGTAAAGAACATGTTGGCCATAACTGTCAATGGAAATTTAAATATGGTGTTCTATTCAGTTGAAATTATTGCTTTACAGGAAAGTGAGGGTCTTGCAGATGCAGAGGAAAGATGTGAAGGTCTCATTAAGAACAAGATTCAACTGGAGGCCAAGATGAAGGAGATCAATGAAAGGCTGGAGGATGAGGAGGAAATGAACGCCGAGCTGACAGCCAAGAAGAGGAAGCTGGAGGATGAGTGCTCAGAACTCAAGAAGGACATTGATGACCTGGAGCTCACCTTGGCCAAAGTGGAGAAGGAGAAACATGCCACTGAGAACAAGGTCCCTCAGCCATTTCTTTGTGACCACAGCTCTGGTCAGCGTGTGGTTGGGCAAATGTTCACCCTTCTGTTCCATCTCTTTACCACAGGTGAAGAACCTCACTGAGGAAATGGCGACTCAGGATGAGAATATCGCCAAGCTGAGCAAGGAAAAGAAAGCCCTCCAAGAGGCTCACCAGCAGACCCTGGATGACCTGCAGGCTGAGGAGGACAAAGTCAACACCCTGACCAAAGCCAAGACTAAGCTGGAACAACAAGTGGACGATGTAAGATTAAAAACATCGGTGGAAGGTGCTTCATGATGTGCTGAAGAATATCAAAGGGTCAGACACTCCTCATTTGTCCCTTGTGTTTCCCACAGCTTGAGGGTTCACTGGAGCAGGAGAAGAAACTGCGCATGGACCTGGAGAGAGCCAAGAGAAAGCTGGAAGGTGACCTGAAGCTGTCCCAGGAATCGGTCATGGATCTGGAGAATGATAAACAGCAGTCAGATGAGAAGCTCAAGAAGTAAGATGGTGCACCTTCACAAGGTACCTGAGATAAGGAGGTAGCAAGTGTGCTAACTAATCATCTAAATGCTTGATCTGCAGGAAAGACTTTGAAATAAGCCAATACCTCAGCAAGATTGAGGATGAGCAAGCTTTGGGCGCCCAACTGCAGAAGAAGATCAAGGAATTGCAGGTAACGGAAAACACAAGATCTGGGCTTAGCCAGCTATGTTAGATCTTTGTGTTCAACCATCATTTGAGTATGGAGTCCATCTGTCTGTAGGCCCGTATTGAGGAGCTGGAGGAAGAAATTGAAGCTGAACGTGCAGCCAGGGCAAAGATTGAGAAGCAGAGAGCCGACCTGTCCAGGGAGCTGGAGGAGATCAGCGAGAGGCTAGAGGAAGCCGGTGGTGCCACCTCTGCTCAGATTGAGATGAACAAGAAGAGGGAGGCCGAATTCCAGAAACTTCGCCGTGACCTTGAGGAGTCCACCCTGCAGCATGAGGCCACCGCCGCCGCCCTGCGCAAGAAGCACGCCGACAGTGTGGCCGAGCTTGGGGAACAGATTGACAACCTCCAGCGTGTGAAACAGAAGCTGGAGAAGGAGAAGAGCGAATACAAGATGGAGATCGATGACCTGTCCAGCAACATGGAATCGGTGGCAAAGGCAAAGGTACAAAACACTGATTTTTTTTTTAATACTACGACATTAATGTTGTAATGCAACAAGATGTTACATCTTTGACTTGTTTGTGTCTTCCTGAAAGGCAAATCTGGAGAAGATGTGCCGCACTCTGGAGGACCAACTTAGTGAAATCAAGACAAAGAGTGATGAAGGCATTCGACAGATTAACGACCTGAACGCTCACAGAGCCCGACTCCAGACAGAGAACGGTACGCCTTATTAACTGCACTCACTTATTTCCCTAATTTGTTATTGTGTAGAACTGCGCCGAGATGGAGGTGGATGTCCGGGGAGGTCACTTTGTGTTATGCTGTTGCTTTCAGGTGAACTTTCTCGACAGCTTGAAGAAAAGGAAACTTTGGTGTCCCAGCTTACTCGAGGCAAACAAGCATTCACACAACAAATTGAAGAACTGAAGAGACAAATTGAGGAAGAGACAAAGGTTCAAACTACCATTCCATCCTCAAGAACACCATGTAGAGTGTACACTGGGCCATACAATTAACGGACCTTAATTTAAGAATAATTCTTATTAATGTATACAGTAATTACATGAACTAAACCTAACATCAGGCAAAACCTTTATTTCCAAGTAATCTTCTAGAATTAAGTGCACAACACATAGACAAACCCTTACTTTTAGGACCTGAGGTGGGTTCCTATTCTTCACTCTGAAATTCTATTGTCTTCTTTTCATAGGCAAAGAACGCTCTGGCTCATGGCTTACAATCTGCCCGTCATGACTGCGACCTCCTCCGTGAACAATATGAAGAGGAGCAGGAGGCCAAGGCTGAGCTGCAGCGCTCCATGTCCAAGGCCAATAGCGAGGTGGCTCAGTGGAGAACCAAATACGAGACTGACGCCATCCAGAGAACAGAGGAGCTGGAGGAAGCCAAGTAAGTGGAACCTTCTGCCTTTCACATCCACATTGTTTCATGTGAGATGTCCTGTTATAAATCTGAATGCCATCTGCAGGAAGAAGTTGGCCCAGCGCCTTCAAGAAGCTGAGGAGCACATTGAGGCTGTGAACTCCAAGTGCGCCTCTCTGGAGAAGACCAAACAGAGACTTCAGGGTGAGGTGGAGGACCTGATGATTGACGTGGAGAGGGCCAACGCTCAGGCCGCTGCTCTCGACAAGAAGCAGAAGAACTTTGACAAGGTACCCAAGACAATTCAGTGACTCCACTTTGACGGTGGTAGCAAACACACCTGGTGGCTCTGCTTGGTTCTTACTGAAATCTTTCACCAAGAAAGCTTCTTCTTGATGCTGATCTTTTATGATACCGTTTCAGGTCCTGGCAGAATGGAAGCAGAAGTTTGAGGAGGGCCAGGCCGAGCTGGAGGCAGCCCAGAAAGAGGCCCGCTCTTTGAGTACCGAGCTCTTCAAGATGAAGAACTCTTATGAGGAGGCCCTGGAACACCTGGAGACAATGAAACGGGAGAACAAGAACCTGCAGCGTAAGTGACTGTGAATGGCTTGTGTACCATTTCATTTCGAAAGTTTGGTCTTGAGGGTGTACTATCTACTCCTGCTTCATTCCTTTTATTATTTGTTTGTTATACTAGCCCACAACGTTGTATTTCATGCATTTAATTTTTATTTTGTCTTGTTTGAACAGTAGTTTTTATAGAGTGTAATTTATTTGAGTTTTCTCCACGCTTCTATTTCTGTTGTAAACCTTTAAATATTTGGGAAACACTTTGAATATGGGAAAAGTGCTATATAATATATGGACTTTTATTTTATAACGATGCTTTGTCATTTTATTGTTTCAAATAGCTGTAATGATTTTGTTCATTTATTATAGTTCGGCATGTTATTTACTATTGCTGTGCACATTGATAAACATATCAGGGCGCCAAGTTGGTATCTGACATCATTGCAGTACACCTATTGAAGATGGTGGCACATATTGTTTGACGTCCCAGTTTTGGGCACCTTATTGAACTTTAAATGAAACTTTCCGAATTTAAGTCTAGTTAAAAAAGCGATGATTTTGTTATGGTTAGGATCTCTATTGACAACATTTTTGCGAGACTGATTTTGTCCCCATGTTTCTGGTTTAGATAATCTTTTTCTTTGGCAGTTTTGACCCAAAGTCTGTTTTCTAACACTATTTGTACATTCCTTTTGAATATGGCTTTCATCTCTTGGTCCTTAAATTACTTTCATCTTAGTTGGCTCCTTCCATCCAGCCACAGTATAGATATAGTGTATATAGTGACCACTGTTTATTTCTCTTTAACTGACCTTCCACTATGTCTCTTTTCCCAAAACCAAATAACCTCTATAATAATTTCTATTAAGCACTTTATTTTTTGGCATTGTTCATTTGACTTCTAATTTATTGAGAACATTGATTTATTGCTTTTTTTCCCCATTCTTCCATACAGAGGAGATCTCAGATCTTACAGAACAGATAGGTGAAGGTGGAAAGATGATCCATGAGCTGGAGAAGACCAAGAAGCAGGTTGAAACTGAAAAGTGTGAAATCCAAAGTGCTCTCGAGGAGGCTGAGGTATTTCATTAATTGTGATTCAGCCTTAGGCAGGATCTGGCATGTCAAATTAAAACCTCGATTCTGCTGAATGTCAAGCACTGCCTTGGGTCTGCTGCTTCCTTGTCACGTTGCACAAACATAGACCTGTTCTTATTCCTTTTCTGAATAGGCCTCACTGGAGCATGAGGAGTCCAAGATCCTCCGCATCCAGCTTGAGCTGAACCAGGTGAAGTCTGAAGTGGACAGGAAGATTGCTGAGAAGGACGAGGAGATGGAACAGATCAAGAGGAACAGCCAGAGGGCACTTGAGTCTCTGCAGAGCACCCTGGACTCTGAGATTCGCAGCAGAAATGACGCCCTGAGGATCAAGAAGAAGATGGAGGGTGACCTCAATGAGATGGAAATCCAGCTGAGCCACGCCAACCGCCAAGCTTCTGAGGCCCAGAAGCAGCTCAGGAACGTCCAAGGCCAGCTTAAGGTAGGAAAGACATTTTAAAACCGGCTTGTTGATAGTTGATATGGTGGTCTAAAGACCTAATGTGTCAACAGGATGCCCAACTGCACCTGGACGATGCTGTCAGAGCTTCAGAAGACATGAAGGAGCAGGTAGCCATGGTGGAGCGCAGGAATAACCTGATGCAGGCTGAGATTGAGGAGCTGAGAGTTGCTCTGGAACAGACAGAGAGGGGCCGCAAGGTGGCAGAACAGGAGCTCATCGACGCCAGTGAGCGCGTACAGCTGCTGCACACTCAGGTTGGCCAGTTTTTTTAAGGTGGGCATAGTCTTCCATTCTCATTCTGCCTCTTTCTTCGCTGACTCCTTGTTTCTCTTCACACAGAACACCAGTCTTATCAACACAAAGAAGAAGCTCGAGTCTGACATCTCCCAGCTGCAAGGAGAGGTGGACGACGCCATTCAGGAAGCAAGAAATGCAGAAGAAAAGGCCAAGAAGTCCATCACTGATGTGAGTCACAGAGAGCCGATCCATTCTAAAATGAATATTTACTGCATGACGTGAAAGTTCATGGTCTACCAACAGGACTGTACAGCTAAAGATGTGAAGCTGAATGCATGATGGTGGGCAACACCAATCATCTTTCTTCAACACGAACCTAATCCCCTTTGCAAAACACTCTTGTTATTAAAAGCAGCAAACATTTAGCAAAAATGTCTCCTAAGCAAGCTGCGATAGGGCACCAGTGTAACAAAGGCCTGCCAGAGCTGGCACCAGAGTGGCAAAGGCTTAAGAATAGCTCCAGAGGGAACCTGTTTGATGCCAGGGAGGCTTTAGGCCCTTCAATAATTTTTTAGTGGGTAGGAGATTAGAGAAATATCTCCAGTCCCACTGGTTTGCAGCAGTAAGATACCAGTCGGAATCAGTGAGACCATCAGGCCCATGTCAGAGAAAAGAAAGGCTGAAGGCTGCCCCTTCAAGGCCCATCATGAAAATGGTGGTGTAAAGGGTGCTGTGATCTGCTGGTCTCGTAGTTTCAGTTGGCAGATTTGACACCAGAAGTGATTTTAGGGGTTGGTTTCAAAGAACATCAGGGTAGGATTTAAAGCCTGACACTTGACAGGGTCTAATGGAATTAACGGTGGGGAGGTGACTTTAAGTGAGAGATCACAGGGGGAGAGATCGAGAGGGAGGGCAAATTGAGAGGTACCCTTGCCATTTCATTTTTCATCCCACATCCCCAACAGATGTGCAGGTTAAGGTAACTGCCAATTCTAATTTGGGACCCCAGGTGAGTATATGGCTAGGTGGGCCTTGCAATAAACCTGCCCACTCTATGGGGTCGGTTCCTTTCCTTGAACCCACTGCTATTAGGATAGGCTTGGACACTTGAGACCAATGATTGTATTATATAGATTTGAGAATATTTCTTGTTATTTTATGCTCTTTACAGGCTGCCATGATGGCAGAGGAGCTGAAGAAGGAGCAAGACACCAGCGCTCACCTGGAGAGGATGAAGAAGAACCTGGAGCAGACCGTGAAGGACCTGCAGCACCGCCTGGATGAGGCTGAGCAGCTGGCCATGAAGGGTGGCAAGAAGCAGCTCCAGAAATTGGAGGCCAGGGTATGTCCCGTCTTGAACACCCCGGCCTGTTGAATTGACACGGAAAGGAAGCCTCAGCTAACGTGCTTCTCTTCCTTCTAGGTGAGGGAACTGGAAAATGAATTGGAAGGCGAACAGAGACGTGGTATTGAGGCCATCAAGGGCGTCAGGAAGTATGAGAGGAGGGTCAAGGAGCTCAGCTACCAGGTACAAATCACTTAGTCTGTTATCCACTCCGGGTGATTTGCTGGCCACTCTTTCAGAGGTTGTTACCCTTAAGTTCAAATTTTGTTTTTTGCTTACAGTCTGAGGAGGACAAGAAAAATCTGCTCAGGCTTCAGGATCTGGTTGACAAGCTGCAGCTGAAAGTCAAGGCCTACAAGAGGCAGGCTGAGGAATCGGTGAGTGAATATGAATCTGTAAATAACGGGAGAGCTCTGTGCTGAGGATGGCATTCATTTCTGGGCTAAAGCATTCACAGACCAGCCTTGGTAGGAAGTTGGTCACTGCCAGGTATTCTTGGGGGGGTGTCACCTAAATTTCAAGTTATTGTTACATTTAAAGCTCAAAACAGAGAAACCTCAGGCCATGGTGATTAGTTCTACTGCCTCGTAGCTCTTGAGGTGCCTTATTGGTAAGCCTTGCCTGGAGCCACTCGCAACTCTTTAATATATAAAGAAGAACAAAGCAACAATGGAAAATGGAAAATCTCAACAACAATGAAGTGCAAGGATCAAAGGCTCCTTTGAGCTGACGGTCCCCCATGTTTTGTAGATTGCAATACATGATGTAGGGATAGACTTGCCAGTGGGCATTAGAGACATTATGTGAGGAAAGAAAATGAGAAAGTCGCTTTTGGAGAAAAACATCAAGTTTATTAAATCAATCAAACAAATAATCTTTAGGTTGTATAACAGCAGACATTTCCACAGGTCAACGTTAAATTCAACTTTTATGCAGCACTTTGAAAAAAAAAAAAAAAGAGTGTGTCAAAATATTTAAAACAGCCACAGATGGGAATGGCCCACCACATTTCAACATATTTGTCACCACTCAGGGACGGCCACTTCCGTTATTTCAAGGTGTTTAATCATCGTTATTGGGCTGATGTACAAAGTATGTGAAAGGACACTTCGGTGTTACCTTTTAAGAATGTCATTGTACTTACTTCTCATATCCCCATTCAGTGATGGCCAACATGGCAGTAGCTGAGATGTATCAGAATGAATGGCAATGCCACAGCACCTCCATAATCAATTCATCTTCCTTTTCACACTTCAGGAGGAACAGGCAAATTCCCACATGTCCAAATTCAGGAAGGTGCAGCACGAACTGGAGGAAGCAGAGGAGCGGGCGGACATTGCAGAATCCCAGGTCAACAAGCTGAGGGCCAAGAGCCGAGACGTTGGCAAGGTGAGTTTCTCCTTTATGTGCCACAGAAACAGAGGCACGAACTACGAACTAAGAAACTGGCAGACTGTATTTGACCTAATTTTTAGTAGAATAAAAAAAAAAAAGACAACATTTTTTAGGCATTCGGATGTTGTACAAGGCTTTAATATGAATTATTTAGCAATTCAAGCCTTAGTAGACCACTCTCATGTAAGATGATCAGTGTTGGGCACAAGCAGGCTTTACTCGGCCCCTTAGAACAGACAACCAGTAAACAGATGTGGCCACCTAGTGGCTAAGGTCCGTGCCACAGGTTTACTGGTTCAGTCCTCACCTGTTTGGCTCGGTGTGTGACCCTGAGTGATACACTTAAACTGGAGAACGCCAACATCAGCATTTTGGGATGGCGGTTACTGTCAGAAGCATTATGTAACAAAGGCTTCAGGAAGTGTGACCCTTAGTAGCCAAAGTATTGGGGTGTGAGGCATATGGTCCCGGGTTCAGTTCCCCGTCAATTCACTATTCAACCTTGGAGGAGTTTATTAACCTTTCCATAACTTATATGAACAGAAGCAGTTTACGTAAAGGGATGCTCTTTAGTATCATGCGGTGCAGTGAGAAGAGCGATGCCTGAGTGACTCCCAACTACATCCTCTCACTATCAATCATTGCCATCAAGAGAAAGCTGACATAGAGAGATTATAAAGATGGTAAGAACAGGAGAGGACATATAAATGTCAAGTCACTCCACCAAAGATCGATCACTAAGCATGCCCTGTGTCTCAGAAGAAAAGGGCGGATGAGGTTATTCGTGTGATCAGAATGCATCACACAAAACAATCTGAAATGTTCCATCCACAAAAACTCAAGCATTCTCCTCAAAACTTAATCTGAATAGCAAACAATCAACTGAGGAGACAGCTAGCATACTTGTGAAGGAATTACAAAAGCATCAGGACCATAAGTGGAAGAGAAAACCAGTGCAAAGGCTGTTCTGAAACTACGTGAGATGGCGCATGTAAACAGTGAGTGGCCATTTAGTTGGATGAAATGGCAGTCCATCACCCCATCATCTGAAGCCTGTATTTTTCCATCCAAGATTAGGTGCTGAAAAGCAAGCATTAGATAAAGCTACATCCTCATACAACCAGGAGGAGAGAGTGTGTGTCAATGATGTAGAAAATGTGACGACATCTTCCATCACATTGTCAGTGCTTGTGAAACAGTGGCCGTTACCTCCTATCTATGGCATCACACTTGGTAAAAACATTCACTGCACCCTAGATATGGACAGCAAACGTCCAGGTATCAAGGCAATGGTGGAGCATAAAATTCTGGAAAACGCTTCACCCTAGGAGATCCCCGTACAAAGTGATGTCATGGTTAACCAACCAGACACAATCTGTACAAACCTATGCACCAATTAAACATATCTCATAGATATCTTAGTCCTGATGGGCGAGAACATCTGACAAAAAGAAGAACGTAAATTAGAGCATTGTGAGCAGCTCTGGAATGAGATGACAAGATTCTGGAAAACAGATTCTTATCATCATTATAAGGGCTAGAGAATTATCAATAAATCTATCAAGTGATGCTCTGAAAAGCTCTTAACCTAATATCAATATCTCAGTTCTGCAATAATAAGCGGTAAAAATTCATGTCATCTGTTGGTAGCAAAGTTCTTGCCACGGATAGCAGCATTTAATACCAGACATTTTACTTTCAGTTGCCGTTGAACTGCTGCCTTTAACCCTGAATTGGCAAAAATCCTTAAATTTACTCTTAAACAACACCTTCCGCTGTTCTGTCTCTCAAGAGGCTTCTTGAGCGGCCATAATTTTAATTCCAGCTGAAAAGGTGCGGAATACAAAGAACTGGAAAAGACATTATTATTATTAGGCTGATATCTTAAATCCAAGAATCCAAAAATGAATCAGGTATACCCAGGTTTCACATCTGTACTGTATATGACAGACGGCAAATCTCCAGCCTTGCTAAAGTATGCGAGCTTCTCCAAACACGTGACTACAAATTCACCAATAAAGGCGTGACAAAGGGCGTGAAGGGCGTGGTTAGCACAAAGACGCCGCTGGAGAAATAAAACCGTAGAACTCATTGTAATGGATGGGATATGGACAAAAAAAAAAAAAAAAAAGTCCTGTATCTACAGATTGCTTTGGGGTCATGTGTGCTACTTAAAGATATTACAGGAGCAGTTCGCCATTCTGCGTGCGGCACTGGCAAAAAGTCAACGAACCTGACAGTGCTTAACCCGAAGCAAATGCCTGGGCAATACTAAGGCAGCGCATCCTTAATGGAGGGCTTCTTGGATCGCAGGTGTCAGACCACCGCCAATTAGCAGCATTACCAGAAGGACTAAGCCCCCAAAAACTGCAAGCGATGCCCAAGTGCCCACTTGTGGAAGATGCTACATGAATTACATTATATACATTAAACTGTATCACTGTATACTATAAAATGTTATGAATATAGCTTTGAGGCACTATATAATAGATAAAAAAAATTTACTATATATTAGATTGAATAAAAGAACTATGCGATTGCTAACAAGTTGCATGTATAATGTAAAAGGCACTAGAGATGGATGGACAGATAACTAGAGAGACAGATATGAAAAATACTATATAATATACAGTACAGTGTATTTAGAAAATATTAAGACCCCTTCACTTTCTGCACACCTTATTGTGCTATAGATTTCATTTTGAACGGTCAAATTCGCCATTTTTGCCCATCAGTTTACATTGAATAACCCATACGTGTTTTCAGAAAGTTTTGGAAATGTGTTAAAATGAAACCGAGTACTTTCTGTGTCCACTGTATATAAATAACGAACAGCATTTTAAAAATAGATAATATAGACGGCACTGTGTAGACCGTTAGAATCGTGAAAGACACGCAGCGAATAAGAAGAGCACAGGCGCACCCACCCGGTGTCATCTTAGCTTGCTGTATAGTTTTAAGGGGTCTTCACAGAGGACTCACAGAACTTTTCATTAAGACCCTAATGGCCGCTACTCCTGGAGCATATTAAATTTTGGCCGTAAATGTTCATGTGTGATGAACTTGATCGCGGCATTCGAGAGATTCCAAACTGGCCACCCGATCCACTCCGAGAATGAAACTCCAGAGGTGCTGGACCGGAGCCACATTTTTTTTTTTAATATCATTAATTAAATTCAATTAAAACTAAACCTGCTCCACTCCATTTTTGGAGCTTCTTCTCGGATCACACCTCGCCGTCTAAAAATACGAGCCATGTGTCGAGATGGGAACGGAGCCATAGCAGGACTGAAATTGGCGGCGATCGGCCAGGGCAATCTGCACATCCATCGAAATTAAATGCTTCCTGCTGCAGAACTGCTGTAGATTCAGTAAAAACAGATGGACTCTGGGGGTCTCTAGCCGGTCCGGTAAACATTTGGATGTTTGTCGGCTCCTCGGAGCAGACGGTCGTTTTTCCGCGCCCGGCAGTAGCCCCCCCAAACCATTCCGCTCCCACGGGTTAGACGGTAAATCTGCAGTCACTAACTCGCTCCTTTGCTAACCTTTCATGCACATTTTGTAATATTTAGAACACCAGGAACGTATTCTAAAGAAGAAATCGAATTGCCATCAGGAAAAAAAATAAAAATAAATAAGACATCGATTTATTGTAAGCGGAGAGTGGTGCATGGCAAGTACTTTAAAGAAGTGCGCGCTTTTCTAACGAGCAATACAAACGAGGAGTCTGAACTGATGTTGTGCTTTTCTGTTTTATTTTTAGGTCAAAGAAGGTGAAGAGTAAGACATTAGAGGATAACTCAACGGATGGACCACAGAAAATCATACAATATGAATTTAAATGTGAACTCTTCCACCTTTTTATTTGACAAATAAAAAGTGTCACTGAAATGTCTCTTCTTTTGCATTTTTTATGCTTCTCGTGTACAAACCCCGCATTCAAAATACCTCCGTGATAAGGAATACGCCATTACGTTTAATCTCATCCGAGGCGACCTAATACACCATTTGAGATATATATAATTGGAGCCCAGCCAGGAGAAGTGACTTATATGGTCACACAGTGTCAGAGGTGGGATTTGGACCACCAAGCAGGAGTTGAAGTCCAATGCCATAACTATACGCCACGCTATGTTTTATCTGAAGAACCATTGGGTTCTTTCCTATAAATAAAATACTCCATACACTTCAGATTCACCACCTTCAAATTAATCTTATGTGTCTACCCACCCCTTCTCGGAATCTGCATTTTCCAGAGAAGTGTTCAAGATGGTCACGGGGCTTGAACCCACCCTGAGTCCATCGCACAGCCCCACCCACACAAGCGCCATTTATAGCAGTCACCTCATTTAATGTCGTCCACGACAAAGACGACAACTTGATAACTCCACCATGGGGGTTGGTCTCGTGGATGCGACGAAGTTCACGCCCTGTGCAGACGGTGTCATAAAGGCTTTGGACTTCAGACCCTGCAGGGTTATCCTGACTCCACCGTGTGACCCTGAGTAAGTCACTTCCCCTGCCTGGGCTCCAACTGGAAACACAAAAGAAATGGAACCAATTGTATCATAAATGGTGTAAGTCGCCTTGGATAAAGGTGTCAGCCAAATCGATAAATGTCAGTCTTGAAACAAGCAAACAAAAAAAATAAACTGAACAGACAATTTCATGGTGGTTTTCTGGCATTCCCATTTTTCACAGTATGATGTGTATTTCAACTTGAGTAGTGTCAGAAGAAAATGCGCACAATTCATACAAATATTAATATTTCAGTACTGATGGCCACACATGAGAAATGAGAATTTCATAATCCATCAGCTGTTCCCTCTCATAGCGCCTTTAAATGTACTCGTGTTAGACATACACAGGCACATGCACACACTATCTATCTATCATATAGTGCCTTTCATATCTGTTTATCTATCTCCAGTATCAGCTCATAAGCGCCACATTTCTAACGATCAGCAGGGAAACCTTACCGTCTTCCAGGCTGTGCTGTCGCCACTATCCCGACATGGCTGTGCAGTACTTCTTAGGACTCTAATCGAAAGCTGCGCGTTCAAATCCCGCTATAATGTGCCAGTGTGACTTTGCGTATAGATCTTCACCTGCATGTGCTTCAAATGGAAGAAACTAAAAGAAAAGTAACTAAATTTCCACTGTCAGATATTGTAAGCCGCTTTGAATAAAGACATCGGCAATAATAATACGTTCAACTGTTATTTGCCTTTTGTTGGTCTCACAAAAACCGGAATATTCGTGAAACACGCAGAATAAGCTGTTCCGACAAACACATGCGAGCTGAACCCTCACAGCAGTTTACCTCACACTTTTATGATCCTATCCGTGTTAACCTTTCACCCTGAGTCTTCACGAATGTAAAATCTGCTTTACCTGCTGGCGCCTGGAGCCACTGCTCGTCTAGCATTTGACGGACCTGCGGAGCTCTTTGTCGGGGATTCACTGTCGTCCCGTCGATGGGTCATACAGGGCATAGAAAAAATAACTCTGCCAACTCCATAAATACAACTTCAAATATTGAAATAATTTATCTACATTCATGTATAACTTGTTTAATTACAGCAGATACAGCCTTCCAGGAATGATAACAGGGCTTGGATTAGAAGATTTTTCAACCACAGCCCCTCTACCAGTTGCAGACGTCCTGGGCTCGGCCAGCTGTTATATCCCACCGGGTGGCTGCACTTGGAGGAAACTCAAAACTCTGCAGCCGGCTGAGCGCCACAGAACGGAGTGGGAAATTAAATGAGACAACGCGACCTAATAATACAAGAAGACCGACGTCGGAGTTGAAATGACATCTTAGAATTTAACTGGAAGTGACCATTCCCTCAATTTAGCTCAGAAGACAGTATTAAAACTGTAAAATCAGACCACTTTGTTCATGCGCTCTGGGTGTTAAATAAGGGTGCAATAAACCTAATAAGAAAGAAACTAGATATTATTATTATTATTATTATTAGTAGTAGTAGTAGTAGTAATACAGCATTTTCGGAAACCCCTTTTCCAGGTGACGGCATTATTATTATTATTATTATTATATGATTATTATTATTATTATTATATGCTATATAAATCACCACTATATTTTTAAAAGCATTAGAATTCGAGACTTTCTTACCAACTTTATCTGGATGAATGCATCATCATACCATTCGTTACTTTCTAGGTATAAAAATCGTACTAATGGCCAGCAAGTAGCAAAATTGAGTATTGTGATTTTAGTTGTTAAGAATGTGACAATACACAACAATATTATTTGACATGCATTAAGCGGAATGCTAGAAAAAGGAGAGTAAACAAAAGAAAGAAGGAAGCAAACAAACAAACAAGCTAACAAACAAATAAATAACCTGCCAGAGACTAGTGCCCAGTCAGAGACGATTCATATTTTGTGCCTGGCACTGGAGGACTGGCTCCCTTTCTGTCCTGTTTAGGGCCCGATGGAGTGACACGAAAATGAACTCCCGGCACGCCAACGGCTAACTGGATATCAGCTTCGTTTTGTGGGTAGCACAGTGGCGCAGCTCTCAGTACAGTCCAGTAATCTGGACTTAAATCTTCCGCGCTGCCCTTCCCCGAATGGAGTCGTATACCTTCTCCGGGTGTCTATGTGGGGCTTCTTTCCACTTTCCCAAAGATGTAACGTTAATGTAAGCATTTCGGTTGGCCCAGTGTGAGTTGGGGGCACGTGTGTCGCTGAACCTCCCAGTGATGTGACGGACAGGCACCCAGTCTGATGCTGCACACGCTTCGTTTCGCAACGACTCTGAACTCCTTGGAATACGCGTATTATATAATGATAAGTGTTGCATAAGAACAAGTATATATACTGTATAACATACCTAAAAATATACAAAGCTTCATTTACAGTATTTATGAAGCCTGTACCTTCTCAGGTTCAAACCGGACTTGATGGTTTAAATATAGATAAACACCAGTGCCTGATTTCTATCTTACTGTTTCTTTATCTTCAAGTTTGTCTTTAGGCAGACGTGCTGTGCACCCTGCAGTTATCTTGTCACGCAGGTGTAAATTTGTGTAAGCGCTCTACGTTCGCTCTCACTAAGTAAAAAATACATATTATCAATAATACCAACAACAATAAAAATGACGATAATAGTAAGAAAACCGTTTTAGTTCCTAAACTTTTACAACATAGTAAACGTCGACTTCTAAAAGTGATGCAAATGCGCTCTCAGTGTTGACGCCAGGACAGACCTTTACACACCTATTTGCGTTTTGCATTTACCTGAAGACAATTGGCTCTCCTTCTATCACTTCTTCATTGTTAAAATGAAAATCGGATAAAGAAGCACAAGCCCGGTAAACGCACGCTCAGAGCTTGGGCAAATGGCAGACGTCTTTCTGGTGTCACCTTTATAAAATTATTCCGTCGTCTCAGCACATTCACTCATTTGCCATTTTTGGAGTTCCCCAAATTTATCTGCACGTATCAATTCTCGTTTTCCTTCTGGCGTTTCGATTGAACGTGAACCTAATAACGCGCCCGTGGCACTGCTAAACTTAACACGACACCTTTAAGAATGTATGCAAGCATTACAAGAGCGATATACGGGGATAGCTAATGGCGAAAACATCACCATCATCATCATCATCATCATCATCATCATCATAATAATAATACTAATACTAATAATAATAATAATACTAATAATACTAATAATAATAATAATAATAATAATAATAAGATGATGATGATGATGATGATGATGATAGACTTTATTCTTTACTATTCACGGCCTTTAAATCGGTATTTACAAAATAAGTGTCACTTTGCACGCACGTGTGAAATGTTCTCCGAATGGGTGCCGTTTGTTTATTAACACGTGTGTTCTTTTGCTGGTCTTTTGCACGAAGTTGTTAATGAAGAAAATATAATCTTGAAGCCTTTTTAAAGGATTTCTTGCGTTCCAATATGCGGCTGCTTGTTGTAGTTTTTGTGTGTCACATTATTATTATTATTATTATTATTATTATTATTATTATTATTATTATTATTATAACACCAAATCTCGTTGGCATGAACGCTGTGCTTTACAGGTCATTATTCTGAATTACATGTAGACTGCAAACTCAGTAAGAATATAAATGTATAAATAATAAGCTAAAATTACTTTCAATAAGGGATGTGCTCAAGCGCTGATATAAAACATTGTTCACTCAATAAATGAAACATTCAATACACTTTTGCTCATTTATTTTAAACGATTAAATCTGCTGAAACTTTCTTTTTTTCCAAACTCATATTATATAGCGCCTTACATAATGTAAATATTTCTTTCTTTCTTTTCAGCCTTCATGGCCTTGTGGAGGCCAGAGTGTATTTAGAATATAAATTCCCAAAAAATGACCGCATATTTGTGAATTCTTTTGTGAAAAGTTGGCGTCTTCACCACAAATATATTATTATCATTAACTTATCACAACTTTTCTTATTAAATTTTCTTATGAAATGTGTATTGTTTTCTTTTGAGGTGAGTTGGGGTTTTCTTTGTTATCTTTACTTATGATAATGTAAACGATTAGTTGATTATTGATTTAAAAAATTCAATTCAAAGCTCTTTCCAGCCTTCAGTTGTAAGCACTTTTCGTAATGTAATCTTTCTTTATTTTTTTCTAGCCTAACAATATATAGCGCCTTTAGTAATTTACATATTTCTTTCTTATACTTTCCAGCTTCATATTATACGGCATCTTTGAAAATGTATAACATTATATAGCACCTTTTGTAATGTACTGTGCATACTTCTTTCTTTCATTCTATCCTAACATTATATAGCGCCTTTCATAATGTACTGTACATGTTCTTTCTTTCTTTCTTTCTTTCTTTCTTTCTTTCTTTCTAGCGGAACAATATATAGCGCCTTTAGTAATTTACATATTTCTTTCTTTCTTTCTAGCCTAACAATATATAGCGCCTTTAGTAATTTACATATTTCTTTCTTTCTTTCTTAACAATATATAGCGCCTTTCGTAATGTACGCCTTTCTTTCTGAGCGGGAGGGTGTAACGTTTCTGACTAAAACACCAAAACGTCTTTGATTATTTTGACGTGACTTCAACAGAGAAAGTGGGGAAAAGGACCCCCTAAAAATAAACGATGAGATGCACTTCTCCCTCTTCAGCACATTTCATTGAACGCAGTTAAAGAGCAATGCGGACTATTTATAGTGAGGGTCATAAAAATGCCCGAACGTAACGCATTGTAAAATTGATTGATTTTCAGGGGTCATGGGAGCCATTGTGTGTCAGGATTAAGCATTTTTAATAACGACTATAAACGTTTCTTTATATGTTTTGATAACCATTACGCCACCTACAATTAAAAGAACCAGAGCCTCAACAAATGTTATTTTATAGCCCCAAAAACGTCCTTTCATTCGATTGCGTGCACGGGTGGCAGATAAGGGGACACGTGAAGAAATGCCTGGCGGGGTGACAAACTCAACAGAAAATCACCCGAAAAGACAAAAAGGAGCGCAAGGGAAGTTTGGGTGCACAGGGGGGCTTTGTGCAGTTGCCGCCTACGACCTCAGGGTGGCGCTGCAGGCTTAGACATCGCCCCTTTGCTCTCAACGATAGCCAACAATTCATTTATTCCACTCTGAGTGTCTTTTTATTCGCAGGATCAGCGGCACTTCGTTTTCACGAATCAAACGAATTCTCACCCTAAACACACAGGGTGCTTCTTGTAAACCCATCAGGTGTTTTATTTTTTCTTGTGTGAAGAATTTCTTACCGCAGTCGGGCTCTGTAGCTGGTGATTCCATAACGAATGTATTGCATTATAAATGCCTTTTTATGAGTCAACAACGCATTTATTCCCCTGTAAATGCCATTTTTATTAACAAGGTCAGGGGCATAGCGCCCTCATAGTAGAAACACCAAAACACTTGAGGTGGTGTAGAATGCATTGTATTTGTTATTTTTGTTCGGAACTTAAAACAAAAATCCAAGAAACGGTCCCCTTTTGAAATCCTGCTGTGCACCGGTGTGTTGCGAGCGGAGTTTTCAGCCACCATGCTTTTATTCTACAGCGCTATAAATTGAATGTGTTTCCTTGTCGATTAACTTTATGAGCGCACATGGAAGCCCCCCTGCTCTCCGTCTGTAAACCATCTCGTTTGCCCCCCCGCTGTCAGCCCAATCAGCATCCAGGGTAGTAAATAGCTCAACATATGGAATATTAACATTACGCGTTTTGGCACTGTTACAGATATTTATCGCTGCGTGTCTTGATTACCCGAAGATAAGCTTATTCCAAATTTAAATTGAGGAGGAGGAGGAGGAGCACTGGGGATAATTGATACCTTGATTGAGTCAGTGAAAAAAAAAGAAAAAAAAGCGCCCTGCCCAAATATAGTTGGCGAGTTGGTGCTGGGCTGGCAGAACGGCCCCAATAAAAGCCGCTGCCACCCGCCTCCATCACAAGTTATCGGCCTCCGACTCGTGGTAAGTAGCTGAGGTGCCGAGGTGTGTGTAGGTATGGACGGGGGGCTCTGGGGGAACTGGAGGACAGGGAACAGTGAAGAATTAGGAAAAGGGGGAGCAAATGGATTCAGTCATTCATTTCATTTCATAGTGCGCTTTATAGAGAAGTTCTCTAACGGTTTCTATTTGAACCGTTGCTTGGCCTTTACCTTCTGTGGTGGGCTCTTTGAATATGAAGTTGGCGCTTGGGGCTTTGAAAAGGTCGGGGGAGAAAACCGAAATCTTGCATGGAAACGTAGGCTACTTTGAAGGATGCTGACAGATCAAGAAAACGTGAACTTAGCCCGTGTGATTGTCCTGTAAAATAGTAAGTCCCTTGGTATTTTTTCAAGTCTAGTGTCATTTATTCGCTGTAATTTATGGAACCTGTCACAGATTCGGATAGATATAAGTTCTTTCTGGAACTTTCTTCTAGATGAGTCTTTTGAGAACCGAATATGGTTCCCCAATGGCTGCTCTGGCACCTTTATCTATTTTTTAAGAGTTGTAACTGTGGCCGGTAAAACAGACTGCGGTGTCCAGCTAAAAAAAAAGTAAACCTTTTAGATAAAATAAACAAAACAGGACGGCTTAAAAAGAAAACTGCGTTTTAGCAGCGAGTCAACAAAGTACCTGGAGCTTCGTCCTGCTGGAGGGTCAGTGTGACGTGTGACGCCACCTTCCGGCATCACGCCGGCTTTAAAGGACAGGTACCAGAAGGGGCGGAGTCTTCCCTGGGCATCGGGGCGGGGTTAGGCGGCCCTCTTTTCTGTGCCTTTTCCTGGCGGCGGAGGATGGAAGGAGAAGATAATGTTAGCTTGTCACAGCGTGGAGGTGCCTCTACACCCCTTGAGCCAGGAAGGTGTTCCCCAGGCACGCATGTCTGACGGAGCCTAGGCAGGAGGGAATCACTACAACCTCCACCGATGCAAGAAGACTAAAGGGTCTATGGAATCCAGATGGACTCCCACTCTCAGAGAAGACCCTGCTGCTTGATGGGTTAATTTGTCAGATTTCTGTTAGCCACAAAAAGAAAAGCTAAAGCTATGGGGTGCAAGGGGGGTTGCTACTTCAGTCGTCAGTAGTTGGACTGAGGGCATCAGATTTTCCTTGAATATTTATTTTACAATTTTAAAAAATGCATTTAAAAGTATATAAATTTATTTTCATTTTATTTTGCAGTGAAGTGGAACGTCAGACCAATTTGCCCCCTTAGACTGGTGCCCAACAAGGTGAGGATGTGTGCATTAGTGGAGGGATGAGGGGGAAATAGTTGCATTCATTGATCATTTATTTTAGCGGTTTTTTTATATATATGTATTTATATCTTACATCTAAATATGTATTATATCTATATGAGTTATTTTATCGCTTGCCCTTTAGTCTTTAGAGGCAGTGGGCACCTTCTTTGATTTTTGGAATCTGAGGCCAGACCTACAATCAGATCTAGGTGACATGAGGACGATTAATTTTAACCGATTTATTATGCTCACAATCGTATATTGTGTTTAATTATTTCCCCAAACTACCACCCCGTCCAGGGTTGGGTCCTGCCTTGCAGCTAATGCTGCTTAAATAGGTTATGAAACCCGGCAACCCTATGGTGTGCATAAACGGAATTGGGGCATGGACAGGTTTTGAATGAGTAGGATATTATTGAAAGGCAACAAGGAGTTCGGGGTTCAAGTCCCCGGTGCTCCTCCGTGTGTTGGTTTCCCATGTTCTCCCTGTGTCCGCCTGCGTTTCCTCCTTCAGTCCAAAGAACATGCAGGTTAGGTGGATTGGGGATGCTAAGCTGGCCGTGATGTGGGTGTCTGTGTGTGTGTTCACCGTGTGGTGGACTGGCGTCCAGTCCAGGGATTGTTCTGCCTTGCACCCTGTAGATGGATGGATGGATGGATGGTTTTTCGTTTCTTAATACCCCTCGCTGCTGCAGACGTTTTCATCGAGCGCGTCTTTGTTCTCATTAACAGCGAGTGCCACCATGAGTACCGACGCGGAGATGGCCGTTTATGGCCCAGCAGCCATTTACCTCCGAAAACCGGAGAAAGAAAGAATCGAGGCTCAAAACAAGCCATTCGATGCCAAATCTGCCGTCTACGTATCTGATCCCAAAGAGCTGTACGTCAAGGGCACTCTCCAGAGTAAGGAAGGGGGCAAAGCCACCGTGAAGACCGAGAAAGGAGAGGTGAGCGGATTGGAAAGAATCGGGGTTGAGTGTGCGGTCGCCGCGTCTCCGACATTCCTGACCCCCTTATTTTGGCTTCCAGACCGTAACTGTCAAGGAGGATGACGTCCATCCCATGAATCCTCCCAAGTTTGACAAGATTGAGGACATGGCCATGATGACCCATTTGAACGAGCCCGCTGTGCTGTTTAACCTCAAAGAGCGTTACGCAGCCTGGATGATCTACGTAAGTGAATACCTGGGCAGGTGCGGGTGGTGGAAGAGAAGGTGCATCCCGCTCGACTTTGTCCACGATGGCTCACGAAAAGTCCTGTAATGTTTGCAGACCTACTCTGGGCTGTTTTGTGCCACCGTGAACCCCTACAAGTGGCTCCCGGTGTACAACGCTGAGGTCGTGGCAGCCTACAGAGGCAAGAAGAGAATGGAGGCCCCACCACACATCTTCTCCGTGTCCGACAACGCCTACCAGAACATGTTGACAGGTATACTCGGTGTCCGATTCTGCGCACAGTGCTAATCCCGAGCACATTCGAGCGAAATACTCAACCTTTTTGAACGTTTTTGTCTTCACAGACCGCGAGAACCAGTCCGTCCTGATCACGTAAGTCTCCACTCACGAGGTCCTCCCGAGTGATGTGTTCACTGCTCCATGGGCTAATGGGAGCCGTTGCTGAAATGAATGTGCTTCTTTTCCTCAGCGGAGAATCTGGTGCCGGAAAGACTGTCAACACGAAACGTGTCATCCAGTACTTCGCGACAATCGCTTGCGTCGGAGACAAGAAGAAGGAGGCGCCCGCCGCTGGCAAAATGCAGGCACGTCAACGTCTTCCGTGGATGGGTCGAGGACGCGCGCGCGCTATGGCATCGTAGCTTCTCGCTAATTTCTAAGCGTCTCCTTGCAGGGCACTCTGGAGGACCAGATCATCTCGGCTAACCCTCTGCTGGAGGCTTTCGGTAACGCCAAGACCGTGAGAAACGACAACTCTTCTCGCTTCGTAAGTTTCAGCTCTTCGTCCCTTTTCCATGTTAAGCTACACGTCGCCGAGCCTTTCTTTTATTTTGCGCAAGTCTTCTAACTTATTGCGCTTAATGTTGATATCCACGTTTATCTCGTTTAGGGTAAATTCATCAGAATTCACTTTGGTCAGACCGGAAAGCTGGCCTCCGCCGATATTGAGACATGTAAGTCTTCTCTGGAATCCCATAACTTCTTCTTTGCTCCTTTCGTCCCGTCGTATCTTGTAACTCATGCCTTTCCAAAATCCTCTTACAGACCTGCTGGAGAAGTCCAGAGTGACCTTCCAGCTGTCGGCTGAAAGAAGCTACCACATCTTCTACCAGATCATGACCAACCAGAAGCCTGAGCTCATCGGTATGAACGCGCCGCACCTTCACGCCGTTTAGGAGCCCCCTTTGGTTTTCTGTGCTTTTGATTCACCAGATTGCCCCCTTTCGTTGCAGAAACGCTGCTCATCACCACCAACCCTTACGACTTCCCCATGATCAGTCAGGGTGAGATCACTGTGCCCAGCATCAATGACAACGAGGAGCTGATGGCCACCGATGTAAGTTGTGAGGACGAGCAGCCGGCTGACATGACGCTTCTTGTCTGATGGTGCCGCTCATCAACGCCTTTTTTTTTTAATCCCCATTTAGACTGCCATTGATATCCTGGGTTTCACCTCTGACGAGAAAATGGGCATCTACAAGCTGACTGGCGCTGTTATGCACCATGGCAACCTGAAGTTCAAGCAGAAACAACGAGAGGAGCAGGCTGAGCCCGATGGCACTGAAGGTACTTAGGAGGCTTTTAGCACTTTTATGTCCAAGATGTTTTTGTGGCCTGTTTGGGATTAGCCCTTCATCTCCATGTCAGCTATCCATGCTAGCCCCCCCAACTTACTTACGTGACATGCATGAACGTCCACAATGGACCCCTTGAAACCACTCTGACCCCCACCGCCATGCAGAACTCCACTGGGAGTCTCCCCCCCACCACCATACTCTATATAGCTAGTGGCAAAAACAGAGGGCTGCTATGAAACTAATGAAGCTTCAGCTTTGGGGCCCCAGAAGCACCTTTAGTCCCCATTGCTTCAAAATATTGGGGTCTACTGTATGAGAGGGTTTTTTTTTTTTAAATAACATAGTGTCATTTAAAACAAAATAATATTTAAAATAAAAATGAAAAAGTTAGTAAGGTATCAAAAAAGAGAATTCGTGCCAACCCTAACCCCAAAAATGCAGGTCTGCCACTGACAAAGGGGCTAACTAAGCCCCTAAAACTGGCGATGCCCCTGCCGGCTTGTGTCCAAAATGACAGAGTCTTACCACCAGCTAAATAGCTAAAGTCGGGGCGATGGTTACAGGAGAAAAGCGTTCACATTTGGTAGAGTTCCAGCTTTTCAGCAAGGGACGTGGGCCGAGAAGAATTCAAAGAGCGTTGTGGACTTGTAGGTCCTCATCATTATTAGTGCCAGCTGCAGAACACACACAGACACACACGCACACTACCCCCTGAAATTCTATGGAGGGTCTTAGACCACTGATGTGGCCCTAAACATGACTGCTAGTTCAAGTTGACACCAGAAGTGGGAGATGAGCTGGCGTTCCCGCCGTGTAAGTTCTGTGCGTTAGCCGCTAGCCCGCATGTCGAAAGGCTGGAAGCGTCGTATGCTAGATATTTTGTGTGAATGTCTACCTTGGCGTTTTGTGCCAGTCAGAAGAAGCAGACGTTGATGTTGAAGAGGGGTGTGTTGCCCCTCATCACAGTGCTTCCAATGATTAAAATGGACCTCTTTTTTTTGTCTTTTACCCACAGTTGCTGATAAAATCAGCTACCTCATGGGCCTGAACTCCGCCGACCTGCTGAAAGCCCTCTGCTACCCCAGAGTGAAAGTCGGAAATGAGTTTGTGACCAAGGGTCAGACCGTCCAACAGGTAAACCTTTAACTTTGAAATCGAACCAAAAAGTCCACTGCTTTCCTGTAAAAGTCCAATAGAAGCAGAATGCTTGATTAAAATGCCCGGGCCTTTGCATTTGTTCAGGTCAACAACTCTGTGGGCGCCTTGGCCAAATCCGTCTATGAGAAAATGTTCTTGTGGATGGTGATCCGTATCAACCAGATGTTGGACACCAAGCAGGCAAGGCAGTTCTTCATCGGTGTGCTGGACATTGCTGGCTTTGAGATCTTTGATGTGAGTCATCCTCCACTGGACCCTTTACCCTCGACTTTGTCAATGTGATGTCGGGTTGCTCATCTGTGGTATGTTCTTATAATTAGTTCAACAGCTTGGAGCAGCTCTGCATCAACTTCACCAACGAGAAGTTGCAGCAGTTCTTCAACCACCACATGTTCGTCCTGGAGCAGGAAGAGTACAAGAAGGAGGGCATCGACTGGGAGTTCATTGACTTCGGTATGGACTTGGCGGCCTGCATTGAGCTCATTGAGAAGGTAGGCCCATGGGACGACTTGTCTTCAGAATTCACCTTTCACTCTTCAGGGTTGCATTCCAATAAATTCCATTTATTCCACACCAGCCCATGGGTATCTTCTCCATCCTGGAAGAGGAGTGCATGTTCCCCAAGGCCACAGACACTTCCTTCAAGAACAAGCTGTATGACCAGCATCTGGGCAAGTCCAACAACTTCCAGAAGCCCAAGCCCGCCAAAGGCAAGGCTGAGGCCCACTTCTCCCTGGTCCACTATGCCGGCACTGTGGACTACAACATCTCTGGCTGGCTGGACAAGAACAAGGACCCCCTGAATGAAACCGTTGTGGGGCTCTACCAGAAGTCTTCTCTGAAACTGCTGTCTTTCCTGTATGCGGCCTTTGCCGCTGCTGAGGGAGGTGAGTGAATGTTACTTGAGAGTTGAGTTGTACGTCTCGCATTATTCCAGGATGGGCGAGACACTGAGGCAGTAACATACTGTACAGCATATACAGTATAGCAAAATTTTATTTCTTACAGAAATTGCAATTGAAAAACATGTCATTCTGTTTCCTTTCATTTAGAGGGTGGTGGCAAGAAGGGTGGCAAGAAGAAGGGTTCTTCTTTCCAGACTGTGTCTGCCCTCTTCAGGGTGCGTATCTTTGGCTATTTGACTTTTACTTTTTAAACCCTTTATTCAGAAAACAAACCATTATAATAGAACACAACTTAATCAGATATACGATGGCAAGTATGCCAGTAGCACCATTAGAGCATTAAGAGTGCTTTTAAACCCAAGACTATTTCAGAAATTTGTAAATATTTTGGCCAAAAATGGTTTAAGTGTAGGGCGTGCCCTAGCAATGCGGGCACTTGATGACCTTAGTATCAGTTTAGGCCATTTTGGACGAGATAAACATGGATGATGTTCACCTTCTAGTTGAAGTATGGTGTGTTTGGCACCTGTTGCCCTGGAGTATATTGAAGGAATTCCTGAATTCCATAACTTTTCTATAATTTTATTGGACTGGTCCATTTCCCATTGTTCCCTACTATCGTAATCATTAACTGTCGTCCATTTGTCTGCCTAAATCTTAACGCAGGCCAGAATATGCTGGATGTTATTTTATTTAGTATACCATAGTTCTTGGGGAAACAAGTTTTTAAATGTATCTACACGTATACTGAACAATGGACTGAGTAAGGACCCGGCAAACATCAGAACTTGTGATCAACTGATGGTGTTACCTTCACTCTACAGGAGAACTTGAACAAGCTGATGTCCAACTTGAGGAGCACCCATCCTCACTTTGTGCGTTGCTTGATTCCCAATGAAACCAAGACCCCAGGTAACTGAAGATTTCAACTGTTTCTATTCATCCCATGTAGCTAGCACAAGGAGATTCTTAGCCAGATACATTTACATTATTAAAGGAGATAATGGTCCAAGGGAGAATGCAAGTCTTCAAAGCAGCACAGGATTCAAAAATGAATTGTGGATTTGACACTTTGATAAATCCGAAAAGGCTGACCTAAAGTTTGTGTTCTTCTTCAGGTATCATGGAGAACCACCTGGTCATCCACCAGCTCAGGTGTAACGGTGTGCTGGAGGGCATCAGAATCTGCAGAAAGGGATTCCCCAGCAGAATCCTCTACGGTGACTTCAAGCAGAGGTTCTCTTCTTCTTCTTCTTCTTAATACGTAGAGGGCAGAAGAGTAGGGTAGCAATTAGCTCTGCCATCTCACTGGACTTGGGTTCAATGTGGCATCAGTCATTGCCCTGCTTGTGAGTGGGCTCCATGCAAGATCAGTGGGCTGTTGAGATTACAGACTGCAGAGGTGCTTGTTTCTCCTTCAACCCTAAATTCAGTAAATTGACTCATTCATTCATTCATTCATTCCGTCATTTTTTGAGTCCATCTATTCCAATACAGAGGCGCAAGAACTGATAATAATTATGTACGTTAAATAAACAGTCTGTGATGAATGGGCATCACATCTAGGGTTTGTTCTAACCTGGTGCCTTATAAATCTGACGGCCTCCAGCTCTCCTACAATACCATCATGAGGAAATTAGGATTAAGATGGGAGAAAAAGCATAGAAAACATAAACAGGTGCCGGGCAGAATAATTTACAACCCATCACACTGAATTGGATTAGGCAGCTTTTGAAAATGGATGGATGGAAACACACATTATTTGTCTTCTCCATAGAGTGCCTTATGCTTCCATCTACTGTAGATAGAGCCTTTTGCTCTAGACCCCCGTTTTAGGACTTTTTATCTGCCTCTTACGTAGCACCTTTCATATCTACTGTATTTATTATATGGTGCCTTCCACCCATCCATTTTCTTAACCCAATTTTCAAGGTCAGGCTCATGAGGAAGCTGAAGCAAATTCCAGCAGGCATTGGGCATAAGCCAGGAACAATCCTTGGACAGGGTGCCAGTCCACTGTAGAGTGCAGTGCCTTTTACATCTGTCTGTATGTCTATGTGTTAAATTGTGATCTATCTATCTATCTATCTATCTATCTATCTATCTATCTATCTATCTATCTATCTATCTATCTGATGTGGTGCTTTTCACTCTTCTATCCAATATGGCATCTTTTAAATCTAGTGATCTTTTACGGCACCCTCTCATACGTATCTATATATTATATAGTGCTTTTTCATGTCTGCTGTATCTACATGCACTTGATTGATATTCCCAGATACAAAGTGCTGAATGCCAGCGCCATCCCCGAGGGGCAGTTCATTGACAGCAAGAAGGCTTCAGAGAAGCTCTTGGGCTCCATTGATGTTGACCACACTCAGTACAAATTTGGACACACCAAGGTGAGCGCCCATTTGTGGTCACTGCTTGTCATTACCCCCGTTTATTGACTACCTCTTGATGGCCAGGGTTGACTGAATACTTCTTTGCCCTTTGTGTATTCTCCATAGGTGTTCTTCAAAGCCGGTCTGCTGGGTACCCTGGAGGAGATGCGAGATGAAAAACTGGCCCTTCTGATCACCCGCACTCAGGCAGTCTGCAGAGGCTACGTCATGAGGAAGGAGTTTGTGAAGATGATGGAGAGGAGGTGAATGACTTTACTCAAATTGCCTTATTTTTGAAGCAAGGAGGACTCCCAGATTTCCTAAAACCCACCTAACAAATGTTATGTTATATGGCATCTTTTAATAACAAACTTCATCCCAAGATAATTAACAAAGACTGATTCGGTGTATACTTGTTTAAATTTTAACATGTGGCCCGCAGGCAGGTTATGTGGTCCATTATGTCATGTCGGAGATGCTGCAAGGTGGCACACCCTTCTAAAATCAGATCATGTCTCCTTTCATCCTCTATACAGAGAAGCAATTTTCTCCATCCAGTACAACATCCGCTCCTTCATGAATGTCAAGCACTGGCCATGGATGAAGCTCTACTTCAAGATCAAGCCTCTCCTGAAGAGTGCAGAGGCAGAAAAGGAGATGGCCAACATGAAGGAGGAGTTCATCAAATGCAAGGAAGACCTGGCCAAGGCCGAGGCCAAGAGGAAGGAGCTTGAGGAGAAGATGGTGTCTCTCCTCCAGGAGAAAAACGACCTGCAGCTGCAAGTCCAGTCTGTAAGTGGACATTGAAGGTCATGAAACTTGTTTATCATAGGAAACAGACCAGTCCCATTCCACTTGTATTGTTAATCTTTAGTTTTCCACACATTCCCTTGGTTTTTGGGCTCAATAGAGCAATAATAACCGTAATAGTCATTGGAATTCAAATTTTATGTTCCTTTCCTTTGATGTTCTATTCGTTTGAAATTATTGCTTTACAGGAAACCGAAGGCCTTGCAGATGCAGAGGAAAGATGTGAAGGTCTCATTAAGAACAAGATCCAACTGGAGGCCAAGCTGAAGGAGGTCAATGAAAGGCTGGAGGATGAGGAGGAAATGAACGCCGAGCTGACAGCCAAGAAGAGGAAGCTGGAGGATGAGTGCTCAGAACTCAAGAAGGACATTGATGACCTGGAGCTCACCTTGGCCAAAGTGGAGAAGGAGAAACATGCCACTGAGAACAAGGTCCCTCAGCCATTTCTTTGTGTCCACAGCTCTGGTCAGCATGGAGCTGGGCAAATACTCACCCTTCTGTTCCATCTCTTTACCACAGGTGAAGAACCTCACTGAGGAAATGGCGACTCAGGATGAGAACATCGCCAAGCTGAGCAAGGAAAAGAAAGCCCTCCAAGAGGCTCACCAGCAGACCCTGGATGACCTGCAGGCTGAGGAGGACAAAGTCAACACCCTGACCAAAGCCAAGACTAAGCTGGAACAACAAGTGGACGATGTAAGATTAAAAACATCGGTGGAAGGTGCTTCATGATGTGCTGAAGAATATCAAAGGGTCAGACACTCCTCATTTGTCCCTTGTGTTTCCCACAGCTTGAGGGTTCACTGGAGCAGGAGAAGAAACTGCGCATGGACCTGGAGAGAGCCAAGAGAAAGCTGGAAGGTGACCTGAAGCTGTCCCAGGAATCGGTCATGGATCTGGAGAATGATAAACAGCAGTCAGATGAGAAGCTCAAGAAGTAAGATGGTGCACCTTCACAAGGTACCTGAGATAAGGAGGTAGCAAGTGTGCTAACTAATCATCTAAATGTTTGATCTGCAGGAAAGACTTTGAAATAAGCCAATACCTCAGCAAGATTGAGGATGAGCAAGCTTTGGGCGCCCAACTGCAGAAGAAGATCAAGGAATTGCAGGTAACGGAAAACATAAGATCTGGGCTTAGCCAGCTATGTTAGATCTTTGTGTTCAACCATCATTTGAGTATGGAGTCCATCTGTCTGTAGGCCCGTATTGAGGAGCTGGAGGAAGAAATTGAAGCTGAACGTGCAGCCAGGGCAAAGATTGAGAAGCAGAGAGCCGACCTGTCCAGGGAGCTGGAGGAGATCAGCGAGAGGCTGGAAGAAGCCGGCGGTGCCACCTCTGCTCAGATTGAGATGAACAAGAAGAGGGAGGCCGAATTCCAGAAACTTCGTCGTGACCTTGAGGAGTCCACCCTGCAGCATGAGGCCACAGCCGCCGCCCTGCGCAAGAAGCACGCCGACAGTGTGGCCGAGCTTGGGGAGCAGATCGACAACCTCCAGCGTGTGAAACAGAAGCTGGAGAAGGAGAAGAGCGAATACAAGATGGAGATCGATGACCTGTCCAGCAACATGGAATCGGTGGCAAAGGCAAAGGTACAAAACACTGATTTTTTTTTTTAATACTACACCATTGATGTTGTAATGCAACAAGATGTTACATCTTTGACTTGTTTGTGTCTTCCTGAAAGGCAAATCTGGAGAAGATGTGCCGCACTCTGGAGGACCAACTTAGTGAAATCAAGACAAAGAGTGATGAAGGCATTCGACAGATCAACGACCTGAGCACCCAGAAGGCCCGCCTGCAGACAGAGAACGGTACGCCTTGACCCAGTAATGTACAATATCCCAGCTGAACAAAGAGTGAGCGATGTTGTAAAATCGCATGGTCTACTTGTTTGTAGGAGAGTTCGCCCGCCAACTCGAGGAGAAGGAATCTTTGGTTTCTCAGCTGACCAGAGGCAAACAGGCTTTCACTCAGCAGACTGAGGAGCTGAAGAGGCAAATGGAAGAAGAAACAAAGGTAACTTCTTCCTCATTCAATGACTTGAGCAGGTCAATGCAGATGATTAGGATGCAGAATGCGTGCGCTGGTACAGTTTGAGACAATCTCCTGTGTTATTTTAAAGGCCAAGAACGCTCTGGCTCATGCCTTGCAATCCGCTCGCCATGACTGCGACCTTCTCCGTGAGCAATTTGAGGAGGAGCAGGAGGCCAAGGCCGAGCTGCAGCGCTCCATGTCCAAGGCCAACAGCGAGGTGGCTCAGTGGAGAACCAAATACGAGACTGACGCCATCCAGAGAACAGAGGAGCTGGAGGAAGCCAAGTAAGTGGAACCTTCTACCTTTCACATCCACATTGTTTCATGTGAGGTGTCCTGCTATAACTCTAAACGCTATTTGCAGGAAAAAGCTGGCCCAGCGCCTCCAGGAGGCAGAGGAGCACATTGAAGCCGTGAATTCCAAGTGCGCCTCTCTGGAGAAGACCAAACAGAGACTTCAGGGTGAGGTGGAGGACCTGATGATTGACGTGGAGAGGGCCAACGCTCAGGCCGCTGCTCTCGACAAGAAGCAGAGGAACTTTGACAAGGTACACAAGACAGCTGATGGTTGTGACATTTGGTGGCAAGCAGTGGTGCTTCTGCAGAAACCGTTTGAATGTTCACCGAATGTTGAAATAACTTCCTCTTCATTTTCCAATTCCATTGCAGGTCCTGGCTGAATGGAAGCAGAAATTCGAGGAGGGCCAGGCCGAGCTGGAAGGGGCTCAGAAGGAGGCTCGCTCATTGAGTACTGAACTTTTCAAGATGAAGAACTCCTATGAGGAGTCCCTGGATCATCTGGAGACCATGAAGCGGGAGAACAAGAACCTGCAGCGTATGTCCTAGTTTCTACCCAATCACTTTGTAGACATAGTCGCCGATCAAGTAGAATGGCGTTCAAACTGCTCGTATCACACTTTAAGAAATCAAGCAGACTGTCCAACTATGTGTATTCTTTCTTTCATGCAGAGGAGATCTCAGACCTTACTGAACAGATCAGTGAGGGAGGCAAAACCGTCCACGAGCTCGAGAAGGCCAAGAAGCAGACTGAGACTGAAAAGTCAGAAATTCAGACCGCCCTTGAGGAAGCTGAGGTATTACACTGATCATTGGTACTATTGGGTCCATGGATACCCTTTAAATTTTTTAAAGGGATAATGGTGGTGTTACGTGTGGTGGGCATGACGTTCTTAGTTAGGCGATGTAAAGTAGCACCGTATCAGAAAGGGGTTCTGTCAATGAGAAACGCACGAACCGAAGTCGATTTAGAAAGTGAAGAACTTGATGGTTGGACTCAGACAGAACACCTGTGCAATGAGAGCTACTCTCACAACTGATATTGGTGCTAATAAGATAACGGGGGACTCCATCAATTAACAGGCCTCCCTGGAGCATGAAGAGTCCAAGATCCTCCGCATCCAGCTGGAGCTGAACCAGGTGAAGTCTGAAGTGGACAGAAAGATTGCAGAGAAGGATGAGGAGATTGAGCAGTTGAAGAGGAACAACCTGAGGTCACTTGAGTCTCTGCAGAGCACCCTGGACTCTGAGATTCGCAGCAGAAACGATGCCCTGAGGGTCAAGAAGAAGATGGAGGGAGACCTCAACGAGATGGAAATCCAGTTGAGCCACGCCAACCGCCAAGCCTCTGAGGCCCAAAAGCAGCTCAGGAACGTCCAAGGCCAGCTTAAGGTAGGAAAGGCTCTTTAACACCAGCCTTGTCGATAGCTGATGTGGTGGTCTAATGATTTAATGTGTCAACAGGATGCCCAACTGCACCTGGACGATGCCGTCAGAGGTTCAGAAGACATGAAGGAGCAGGTAGCCATGGTGGAGCGCAGGAATAACCTGATGCAGGCTGAGATTGAGGAGCTGAGAGCCGCCCTGGAACAGACAGAGAGGGGCCGCAAGGTGGCAGAACAGGAGCTCATCGATGCCAGTGAGCGCGTGCAGCTGTTGCACACCCAGGTTGGCAGGACTCTTACTCAGAGGTTTTGGACTCTGTGGCTTCATTGAATATGAGTGAGTAACAGCATGAATGCCACTTGTGCCTACAGAACACCACCCTTATCAGCACCAAGAAGAAGCTCGAGTCCGACATTTCTCAGCTCCAGGGTGAAGTCGATGACACCATTCAGGAAGCCAGAAATGCAGAAGAGAAGGCCAAGAAGTCCATTACTGACGTAAGTCATGCTGTGCTTTGGTCAAAGACGCTGATTGCATCTAAAACAATCCAATGTAACCAGCAAATTTACATTTTTATTTGCAGTACCAATAGTATTACGTCAGACATTAATAAAGTGGGCTGTATATTTCAATATGGATTATACTGTATTTAGTAAGGAACCTGGACTTCATGAAATAGTGGAGACAGATGGTCCAGGACAGGCCTTGAAGGAGACTCCGGCTCCTGTATCTCTAACCCTGGTGTACCTCTAGCCTGTTCCTCACAAGCCTTTCTATTCCATAGGCTGCCATGATGGCAGAGGAGCTGAAGAAGGAGCAGGACACCAGCGCTCACCTGGAGAGGATGAAGAAGAACCTGGAGCAGACCGTGAAGGACCTGCAGCACCGCCTGGATGAGGCTGAGCAGCTGGCCATGAAGGGTGGCAAGAAGCAGCTTCAGAAACTGGAGTCCAGGGTACGACTTGGAGAGTTGGATGATTATCCCTCCTTAGTGTTGTGGAAGGGGGGTCCCTGTCTAACTTGTCTCTTCTCCCCCCAGGTGCGTGAGCTGGAGAATGAACTGGAAGCTGAACAGAGGCGTGGAGTGGACGCAATCAAGGGCGTTAGGAAGTATGAGAGGAGAGTCAAGGAGCTCAGCTACCAGGTACTTGTCCAATATTTAGAAGATATGACTTAGCGTAAGAGGAGCTGGAAGAGGCTCAGGAGATGGCATGGCAGGGGCGGGTGAGGAAATGGGACAGCGTGTTCTGTCAATTCAGACCTCAGCGTAAGACATTAACAATACATTTCATGTCCTCTGTAACAGTCTGAGGAAGACAAGAAGAACATTCTTAGGCTCCAGGATCTGGTTGACAAGCTGCAGCTGAAAGTCAAGGCCTACAAGAGACAAGCTGAGGAAGCCGTGAGTAAAACCTTCCTTCATTGCCTTGAACTTAGTGTCTGAGAATATGTGACACAAATTTCAATTCAGCCGCCCTATGCTTGAGTAGAACTGCATGATAAATGCAAAGTTGTCTGTGTGCAGAGTCTTGCTCTGTTTAAGCGAGGACCCTTCTAACGAAATTCTTCTACACCCTCACAGGAGGAACAAGCCAACCTCCATCTGTCCAAGTTCAGGAAGGTGCAGCACGAGCTGGAAGAGTCTGAGGAGCGTGCTGATATCGCAGAGTCCCAGGTTAACAAAATAAGGGCCAAGAGCCGCGAGATCGGCTCCAAGGTACGTTGGGCACCTGCAGGGATGGCTGGGGTGGGCCGGGGGGGCCGCGGCTTTGTCTTTCAGCAAAGCTTTACCTGGAGGGCTTTCTACATTCTGAGTGTTACATCACTTGATGAGTTCTAGCTGTACCTCATTGCTCAGAAGTACTCGCCATCTTCACCATTTAACATTGACATTTAGACACTTAGCAGACATTTTTATCCAAAGTGACTTACAAAACAGTTGTCCATTCTTGTCAGCTTGCCCACAAATATGGCATTCAGTAAGCACACATGTGAGAGTTCTGCTTCAGTCTTTATTATACGTGACTGTGTTTCTTACATTTCAGCATTCACTCTAAAATCGTCCACTCTGATTTTCTTGTTTCTAATCTAAACATCTAAACCAGTTTAAAAGCACCATCAGTAAGTGTGGTCAAATACACTCACTTTTTAATGACCATTGGCACAATATGAACGTCACACCACACTCCTGTCCCAAACAGCAGCCTACAATTGCTGTAAAATCATTGATTTTCATCTTCACTTTAGCTCTGTGGCAGCCAGACTACAAAAGGCGTCCGCTGAGAGCATCACAATGAATTCGGACACCAGGGAGATAAGAGAAATAGGACATGATCACTGCTTTTATTAATGCTGTCCACCATCATCATCATCATCATCAAGTCTTCATCGCATTATTGGGTACTATTATGATTACTGATCAGAATAAAAATCCCACCAGCTGCTCAGTAAAGTTTGACTGGTATACTTGGTATTGATGATGAGGATGATGATGATGAAGATTAAAATTATTATTACTATCCATCCATCCATCCACAAGATCCATTATTGAACCTGCTTGATCCAGATCAGTGCCAAGGAGGCCAGAGCTTATCCTAGCAGCATTGGAAATAAGGCAGGAATGAATCAGTAAGGAGATGGCAGTCCAACAGTTATTAATTATTATTATGTAACATTCTTATCCAGTTCAGTGTTATGCCATCTGGACTGAGCCCAAGGCAGGAAGCAGCCCTCAATGGGTTAACAGTCCATCCATCACAGGGTCCACTCACTCACACCGACATTATTACTATTATTATTATTATTAACTATAAAAAATATAATAATAATTCCACCAGTAACTTGAATCCTAGTTGTGATAAGGGCAAGATTTAAATAGTAATTGATCATTGCTTTTTATTAAAGTTGTTCATCATCAACACGTCTTCACTTTTTGATTGATTATTGTTATAATATTGTTATGGTTAATTATCATAATTACGTTACTCAATAAGGTTTGACTGATATTTGGTATTGATGATGATGATTACAATACTATAAATGATTATTGTTATTAGCAATGCAGTTACCATCCATCCACCCACATTATTGATCCAGCAGCACTGAAATTATAGCAGGAACCAATTGGTAGTGCAATGGCAGTCGATCAGTTATTATTATTATTATAATTACATAACATGACATTCTCTCATGTGGTTCAGGGTTGTGGGATGCTGCAGCCTATCCAGCAGGTCTGAGCCCAAGACAGGGAGCAACCCTCAATGGGTTAACAGTCCATCACAGGGTCCATTCCCTCACACCCACATTCTTCTTCTTCTTCTTCTTCTAATGGTGGACTGGTAGTGCAGTGGCTCAAGCTTCTGTCTCCCAGACCCAGTGTGGTGATTGTGAATCTCATTATCTCAGTGGAGTTTCCATGTTCTCTCCATGCCTCCAGAAGACACCCAACTTAGACTTAGTGGCCATTCACCAGGGAAGGTGTCATCAGATGGATTGCTGCCTCGTCCAGGGTTGACTCCCTCCTTGTGCTCAATGCTGCCTGGATAGACTCCAGACCCCCACGACCCTGAACTCCATAAAGCAGGTTTTATTATTCTAACTATGTAATAGCAGCTTTTACCTTATAAGTCTGCTCAATGAGGATGGATGGCCTTGTACCAGGATGCAGTGCCCGTTAGCTGCATCGAGTGAAGAACTGCAAAGAGACGGACAGTTTATTAGCTGGATGTTATGGTCGAGTGGTCAGTAGTTAATGATGGATTTTTTGTTTGTTTGTTTTAAAGGGCAAAGAAGCTGAAGAGTAACAGAATCAAAGAGGCGCACCAAAGAAATTCATATAATATGAATTCTGTTGTGAAATATTGTTAAACTTGTGAATAAAAAACACTCATTTTGAATTTTCCTTCTGAGTTTGTGGTAGTTTATTTTATCGTTCTTTCCTTCTCCTTTCTAGTGTGTGTTTTTTAATCGTTTATTTCTCCTTTGCTCACAGTCATGAGTTCACTAACAGTAGCGACGCTGCCAATTAGTTCTTGACGCCCCAATCAGACTTTTTAAGGCTAATTAAGAACATCATTCCCATTCACACATTAAAATTGCGCCGAGGTAAAATGTTACAATCCATAGTGACAAGGAAAACCAGAGTGGATCGCAGATTCGCCATTTACCCCCGAAGTCATCCTTAAAGTTGTGGTCAGCGCGGATCGTCCTCGATATCCCGACCACACTTTCTTTAAAACATGTTAAAAGATCTCCTGGGCCTGCTGATTCCATGCCTTCTAGTCCTCAACTAACTCGATCACAAGCTGATCTTTACTGGGTGAATTTAAAACGGCAGATCCAATCAGACAAGTAAAACATACACCGTTACACCGACACACGACTGTAACCACGCTGCCCCTTCATAGTGCCCGAAGACGTAAGTCTTGCGCGTGCGCAGTGCTAGGCAACCGCAACGCTAGGAGCTGCTGAACGGCCGCAGAGCTGCATCGACTACAACTTTATTAGCAACTGGGCCTGCCATAACCTTAACCAAGTTTGATGAAATGATGAAGCCCAGTGGGAACAACAGCTTGCTGAAGAGCACTACGGATACAGTATGCATAATCATTTAAATCAAAACAATTCGGGGAACGCAGTCCGAGAGTCTTTACAATGCAGCGCTTCTTTCTAAGGTGAACCATGAAAACGATATGATGGCAGAATCTCCCAACCTATAGATCCGATTTTTCTGTAACTTTATCAGTTACCAATAAATGTGCAGATGTGGTGCTCTTGTACGTTTCATTGCGGCTGAGTTTTCGGTACATAAGTGACGCCTAGTTCTTAGGAGGGTGAAAACAAACCCGCGGACCAGTGTGGCTACGCCAGGAGCCTAGTTTATAAAACTCTGCATGGATTCGATTGTGAAAATACGTCAAAAAAGAACAATTTACCGTTTATAAATCAGAATTGCCTTGAAAGTAATACGCATGTCAGTGCGCCTCCAACACCGCCTCCAAAGGCCCAAATATGGAGCATCCTGCTCAACCTCATGCATATGCAATTACGATGCTGCAGCTCTTCATTGGCTGGAAAAGCAGCTCCCGCCTTACGCGTCGAGCCCCCGCCCCCTGTATTCAGGATTGTCAGACTGTGCTGCGCAACAGAGGGTGCGAGATTATCTTTGGCATTATAGCGCCTCTCCTCTGCGCTCTGGGGGTCCGGGAAAGGTGTAAGGTACCATGAACGGGCAGGTATTATAGCCTGGCAAAGGTAACTACATGATTGGTGTTACAGTGTATAGTGCAGGCCATATAAAGCACGGAGGGTTCAGCCAGTCAACTTACTGACAGGCCCGTCAGCTACGTACAACACCGTCACATCCGCCAAAGCTGCTTTGCCTCAAAATAAATGAATCACGGGCTGACCTGGGCCACCGAGACACGACATTTGCCAGTCACATCCTGGATGACTTGGGCGTTAGTGGATTGTCGCTGTTCACGGTTAACAAAAGCCGCTTCAGTCTGGCTAGGTGCCCTTACTGCAGTCCGATGACTATATTGCATTAGTATTAATAGTATTAATTAGTATGCTGATGCTGCTGGAGCATGTGAATTTCTTAAATTAAAATTAATAAAGTATCTATCTATCTATTTATCTTTATATCTATCTATCTATCTATCTATCTATCTATCTATCTATCTATCTATCTATTATATAGTGCCTTTCACTCTATCTATCTATTATATAGTGCCTTTCACTCTATCTATCTATTATATAGTGCCTTACTATCTATCTATCTATCTATCTATCTATCTATCTATCTATCTATCTATCTATCTACTGCTTCACATCAGCTTTCAAACGACACCACATTCCGTTTTTAATACCTTAGATTTCTTTTTGTTGTTTGTGAAGATGTTTTTGAATCTTGCAAGCAGCTGTTGGTAGGGTCTTGTTCAAAAAGCGGACGCCAAAAGCAGACTTTTACGGTCTAGACAGTGTACTTTTGATTTAGGATTGACCTGCCACCCACCAAACCCTAACTTTAAGGTCTGTGAGGTGGTCCCTGATGTTAACATCGCCCCCCCCCCAGGTCCTGAGATTAATATTGATTTATTGGTCCCTAATTTGGCGTATGCTTTTTGAACAAGACCCCTGTTGGTGTTGTAATTTATTTACCTTGTCTAATGTACTGGGTGCGTGTGTGTGTGTGTATATATATATATATATATTCTCATAAACAAGATCTGCCCTCGAAAAAAGCCAGTGGGTTTTCAATAATGGATGTGCATGGCGTGGAAACTTATTTTAACACAGTGAATGTGGAGGGAAAAAATCTACTTTTGTGCCGCTTCAAAACAGTAAAACTTGACATATTCAATATATTTCATAATGTAAAATTTTCCTTCTGAGTGTTCCTGATGCATTCAATGGCCCTTTTCCGATGTTTAGACTCTTATACTCTGACATCTATATGAACAAGCTTCCAACATCCAAAGTGCGTTTTTACGTAAAAAAGTTACCGAGTTTTGCAACGTATTCTGCTATAACAGCATGTGTAACGGCATGGCTGATGTTCCAGCTGTAAAAAATCTGGAAAGGAAATGTCTGATCTTTATTTTGAGAGGTAGAACGTGAATATTGAGCGAGGGATGGTGATGTCATATAGCGAGTGAAATGAAAGGAGCAGAAAATGGCTGCGTGTAAAGGGTTAATCATATGCGGTACGGTGTGAACCTGAAACGACTCGACTCCATGAAGCTTTCCTCGTCACTCAGTCCTAGCTGTCTGTTTGACTTTTTCAAGCTCTTTGTTGGAAGATCAAAGCTGCGCACAGAATTACAGAAGACGAGGTGTCCTTCACACACAGCAGGCACTTTACAATCAAAAATCACGAATGGCATTATATAACACGGGATAATAGAAAAGGCACTTAAATGGCGGCCTCTGGCCTGTGTCTTTATCTTTTAGCCCCTCAGCTGGAGCATTTTAAAACGTGAGTGTGTAGCACACCCGTCTGTGCGGCGCCATGCTGTTCTTGTTACTTCTCACACTTTCACTCTCATTTAAGGGGTCAAGTGTTCATTCCTCTGCCCACCCAAACCTTTCTTCAGGTGAATGAGTGCTCTGATGGATGACTGGACACATTGCATTATGTTCAAGCTGTACTTACCCAGAGGTTCATACTTTTGCTTTTAACTCATGTTGATCAAGGAGTAGAGCACAGAAGAAGACAACACCAATGAATGATTTTGCTTCAATTCAATTTTATTGCCCCTATCGTTGGCCTGTCAGACCCTACCGCTTGATCCAACAAGTGGTTCAGTCAGTCAGTCAGTCAGTACTCAACCCGCTATATCCTAACTACAGGGTCATGGGGTTCCGCTGGAGCCAATCCCAGCCAGCACAGGGCGCAAGGCAGGAGCAAATCCCCAGGCAGGGCGCCAGCCCACAGCAGGACGGTTCAGTTTCAGTTACTGATTGACCCCCAGTCACGATAAACACATCTGATGTGTGGAACGGATGAAGGGGGCCGCTACCACCAGGTCAGCAGAACTAAAAATGACCAAGCAGTTTTCATTTTATATTGCGCCTTTCACAAGGACCACTTTCCAATGGCTCCGCAGTGTTGGTTATGAAGAACAATTCTCCAACTGTTTATGTGAAAAATCCCTTTTGCCAAGTTTGTCTGAAGTGAATCACTAATTTAAACATTGAATATCTGTCCTTAAATGACACAGTTTGTTTGAAATGAGAAGCAGCTTGTTACTGGCACCCGAACTCTGGTGAGATGGAGGTCTCAGGTGGCCACACGTGCTCCTCTTCTCCTTTTGGATTTGCGGCATTGATTAAAACAGAAGAACAGAAATCCGGTAAGTCCTTCACGCGAGAGTCCAGACCGGGTGCCACAGATGAGGTGGGTAAGATAACGGTGGGTTCAACAAATTGCATTCACTTACTCTTTGATCTTCAAAATGTCTTTCTATGGGAAATTTAACATTGTGTGAGGGTCTCCCGCAGGTCTGAATCTTCAGGCAGAAGGCAAAGTCTGAGCTGGTGGCACAACACTCAGTGACCCGTGTGGTGATGCAGGACACGGTGGCCACATCTGCTGGCATCAGGTACAGAGCATGAGCCAGTCATGAACAGGATGGCATTCCATTACTGACCGCATTCATGCCCATGATGATGATGATGAAGAAGATTATTATTTTATAGTTTTCCATCATTTTCCTAAATGTTCTTTTTCTGTATCTTAATTGCATTCATCCTGGAGGCGCCAAGCACCATGCATGAACCAGTCATGAACAGAATGCTATTTCATCACAGGGCACATTCATGCCCATTATTATTATGACTATTATTATTATTAAGATTATTATTTTTATTATGATAATTCTTTAGTTTTCCGTCTTTTTCTCCTTTGCTTAATTGCATTGATCCTGAGGGCATCGGGTACACTGCATGAAGCAGTCATGGCCAGGGTGCCATTCCATCACAGGGCACATTCATGCCTATTATTATTATTATGACTGTTATTATTATTAAGATTATTATTTTTATCCATCCATCCATCCATTTTCTAACCCGCTGAATCCGAATACAGGGTCACGGGGGTCCGCTGGAGCCAATCCCAGCCAACACAGGGCACAAGGCAGGAACCAATCCTGGGCAGGGTGCCAACCCACCGCAGGACACACACAAACACACCAAGCACACACTAGGGACAATTTAGAATCGCCAATCCACCTAACCTGCATGTCTTTGGATTGTGGGAGGAAACCGGAGCGCCGGAGGAAACCCACGCAGACACGGGGAGAACATGCAAACTCCACGCAGGGAGGACCCGGGAAGCGAACCACTGCGCCACCGTGCCGCCCTTTATTATTTTTATTATGATTATTATTTAGTTTTCCGTCTTTTTCTCCTTTGCTTAATTGCATTGACCCTGAGGGCATCAGGTACACTGCATGAAGCAGTCATGGCCAGGGTGCCATTCCATCACAGGGCTCATTTGCACTCACCTACTGGGTAGGCACATCTCTGTTATATGGGCACACAGGAAGAATGTGCCATGTTGCCACAGTGACTAAGATGAGAATGAACTCCGATCCTGGAGCTGCATGTGCCATCATGACAGCTATCGTCATTATTATAATTCTTATATTATTTCAGTAATTTTCTGAACTCATTTTTTACTTTAGTGCTGAGGCTCAAAAGCTCCACGAACATTAGACACGGGGCAGGGGACACCCTTGATGGGACGCCACACCCTCACACACAGTCTCCCAGGAGTATCTCGACATGGTAATCTAACATGAACGCCAGTGGGAAGTTCTCGAGGTAAACTGGGAGAATGTGAACGGTGAGTGAGAGGCACCTGAATTGAATCCAAAGCTCGGTGTCTTTCGGGTGTCATTTTGGAGTCAGTTTTGGTTTTTTCTTTCTGTTGCAGGTGCCTGCCGGACACAACGAGTGCTCCGCTTGGAGGTTGGCTTTGTGACGACGTGGACCGTTTCATGGACAGCCTCATGACGGCAGAAAGGATCCTTTTGAAGAGTCTCTGGAAGGAGGCATGTGGGGGACGCAGGCTGATGAAGGTCACTGGCTTTCGTCCAGGTCGGCTGAGGACCGTCTCTGTCTATAAGCTTTGGGAATACAACATCAAACTGGGCGTTCTAAAGGAAATAAAATGCAATTCAAAGTTGGCACCTCTGGGAGTTTCACTTTTTCCACTTGTCAGTATGGAGGCCTTACCTTTTCCTTCTTCTTCTTCTTCTTCTTCTTCTTCTTCTCCTCTGTTCACTGCTTGAGAGGATTTATCTGAAGGGATATTCTACATCCTGGATATAACATTACTTGGATTACCACCTTGGAGTTTTTCATGGCTTACGTTTTTGAACTGCTTTGAGCATTTTCATTTTGGGATTTTGCCAAGACATATTCAGACCTCCTGAGGTGGGACCGAGATGGCTGCCAGGCTGGAGATTGGGGCGCACAATGTCCTGCTCTCCAAAGAGCCCAAACTGGACACTTCCGGCTTTTGGCCTGCAGTGATTGACTTGGGAGAACAGAAGAGGGTTCAAGGGTTATTGGTGTTAGCTTTAGGGAACCAGGGCACTGGCGCTGCCCATCCTCCAGATCCCTCACACATCAGAACACCAGTGCACCAGGTCTATTTATCTGGATAGCTTTGGCTCTCAGGAAGCATTAGGGTTATAAAAAATCAGAGCCTCGTTTTGGTTAACATCCCACTTTGGTTGCTCTCAAAAGTCAGGTAATACCTCTGAAGTGCCAATAATGTTTAGCATGAGGCCTGTAGTTCTGTTTCTACCTTCACCTTTTTAAAGGTCAAAAGTGAACTGAAACGTGTCAGGGGTCCCAGGTAGAAAAGCCCTTTTTGATAAATGGAATGAAGGTGAAGGAGTTTGAGGACAGTGACGTCATTGTTCACATTGGGTGAGGATGGGGGACTCCCTACTAGAGGTTCATAACCGATGCCTCACAATGGCAGGAATAATCGAATCGAAGAGTCCCAAATCCAGAAAGCGGCCAGAGCAGGACGGGGGTCACTGGTCTTCCTCCAGTTCAGAGAATTGGGATCTGAAAAGGAAGCGGACGCTGACGTCTGCTCCGTTGCACATTCGCACTTTCATCAGCATGTGATTTAGACAGCATTCTGTTTTATATTTTTATCCTGATCATATTTGTCTGAATTTCAGATTTACTTTTTCGGGTTAGGATTCGTGGTATGGTGAGGGCTGCTGCGCTGTCATGCTGCCATCTTGCTTTTCTTTGGTGCCTCCATTATGGCTGTCCTCCTGGCATTTCAATAATCTTTGCTTCCATTTGGGAGACTGGCATCATCCCAACTGACTGGAAAACGGGACTTGTTGTCCCTATCTGGAAAGGGAAGGGTGATCGCCTGGACTGCAGCAACTACAGGGAGATAACACCACTGTCAGTGCCGGGTAGGGTCCTCACTAGGGTCGTCCTCAATAGGCTCCGTGATCACTTGCTCACCTACCAGCGACCGGAACTGTCTGGTTTTACACCTAAGAAGTCTACCATCGACCGCATCCTGGCACTGAGGGTTCTCACGGCGCACAAACGCGAATATCGGCAGAGTTTCTTTGCAGCATTTGTTGATTTCGTAAAGCTTTCAAAAATCCTGAGGGTTTGCGGGATCCCCTTGAGGTTGCTGGATATCATGGCCGGCCTGTACACTGGGACTGTGAGTGCTGTGCAGAGTGGAGTGAGGACCTCAGCGGTGTGTTCTGCTCCTCCTCTGTTCAATGCTTGTATGGACTGGGTGTTGGGCAGAGTCGTGGGGTCCAATGGCTGGGGGGCATCTGTTGGTGAAGTAAGATTCACAGATCTTGACTTTGTTGACGATGCTGTGATCTTCATGGATTTAATGGAGGCTCCGATGGGGGCACTTGAGAGACTGAGTGAGGGGTCTGAGTGTCTGGGCTTGTGAGGGTCCTGATAAAAACCAAAGAGCCAGGCCTTTAATGACCTCCTGGGCACAGCCATCAGCGGTGTGTGTCTGTCTGCGGAGAGAGTGTCGACCTCATCGAGAGGTTTACTCACCCCGGCAGTGACATTCATGTGACTCTGGCGACTCTTCCTATGAAGTCAGCAGACTCTTTGGGAGAGCATGGGGGGCTCATGAGGTCACTGGAAAGGGGTGTGTGGTCCAAAAGGACGAAGGAGTCCTGGTGCTTCCTGTCTTGCTATATGGTTGTGTGACATGGATGCTATCCAGTGACCTTAGACGAAGACTGGACTCCTTCATGTGTGTCTCTCCAGAGAATCCTTGGGTACCACTGGTTTGACTTTGTGTTGCTCATGGAGTCCCGAATGAGGCACATGACCTGCATTGTGACGGAGCGTCAGTTACGGCACTGTGGCCATGTGGCACGATTACCCGAGGGTGATCTGGCTTGTAAGATCCTCATTGTTGGGGACAGATAGAGGGTCACTTCCGGAGGGTGGGACTGGACCGCGTGTCTGCCTGGGGGGTTGCCAACCGGGATCCCAAGTTGTTTCATCATGTGGCGGGTGCGGCACCGTGCTGTACCAGTGCATGCTCCCCAACTTGACTTGTCTTGACTCCGTTATCGGGCTGCGTAGCTGGGCGTGTGGTTTCCAGAAGTCACAATAGGCGGCGTCACACATATCACACAAGTCAGTGCTGCGTGGTTGGTGACATCCAAGATTGGGGATTATCTGCAAAAGACTTGTGTGTGTGTGTGTATTGTATTGTATTGTGAACAAAACAAAAGATAAAGATTTGGGGAGTCCACCCCGTATAATGTGGTATCGGGCCAAAACAACGAGTAGTCATTCAAGACTGAGTCAAACATACAGTAGACTGACTAAGAGAGTGAAGGCTTGGGCTTTTATAGATGGAGGACAAGAAGGGGTTGGGATCTCAGGTGGAAATGAGGTCTGCAGAAGGGCAGGCGCGGGCACCTTCAGCCCCAAAGGAGGCACTCGGAGTCTCAGGACAGGCAGCACAATCAAGATTTATTGTACGGCGCACATACAGACTATAGGGTTGAGCTTCTAAGCTATGTTCTCGTGGTCCTCAAACCCACCAGGGCGGTCGCCCCCTCGTGGTCTGGAGGAGGTGTAAACCCACCTCTGGTCCTGCTGGGCGTCCCGACCGGGTACCACCCCAGCCACTCGCCACAATATAGAGAGTAGATATATATATGTGTGTGTGTGTGTGTGTGTGATGGTGTGGGTTGGCTCCACACCCCCAGTTGCTGGTGGGACCCTCATGAACCCGCTACCACCGATAACGTACCTGAGGGATGAGGCAGTGGATGAGGACACAATACACCATTACAGCCAGGGGTGGGTGCACAGTGATTAGTGTTTTATTAAAATCAGTCCAAACCAAAGTGTTCAAAATAGTGTGGGGCCCCATCAGTCAATGAATAAATAATCTTTAAAACAGTGCAGAAGTGAAGGTTCAAAGCAGTTCCAATAAATATCCATTAAAATCACAAGTTAAAAGCCACAGATGATCCACAAAACTTTCAGTTCAAAATACCCTAATTTGAAACCTGCCACCTCCTCCTCCCCTTATCCTGTACGGACCCCGCAGGAGGAGGAGGAGATGCCCACCAGCAGGTGCAGTCAACTCTCTCTTCATGGCTCAGGACCCCATTGCCTGGTTTTGCCAACCTGGGGCCACCCTGTTGAGCCGTACATGTCCCCAGCCGCCTATCCCTTATCGTCTGTGGGAGAAACTGCATGTCGGCTGCTGCTGCTTCCTGGCCCTCGCTCAGTAGTGTTGCTTTCTTCAGCTTCAGGCTCCCTGGGCCCTGAAGTTCACTCCTGACCACCTCCATCTCGCTCCAGGCCAGGACTTGAAGCAGACACAGTTTAGGCAGGCGTAGGGCTGTTTGCATATCATGAATAAAATACGACCTGAGTGGCCATGTATGGCTTTCTAATACAGTCATATGTGCAGGCAAAGTGGTGGTAGAGAGCCTTGTGACGCAGCAGTGCACCCCAGCAAGGGCAGAAGGTGCTGTACACCAGTAATGGAAGGGCCATGTGATACGAGTGGCTTTGAAGGCTGCCTTTGTTTGGTTTTATTTGTTTAGAGTTGTCGTGTCTCATTCCATTTTGTTTTTTAGCTTCAGGATTTGTGACTTGTAGTAACACACCTGCTGCTTTTGAAGAGCTTGCACAAGAAACTAACAAACAAATTTGAATGAATGTTTAGGTAATCACCCCCAATAACCCGGCAGGAGGATGCTTATCCGTTGCGTCTTTACTTTCTCTTCATGAAGCGGGCACACCCTGTTACACTGAGCAGAGGTGTCAGCAAAATGGTCACAAAACAGAGGCAGAGGGTCACTCTTATAGATAACTGCATTTGCGTCACATTGCTAAATTATTGCTTACTCTGATTACTCTCCCTGATGGCAACACGAATTAAACGATCTACAAGTCTCCGACTTCAAGTTTAAATCCAAACAATATATTCGATCTCTTTTCGCTTTTCCGTTATTTCACCGAATAATAATTTCCATTTGTTTGCGCTAATGCGATCTTTACTACCATTTTTTTGAGACTTTCGAATTTTCGTATTTCCATTATCTCTAACCTGCTCTGCACGTGTACCGCGCCAACGTTTTTGAATTCTTTACGACGTTCTACTTTGTCATCTACTCTTTGTCTTTTATTTCCGGCCCTGGGTCTGGTTAATTCTCTTGGCTCAAAGTCTCGTCTCGCGGGGCGTGAAAGTGTCTCTCTGAGAAAGTCACGTCTCGTCTCTCTTCCCAAGATTTTTTTATTATAATAGAGAGACTGTGTACGTGGTGGGATTACGTCAGGGATCGGCTCTGAGCCCTTTCTTATTTGCAATGGTGATGGACGGGTTGACAGATGAGATTAGACAGGAGTGCCTTTGGACTGTGATGTTTGCTGATGACATTGTGATCTGTAGCGATAGTAGGGAGCAGGTTGAGGAGACCCTGGAGAGGTGGAGATATGAGAAGAGAAGACTGAAGGTCAGTAGGACCTCCAGGACAGAATACATGTGTGTGAATGAGAGGAAGGTCAGTGGAGTGGTGAGAGTTGGCAAAGTTTGATGAGTTTAAATACTTGGGATCAACAGTACAGAGTAATAGGAAGTGAAGAAGAGAGGTGAAGAAGAGAGTGCAGGCAGGGTGGAGTGGGTGGAGAAGAGTGACAGGAGTGATTTGTGACAGATGGGTATCAGCAAGAGTGACAGGGAAGGTCTACATGATGGTAGTGAGACCAGCTATGTTATAGGAGTTGGAGATGGTGGCACAGGTGGCAGAGTTAAAGATGCTAAGATTTGCATTGGGTGTGATTAGGATGGACAGGATTAGAAATGAGGACATTAGAGGGTCAGCTCAGGTTGAACGGTTGGGAGACAAGGTCAGAGAGGCGAGATTGCGTTGGTTTGGACATGTGCAGAGGAGAGATGAGGGGTATATTGGGAGAAGGATGTTAAGGATAGAGCTGCCAGTGAAGAGCAGAAGATGAAGGCCTAAGAGAAGGTTTATGGACGTGGTGAGAGAGGACATGCAGGTGACAGGTGTGACAGAACAAGATGACTAGGACAGGAAGATATGGAAGAAGATGATCCGCTGAGGCAACCCCTAACGGGAGCAACCAAAAGAAGAAGAAGAAGAAGAAGAGAGACTGTGTACGTGACAACTGGCAGGTCTTACTGGGTCCATGAAAGAATGTGACATCAGCACCATCCCCTGGTATATTGTGTTTAATCATTTCAGCAGTCTCTTCATGCTACTTCTAAGACAAATGTTGTATATTTCTTTTAATGTGTACTGCATACCAAAATGCTTCATGTGCAATAACTATATTATCCTTAGAAAACTATATTATTCTCTCACACCATCCAGAGCTAGAGGTGTCCAAACTGATTGTTATTTTTTTTTTGTTCTTTATTTCGCCTTATACAATTTCTCGTATTAGGAATTTGTTAGTGTTCGCATACCCCTTGGGGTCAGAGCACAGGGTCAGCCATTGTACACTGTACAATGTACAGCAGCCCCTGGAGCAATTGAAGGTCAAGGGCCTCGCTCAAGGGCCCAGCAGAGTAGGATCTCCTTTGGCAGTGTCGGGGATTCTAACCAGCAACCTTCAGGATACCAGCGCAGAGCCTCAGCCTCAGAGCCACCATATTTTTTATTTGATTTATTTAGTGTTATTATGGTCCGTTTTTGGTTTCACGTTTTGTCATGTCATATTCCAACCCGCAAATCAAAACCAGGGTCGCAGGGGGATGCTGGAGCCTTTCCCAGTTAGCACAGGGTGCAAGGCAGGAACATAGGGCACCAGTCCATTGCAGAAAAGACAATCTTATGGGATGCATATTATTCATATTATGGTCATCGTCATGCTGTTGTTGTTATGGTCCCGAAAGTCACATGTCTGCCAATTTACAGTTTAATGGTCACCGTCATACACATCCTGGTATCTGAATTGGTGGACATTCAGAGTAAATGTGTATTAGTGTGGCTATTTTTGTAGGAAGACTTTCGGATTGTTCTCTTTAGCGTTAACATTCTTAAGTAGGGCTTATTCTCTGGCATGAACCCCAGCATTGTATAAACGTCTATCCCCTGGTCGCTACCATTCTCTCTTCCCATTGGTGACAAATCTGGAATTAGTGATAAACCAATTAGTTCAACTTTTTTTCCATTATGTTTGCAAACACTTTTAAATGTAAAACATGTCCTATCTCAAGACATCCAAATGTTAAGCTTGGGTTCCTTTTCTGAGTTTTGATGGCCCCAAAGTCATGGTGCCCTTAGGCCGGTGACTGCTCAGCCTATGCAGGTACGCCTGCTTCTAATGTTCCTCCATTTTCCAAATGTGTTTCCACTTTTGATTCTTGCTGATGTCTTTTAGAATTAGACGAAACCTCATTGAATCAGCATAGTGCTGAGCTGGATTGTCTTTTGGCCAGTGCTGCCAAGGGGACCGCCAGCTCCATGCCAACCTAAAACTGGAAGGATGGGGCGGGTGGGTCAATTGCTTTTGCTGCCTCCTCAGCATTGGGCATACCCAGGGTTTGGTTGTGGAACCACAACAAAGTCTCTAATGCCAATGCACACCCACACCAAGTCCACTGGTGGCACCCTAACCTCTCATTGACACTCGTTGTCACCACCTCACAGTATACCCATGCCATCTTGTGTATTCTACAAAGACCTTAATGCTCCTGATGGCTCACTTTGGGTTTGTGTTTCAGAAAGAATGAGAAGAGAGACAGGAAATTACACTGAATGCTTTATTATACAATGAACATTTTACAAAACATTACAAAGAAATTCACATTTTGTGATTTTCTGGGATTACAAAAGAAGCTTCAGGTCAGCAGATTTACTCTTCATCCTTGCCCTGTGGGGAAAAAAAGTAAAAAAAAAACCGAAATAAGTAAATGAATGACGAGCCTTTGAAATTCCAAACTTTCTCAGAAGGAGAAGGCGGCCATTGACAGGATCATTGAAGTGCCATTGTGTGGCATTGGCATCTCTGATCTCTTTAAGGATGCTGGCTTATTGACATGTCTGACAATTTTCATTGAAATAAATTATGCTTGGCTAAATATTGGTGTCAAAATTCCATTAATTTTCTGAACCTACTTATGTTCCATGCAGATTCTCTGGGAAGCTACTTCATTTTTAATTAGGTGCATGACAGACCTTGGTCTGTAGGGGGCGCCAGTTCAGTTCCTGTCACAATCAATGAATGAATGAGCCTGGCCTCTCCCATACTGATCTCCTGAATGTTATGCAGGAGTCACACTGAAGAAGGTGCCAGTCTTTCGAAGGGCACAGGTATGAAGGAATGAATGACCTTTTCCAGTGAGGACCTCCTAAATATTAGGCCGGAGTCATGCTGAAGGGGTGCCAGTCCATTCTGGGGAACTCTCTTCTGTCAATGAATGAATGAATGGAGCAGGCCCCTCCCTGAATGCCCTTGTGAATATTAGCCAGGAGTGGCAATGTAGGGGGTGCCAGTCTATTGCAGTGTACCCACCACACCTTGTCTTGAATGAGTAGCCTCCTCTCTATTTCCTGAATATTCATTCATAATTGTCAGTTTTATTCAGTAGGGTGGGCTTACCTTGGATCCTGTGTCACGGCTCTTGGCTCTCAGCTTGTTGACCTGAGACTCAGCAATGTCGGCCCGCTCCTCTGCCTCTTCCAGCTCATGCTGCACCTTCCTGAGCTTGGAAAGGTGAACGTTGGCAGCTTCCTCCTGCAGATTGAAAAGAGTTCACCAATATGTCAGGGCTTGTTTATTGCATGTTTGAGCCCCCTGTTTCCAATATCTGAGGTGTGTTCAAAAAGCCTGCTCGATTGAGGGCGTGTGACTTACAGCTTCCTCAGACTGCCTCTTGTAGGCCTTGACCTTCAGCTGAAGTTTGTCCACCAGGTCCTGAAGTCTCAGAATGTTCTTCTTGTCCTCCTCAGCCTGTGAGACAAGAGACCCCCATTATTAACCCATGGATGCATATCACAATCATGTTGATGGCACCAAAACAAACACCTTGGTAGATGTACCTGGTAGCTCAGCTCCTTGACTCTCCTCTCGTATTTACGGACTCCCTTGATGGCGTCTGTGCCGTGCTTCTGTTCACCTTCCAGTTCGTTCTCCAGCTCCCTCACCTGAAACACACAAATGCACGAGGGTCAGTAAACCCAACTCTTGAGATGTTTCCACCTGTGTGGCTGCTGTTTCTCCTCCTCTCACACTTGAGCACTGACCCTGGACTCCAGTTTCTGGAGCTGCTTCTTGCCACCCTTCATGGCCAGCTGTTCGGCCTCATCCAGGCGGTGCTGCAGGTCCTTCACGGTCTGCTCCAGATTCTTCTTCATCCTCTCCAGGTGAGCACTGGTGTCCTGCTCCTTCTTCAGCTCCTCAGCCATCATGGCAGCCTGCAAATAGCCAGAGCCGAGAAATTACACTAACCGTCCTCAGACAGACAGACAACCCACATAAGTTAGCCAGGGCTGCAAATCCAGGACGTACATCGGTGATGGCCTTCTTGGCTTTCTCTTCAGCATTCCTGGCCTCCTGGATGGAATCCTCAACCTCTCCTTGAAGCTGACCAAGATCGCTCTCCAGCTTCTTCCTGCTGTTGATAAGGCTGGTGTTCTGCAAAGAAAGTCACACGGTCACTCCCTTTGTGTGAATGCACTGGCATGGCATTCAGCCCAGCTGGGGCACCATGTCCTGTACCTGAGAGTGCAAGAGCTGCACACGCTCGCTGGCATCCACCAACTCCTGCTCTGCCACCTTGCGGCCCCTCTCTGTCTGCTCCAGGGAAGCTCTCAGCTCCTCAATTTCAGCCAGCATCAGGTTGTTCCTGCGCTCCACCATGGCCACCTGCTCCTTCATGTCCTCGCTTCCTCTGAGAGCATCATCAAGGTGCAGCTGAGTCTCCTGTTTTCAAACCAGATCAACAGGTCACAAAATATATCAGCCAAAAAATATGGAGACGAGCCTCAGACAAGCCGTCCCTGACTCCGATAAATGACTTGCCTTGAGCTGAGCCTGAACGTTCCTCAGGTGCTTCTGGGCTTCAGAGGCCTGACGGTTGGCATGTCCCAGTTGGATCTCCATCTCGTTCATGTCTCCCTCCATCTTCTTCTTCAGCCTCAAGGCGTCGTTCCTGCTCCTGATCTCGGCGTCCAGTGTGCTCTGCAGGGAGTCGATGGACCTCTGGTTGTTCCTCTTGAGCTGCTCGATTTCCTCGTCCTTCTCGGCGATCTTCCTGTCCACCTCAGACTTCACTTGGTTGAGCTCAAGCTGCACACGCAGGATCTTGCTCTCCTCGTGTTCCAGGGATGCCTGAAAAGCACACGAGGGAGCCACGTCAGACACCATGAAGCCCTCAGTTTCATTCATGTCACATTCTTATTATTGCAGCGTCTGTTGTCTTTACAGGGACTTTAAGACATCTGTCTCATATAGGGTCTATTTCATATTAATGTACAATATGTAATCAAGTAAAATAACACCTTCTGTATTATAACATCCTCTGTCTTAAACAATTTACTTTGTTTCTCACCTTAATTAGTGTATCTTCAATGCATCGTATACAAAGCACCTTTTTATCCCAGTATCTTATATAGTGACTTTCAGGTCAGGTACTTTACATACCAAAGATGGGTCTGCCATGTCTTAAATCACACATTGTGTATCAATCCATCACATATAGTGCCTTTCACATCAGGGAATATTAATAGGCACTTTAAAAAGCAAACAGCATCTGTCCTATACGAAAACATTTATTGTCACCCATCTTATATAGTGTCTCTCATGTGCTTTATCTAACTTTATAGTGCCTTTCATGTTAATTAAAGCTTAATAAAGTAAAGGCACTGCCTGCTAGGCTTTGCCATGCTGTACAGTAACACCTGTCTGTCTGAATGGACACCCTTCTTGTTCATTCATCATGTATATAGTGCCTTTCACATTTCTCTCTATATATACTGTACACAGATATTAGCTGTGCTTTACCTCAGCCTCCTCCAGAGCTGTCTGGATCTCTGACTTCTCCTGCTCAGTTTGCTTCTTCAGTTTCTCCACCTCGTGGATGGACTTTCCTGTCTCTGCCAGCTGTTCTGTGAGGTCGGAGATCTCCTCTGCATTTTATAAAAAGAAAAGCCAGAGCACACATTTAACCAAATGGCACACACCGAGCAAAATATGACAGCCTGGGCAAAGGAGGGGGCAAGGGGACAGGGTGCAAGCATCTAATCAACCGATGTTCAGGTGCTGAATGTAATCAGGTGGTCTATGAATGTCTACCTTATATAGCGCCTTCCTTAGGAACAGTGTGAACAACTCAACCAAATTACAGTGGAAGAGCACAGTGCGTTTTTGAGTGGCGCTTTTCATTATTATATTTTGGAGGTTGTGGTATTGATGTGATTATTAGATGGTCATCTTAAGATTAGAGGAAGCTGTATGTAGAGGTGAGCATCAATGAGAGCACCGTCTGGTCTATGAATGATACAAACTGTCATCCATCCTGCTGGGACACTCTGTGCCTAATGATCAAAGGGGAGAGACACCAAGTCTGACCAATAAGGACAAACCAAAATCCAATCCTTACGCTGCAGGTTCTTGTTTTCACGTTTCATGGTCTCAAGATGCTCCAGAGACTCCTCGTAAGCGTTCTTCATCTTGAAGTTCTCTGTGCTCAGGGAGCGCGCTTCCTTCAGACTAGCTTCCAGCTCGGCTTGGCTCTCTTCGAACTTCTGTTTCCATTCAGCCATGACCTGTCCAAAACCATTTCATGCTGATGAGAACCCTGTTTGAATTTCACCCGCCCTGTTCCATGTGTCATTCACCATCATGACCGAGCTTCACGCTCGCTTCATCATCGTGTACCTTGTCGAAGTTCCTCTGCTTCTTGTCCAGAGCAGCGGCAGCAGCATTGGCCTTCTCTACATCCATCATCAGGTCTTCTACCTCACCCTGAAGTCTCTGCTTGGTCTTCTCAAGGGAGGAGCACTTGGAGTTGGTGGCCTCGATGGCTTCCTCAGCCTCCTGCAGACGCTGGGCAAGCTTCTTCCTAAGAAGCGAAGGAGATCAAACATGTTAATCAAGAACTTTGTCTGTCGCAGTTTCCCCCATGGATCACGTCAGGATCTGCCGTCTTACTTGGCCTCCTCCAGCTCCTCTGTGCGCTGGATGGCGTCGGTCTCGTATTTTGTTCTCCACTGAGCGACTTCACTGTTAGCCTTGGACAGAGAGCGCTGCAGCTCAGCCTTGGCCTCCTGTTCCTCTTCAAACTGCTCACGGAGCAGGTCGCAGTCGTGGCGAGAGGACTGCAAAGCGTGGGCCAGGGCGTTCTTGGCCTGGAGAGGGCGAAGCCAATATGTTAGCTTGGAAGACCACGTATCCCAAAGAAATCATTTAGGGATTTCTTAAAGAGAACAACTCCATCTTACCTTCACTTCCTCTTCATGTTGCCTCTTAATCTCCTCAAGCTGCTGGGTAAAGGCCTGCTTGCCTCTGGTCAACTGAGAAACCAGGGATTCCTTCTCCTCCAGTTGGCGAGAAAATTCACCTGAGATGAGAGAAGGAGATCAGTGAGCACCTGATGCCCAGCACGCCCCACACTGGCAGCTTATACTTTGGGAAGAGGCCCGCGTTACCGTTTTCTGTCTGCAGACGAGCCTTCTGTGTGGTGAGGTCGTTGATAAGCCTGTGGTGCTCATCACCTTTGGTCTTCACTTCACTGAGTTGGTCCTCCAGTGAGCGGCACATCTTTTCAAGGTTAGCCTATCAGAAAAGGGAAAAATCAATTAGTTACACTGAGAAACTGTCCCTGTGAACAATAGCAATCTGGGTAAGGGGGACAGCACTTACCTTTGACTTGGCCACGGACTCCATGTTTCCAGAGAGGTCATCCACTTCCATCTTCAGTTCGCTCTTCTCCTTCTCCAGCTTCTGTTTCACACGCTGGAGGTTGTCGATCTGCTCCCCAAGCTCGGCCACGCTGTCGGCGTGCTTCTTGCGCAGTGCGGAGGCAGTGGCTTCATGCTGAAGGGTGGCCTCCTCCAAGTCACGGCGCAGTTTTTGGAATTCGGCTTCCCTCTTCTTGTTCATCTCAATCTGGGCAGAGGTGGCACCGCCGGCTTCCTCCAGCCTCTCGCTGATCTCCTCCAACTCCCTGGACAGGTCGGCTCTCTGCTTCTCAACCTTGGCACGGGCTGCGCGTTCAGCTTCGATTTCCTCCTCCAGCTCCTCAATTCGGGCCTATGAAGATGCTCACACTTAGCAAGCGTTCGGATTCCAACAGACATGTATTCTCAGCCACGGCGGCCATTTTACCTGCAGTTCCTTAATCTTCTTCTGCAGCTGGGCACCGAGGGCCTGCTCATCCTCTACTTTGCTCAGCAGTGTGGAAACTTCAAAGTCCTTCCTATAATATGAAAGAATATAAAGCACATTAGACAGAAGTATGGAATCAAAGACACGAGGACAGATAGACAGCAATGTAACGAGAACTTGCTTTTTAAGTTTCTCCTCCAGCTGCTGCTTTTCGTTTTCCAAGTCCATGATGGTTTCCTGAGCAAGCTTCAAGTCACCTTCCAGCTTTCTCTTGGCACGCTCAAGGTCCATGCGGATCTTCTTCTCTTGCTCCAGTGAGCCTTCAAGCTAGAGATTAAAAGTAGGAAATGAATGTGTTTTTTTATCTGTTATCAATTAAATTCACAATGACACCATTATTTTTCCACTCTGAGTCTTCTCAGAATCATTTTGGACCAACTCTTCCTACTCACATCATCGACCTGCTGCTCCAGCTTAGTCTTGGCCTTGTTCAGAGTGTTGACCTTGTCTTCTTCAGCCTGCAGGTCATCCAGGGTCTGCTGATGAGCCTCCTGAAGAGCCTTCTTCTCCTTGGTCATCTTGGAGATGTTCTCATCCAGGGTGGCCATCTCTTCAGTCAGGTTTTTCACCTGCAGGTAGACATGGGAGGTAAAATGAAGCAGAGGAATACCAGATTGAATGTTGGGAGAGGGATGAGTGCCACAGGACAGGACTTAGGGAATAAGACACTCTACTGAAGAATGCAATGCCAACGTTATTGTATCACTCCCTTCTTTATGCATTATTTTTTGTTAATAAAACTCTCCTACTTGATATAAATGAGTCTACTTGAAGGGACAACTCAAGAGTGTCCCTGTTGGCCAACGGTATGCAATGAGGACCAATCAGGTACCTTGTTCTCAGTGGCGTGTTTCTCCTTCTCTACTTTGGCCAAGGTGAGCTCCAGGTCATCAATGTCCTTCTTGAGTTCTGAGCACTCATCCTCCAGTTTCCTCTTCTTGGCTGTCAGCTCGGCGTTCATTTCCTCCTCATCCTCCAGTCTTTCATTGAGCTCCTTGACCTTAGCCTCAAGCTGGATCTTGGCCTTGATCAAGCCTTCACATCTTTCCTCAGCATCACCCAGGTTTTCTCCTTCCTGTTAAGACAATAAAGTAGGACAGGGGGTTGTAAACAAACATCCAAACCAGGCAGTGGCACAACAGTTACACATTGGCAACCATTTGAAAATCTGGAATGACTTCTTACCGCTTGAAGCTGAAGCTGAATGTCATTCTTCTCCTGGACGAGAGCCACCATCTTCTCCTCAAGCTCCTTCCTCCTTGCCTCAGACTTGGCCAGGTCTTCTTTGCATTTGGTGAACTCCTCCTTCATGTTGGCCATCTCCTTTTCTGCCTCGGCACTCTTCAGGAGAGGCTTGATCTTGAAGTAGAGCTTCATCCATGGCCAGTGCTTGACGTTCATGAAGGAGCGGATGTTGTACTGGATGGAATAGAGGGCCTCCCTGAAATGGGCAACCAATAAGATAAGTTTGAAAACTGGATGCACTGCAGCAAAGTCCTGCAAGATTCACATTCTCATCACGAGGGCGTACCTCCTCTCCATCATCTTCTTGAATTCAATTCTCATTAGGTAGCCTCTGCACACGGCCTGAGTGCAAGTGATGAGCTGTGCCAGACGCTCGTCTCTCATTTCCTCAAGAACACCCAGGAGACCAGCTTTGAAGAAGACCTGGCATTGATAAAGCACACATTTTAGAGGTGAGTCCAGCACAGTGGGGTTTAGGATCTTTGGGATTCTCTCCATTTCACATCCTTACCTTGGTGTGGCCAAATTTGTACTGGCTGTGATCGATATCAATTGATCCCAGGAGTTTCTCAGAAGCTTTCTTATTGTCCATAAACTGGCCTTCTGGGACGGCGCTAGCATTCAGAACTCGGTATCTGTTAAGATGGAAGCAGAGCACTTGAAGTGAAGCTCCTCCAAAGACCAGCAAAGTCTTCAAAAAAGAGGAGATGGGACTGCTAGATCGCATACCTCTGTTTGAAGTCACCATAGTGGATTCTGCTGGGGAAACCCTTTCTGCAAATCCTGATACCTTCCAGGACACCGTTACACCTCAGCTGGTGCATGACCAAGTGGTTGTCCATGATACCTGTAAGTGTATTCGGAGAGGTGCTGTTAAACAAACGGGTGCTCTTGTGATCGGCTCAATGATGCCAACTGGGCTGAGGGCACCTACCTGGTGTTTTGGTTTCATTGGGAATCAAGCAACGCACAAAGTGAGGATGGGTGGTCTTCAGGTTGGACATAAGCTTGTTCAAGTTTTCCTGTGACAAGACAGAATGACAGTTAGGTGGTTATTCCATTATTTTTGATACTTTGACAAAAAAAGAACCAACTCGAACTAAACATTACCCTGAAAAGAGCAGACACGGTCTGGAAAGAAGAACCCTTCTTCTTGCCTCCCTTGCCTCCCTTGGAGCCACCATCTTGAAAACAAACCAGAAATAAATGTTACTGCATTCAAATTTCTTGAAAGTACTATTGTGAAATATGAAGGTGAGCAGAGACACTGGACTGTACCATCAGTAGCTGAGTAGCTGGAGTACAGGAAGGACAGCAGCTTCACAGAAGACTTCTGGTAGAGCCCCACAACGGACTCATTCAGGGGGTCCTTGTTCTTCTCCAGCCACCCAGAGATGTTGTAATCCACAGTGCCAGCATAGTGGACCAGGGAGAAGTGGGCCTCAGCTTTGCCTTTGGCGGGTTTGGGTTTCTGGAAGCAGTTGTTCTTGCCCAGATGCTGGTCATACAGCTTGTTCTTGAAAGAAGTGTCAGTAGATTTGGGGAACATGCACTCCTCTTCCAGGATGGAGAAGATACCCATGGGCTGTCAGAAAGAGAGGGGGGTGCCAATGACGATTACAGGGTGCCCTCAACTTATAAGTCATAATGTAGCTTGAGGACAGAAATCTTACCTTCTCAATGAGCTCAATGCAAGAGGCCAAGTCCATACCGAAGTCAATGAACTCCCACTCGATGCCCTCCTTCTTGTACTCTTCTTGCTCCAGGACGAACATGTGGTGGTTGAAGAACTGCTGCAGCTTCTCATTGGTGAAGTTGATGCAGAGCTGCTCCAGAGTGTTAAACTGAGGACAAAAACAAGAATGTCATCACTGTGGTGTTCCATACCCTCTCATTTTAATGTCGATCTTTGTAAATGGGTCATGGAACTTACGTCAAAGATCTCAAAGCCAGCAATGTCCAGGACACCGATGAAGTGCTGTCTTTGCTGCTTGGTATCCAGCTGTTGGTTGATACGGACGACCATCCACAAGAACATCTTCTCATAGACGGATTTTGCCAGAGCACCGATGGAGTTATACACCTATAAGTCCATAAAGATGAAACCGGGTTCAGTTCAGGAGCTCCCTTAGTGGACGCTTTGTTCACATGCGGGAGAAGCTGCCAAAGTTTACCTGCTGGACGCTCTGTCCCTTGGTCACAAATTCATTGCCGACCTTTACTCTTGGGTAGCAGAGGTTCTTAACAAGGTCTGCAGAGTTCAGGCCCATCAAATAAGCAGCCTTGTCAGCATCTGTCAGTTGAAACGAAATGGAATTGGCTCAACGTGACCATCATGTTTAAGGTCAAAGAGTGTGCACCATGTGAACAGGTACATCAACTGGGACGATCCCCAATGATATCTGGTCAGGTACATCAACTGGGATGATCCCCAATGATATCTGGTCAGGTACATCAACTGGGAATATCCCCAATGATATCTGGTCAGGTACATCAACTGGGAATATCCCCAATGATATCTGGTCAGGTACATCAGCTGGGAATATCCCCAATGATATCTGGTCTCCATGGACAGTGTCATTGACCAAAAGCCCTTTAAACATCTAAGAAGAAGGGCTGGGGTTCCAGTAGGAGAATAAACTATTTGTAAAAAATTTGGTGAGGAATGTGAGTGACCAACAAGAATGACCGTCACCAGTATATTGTAGCAAAGATTAATTACATTAAACCAGAAACTGAAACTCTAAGGCTAGTGGGCCAACTTTCATGATGGAGCAAAACTCCATTCGGACACAAGAGAGGGTTTTAATTGTCCAACCAGAAGAGAAAGTCCTTCACTTTCTTAGTAGAGTGGTATCTCACCTTGAGCACACTCAATACTTCAATATTCTTAAACCTCAGCTTCCGCTCCCCTGGCCAGAGGGACATTGGGCATTTGGAACATGTGGCCCCCCTTCTATTTTCCAGAGAAGAATATAATTTGATACAAGCTACTGTATCTCGATTGCTTGTCTTGAGTTATCTTGGCAGCCTTAGGGGCAGTGTAGGAGCCCAGCCAAGATGGGATGCCTGGATGGGATGCTACGTTCACAAAGTGAATGTAAAGTTCACCTTCAGTGCCATCGGGCTCGGCCTGCTCCTCACGCTGCTTCTGCTTGAACTTCATGTTACCGTAGTGCATCACTGCACCGGTCAGCTTGTAGATGCCCATCTTCTCATCAGCATTGAATCCCAGGATGTCAATAGCTTCCTACAAGAGGACACAATCACAAAGTAACATCAAAACCCTTTGAAATCTGCCGTAGAGATTCACCGCCTCAGAGCGAAACTTCACTTACGTCTGTGGCCATCAGCTCAACGGTGTCATCAATGCTTTTCACAGCAATTTCACCCTGGCTGATGTATGGGAAATCGTAGGGGTTGGTGGTAACCAGAAGCATGTCTGGTAAATAAAGACACACAAAGAAGTGTTATTTGAGCATTAAAAAAAACAATGAACTAACCTACAGGACATGTTAAAGGGTGAGACATCTGCAAAATGGTCTACTTCCCCCCGTTTATGGCCTTACCAATAAGCTCGGGCTTTTTGTTGCACAGAATCTGGTAGAAGATGTGGTAGCTTCTTTCAGCTGAAAGCTGGAATGTCACTCTGGACTTTTCCAGCAGGTCTGTAAACATTTTAGAAGAGTCGGTTAGCATTTCGTGTTTTTACCGCACACTGATCAGAAAGCGATATATCAAAACAAATACGTACAAGTCTCGATATCAGCTGAGGACAGCTTTCCACTTGGGCCGAAGTGAATTCGGATGAATTTACCCTGTTGACACAGAAGATGATGAGAAGCTCACTTGTAGTTGTTGGGATTTGCACTGCGTTCTCTCGGATTCACAAAAAAACGGAAGAGTTACTTACGAAACGGGAGGAGTTGTCATTTCTCACGGTTTTGGCGTTACCGAAGGCTTCCAGCAGGGGGTTAGCCTGGATGATTTGATCTTCCAGAGTTCCCTGTTAAAAGTCCAAAAAAGCAAAACATCAGCAGGCTGCCGGATGCTTGGGCGGCACACTTGAACGGTGAAAACGCGAGCCAACCTTAATTTTGGACTCCTGCTGCTTCTTCTTGTTGTCACCAACGACTGCGATTGTCGCAAAGTACTGGATGACACGTTTCGTGTTGACAGTTTTTCCGGCACCAGATTCTCCACTGGGGTTAAGGAGGAAAAAAAATGTACATCAGCTTAACAAGCGCTATAATGAGAAAGAAAAGGAGAAGGAGGTCCTCGAAAAAGTCTTCTACTTACGTGATCAAAACTGACTGGTTTTCACGGTCTATATGAAAACAAAAATCAGAGAAAATTAGTAAGATGGAGCTGGGCATGAAAGTGGCACTTAAAGTGTCTGAGAGGGACAAAGACACGCACACACTCACACACATACTTCTCAGAGAGACATTCGTCATAAACTCGTCTACGTGAAGTGGCGGCACGGATCACTTCGGCGGTACATTTTACGTCAATCCGCCAAAGACTCCGCGTGACAAGTCGACATTTCTCTGTAGTCACAGTGCGCGTCACTTCACTTCACCAAACACAGACCACGAGAAGTCGTCGTTTTTCGTTCGTCCCTATAAACGTTACTCAGCTCCACCAAAAGATAGAGTGAGATGTCAACGTCGTTTTCAATAACCGTTATAAATTTCACTGAAATTTACCAAAAACTGAATGTGAGAAGCCAACATTTTTTTGTCGTATTTAACTTAACCAAAGATTAAAGTCGACGTTTCTTGGCAGCGTTTAGAACATTTTACTCCACTCTTACCAAGGGCAGGGAGTGAGAAGTGAGCATTTCATCTGCAGGCCTTGTTCATTTCAGGCAACTTTACCAAAGATTAACGTAAGAAATCGCCATTGTTTTTTTTTTTTTCCTGTGTTAAAAAATTGGACGTAACGTAACAAAAGATTGATGAGAACTGATAAGTAATTGTTCCGAATTTTATGTAACTGCAGCAAAGATCAAGTGTTAAAAACCGACCTTTGTATGCAGTCGTTGTGTATTTTGTGTAATTTTACCAAGTAAATATTTAACATTACTCTGCAGCCGTTAGCCTACAAATTTGACGTAATTTAAGAGCGATGTGAGAAATCGGTGCTCCTCGGTAGTCCTGAGATCAAGTGCGCAAAGTCGATATTTGTCTGTTATAAATTTTATGCAGTTACACCAAAGACCCATGTGAGAATTTGACATTTTTCTGCAGATATTTTAAATTGTACATAATTTTCCCCTAGACCAATGCGAGAAATTTACATTTTTCTGTAATTGTTATAAATTTTACATAACTTTACCAAAAGACGGATATGAGAAGTTGACGTTTCTCTATAGTTGGTATAAATCTTATGCACCTTAAAGCTCGAGTGTGAACGTTTGATATTTGCCCACAGTCGTTATAAATTGTAGGTAACTTTACTAAAGACAACTGCAAGAAGTTGACGTTTCTCTAGCATTCTTATACAGTTTTGCGCAACTTTACCAGATTTCGGTCTGTAGTCTTTATGAATTTTAGATAACTTTGTCAAAGGCGGACGAGAGAAGCTGACATTTTCCTGCAATCGCCTCTTACACGCGGTGCCTTGGCTTAATTGCTGCCCAGCACCAGGACACCATGGAGGCGTCATTGCCATGTTGGTATTCCACTGAGCTCCAGTCGGTCCTAACCTCACGCATCATTCGTTACGTTTCTGTGCCCTTACCAGTCAACATGAATTGGTAGGCGTTGTCAGAGATGGAGAAGATGTGTGGTGGGGCCTCCTGACGCTTCTTGCCTCTGTACCCGGCAACAACCTCAGGGTTGTACACTGGCAGCCACTTGTAGGGGTTCACGGTGGCACAGAAAAGCCCAGAGTAGGTCTGGAGGAAACGTAAAAAGGATTATTCTCAAATCCCCGAGTCAAGTGGGCTAGAAAGCAAAGAGAGCGGCCAAAGAAGCTGAAGCTAAGACTTACGTAGATCATCCAGGCTGCGTAACGCTCTTTGAGGTTAAACAGCACAGAAGGTTCGTTCAGGTGGGTCATCATGGCCATGTCCTCAATTTTGTCAAACTTGGGAGGATTCATGGGGAAGACTTGGTCCTCCTTGACTGTCACCGTCTAAACAGTAAAGAAATCGGACACTTTGCTTGTCAGGGGGAAATGCGATAGAAAGCGGCATAAAACCACGTGACGAGTGATGCGCTCACTTACCCTGTTGTCTTCGGTCTTGACGGTGGCTTTGCCACCTTCCTTGCTCTCGATGACACCCTTCACGTACAGTTCTTTGTCGTCAACGACATAGCAGGCAGTCCTGGCATCAAAGGGGCGATTCTGGGCTTCAACTCGCTCCTTCTCAGACTTCCTCAGGTACTGGGCCGCTTCCCCGAAGCAGGCCATCTCAGCGTCACCGCTCATGATGGCAGAGTTCTGTGGGCAGTGAAGCAGAGTGTCACGAAGAGGGAAAACGGCGTCTTCTATTAGTGCTGGGCTGAATAACTCAGCAGGGAAACGACAAGCCCACTAACACATAAGGACAGTAAAACTCACTTACAGAAAGTGGCCCACCTTTCTTTACCCGCTCAGTGCCTGCCATCTGAATAGTAAGCTCACTTTCGGCTACTGTTAGTTAAGGAAATCGCTTCTCTTTATGCGGCTGATTATCTATTAGATTTTACCAGGAAAGCCAGAAAAGTGGTGGTCTTTCCAATTTAGCAAAAATTCCCCCCTGGAAATGAACGAACTGCACTATCCAACTGGCAGATTTCAGTTTTAAAAGAGAAGATTTTGTTATGACGGTCTGCCCAAAGCCAAGCTAACACTGGCAAACCTGTCCTCCTTCCTACACCCATCCTTCCTGACTTATCTACTTCTGAATGGGGCTCACCACCTAAAGGTGCCCAGGATTGTGGAAAAATGAAGGAAAAACGGGCAATTCTGGGTAAGGTGGTGGTGATGATGATGAAGATGCTCATCTAGCTCGGGGTCACACCTATAGCACTGAGCACAGGAACCAACCTTGCACTGGGTACCACTCAATATCACAGCAGGCACCGACACTGTATTTGGCCAGTTTAAAACTTTAACTTACAGACTTCACTTTATATAGCGCCTTTCAAAGTAACATTACAAACTGCATAACACAACTGTCAATGCTGCAGAATGACAATAGGCAATAAACGTTGGCTCACAGTCGCCTGAAACACAATTGTTCTTCCCATTCATTTCTTTTTAGAGAAATAATATCAGTCAGTCTATATCTAACCCGTTATATCCCAACGCAGGGTCACGGGGGTCTGCTGGAGCCAATCCCAGCCAACACAAGGCACAAGGGAGGAACAAATCCCGGGCATGACACCAGCCCGTCGCAGGGCACACACACCCACACACCAAGCACAATTTAGGGTCGCCAATGCACCTAACCTGCATGTCTTTGGACTGTGGGAGGAAACCCACGCAGACACGGGGAGAACATGCAAACTCCACGCAGGGAGGACCCAGGAAGTGAACCCAGGTCTCCTTACTGCGAGGCAGCAGCTCTACCACTGCGCCCGAAATAATATCTTACATTTATACAATAAAATAAGAAACATTAAAAAAAAATTCTAACAGAGAACCGGCAACTATTCTTCCGCATAAATGTGAAACTATAGCACGGGCCCAGCAGGGGACCGAAATACAAACAAACCGAACACGTGCAAAGAGACCCCCGACACGCGCGCCCCCTATCTTCAATGTGGCTTCTCCTCACCTGTTATCTCACCGGCTGACCTGAAGAAAATGCACTGGTGATGAAGAGGCCTGGAAAAGAAAGAAAACCTTAGCATCCAGTAAGCCCTGACCGGCGCGAGGTCCACAAATCCAAGTAGTGGGAAGCTCACAATTTGGGAATGTAATGTCAAGCTGGAAGTGAACGCAACGCAATCGCCATGCGCAGCCGCACCAGAGCGGGGCTGTGCGGGACTGTCTGGCGGCTCAGTGTCTGAGGACTAGCAAACAAGTCACATTTTGAAATATATTTACATTTACTCAGATATCTGTAAAGATAAATCGCTGCATTGGGAAGGAGCCCATCTGCAGGCGCACAGAAGCTAATGATGCCTAATAAAGCAAAGACATGAAAGGCGCACATTTGATAGAGGATTGGAAGTTAATGAATGAATGAGTGAGTGAGATGAGTGAGTGAGTGAATGAATGAATGAATGAATGAACGCTCTCTGCAGGCCGCTTACCTCTGGAGGTGGTTGTTGGGAGCCGTGTGCTGCTGTCCCGCAGGCCGCTCGCTTATATACCCCACACGGCCCGCCCGCCGCGCTGCGCCGCTATATTTGGGCATCCTAGGCAGGAACCTCTTTAAGGAAATCCAAGGCTTTAGCTGGAAGAAAGTTATATTTAGAGTCACAAACATCACCAGAATATACCTCGCTCGATAGCTGGTCAACCTTTCAAAAAAACGAAAGAAAAAAAAATACACAAGGCTGCAATAATGCAATAATAGCCACATCTAAGACTAGATAAAAAAAAATGTCACCTCGCTGTCACTTGCATAAAAATAATTTCATTCCACGAAAAGCTCGCCGTTAAGCACCGCAGCAATCGGACATTCCTTGGGCTAAAGACTTTAAATGAAACCATTCATTGAACCGCTCCGAACAAATTTGCCAATATCTAAAATAAAACTCTTTATTTTAACACAAAATGAGATTTCAAATTATTGGAAAGGTGTGAATATGAGACATCTCTTCATTTTGTATATTCTAATATGTCAAATAACGCTATAGACTTATCCTTGAGACCCTCAAAACCATCAAAACAAACTTTCTGTAAAAATATAGATAGATAGATAGATAGATAGATAGATAGATAGATAGATAGATAGATAGATAGATAGATAGATTATACAACAGACTGATAAATAGTAAACGTACATTTTGAAAAACACTGTCGAATATACAGATAGATATCTGATATAATAAACTTAAAAATAGTGAATGTCAATATGAAAGGCACTATATACGGGTTTAATAAAAGACTGATAATCAATACACGTACGTATAAAACACTTGTAGGTATTTAGATATATATTTTATATGAAACACTGAAAAATAATACACATACATGTGATAGGCACTATGATATGATATAATATGATAGATAGATAGATAGATAGATAGATAGATAGATAGATAGATAGATAGATAGATAGATAGATAGATAGATATGAAAGGCACTATTAGATAGATAGATAGATAGATAGATAGATAGATAGTAAACGTACATTTTGAAAAACAAGGTGGAATATACAGATAGATATCTGATATAATAAACTTAAAAATAGTAAATGTCAATATGAAAGGCACTATATACGGGTTAAATAAAAGACTGATAATCAATAAACGTACGTATGAAAACACTTGTAGGTATATATATATATATATATATATATATATATATATATATATATATATATATATATTATATGAAAGACTAAAAATAATACACATACTATCTATGATATGATAGATAGATAGATAGATAGATAGATAGATAAAAGTCACAACTGAATGTTTCCAATGAATTCCAAATCATTCTCCGCATATGCATTTCACATTATTATTATTATTACATTTTTTGCTCTTTTATTTGGTCGGTTACAGGAAACTAAATGACACGCAGTTCCTCCCCAGCATATTAAACGCGATATTTCAAAGGTAGAAAAAGAAGAGTGTCTAACTGAAACATATTTAAGTCAGATTGTTTATTGCCAGCATCAAAAATGAGGAACTCTGGTGGGATGGGGGTGCAATTGTTGGGGTAAAAGGTGAAAAGCGCCTTGAAGTGCTAAAAACTGGTGTTCTGGACATTTAAACTGAACAGCCATCCGTCGTCTAATCGTTTCTTGCAGGGATCCGTGCAAGCAATTGTCTCTCGGTTGTTATTTTTATTCAACCTCAACTTTAAGCCATTCAGCATTGAAACTGAATAAAAAGCTTAAGTTTAATATACAATAAAAACAATATTTTTTATAATAATATGTACATCAACAGCAAAATAAGGACTTAATGGAAAATTAAATTGCCAGTTTTTTAGGTAGGTGTATGGGTCTTCTTATACATAACAAAATCAATTTGATTGTCATCGACTTACTACTCCACCACTGCCGCGCATTTCGAATTTGTCATTCCTTTGATCGCTTGGCCGCACATTACAGACAGAAGCGCCTGTCGTGTAAGCCGAGATCTTCCCGACCGCTTGACAACTCAGCATTTTTTTTTATTTTTCCATTTAAACTATGAATGACTTTAGGCAGGAGGCGCACGTGACGTCACAGAGACAGGCACATCCTGGTTTTAAAGAGACCCCTCGTCAGTCGGAGTCCCGGCGTCAGGGAGATGCTGCACGTCACTCTGGTTGTCGGAGCTCTGCCAGATGCACGTGTTTTCCCGGCGCTACTCCCAGTGAGCTCCTGGCCTTTTCGGAAGCTTGCCCAGTTGATCCTTTATGCAGACGGCGTGAATGTGTTACGGACGGAGCTCGGATGTGCCTGTCACTTTTTGTAATGTTGTTATCTGGCTGTGAAGTTCGCGTTTAACTGTCGGATAATTGTGCGCAATTCTAGGCAAACTGCGCAGGCGCGTGACGTGACTTGTGCGACTTAGAGACGCACTTAATGGGTTTAGCTCAGTGAAAAGAAGCGCTCGCAGACTTTGAAGCGTCGCCTTGGTTATTGTGGAGCACATCTATTAACAGGGGATGTTTTCTTTCAAAGGATGACAGGTTTGAGTCTCAGTGGTCAGGTAAGAAATTTGGCGATTGTGGAGATGTCTGGATTTAAGGCTGCATTTTTTGTAACGTGTCTTTTTAAATCAGGTGAACAATTAAATGTTAGCGTAACATGCACGTGTCATATGTTACCGACATTGCCGCTACCTTATAATACGTTTATATGCCAGTGTGTGCATTCGAGCATCGCCTTCATTTGTGTGCAATGTGTGCATGGCACTTGCTGTGGTGGATTGCGTTCAAATCCAAAACCTAATTAAGGGAAAGCGACATTGAGGGACTGCGGTGGGCTGGCGCCCTGCCGGGGTTTGTTTTTCCTGCCTTGCGCCCTGTGTTGGCTGGGATTGGCTCCGGCAGACCCCCGTGACCATGTAGTTAGGATATAGCGGGTTGGATAATGGATGGATGGATGGACGGACGGACGGACATGAGGGATATGACGTGTACTGTGACTGTCACGGGAGCGTCTGTGTCAAATGACAAAAGCAGTTTGGCAAACAAGTGGGGACCACGCTTGAAGTAGTGATCTCCCAACATTCCATCCGGGTCGTCATTTGTCACTGGTGAGGTGGCTTTGTATTCTGTCCCAGATCCCCATTCCCTGCTGTTGGAGGAAAGTTAATGCAGCAGTGTCATGAGCAACATGTAAGTTACAAGCACTCAATGTATACCCTGGAGTGGTGATGTCCAAATCACAAGTTAAAAAAAGCAGGCCCTGGACAACTGACCCCCACAATCAGTTGAACAACAACCCCCAAAGTACATACACTCCAAAAATAAAGGTGCCAAAGGTCTTCTCAGCAAGGGCTCATTTTTGGATCCTATAAGAACCTCCCACATGAAGCTTCCAGAAAGAATCTTTATTTATTTAGAGCCATATATAGTCTCCATAAATCACGAATAAAAAATAATCATAGATTCGTGAAATCCCAATGGGTTCCTAATTTTAAAAGGAACTTTTTTGCATACAACACTACAGGCTGAGTTCTGTGTTAATCTGCCACATCCTGCTAGGCAGCTGTGAGACGTTAAAGATTTGTCCTTTACCCACATATTAGGAACCCTCTGAGTACCCAAAGAGCCGGTCGTGTGTGTGCCATGAACCCCTCACAAAATAAAACGGTTCTTTCTCAAGCATATCATTACGTAGCCGAGTAAAGAACCAGTATGAACCTTTATATTTAAGAGACACACCTAACACCAATTTGTAAGTAAAGTACACCGACTGACAAGAAGACATGCGCTGTGCAGATGTCCCCCCAACTCTGTCTTTGATGCTCCTGCTGCTTTGTCCCCCTGTGATGCTGCGCTTAAAAAACGTGTAGTAATGGTCTATCCTGACTTAACGAGCGGTGCCGTTACTGGGCGAATCATCTGCTGCGTTCAGACTCTGGTCTTCCTGAGTCCACCCTGCCACACACATGCTCATTCCACGCCACGCACGCTTTTCGTTGGTTAAGACCCCCATCTCTGCAATTTTTAAGGATTTGCTCCACACGTGTTTGAAAGTCGGTGTCCTCGCAGAATTAAGCACGGGACTTTAAAATCAAAGGTAAATGGAAAGATCCGTTTGTTAACTATGCTGTGAGCTTGGATGCTCACGCATCCTGAATTTTAAATGCACCCTTTACCACTGCGGATTATTTTAGACTTCGGTTCATTTCCACATCTGTTTTGTCCAGCGTGGCGTCTCAATAAACGGGCTGCTGAACTGACCATCCTGACGCGCTGGCCCCGCTGCCGCCTATCGCTTATAAATCAGGGGTTTTCTTAAGATCTCCGGCTACTTGCTGGATTTATTTATTTTCAGTCCCGCTGGAACTTTTCAAGAAATTTCTATCCAACTCTGCTGTAATCTGCGCCTCACACGTGACTGCAGAGGCGCGCTGAGTATGCAGTGGGAGCCAATCACGTCACGTTTCTCTCTCTCTCTCTCACTGCATTGTGCTCTAGAGACAGAGCGACCACGAAACGGGAAATGTCCGCGGTGCCCCCAATGGCCAGAATCCCTAAACTATTCCATCCATTTGCTTTCTGTTAATGAGAATTACTTCTGAACGCTTTGAAATAATAATTATTTTTCAATTCGGCTCTCTCTAACTGACCAGTGCGAGAACCCAAACACACATATATGATATTCACCTCTAGATATGGCCCCCTTATTTTTGGCCCTCTAGACCTGTAAAGTCCTAAATTTTTGAAGAGCTTTGGGCACACAGGATCAAAGAGTCAACAGTAGGTGTCTTCAGCAACCATGATCAGATGGACTTGAAGATGTGCAGGCCACATCAACAGACCCCAGTGATACTAATGGGAGACTGTGGTCAAAATGACTCCTTGTCGCAAAACCTGAAAAAATGGTGATCTGTAATATAGGCATGTGGAGTGTCATTTAATGCTATTTTGAGGTTGCTGATCACGAATATGATATCTGATTCTAATCTATGGTCCTAACCATATACAGTGCCTTTCACATCTGTCTGTCTATCTATCTATTGTGTAACTGGACCGGACACAGACAGGCGGACACCGTTAGTTCACCCAACACACCCATTTATTATTTACAATATTTACAAATCTTTAGTGCACCTCCCATTGCCTCCAGCACCGATCCCCCAAAGTCCAGGCCTCACAGTCCTTTGTGCCATCTTTCTAGCCGCCTCCACTCCTCTCTCCTCTTCCACCTTACTCTTCCTCATGAACAGAGGGAGGCGGCCCCTTTTATCCCAACCCGGATGGGCTTCAGCTGCTTCCCGGCAATCCCCCGAGGACACCCCGTGTGGCAGAAGTGCCGGCTGCGCACCCGAAAGCCCTCCGAGTGTCCCCAGTCTTCTTCCCCCCCAGCACTTCCTGTTGTGGCTGAAGTGCTGAGGTCCAGGGTTCTTCAGGCAACGGTGCGACCCCTCGTGGTCTGGAGGAGGCACAAGCCCTCCTCTGGTCCTCCTGGGCATCTCGGCTGGGCTCCACCCCCAGCTGCATGCAACACTATCTATCTATCTATCTATCTATCTATCTATCTATCTATCTATCTATCTATCTAATCCTACCTACTATACCAAATTCTAATCTATCTATCTATCTATCTATCTATCTATCTATCTATCTATCTATCTATCTATCTATCTATCTATCTAATCCTACCTACTATACCAAATTCTAATCTATCTATCTATCTATCTATCTATCTATCTATCTATCTATCTATCTATCTATCTATCTATCTATCTATCTACACACACACACACACACACACACACACACACACACGTCTTAAGAATGTGGGGAGAGAACCTGAACACCCAGAGCAAACCCCCCTAAGATAGCTATCGGGTATGGGGTTGAGACCCCAAGAAGAAGCAGCAGCAGCGTCATTTGTAACTGTGAGAATTGCTTTCCTCCTAACAGAAACCCTGGTCTCTTTGGTGCTAAAAGTCAAAGATGTGGACAAAAAAATAATGACAAGGCCAACCAAGTTGTACACTTTCTCCTCCAGCACACTCCATTACACTTTTTGAAAATGTGTCCTGCTGTGTGTCGTGGGACTTTATAACTTGCAATGCAGTCATCTGTCCTTCTTCAAGGCCTTCTTCAATCTGATGTTTCTCTCCTTGGAGGTGGCGCTGCTTTGCCATTTAGTGGTCTTTTCTTGTAAGCTTTACCTTATTTGGACTGACAGAATGGAGAAGACATCAGGGCCAGCATCCCTGCCACACAATCCATACCCTTAGCTTTTAAAGATTTAGTGTGACCAGGTCCCCTTGATTTGCCCTGTCTGCCTTCATCATTCCCTTCAGGACTAACTTGACACCTAAAAAGTGACCCTAATCTGGCTGTCCACTTAGACATCGTCACTCACCGTCACAATAGACCGCACACCTTCTCCAAACCTCTGGCTTGTCTTCCCAGTTGTCTGATGGCTTCCTCACACCTCCAAGTGAAACATAAGACTGGCTGCTAGTGCCACTTCTAGCCTTTTGGGGGCCCTAAGCCGTATACTAACTTTGGAACTGTCATCATGCGAGTGGGGTGTCCCCAAGCGGCCAGCTCACTAATGCCATGACACGGCCCTGCTGACCAAAAGCATGCACTGTTAAACAGTCCACTGAGTCTTCTAGTGGGATTTCCTCCTACTACACATGTGGCAGGCCGACCTCCTCCTCCTCCTCCTCCTCAGGATTTTTGAGCACCTGCCAGGCAGGAAGGAAATCCAAACACGCATCCCATTGGGACTGAGTGCTTCAGAAGAGAGCCCCAGAGCCGTTAATAAAGTCATAACACACGCCGGGGCGTTGCGTACGGACAGCTGAGGCCGAGTGGACTTGGGACTGAGGCCCGGAGTTGAGTTTCATCTGGAATGTTTTGGATCCGCAGGAGCATTTCACACATCACATTTGAGCTTACATGGATGAGCAGCAGTCCAAGTGGCCCACTCGACAAGAGGACAGCGAGGGATGAAGGGCTTCCGATGAGATGAAGAGCCCGAAAGCCCACGTTCTGACACCTGCAGCACCTCTCAAGTGTGGTTAGCTAAACACACCCGCATGTACTGTAGGGGGCGCCACTCTCTAACGGAGACCCTAAATACCAGATGGTCTGCTTTGTTACAATGTGTTGCTGATTAACTGATATAACGGATTCAGAGATTTCACATTTTGTTGTGTTGGAGTAGGATGGTCCAAAATAAAACTAACAGACTCAGGTTCTCCACAAGGCTGGTTTAATGGCTTATTATACTATTTAATGAAAATAAAAAAAAAATTTAGTGGTCACTCCATAGGGCAGTTCATAGGTCATCTCAAGTGATGAGCAGACCCCCGTTCCACACCTGACGTGTCAGTGGAAAAATTATTGTGACAATTTGTGACCAATTCAACTGAAATGACTTCATTGTGGGCCACCTTGTAAACCTCGAACGATGAAGCTGGGCTGGTTGCTGCATGTCGCGACCACATGGTAGACCTGCTGTGGATAAGTGGGAGGTTGGCTTTCCATGCAAGCAATTCTCCTGGTCAGATCTTCGCTGGATGAAGCCAAATTAGTTCAATAACTCCGATGTTAAAGTAACACACCGTTATTGTTTACGACTGTTACGTATCGACATTGTCACACACATGCATTTGGGAGGCTCAAGTTGGGGTCTTGACACTCTGGACTGAGGGTTGGCTCTGCATACCAATGCCTCTCCTTCTCTTTCCAAAGACCCTCAGAAGAAAACCCCATTTAATCAACTACTTCCGCCTGTTCCTGACCTCACTATCGGCCCATACAGATGACCTCATTCTGCTTCCTGCCTTCTAAACCCGCCCTTCCTGCTCTCCTGCTAAAAATCCACTCAGTCCATTCAGTCAGATCCCTTATATGATCTCAGTGTCAGTCCATAGAGATCACTCTGCTTCTTCAATATCCCCAGCTCTTTCTGCTTGTTTTTGTGCTTTCTTAAAGTGGCGCAGTCGGCAGGATTGCTCTTACGAGATGTCAGAAGAGCAGGGCCTGAATACCGTCCTCTCCACCAGCGTGGCTCATCTACAATGTCTCAAGGTCCAGACAGGAGAAACACACACCCAGATCGCTGAGTCGGTGGCATGGTTGCGGTACAAGAAGACCAGGCACGGGCACAATCCCTGGTATTGTTACCCCCCTGATAGCAATCAATGATATCGAGACCTGTTTTCTGATACTTGAACACAATGCCACTCGGCATCACTGGGTGTGAGCAGGAAGGGCACGTTTGGAAGGCTGGAAACAACATGAGGTCATCTGTAGGGGCCGGAAGTGAGGTAAGGAGCAGGCGGAAGTCCATCCATCCATCCATTATCCAACCCGTTATATCCTAACTACAGGGTCACAGGAGTCTGATGGGGCCAATCCCAGCCAACACAGGGCGCAAGGCTGTAAACAAACCCTGGGCAGGGTGCCAGCCCATCACAGGGCACACACACACACACACACACACCCACCAAGCACACACTAGGGACAATTTAGGATCGCCAATGCACCTAACTGGCATGTCTTTGGACTGTGGAAGGAAACCGGAGCGCCCGGAGGAAACCCACACAGACACGGGGAGTACATGCAAACTCCACACAGGGAGGACCCGGGAAGCGAACCTCCTAACTGCGAGGCAGCAACGCTAACCACTGTGCCACCATGGTGCTGCAGGCCAAATTGGCTGATGAAATTGTTTTTTCTTCTGAAGGTCTTTGGGAAGAGAAGGAGAGGAATTAGTACTCGGTGCCAAACCTCAGTCCGGTGTGTCAATACCCCAACTTGAACCCTTTAATTGCACACTTGTGTGTGACAACACTTATCAGTTATGAAGTTTTTGGCACTTTATATAGTCAACGGTCGTTACCAGATACTTCCACGAATTTCTGTGTAGACCACGAATAAACTAGAAATGATATATAAAGCCCTATCGACTAACTTCACCTCAAAGAAGGTCCCTGAACTCCCAGGAACCTGTTACTATGTTTTTGTTTTTTCATTATTAGTCATTATTATTTATTTATGTATTTGTTTATGACCATCCATTTACTTAGGAAGGACCAGGAAATGCCTGCAGGGATTGTGTTGGGGCACAGATTTCAGGAAGGCTACCAAAAACTTCCAGCTGTTTTAAAAGTTTTCCAAGGGCGCAGCAGTCTCCATAATTCTTAAATGGAAGAAGTTTTTGATAACTACGACTCTTCCTAGGGATGGATGCCCAGCCAAACTGCACAATCATGGAAGAAAAGTCCATCCATGGTAAAAGAGGTGACCAAGAACCTGTTTGCCACTCTGGTGAAATTCCAGAGAAGCTGCGTGGAGATTGGAGAAACTTCCAGAAGGACAACCACCACTGCAGCACTCCATTAACCTGGGCTTTCTAGCAGACTGGCCAGATGACACATGGAATCCTATTTGGGTGGCATCTAAAGGACTCTCAGACCAGGAGAACCAAGATCTTCTGGTCTGATGGAAGTAAAATTAAACTATTTGTCCTCGATTCTAAGTGTCCCATCTAGAAGAAACCAGGCCGGGCTCATCACCTGCCCAATACCATTTCGGTGGTGAAGCGCGGTGGTGGTGTCATCATGCTGTGGGGTTGTCTTTCTGCAGCAGGGACTGTTAGATTAGACAAGGCTGAAGGGAGGCTGAATGGAGCAAAGTATGGAGATATCCTTAATGAAAACCTGCTCGGAGCATTCTGGACCTCAGGCTGAGTTGAAGGTTTACCTTCCAATGGAACAAGGCAAAGACAACACAGGAGTGCAGCCGGGACAACTCTGGGAGTGTTCTGAGCCTGGACTTGAACCCAATTAAACATCTCGGGGAGAACTGAAAATAGCTGACCACTGATGGTCTCCATGCAACCTGATAGAACGTGAGAGGATCTGAGGGGCAAAAAGGCAGAAATTCCCTAAAATCCAAGTTGGAGGTGTAAAGCTTTGTCACATCAGACCCAAGAAGACCTGAGGTTATAAAGGGCCACATTTACCATCCTTCCTTGTACAGGAATCATCTTCAATGTAGAACTGCTTGAAAGAGTGGCCACCATTGTGATGAGAAGACAATGGAGACGGATGGACCATGTCATCAGAAGCAGTTCCACCACCTAAAACTGCCTTGCATTGGACTCCCGAAGGGAGAGGCACGGCCCAGGAATACACGGAGGTTCTTGGGAGAGTTGTGGTTGTTCCAAAATTCTTCCTTTTCAGAATTATGGAAGCCACTGTGCTCCTGGGAACCTCCAAGTGCTGCAGAAATGCTTATGTAGCCTTTCAAAGATCAACGTCCAGTCTCTAAGCTCCATAGGCCATTCCTTCATCCTTATTGGTTGGTTAATGGTCAGCTGTAGCACCTCCTATAGAATGGTAAGAATCGGTGCCATCAATTCAGTTGAGCAAAGGTGGGCTCCAGATAAGGTGTAGAAACACCTCAGTGATGATCCGTAGAATGGGATGGACCTGAGCCAGAAGTCAAGTGTCATCATGAAGGCTCGGAGTCCTTGTACTAATGGGATATTTTAGCTTTTTTATTTTTAATAAATTTGCATTCATTCCTCAAATCCCATTTTCTCTCATTCTGGTGTAGTTGAGTGTTTCCTGATGAGGGAAATAAATTAATGGAGATGACAGAAATGAGATGAGATATGACAAAGTGAAGACTTTCTCAATCCACTCTAATCTAGTCGTAGTGCCAGAAGGACAGAGAGCCTCACCTGGACACGCCAGGTAAGTGCCGCCTATGGACACAGCAGTCCATGTCATGGACCCCTAAACTGCATTCTGTTACCCAAATGGATGCTCTTCCTAACTCTGCAGTTACAGAAGATGAAAGCCAAGAAGAAAACCAGCCTGGTGTTCACTGTCATGGAGCCTCAACTAAAGACTTTTAAATGAAAGAGGGGCAAACGCTAATCTGGCCTGAAGTTGTTCTCGTCGTCATGGCAACCAAAATAAAACCAGCGAGTACCTCAGGGCCGTGGGGCCCCAAAAAGACGGCACCCTTGTGAAGCGCCGGGCCACCCGTACTCGCAGAGCGCCGTTTCTCCTTCACGTCCCGTCGGATGACAGAGCGGAGCGCCCGCTGCAGGCTGACCTCTGGTGCCCAGGGGACTCTTTACCGCTCTGTAATGGAGATTTATGAGCTTGTAGCTCTGAGACCAAGAGCTCTGCATGCCTTCCACTTACTCGGCAATCCATCGGCGGTTTTAAATTCCCTGGATCTCAGGAGTTTGTCTTGGCATGCTCGCCTTCCCCTTTTCTAAGTATGTCTCGTTTGATAACACGCCATTAAAATTCACATAGCTTTGTGGACAATAAATGCTTGGCATAAAAACACGAAGGACTTGTTGTTCATTCCATGCGGACACAGGTCTTGGCTCGATGGCCTTCTCGGGCCCTGTTTATATTTTTATTGGTTTAAAGTGTGCCATGTGTGCTTGGTCTCTTTAGCTTCACTTGTTTATCACCAGCATGGGCTGGTTTGAGCCACTGGTCCCACCTTTACTTCCCACATCTCCATTACGTGACCCTGATTTTCATCTTTTGTGACAAAGTGGCACAGTGGTAAGGGTGGCTGTCATACAGTTCCAGGGCTCTGCGCACAGTTCCATGGCACAGTGGTTTAGTGCTGCTGCTTCACGTCTCCTGGCACTTGAGTTCAGTTCTGTCACACAGCGTATAGTGCTGCCACCTACCGCCATGGCACTGACTTCAATTACTTGGCACAGTGGCACTTCTTGATATCTCTGGGGATGTGAGTTCATTTCTGTATGACGGGGGTCAACATGGCCACTTCCCTGCTCAAAGAGCCGAGTTCACACCTGGAGCACAGTGGTTAAAGGTGCTTACTTTGGGGTCCTGTGTTCAACAGAGTGGCACAGTGGTTAGTACTTCTACTTCATAGCTTCAGGGTCCTGAATTCAGATCTGTGGCACAGTGGTCAAAGCTATGGGCTCGCTTACTCAGGGACACGAGTTCAATTGTGTGCCACAGTGCTTAGTCCTTCTGCCTCTCGGCTTTCAAAAGTTGAGTTCAGTTCAGGGGCACAGTACTTAGTGCTGATGTCACACATCCTCGGGGACCCGAGTTCCATTACAGCGCATTTGTTAGTGCTGCTTCGTCACATCTCTGAGGACTTGAGTTCACTTCTGTGGCACACCAGCTTCACTTATCCAGGGACCTGAGCTCATTGTGGTGGCACAGTAATTAGTGCTGCTTCGTCACATCTCTGAGGACTTGAGTTCAACTCCATGACACAGTAGCCAGTGCTGCTTCTCTGGGGACCTCAGATCAGTTCTGTGGCACACCTGGTGAAAGTGGCAGCCTCACTTATCCAGGGGTCCTGAGTTCAAGTCCATGGCACTTTGAAAGGCACTGCCATTCTCCCAGATGCTGAGCTCAATTCAGTGGCCCAGCGGTTGGTGTTGCCATCTCACATCTTTGGGAATGTGAGTTCCATTACATGGCTCAGCAGTCAGAGGGTCCTGAGTTGAATTGCGTGGTGGTCCAATGGCTGAAGATATGGCTTCACTAATCCAGGGACCCGAGTTGTTGCCCAGTTGTTAGTGCTGCTGCCTGCCAGCTTCATGGACCCGAATTCAGTTCCATGGTACAGTCATGACTGTGGCTTCTTCACATCTCTGAGGACTTGAGTTCAGCTCTGCAGCATGATGGTTAACATGTGTTGCCCTTCATCTCAGGAACTGGAGTTCAGCTCCATGGCTCAGGGGTTTAAAGAGGCGGCTTCACTTATTCAGAGACCCGAGTTCCACTGTGGGGCAAAGTTGTGGGATCTGCTGTCGCACGGCTCCAGGGTCCTCAGTAAAATTCCATGACACAACAGTCAGTCCTGCTTTTTCACACCTCTGGGGACCTCAGTTCAGTTCTGTGGCACACTTGGTTAACGTGCCAGCCTCACTTATCCAGGGGCCCTGAGTTCAAATCCATGGCACTCTGCTTGGCACTGCTGCTCTTCGGACGCTGAGCTCAGTTAAAGGGCACAGTGGTCTGACATCTTTGGGAATGTGACTCCCATTGCAAGGCTCAGCAGTCTGAGATGGTGCCTCACATCTTCTGGGACCTCAAGTTATCCGGAGTTATCACTGTCACTTTCCACCACTCGGTTTTGGGGATTTCGGACCTTCTCTCTGTGTCTACTTTTCACTGAATTCAGAGACCTGTATAATGGGTGGCACTACACTGGCCCAGCGTGAATGAGTGATGCGCCCGGGCACAGGTTGGCATTTCATCGAGGGGTCACTTCCTCGTTCTGCCTTGCATCCATCGCTGGTGGGATACAATCTGCACCCTCACAACCTAAAAAAACTATGAGGATGAGCCACATAAATGACAATGGTCGGCAACAAGACACACCAAGTGGACCCTCAGAGAATGAGACACACTGGAGTTGAAGAATGCAATGGAGACCCAGCTGGAAGAATGGGGAGCCAGGCAAGAACCAGGAGGAAATGGGATGGAGAGCCTTAAAATGACAAATTATGGCCATCGGTCACCCATAAAACAGAGGCGTCCTTGTGACACGTCAGCCCACGGATTGAGAATGGATGAACATCATTACGTACTGGCAGTGTGGCAGAGCTCACTTGGTCTTCATGTGTTTAGGATCCCACTGTCACCAACAGGGAGCTTGAGTTTGTGCAGCACTCTTATGGACATTTGGGGTGGCGTCTCTACGTCCTGAGGTGGTCAAGGACTAAAGCCTTACGGCAGGGTGGGTGGAGGCGATGACACGCTTTTCTACCCAAATTTGGATGAAGGATGTGAACTTCAGTCTTGCCGTTCATGTGAAGTGTGAAACGCAGCCATCTTAGGGACAACAGGTATGGCAGATGTGCACTTGAGGACAAAATGAAGCCATTTGACTCGATGAGGATGTCCACCCTAATGCAGAAAGCTGACCACACACCTCCATGAAACCCCAAATGATGGTAGCGTTCGTCTGGCAGCTTAAGCTACCAATCCTGGATGGCAGACTAGTTCCTTGCAGTGCCCAGTGGCATGATGCCCACATGGCACCAATTTACATAAAGACAGGAAGAACATGCCAACTACACAGAGACAGTGACGGGCCTGGCATTTGAACCCAGGAATCTGGAGCTGTGAGGAGGCAGCGCCAACCACTGTGCCACCCTGGCACATATCGCCTGCTCCTGAAAAGGATTCCTGTTTTATAATTATCCTTATTAAGTGCCTTTCCCGTTCGACAGGTGATGTTAATATGATAGCATAATTAAACAAATACTACAAGGACATTGCTGAAATCTTTCATCATGGTGATAATATAAAGGAACATCAACGGAACGCAATGTAACACACGATACGGCAGAGGAATGGACGCCAAAGTGTAAAGCCAGCCAGGTCCTCCCATGCATGTTCCCGAGCTGACGAGCAGGGCAAGTGTGGCCGGCCCCCTGAGCGGGTGTTTGTGTGGGTAATCTTAGCTCTGCCAAGCCAGCACAAAAGCGGCCTCAGCTGTGTCCTGTTCCCAGCCTCGGCTGCATCAGCAATTCCAGGAACATTTGGTTTATGTTGCATTATATTAAGGGAAACCCGAAACCAGGACAACACGGAGAATTCGTCCATTACAAGCAAAATGAGAAAAGGAGGAATGTGGCCGACAGGGAATCTAAAAATACAACCTTGAGGGACACGAGGGTCCCTGCTGCTGCTGCTGCTGCTGTGTAATGAAGGTCCCAAAGCTTCTCCTGAAAGTGGAGTGGGGGGCTTTCTTTTAGATTAACTGCACTCCCCTTAGCTTTGACACAGGACTGAACACTGGAAATGGTGGGATTAAGGGAATGGGACAAATGGGCACAGCTCGGGGGCAAGGCTCACATAACCAAAAAAATCATGGCGGTAGGGAAGTGACAAAGAAAACCACAAGAACTGTAGGGGGTGCTGCTTTAGGTCACTACCCCCATCGGGACCGGACGGGTCATCAGAGGACTTCTAAAAGACCCTGGGCACAAAATGGCCTCCAACTGGCCATACTGGTTTTGTAAGGGCTAAAGATAAAATCCGGCCTGAGCACATCTCCATACAGTCTGGAGGGTCCGCCGGGATGTCCTCCCACATCCAAAAGATGTGTATGTGTGTGTGTGTGTGTGTGTGTGTGTGTGTGAAGAGTGACTGTGAGAGTGTGTGGCCTGCTGTGGACTGACGTCCATCCCAACACTCCTGTCTACTTAATTCTGACTGGACAGGCTTACAAAAGGGATGGATGGATAAAACCCCTGGATTGCTTTTTTAACGGAGCAGCCATGACTGGAGCAAATATAAATATAATACACATACACACTAAACACACACACACACACACATACGCACACCAACACACACAAACACACTAAACACACACACACACACAAACACACACACACACACACTAAACACACAAACACCCACACACACGCACACACACAGGCCAGGTCAGCAGTAGTTCATTTAGCCAGCAGGTCTTTGGACGGAGGAAACCCAAACAGGGAGACCCCGGATGTGAACCCTGGTCTCCCTACTGCAAGCTATCAGTGCTGCCTCCTGTGCCCCTGTGCCACCCCTCTGTAGAATCGATATTAAAAATCAACAATGATCAGTTTACTCTTTTACAGTCAACATTATTTACAGAACATGAGTAAGTTTTAGGAATTACAGCCATTCCCAAGAATATGTTTTTAAAATTACTCCCTAAATCACGTTACCCCTTCTTGCTTTCTTCCTGGATGAGGGGCTTTGAAATTTCCGAACTTTATTTATTTATTTTTTTCAGAATTGTTCTCGTTCCCTATAATCCCATACCCTTCATATGATGGCAGGTCGCCCTTTTGCTGTCATGTCTCTTTTTTTTTTTTATCTCTCAGATGACAGAATGGCCTCCCTGCCCTCCTCCTTTCTGATTCTCAGTTGAAATCGGATCCCCGGACTCTCAGCTCCTCCACTTTGCACCTCCAAGCCTCATGCGTTTAAGTTTCTGCTCTTCTTTTTTTAAGATTTAAAACTTCTCTGACTGTGTCTGACAGGGAGAAGCTCCAGAATGACTGAGCTGGCACCCCCATGGCCACTGCCTGAGCAGGAGGACTTTCATAGGAATGTCACCGTGTCTGAGTTCACTTTCTACGTCTTTACTTCAGCTGCTTTAGCCACTTGCTGCACTTACAGTAAGATGGCAGCCTGTCCCTTGATGTGTATATTAAGGTATCAAAGCCAATAACTGATATACAGGACCCAGTTTAGGACATGGGGGTCTTCACCCAAGATGGACATCTCCATCTGTTCCAATGACATTTGCTAAGCAACTGAATCAACCTGCCTCACTTCTTAAGGGGAAATGCGTCTTTCGACTTTAACACCGAGACCTGGCCTAAGCAGCTGGCACGCTAAAATTAACCACCCGCTTCTCTCCTCTCCAGACCTTTGACCCGAACTGAAGAGTGAGGAGCTCCTTGGACAGGAGGGGCAAACCGCACCACGTGTGACAGCCAAGCCAAGGCAAAAAGCTGCCTGCCCTGTCACCGTCATGTCACATGTGCCCTGCGGTGTCCACCGGCAAAGCCCACCTGTCGGCCAAGCCTGCCTTTTGTTGAGCCTCGTAAAACTCTTCAGAAGGAGCTCGAGTTGGAGTGCAGCACAAGGATCGCATATTAAAATAAAGAATATGCAGGGGACGGCAAAATAAGCCATAAAGTGGAACGATGGCATAAATTACAGTTAGACACGAGAGAGAAGGAGACAAAATATGAATTATATAAGAAAATGAGGGGCTGACCACTTCAGTCCATAGACGCTCCAATGGAAATGTTATCTAGTGCCTTTCATATCTATCTATCTATCTATCTGTTGATTATATAGTGCCTTTCATTTCTATCTATCTATCTATCTATCTATCTATCTATCTATCTATCTATCTATCTTATAATGTCTTTCATATCTATCTTTGTATCTGTTATATTATATAGTGCCTTTCATATCTGTCTAGCTATATTTTTATTATATAGTGCCTTTCATGTCTGTCTCGCTATATTTTTTATTAAATATTCCTTTCATATCTAAAATCTCTATCTAATACATAGTGCCTTTCATATCAATCTATCTATCTATCTATCTATCTATCTATCTATCTATCTATCTATCTATCTATCTATCTATCTATCTTATAGTGTCTTTCATATCTGTGTATCTGTTATATTATATAGTGCCTTTCATATTGGTCAATTTATTTTCTGTGATCCTGTCAAATCTGAGCTACCGCTCAGTGCCGTAAGGCTCCGCTAAATGACGGCACCGACCCTTTTCGCTGGTGTTCCTCTGTTATTGCTTTTCCTCTTCTATTTCAGGGGGCGTGTTGTATATTACTGGTAATTCGGATTTGGAACACTGTATTCATTGTGATAGGCACAACGTATTCCATTAACTCAACGTTTAGACCACCGGCTGTTCTGTCCTCTTAGGAGGCTCCTTGTTGCGTCTAAATGGCATCTCCACTGTTTCTCCAAAAATATCCCGCTGTACTCCGCGCCAGTTCGTTGCTTTCGTGTTCCTTCGACCCTGACACACCTTGACATGCGGCTGTCCAACTGAGTGACAACTGCAGTGCGTCCTCAGACCCTCATACACACCGCGAGCTGCGCGTTTGAAGGGGGGCGTGGGGGGCCTGAGCTGAACCTCCTGCTCTGCGGCTGTTCTCCTGAATAGAAGACGTCTGTATGTATCATTTAAATCGTTTATTTAGTAGCCCGCTGCACGTGTAGACATTTTGCTTTATGATTAGAGTTACGGTAAGCTGATATCAACTGCTGGCCTCACTTCAAGTTCTTCGGGGTTTCTTAACTTTCTTCTGAAGTCTTTTACTCCCCCTACAGTTCAACAGAAGCACTACAGGCGGGCAGCGCTGCGCTCTTGATGAGACGAGAACAGATCTGCACGGCAGCGACCTTACTAGAGAAGCCATTCTCGACACCTTGTCAACAACAGCAGATGTTGGAAGCCCGACTGTTAAGTGTTACCTTTCTAAATACGTTAAAATTATCCATAGTATTAGGGCAGCCAGCCACTGCACTGGCTACAAGTATTCCGTTTTACTTGATCGTACGTGCCTGAAGCGGTTCACTCATCTGCAAATACGTATCGAATGTAAGGATTCACTCCGGATAAGTAGGAATAACTCGGGTTAAATGGCAGTGACACCAAAACGTGAAATGGGAATGCCTTCCGTTCAAAAAGAGTCCAGGCGCTGTTCAAACGCAACGCGCTGAGATTAGAGCCGTCAAGAAAGAGGCTGGCGTAGCAGAAAGCATTGGGACATTTGAGAAATAAACTGCTGCAGCCACGTAATGGCGATCTTGCTCTGGGGTTTCGAGGTAAACAAGATCTACCGACTAACGATGGCGTCTGAGAGGGGAGAGGAGAGAGTGTGGAGCATTAAAGAGCAGATGTGTGTAGAGGATTTCAATGGACGATAAAGGACTCTCTAAACCGGAGAATGTTTAATCCAGGCATTCCATCCATCATCCAACCCGCTATATCCTAACTACAGGGTCACGGGGGCCCGCCGGAGCCAATCCCAGCCAACAAGGCAGGAAACAAACCCCGGGCAGGGTGCCATTGTGGGAGGAAACCGGAGTACCCGGAGGAACAAGCAAACTCCACGCAGGGAGGACCCGGTCTCCTAACTGCGAGGCAGCAGCACTACCCACTGCGCCACCGTGCCGCCCCTTGGCTTTCCTTTTCTGCTTAAAAAAATATATTTTTTTGTACACACGTAATCAATAAGTTGTAAAGTTTGCATTTGCAAAAAAATCTGAGGACCTCTCACACCGCTGTGAGCCTTCGGTTAGTGAATAGTGCTATAAAAAACAGAATTAATCTATCTGTCTATAGTGCTTTTTTACTGTCTATCTATATATCTATTATATAGTGCTTTACACAACTATCTAGCATTTAGTACCTTTCACAAAAATCAATCAATCTGTTATATAGGGCGGGCCTTTCACACATATCTGTCTTCTTTATATAGTGCCTTTCATATTATCTATCTATCTATTTGTTATATAGTGCCTTTCACACATATCTGTCTCTCTTATATAGTGCCTTTCATATTATTTACTGTATCTATCTATTTGTTATATAGTGTCTTTCTCACATACTGTATCTATTTATCTGTCTTTCCAGGGCTGGCTCCTGCCTGATGTTCCTGAGATAAGCTTTAGCCAAAGATCCTGATTTCGACTAACTTGGTTTTAGAACGTCATCTTATACCATTACGTGACTCATCGATGCTTGTTTAGAATGGCACATTTACTTCTTTAATTTAAAGTGCATTTTTTTTTTCACGTTTTGCCTTCTTCTAACTAGAGACTGCCTGCACATAGAGGCATACCGGGACTTGGGTTCAAATCACTGTCTGCATCGAGTCTGCATGTTTCTTTTATTGCTCACTTAGGGATTCTGCTTTTCTCCCCCCGCCCCAAAGACCTCCCTGTTAGGATATTTGGTAGCTCTAAGTGGGCACAGTATGAGTGTTGGGTGAGTGTGCCCTGTTATGGACTGGCATTCCATGCCCGGCTGGGTTAAATATTTCCAGAACGGGTATCCTCCTGGCAGTCCAAAATGATAGAAACATACTAATAATTCTTTGCATTTATATAACGCTTTTCTCACTACTCAAAGCGCTCTAAGGAAGTGGGCGGATGGATGTCCTCCTCAGACCCAGTGCTAGAAAGCCCACCTGACCAGAGTTCACCGGCTGCTATTCAGCCCTCGCCCTCCAAATGTTTGCTTTACTTGAGTGTAAAAAGAGGCCGCCAGCCAAGAATAATAAACTGTGCTGTCAGCTTCCTCTTGAGCACTTTCATAATTTAAACTAACAGCTAATAAGTGCAAAACTAACAGAAACATATGTGCAAAAAAAAAAAAAAAAAAAAGTGCCAGAAATGACAGTGACAGAATACCCGACTACACAAAGATCGCACAGATCTGCATTGGTAGTAAAATCCTGGGCGCCCTTTAGTGCTGGTTTACTGTTCACGTTATGTGCTGAATTATGACTTCCTTCTACGCTAAGATGCCCCCCCGCCCCCATATCCCCCCATTTGAGGAAGTTAATCAAATCATTAATCACATTCCACTACCGGAGATAAAGCTCGGTGTGAGTTAAGTCTCAGGAAATTTAACACCAAATATTTATACACACAAACAGTGATGGGCTCCTGCTCTCCTACCGCCTATGCGGCTGGCGTCCCGTCCGGGGTCGGTTAACGCTGTTGTCCGGATAACCTTCAGCTCCCCACAGCCCTATAGATCATTGAAGAACTGTCACGTGAAATGACAATAAAGTATTAATAAAGTATATGCAAAAACCGGGAGCTACGACAGTGCCATGTTTCTTCTTTAGGTGAGTTTGCATATATAAAGCGCATACTGCAAAAAAGTCAAGTCTATCTATCTGTCTGTCCACATGAAACAACTCTGCCCGGGCTGACTAGTTTTATTGAGATCTGACACGCTTATTCTTCAAAGAAATTTGTCGAGACAGTTCAATTTTCGTTCAGATATCTTGAACAGATCGCGTTGGAAGGTTTAAAATTCCCCTATGGAAAGCATCGGCGAATTTGCGAACAGATAAACGTTATGTGCGATTGTAGCTAGGACTGAGTTTACTGTTTTAATTTTACCCTGAGATCGGTAAACTTGTATATTTTGTGTGTCTTTTACTCGTCTGACCGCCGCTTGGACGTCCAAATTCAAGCGAGTGAAACGCCGGGCAAAGCGCGCATGCGTGAACACTACACAGGCGCTTTAGGTGAGGTAACCAATAAAAAAACTGAATGTAACCAAATGAGCAATCGGTGTAAAGAGGTGGAACAAGGGGCGTCAACAGTTGGGGTATACGATTTTGAGTATGTTAGAATTAAGCCATTCCAAACTTAAATACAGCCCGTTTGGTGCTCAGGTGTCACCCATTTTGTACAGCTGCGTCAGTCAGTCCAGTCAGTCGTTATCCAACCCGCTATATCCTAACACAGGGTCACGAGGGTCTGCTGGAGCCAATCCCAGCCAACAAAGGGTGCAATGTAGGAACAAATCCCGGGCAGGGCACACACGGAACAATTTAGGATTGCCAATGCACCTAACCTTCATGTCTTTGAACTGTAGGAGGAAAATGGAGCATCTGGAGGAAAACCTGCACGTAGACACGGGGAGAACGTGCAAACTCCACGAACCCATGTCTCCTTACTGCGAGGCAGCAGCGCCGCCCGCACAGCTGCGTTTTGGTCCTTATTTGGGATTCTGAGGTTGTTCGTCATGTGGTGGGTACAGCATGGCCCTGTATCAGTGCAGACTCCCAACGTCCATATGCATTTTACTGTATGTAACTCGTCGGATTTAATTTCATTTTGGCATCAATAATCTTCTATACCTTACACTGCCAGGCAGTAGCGCCATCTTGATTCTTATAAGGTTATTCTCTGACAGGCAAAGCACTCGTTATTTTCTGTAACGCCTGATTCACGGAGAGACCGTCCGCCGATGTGCCGCTAACTGACATCACGAAAAATGTTTTGTGGACCAAATGTGCAGCTGGATATTTCAAATGAAGTGAGGTTTTAAGGTTTAGGCAACCAAACTTTATATCTCGCGCTTGAACGTTCATAATCGACATTTGTTAATAAAAAGAGTTCAGTAGTCGAATCCGTGATGAGTCGTTAATTCAGTTCAGGGTCACTTGGAGCCAAAGCAAGACAGGGGCCAACCCCGTGCGGAATTTTGCCAGTTAATCTGAGCCAAGTGCGCGCTGGGCCGGGCGAATCTCGACTGCAGTTTAACAAAGGAATCGGGATTGTCGCGCGGCTGTTTTTATTAAGGTGGTCCAACGCGGTTTGCCCATCAAACATGGCAGTTAATCCACTTCGTTAGATATTAGAGTGTGACAATTTTGCCAGTTAGTTTGCCAGTTAGTCTGATCTAGATTAACGCGTTGGGCCTGGGAAAACTTAACTACAATTTATCAAAGGAGCATTTCTTGTTACAACATTGTGCTTATCATGTCAGTCTTAATAAATAAATAAACACATACATTCTTAAAGTTAACACAGAAGATATAAGCTATTTGGATGTCAGTTTTAGTACAGCTATTTCACTGTTAATTCCTTAACAAAGAAAACAAGTTCGATCAATTCAAAGGCTGTACTTCTGTTTTTTCTTTTCTTCCGGCTGTTTTCCCATTTGGCCGGCAGGTGGTGCCATTGAGTTTCTAGAAGGAGGACACGGCTCGCTGATGTGTTTACCGCGGCTTAGAGGCGCGCCGGCCGCCCGAAGTCAGGGACCCGCAAAATGAGACACAAGGAGAAGCTGAGATGGAAGAACAACAACAGCAGAAGTGGAAAGCTCATTAAAAGAATTTTTATTTTTATCACCATGAGATACTTTAGAAATACATAAAACAGTTGTTTACTTTTATCCGAATTCCCCACGGTAGACCGATGAGTCAGAGACCATATGGTTTAGCTGGAAATCTATCTATCTATCTATCTATCTATCTATCTATCTATCTATCTATCTGGTGCCTTTCACACACACAAGGTGGTGACATATTTCACTAGACATGCTGTGGGTCCCTTGAACGTTTTTATTGAGTGGTGGGCTTGTGTTTAAGATAAAAATCAACGCTTGGGCGTTTTCCAATACATTATCTATTCGAATGATTTTCGTTATGGGGGCTTCCAAGTCATAAAATCGCCCCTCCAGGTCCTGCCCCATGACTTGCAGCAACATCTAATGTTACATCGAGACTGCATTGCCAAAGGGGGGGCTTTACATATTTCATAAGTGATGCCAGCAAAGCGGCAATGAAGAGAAAAAAATAAGAGCACTTGCTGTTAACATTTTGTCAGTAAGGACTTGCCGCACTCTTAGTGATTTAACCCTATAATGACTCCCTGTACAAACCTGCCATGCTGTACCAATGCAAGTGAAATGTTTTTGGATTTCGCGTATTTCCTGCGGCAGTGGCACCCCAAATATGGCCGCGTTCTGCTTTGCGCCCACAGTTGCCAGAATTGGCCTCAGCGTCCTGTAAATCCGTAAGTCTATAAAAGGGGCGTGTCCATGACGTCACCGTGTTCCAGTCCCCTATGCCTCATTGTTCAGTTTTCCAGGTGTGGTCCTTAGGAGACGCTGTGTGTTGTTGTCAGACAAAGAGAAAAGCAACAGGGAAGCCCCGGTGAAGAGAAACACCAACTTTGACTGTCAAAGATACCCATTCAAGAGGGGAGGTGAAGCAGGTGAATCAAGTCGGCACGCAGCAATAGCAAAATATGAATCCCCTAACTGACGGACCCCTGGGGTGGATGCTCTTCTTCAACCATTGAGTAAGTGAGCACAAGACACTCTCCCTGCCACCCTTGTCACTTCTCTCTCTCTCATCCTCCCTGCCAGACGAGCCCTTGGTGCCACTCCATTCCTAAACTCTAAGGTCCCCCAAGCCTAGTTTGAGGGGGTCCTGCTAAACACGTTTGGATCAGCCTGAGGGTCACAACCAGGAGTTTGCCCTTTCAACCTCTTGAAGTCAGACCTCCAAAGCTTATTCATGGCACACCTTGGGATTTGCTGTTATCCTGTCAGTTTGCCATCTCCGAGCACGGGGATTGGGTGACATCTTAGCATAAACTTCAGGCATCCATCACCTTTGGCATCCCCTCCTCTCTTATTGTAGTTGCCCCCTAAACATCTGCAGGGCTTGTGAATTCCAACACAGCGACCAGCGCGGGCTCGCACCCTCTGGATCATGAAAATTTTACTACAATAAGTTTATTACATTTGGAGTTTGTGAGAATAGCAGACGGCGAGCACGCGGCCCACCCTTCACCGCTTCTAGCACTTTGAGAGAACACCACCACTCGAAATGGAAATTTCTTTGTTAAATTAAAAATGAAACTTTAATTCCATTTACCAAAACAAGTAATAACGGCAGCTTCTTCTTCCATCTGTCCAATGACGATAAACTGGAGTGCAGTACTCAAAGTGACCAGCAGGCTGCACTGCTCTCGCCTCCATTATAATGAATAGCGGGCCGGGTTTCCGAGGACCCCTGCAGCTGCCCTCAGCCTTGCCCTGGATGTGTGGAGTCAGAAAATATTAAGACCCCATTCACCTAATCGTGTGGTAGATTTCATTTTAAAGAGTGACATTTGCCATTTTTCTCCGTTCTTCTCTTCATGGCCAGATGATGGTGTTGGAGATTGGGAGAAGCCATTTTTGCCCATCAGTATACACTCCACAGCCCAGAATGACAAAGTGAAGACTTGATTTTCGGAAAAGTTTGCAAATTTATTACAAATCAAAACCCTGAAAGAATTCAGACCCTTAATTCAGTACTTTGCCGAAGCCCCCCCCCCCTTAGCAGCACTTCCAGATTTGAGTCTTCTTAAGCAAGTCTCTACAAGGTTTGCACACCTGGATTTTGAGGAGGTCATCCTATTCTTTTTGGCAGATCCTCTGAAGCTCCGGTAGACTGGATGGAAGGTGTCTGTCTGAAGGGACCTCTCCGTACTCGGTGGCCTTTGTCCTTCCCTCAGTTCAGTGGCACTCCAGGTTGTGCTCAGGTGCACCTGTTTGCTTTAATCCTCCCTGAGATGTGTCCAGAACTTGAATGAAGTCCACTCGCATACTTCTGAAAGTGCAGCTTCAGTGTTGAGGTGTGGATGGGTGAAAACGCAGACTCTGAATGGCTCTGCATAATACCTGGCACTTCCCTGATTGGATCTTGCTGAATACAACATCTAACTCCCTGATTGGTCACCCTTCATGAAGAAGACCACCTCTCAACATGGCGGACATGAAGATCTGCTTTCCATGTCCTTTATGCATCTAAACTGTGTTTTGTTACAGTTTGAATGCTGCATACATACACAAACGGGAAGCCACTTGCGACAGTTTTGTGATAAATCCAGGGGCTGGTGACATTACCGTCCCTTCAAGGAGGACACTTCGCATGCCAGCTGTGGAAGAACATCCATGGTGTGCAAGTTTTTGGTCATTTCACCGAGGACACCGACACTTTCACAAACAAGATACTAGTGTGGATGGAGATCGTTTTTGCTTAAAAAAAATGCCATTTTTAAATAAAAGTGTAGTCGTATGGATGTAGCCTTAGTGGAACACGTCACCCAAAGTGACCATTGTTTCTGTCGCAGGAGTTTATTTGGAAATGGCTGAAAATACATCTCGAAATCACCTCTTGTAAAATGTCCTGTTCTTTCAGTGGAACTTCCTGTCTATTTTAAAAAATCTGGAAGTGGATTTCAGATACATCAAAAGGCATAGCAAGTTATTTTGAGATATCTGAAAATGCCTTTCAGGTATCTTGAAATACCCACAGATCTATTTTAAGACTATTTGTGCTACCCATCTAAGACAGACTGGAATTTAAATAATCCACTCAGACCAAAGTGCACCACGCAATGTGTATGTCTCTGTTATATGCCATTTGGAATGACAGTTGTAAAATCAGTGCTAATGTTGGTGATGCGCCATCTGTTGGAATGACAGAGACAAAACACCTGGACAGACACACAGGCACTTTTCCTTTTATTAGGGTGGAGTAGCTGAGCTACCTATCTTAGACAGATTGAAGTCTAAATATTCAACACAGACCACCACATTAACATTTGCAGTGCACCATGCAATTAATTTGTTTCTGTTATATGCCATTTGGAATGGCATTTGTAAAATCAGTGCTAATGTTTGTGATGTGCCATCTTTTGAAACAATAGAGACAAAACACACCTGGAAAGACACACAGGCACTTTTCCTTTTATTAAGGTGGACTAGCTGTGCTACCTATCTAAGGCAGGTTGAAATCTCAATAATCAATGTAGACCACCACATTAACATCTGCAGTTCACCATGCAATGCATTTGTTTCTGTTATGTGCTATTTGGTATGGGATTTGTTAAAGAAGTGGTAATGTTTGTGATGTGCTATTTGTTTAAATGACAAGTGCAATCCATTTTATTATTACAGATGTTTATGATGCACCATTTGCTGAAATGACAGAGACAAAGCAACTGGGCAGACACACAGGAACTTTTCCTTTTATTAGGGTGGACTAGCTGTGCTACCTATCTAAGGCAGGTTGAAATCTCAATAATCAATGTAGACCACCACATTGACATTTGCAGTGCAACGTGAAATGCATTTGTTTCTGTTATATGCCACTTGGAATGGCATTTGTAAAATCAGTGCTAATGTTTGTGATGTGCCATCTGTTGGAATGACAAATGTAATGCATTTTATTACTACAATGTTTGTGATGTGCCATCTTTTGAAACAATAGAGACAAAACACCTGGACAGACACACAGGCACGTTTCATTTTACTACCTATCTAAGACAGGTTGAAATCTCAATATTCAATGTAGACCACCACATTAACATTTGCAGTGCACCATGCAATGCATTTGTTTCTGTTATGTGCTATTTGGCATGGGATTTGTTAAAGAAGTGGTAATGTTTGTGATGTGCTATTTGTTTAAATGACAAATGCAATCCATTTTATTATTACAGATGTTTATGATGCACCATTTGTTGGAATGCCAGAGACAAAGCAACTGGGCAGACACACAGGCATTTATCCTTTTATAAGGAAATCTAAATAATCGACGTAGGTCCAGCATTAACATTAACATGCCTTGCATATGTCTCTTAAATATGCCATTTAGTATGGAATTAATTTGTAATGTTTGGGATGCACCATCTGTTGATATGGCAAATGTAATGCTTTTTACTGCTATAAATGTTTGTGATGCACCATTATATGCCATTTGGAATGGGATTCATAAAAACTGCTAATGCTGTATTTGTGATGTGCCATCTGTTAGAAGGACAGATACAATGCATTTTATTACTAGACAGGTTTGTGATGTGATGATTCAGAGACATAGCAACTGGACAGACACTTTTCCTTTTATTAAGGTGGACTAGCTGTGCTCCCTGTCTATCATGGGTTGAAATGTAAATAATCACTCTAGACCTATGCATTAGTATTTTTGGTGTACCGTGCAAAGCATATGTCTCTGTTAAGTGCCATTGGGTATGGGATATGTACAAGAAGTGCTAATGTTTGTGCCTGTGCCATCTGTTGGAATGACAAATGTAATGCATTTTCATCCATTTTCTAATCCGCTGAATCCAAACACAGGGCTCTGCTGGAGCCAATCCCAGCCAACACAGGAACCAATCCTGGGCAGGGTGCCAACCCACCGCAGGACACACACAAACACACCAAGCACACACTAGGGCCAATTTAGAATCACCAATCCACCATGTCTTTGGACCGTGGGAGGAAACCGGAGCGCCCGGAGGAAACCCACGCAGACACGGGGAGAACATGCAAACTCCACTCAGGGAGGACCCAGGAAGCGAACCCAGGTCTCCTAACTGCAAGGCAGCAGCGCTATCACTGCGCCACCGTGCCGCCCTGTAATGCATTTTATTACTACAAATGTTTGTGATGCACCATTTGTTGGAATGACAGAGACATCGCAACTAGGCAGCCACACAGACACTTATCCTTTTATTAAGGGCGATATCTCGAAAAGTACAGGAACTTCAAGATATCTCAAATGGCATCTGAGAAATCTTGTTATGCATTTGAGATATGTCAAAATGTACAGCGTATCATTTCTCTATTTGAGGTATCTTAAAACGCATTTTAAACGCCATGACATAGACAGATGTTCACATGTCTGTAATGCTTGTCGAGACCTCGTAAGTTCATTTGCAGATCTCTGTAAATGTTAATTCGGTTTGCCATATATGCACCACAAGACAAAGACCACCAGCAGCCTCCAGTACTGCGCCTCGTCTTCAGTGCACCCAGGCACACACACTCAAGAGTATCAATGACGCTTCACTGGGCTGTGCGGTTCCGATGGCCATTGCTTGACCAGGAAACATCTCATTCTGGGGACAGGAGGGTTCTTTCCGTATGAAGTCGGTTATTTGTGCACAAAACTGAAACCTGCAGTGTGCCCGAGAGGATACAGCAAATAAATATTCCTGAGCTTATAAGGTCTGTGTGAATTTATACAGCGAGAGTTCTCTCAAAATCGGGAAGCCTTTGGGATTCTGTTATGTGCTATCGTGCATTCGTGGTTATCTATGTAAACACACCACACTTCTTAATTCTGAGGCCATCATGTGGTTGGTTCCCCTATGACAGTGCTCTGAAGAACCATTCGCCCCCCTCATTTTTAAAGCGTGTAAAGATGGAGGGGTCGCCTGAGAACTTCTGCAGGTGCCGAGAGCGGGCATTTCGTCAAGAGTCGTTTTTGATTCGGAGTGTAAACGAAGGCAGTCAGCAAGAAGCACGCGACACGAGTGCAGCCGGCACATTCCCTTCAGCTGGCTATTCCCAAGGGAGGCTACGCGATAAATCTGGGATGTGAATCTTCGACAAAGCGTTAAGATCTTGAGATAAAGAGCAGACATTTCGGAATGTGTCGCTGAGCTAGCGTCGCGTCCGAATAATAAACCCGAGAACGCCGCGCTGCACTTTTATTGCTTTTTTTTTTGGTTCCGCTTGACTTTGTCATTTGTGTTCCAAATAAAGCGCGGCTGCTGTGTTGGGCATTCTGGCTGGGCATCAAACGGCATGCCATGCTGTTGTGTGATTTTTTTTCTCTTTTCATATCACTAGAATATTCCATGTATTTAGTACACATGACCAGATGCTATTAATGACACACCTGGTGCGGATTTTTTATATAGCGCCTCAAAGCTTCTTCTTTTCAAAAGTATTCTTTACCTTTTTTCTTTCTTTTTTTGTGTATTTAACCAATCGGACACAGCTGCCCGGCACCTGCCAGTCTAACGCAGCCTTTAAGGCGGCAGAGCGAGCGCCTCACACGTGAAAGCCATCATGTCCAGTCCAAGGCGGAGAAGGTGGGGCGGCACACCTCACAGCCCGTAGGACAGGAGGAGGGAGAGCATCGCATCGCATCTCGGCGGGGGGACTCGAGCGGCATCTCCTCGATGATTCCTTACAAAAAAACAATCACGCTGGGCTTGAGACAGATAGAGGGAGGGAGAGAGAGAGGAAGAGAGAGCGAACAGCCTCGGCGGTGAGATCACGCTCGCCTGCTTCCTTCCTTCCTTGAGTGAGAGCGCAGCGGCGACGGAGCGGAGCGGAGAGGAGAGGAGAACAGAGCAGAGCAGAGAGGAGAGGAGCGGCGTGGGCAGCGGCAGTGCAGAGCGCAGCTACTCGGTGTGAAGCGCTACGAGCATGGGGCTGTGCGAGTAGCCGTGTTCGCTGGATCAGCTCTCTCTTTCTCTCGAGGCAGGGATGTCGGGATCGCTGTGTAAAACTCTGTACGCTTTCACCGGCGAGCAGCACCAGCAAGGGCTGCGCTTTGAAGCCGGCGAGATCATCAAAGTTGTGCAAGTGCTGGACGGCGGCTGGTGGGAAGGCGAGAAGGACGGGCTGCGAGGATGGTTCCCTGCCAGCTACGTGCAACTCTTGGAGGTAAGCGAGTTTACCGCCGACCACCGGAATCGGTAGATGTGTGCGCGGCTCGAGGGTCGAGCTCCTTTGTGGTGCACATTATTTTTGGCCACATTTGCATTGGATTATCTAATCGCATCGGGTGTAGAGTTGTGTTTGTCTCACTTTGTTTTAAAGGTGCCGCATGAAGGCACCGCCAGGGGTCGCGCTTGAGCGCCCTCAGTTCTTATTGATTGTGCGGACGGTTGGCTTGGGTTGCTTGGCCACTTTTGTTACTCCGCCAGCCTGGCGAAATGTTTTCGGGCATCGCACTGGCATCTTCTACTAAAGGCGACATTTGGTGGCTGCACCAAAGTTGGAAGTGGTTTAAAAACGATGGTGGTACCTTTAAAGCTCTCGAACGAATCCTGCCCGGCCGCTAATGTCGCAGGTATTGATATAGTTTTGTCATTAAGCCACTTATCAGACATTCATTTTGAAATCTTAATGGTCGCACACAATTGTATGGGTTCTCTTAAGTATTCACTGACATGAAGTGCATAATCATAAATGGAGAAAAGATAAGCTAAGGTGTACTGCAGGTTGTTTTGCAGTGTAATGGAGTCACTGTCTATCAAATGCCAGCACATCCCACACCAAGCTTATTTATTATTATTTGACTGACCCCTTATATGTAAGGCGACTAGCAACGTTGGAGATACAGTTGGCTTCATTTGGTGTCAGTAGTGGGATCTGCACCAACAACTGTTGGGTTTGAATTTTTAAGTCCAAAGGCTTAAACTGGACACCATACCGGGTTCAATTCCAGCCTGGCTGTCTCCCTCCTGTCCACTGGGGCTCGGGTTCAACTCTGTCTGGGTACATCCCTTACCTCCACTGGGACCCTGGTCCAATGCTGTAAATACTACACCACACTGACTCCACTACTGGAGCCTGGGTTCAATTGCCAGCCTGGCCGTGTCCCACTAGAACCCAGGTCCAAAGCCTTAACCACATTTTCACGCTGCCCGTTTTTAACATGAGTGTCCCAATCTAAAGCTGTCTAATGACCATTGTGAGAATTTGTGTAATTTGTTTGTGAGCAGGACTTTATTTTTTCACTAGTTTTCAAGCATTTTGTGTTGCAGCAAGCGGTGCTAATCATCTATGATGGTTTGAGGTTGACATAATCAATGTAACCCTCGGTGTTAACATTTGCAGTGCACCATGCAATTAATAAGTCTCTTTTATAGGCCGTTTAACATGGAATTTGTAACAGCAGTGTTAATATTTGTAATATCTCTTGGAATGGCACATGCAATTCGTATGTCTGTTATATGCCATTTGGCATGGGATTTGTAAAAGCAGTGTTTTAATGTTTGTAATGTGCCATCTGTTGGAATGACACATGCTGTTTGCCTCTGCCATATGCCATTTGGCATTGGATTTGTAAAGGCAATGTGTGTTTGTGATGCATCACCTGTTGGAATGGCACATGCAGTTAATATGTCTCTGCTATATGCCATTTGACATGGGGTTTGTAAAAGCAGTGTTAATGTTTGCATTGCACCATCTGTTGGAATGACAAATACAGTTCGTATGTCCCTATTCTACCATTTGGCATTGGATTTTTAAAAGCAATGTGTGTTTGATGCACCACCTGTTGGAATTACAAATGTTTAATAGCCAGATGGACCCACAGACAGATCCTTATCCTTTTATTAAAGTAGTTTTTAAAAAATTCTGTAGGTTCTATCAGGCATTGATTGATATTTTTGCATTTTTAGAGAGAATTGTAAATTATATTTATTACTACTTTATGGGATGCAAGTAAGAATGGCACTGTACTATGTGAACATTACAGTAGGGACACTGATGTGCACATGTAAAGTCGCTTCAACATGGCAGCTGTGTCAACTAAACACAGACAACAAGGTTGGTGTCGCATTTCAACTCTGGGCACTTTCCTGAAGCGGCATCCCTAAGCGCTGTGCCACCGTGCGCCCCACGGTATAACTGGAACAGGACAAGGTCCGCTGAGTAAAAGGCAGGATCCAGTAAGACTTGGATGAGTTGGTGCTGCGTTGTTCTTTTATTTTCTATGTATTTGGTGGACACCGTTATTGGAGGCGACTTGCAGCATGTGAGGTAATTGATTACATGCCTTTAGTTATTGTTCCCAGTAAGAGCACAGGCAGAGTGAAGTGGCTTGCTCAGGGTCACACAGTGTCAGTAGTGGGATTTGAACCCCCATCCTCAGGGTGTTACGCCACACTGTCGAGTATGAAATCGAGCAAACGTGGAAAGAGCAGCTTCGGTTCTGAACTCCCGATCTCCGTGGCTCGTGTGCACAGGGGCGCTGCCATCGCTGCCTTTGCCTCCTGCAGTTCCCGCTTTCTGCCCATTTGAGGCCAAATGTGAAGTGCAATTCGGCGCATTGGATCTGAACTGCAAGCCACTTTTCTATCCGCGAGGCTTTAATCGGATCCCGCACGAGGACATTCGGAAGCCTCTTCTTCGGACGACAGGACTTCGTGAAAAGAAAGACAGACGAGTTGTTTGGGGCTCTGTGGCAATGAAGCGGACTTTCGGGAATGTCGCCTTCCGCTGAACTAGACGGATGTTGCCCAAGTGGGTATATTTGGAGGAAATTCCTGATCGCGAGATACGGTAAAGTACAAAACAAGAAAACCCTTTGTTAACATTTCGATATTTATCTGCCACTGCTGTCGCGAATACGTTGTCGCACTTCTGGGCTGTCACTCACTTGTGCTTACCTGTCATCTCGGAGCGCCACCCGTATAAACGTAGCGCAAGAATGAAGAGGCTGACAAAAAGATCAGATCTCGAAAATAAGACGCCGGCCGCGTCGAGAGCTGCGCTGTGTGTGGTGTCCCCGTTTCGTTGTGCCTGCATGGGGAGCTGTTTGGTCTTTAAGTGATTTACTTTGACGTGATGGTCTCTAAAGGGGGTAAAAGCGTGGGGTCATCACGGGGCCATTAGTTAACTTCTGTCAAAACCTGACTTTAAAAGTCACACTAGAATGGCCCTGCACGGGGCCTTTAGAGACCCTAAGCACTTAAAAGATTTTGGTGCCCCCATGGATATGCGGTGCGCTCGCACGCAGTGGATAACAACGGGACAGCCGACATGACCAAGACGAGAACGACCACGCGAGACTCGGTGGGCAGTGGGGCCACTGATTCTAATATCCTTGTATTCTCAAGATTAAAAAATAAATAAACTGATGTCTGTAAAAGACACTATAAAATAGAATTGTCTCTATCTGTCTAATTCTGACTACTTGACCAAATTATATCTATAGATAGATAGATAGATAGAGTGAAAGGCACTATATGATAGATAGATAGATCTATAATCCTGTCAACTATCTATCTATCTATCTATCTATCTATCTATCTATCTATCTATCTATCTATCTATCTATCTATCTATCTATCTATCTATCTATCAGTGCCTTTCACTCTATCTATCTATCAAACCTTTGTAAATATTATTAATGTGTGTGTTTATATATGTATGTAATTTTTTCATTTAATTTTGCACCATGTGCTCCATGGTAAATCCATCTATTATCCAACCCACTATATCCTAACTACAGGGTTACGGGGGTCCGGTGGAGCTAATCCTAGCCAACACAGCAAGGCAGGAAACAAACCCGGGCAGGGCGCCAGCCCACCACAGGGCACACACACGGGACAATTTAGAACCGCCAATGCACCTAACCTGCATGTCTTTAGACTGTGGCAGGAAACCCCCACAGACACGGGAAGAACATGCAAACTCCATGCAGGGAGGACCCGGCAAACAAACCCAGGTCTCCTAACTGCGAGGCAGCAGCTCTACCCACTGCGTCACCGTGCCACCCCATGTTAAATCCACTAATGAAAAATGTTTGTAGTGCCCCCTTCCCTTGATGCCCTAAACCCGGGTTTATATTTCTTAATGGTTAATCCAGTCTTTGAATTCGGAAGTGCCTTCTTCTCTATTTCTTAATAACCCAATCCTCCCACTGCAGCCTCGGAGGTACTAAAAGTGGTCTTCCAGTGCAATGCCATAGAGAGCCATCCATATGAACGCTCCAGGATGAACCTTGATTTATTGATATCCGTAATAACGAGCCCCATAGGTAACCCTGAAGAGATGATAACTGGATCATGTGATACTGGTGGGTTTCTGATTTTAAAAGGACCCTTGCAGGACAGGAGTTCAGGTTTTCTCGTTCTGTTCATATCCTGCTATAGGCAGCCTTCTATGCAGTAAAGATTGCTGCTTCGCTCGTGTATTCAGAGCCATTTAAAAAAGCACAAACTTCACGTGCAGAGAGCCCACCAAAGCATCAAATGGATCTTTGACAAGCAATGGAACCACATAACCCAGTAAAGTGCCATTAAAGAACCAATGTGGCACACCTGGCAAATTCGAGCCACAGCCGTTGACCACCCCCCCATGGGGGACAAGGTGGGGACAATCCCAGAGCTGCCAGTCAGTGACCTTCCTCTGAAGGTGTAAGCAGGTCGGTACAGCAGTCAGTCTTGGGTGACGTGCGTTTTCTGAGCTTTTTTGCAGAATAAGAAGTGCACGGTCGCTTAACGACAAACGGCAGATAAGAATGTAAATGGCGACCTTTGCTTGCAAATAAAGGAAGTAAAGAAGGCAATATGTGTGATAATGTAGAAATGGCTGGTAAAGGGAGCCTAATCCTTGACCCCCGCACTTGGGCCGACTCCCGTTTACGATGCACTAGGAGCTGTAAAGTGTGAGGTAGAGTGTCACTCGGGTAGCGCAGATCAGGTAGTGACATCCCCCATTAGCCTCCTGCTAGAACTCTGTGATGTCACATTGCATCATGGGGCGCTGGGAAAAAACAATGTTCGTCTAAGCCCTCTGCACAGTAAATGTTTCCAGGAAAATTCTGTCACCAGTGCTGTGGGAAACGCTTTGGTGAATTGTGCCAATCGATGATATTCCTTAACTTACATTTGAAATATGGCTGCATTCTGGTACAGTATGGGCTCGCATTCCATACAGTAAATCCTTGCTATCCATGGGTTCAGTTCTCACAGATTTGGTTCTCCGCAACTCATTTTGTGACATGCACGGTCTAGTTGCACCTATTGACGTCCATACACGGCAGAAAACAAAATTGCGGAAGGCGTTTTGCTCCGTAACGAAACGGGAGATTCACCAATAACGGGTGTGTGGTGCCATGAGATGTCCGAATGGTTCCACGTGTGTTCAACCCTGCACCACTTGTGATAGAGATGGGTGGGGGCGTGCAGTTGTTCCCCATGAACTTTTTATTCCTAGTGGGTGCAGGTCATAAGTCCACCCCCACTCCCCCAAGTTAAATCCCGGCTCTTTGTTATGATTGGATGGTTTAATGAGGTCCTTGGATCTGCCCTACCATGGTCACGCGTGGCTTCTGGTGGAGCACGTAGAAAAATTACAGATTGCTCTTCACTGTCAAGGATGTAAAAGTCGTAACAAGGATTCTGTAGGTGAACCAGGGAACAGATCACTACTGAGTGCCGAGGGGCGAGAGCAGAGGGCTGGGGAGACCACCCATTGGAAACTATCCTAATTTTTCCCATAGGATCAATGCTCCAAACTCTGCGGTTTCCATTCCCACAGGGTTTTTTCAGGAACGTTCAAACTCCTAATGAGACCTAACTGAATTTGAGCTGCGGCGCCAGGAACTGGGCACATTTCTTAGATGGAAGATAAGGTTAGAGTTTAGTGCCGTGTTACCCCACCTTTTTTCCCCATGTAAGTGTCTTTGTGGTCCCCCTTGGTGATTTGAACTCCACCATGATGCACTGTGATCTGCTACCATTATAAATGATCACAACTTGACATCCAAAAGTGGGCTGAGACCCAGTGATTAAGAAACTGTAATAGCTGGACACACACGGCTCCATCCCCACGTCACTAAGGTGGTAAGAGTTGGCCATCCCACATCTGGGGGACCTGGGGATGGGGCGGAGTCAGATTAAGGCAGGGTGGATAGCCAAGCATTACAATTTAGTGTTCACAGTCCCCGCCCACATCGGTCCCTGCCTCATCCAGTGTCACTTTTTTTTAATCCAGCTTTCAGCCACTAGGTGGCACATTTTTAAAAAGTGTTCACAATAAGAAAACTGTGAAAATCGCACTTCTATTGTTTTTAAAGAGTGACCACCAATGGGCATATGAGGCCCTGCGGCACAGATGAAGAAGACCGAAGAGGAGAAGCAGGGCTCGAGTGTCGAAATGCTCACCAGGCAGAAAAGAGCCATTGGTGTCGACACAACACAGGGACCAGGTTGGCCGTGTCAGGTTTTGAAGTCTGATTGGCAGAGGTGTACATGGCGCTTGATCCCAAGTTCCCACGTGCTGGGAAGCTGGCGTGTTTTTAACTTTGTTTTTTTGGGTCTGTGTTGTGGCTGCTCTCCCTCCTGGCCTCTGGATGGCTTGTGCAATAATATCAGGAGACCCCCTGGTGGTCTGCTTTTTATAAAGGTTCCCATAAACCCCTGTGTTGGCACTTATTTTAGCCCGAGTCATGAGAGGCTGTTGACCCACACGCTGGCATTTCACTGGGGTCCCTTGAGACTCCTGGTTCCCATGCTTTTCGCGCTCGCCCCTCTCTCCCCTCCTCTGATCTTCTGGAGCCCTGTGCTGTCATTCCTGCCAGGATCTGATAAGCTGCTGCGCCAGTTGAGGGCCTGTTGTGTTTCTGAGCTTTACCAAATTGTGAAATGTTACAATATGCAAAGTTCAGCTTAACCAGCATGGAGGAGTGGCAGGGGCACTCGGGCTGGCAGCTTTCACTTCTCTGTGCCAGCATGGTGTGCTGGAGGGATGGCACCTGGCTGCCTGGGTTCAGCCGCTGAAGTCTCTGCAGTTTGGACTTCCTTGTGCACTTGCCATCATCAAACCAGGAAGTGGCAGTCTGCCAACTGATAGCAGAAGTTACAGGCAGTGCCAGCATGCCGTTAAACGGGGGGAGGGGGGTGTTGGGGCAGAGCAAGAGGTGCAGCTCACGTTTCTTGGCATTAAGTGGCTGGCGTTGTTTACTGCAGCACTCCCGTTGGCCAATTCTCGTGGGTTAAAGAATTTTGCTTACAGTAAGTGAGCAATAAATTTGTCATCTGTGCCACTTTGCTCAGTTTCTAGCCTGTGCAGATGCCAGCGCTGCCTAGATTTGTTCTCTTCTCAGTCTGTTAGTTATTTAGTGGCTGTCTCCATCCAAAGTGACTTGCAGATCTCACATTCACCCGTCTACCGTGGTGAGGACTCGGCCAGCAGGCTCCGTATTTCCAAGCCCAGGGTGTTGCCCACCAGAACATGCTGCCTGAAACCTCCTGAGTTCCTCTATAAGGGGCTTTACACTAGAAAGTGGCGTGTGGAGGTCTTGATGGGGTAACAGTGTGAACACAGGAAGGCATCAGGGTCACACAGTGAGGCAGTGGCCTGCAATTGGGTGCCTTCCAGCTTTATAGGGTCCCGCAGTGAGGACCCCCATTCCAACATTTGCTCGGTTGGCTTAATCCAGCTGGAGGGTCATGTCAGCCATTCCCTCTTGAGCTTCATTTTTATTGGTGGTCTGAAGACTGAAATCCTCCTTCATTAAAGGAACCAGCGATGGCGCAAACTGCTGATGTCGCAATATAAAGGCTGACTCAGTGAAGCTCGGGTGGCATTGTGGGTTCACTAGGACATTATTGTCACATGATAATGATGATTATGTATATAGCGCCTTTTACATATACGGAGTCCAGCAGAGCTCTTACTGGCATGTGCTAACCAACATGTGGTCACTCCATAATTCCCAGTTATAATGGGAGGAGACACTGGACAGATGTCCTGGTCAGGATGGATGGCATTCCCTTTCCCAGACTAAACAAATGGATTGACTGGTGGAGACCACCCTCACAGACTATATGCACCCCCGATTTGCTAAGTGACCGGTCCAACCCAAGCTGCCCCCATGGAACCCGGCAGAGATGTCCAATGGGACCACAGTTCCCAATATGCCCTGAGGATGTGTGCAGGGCTGCACTGGCTATGGGATGCTGAAACCTGGCATACTGGGTGAGAATAAAGGGGGGAGGTTGTGTGGCATAGCATTTAAAGAAATGTGTGACCACCAGCAAGTCACGTCACCTGCCTGTGCTCCCAAAAGGAAAATCCAAAGACGTGGAACCAGTGGTATCTCAGATGTTGTAAGTCACTTTGGATAAAAGTGTGTGGAGAAATAATAATAAATACAGTCTGAGATGGTTGTCTCCCCAACATCCATCCATTTTATACTCCTGTCCTGGAAAGGGAATGCCATCCATCCCAGTGTCATCTCCCATTACACAGCCTTACATCAAAGCCCCGGTCTTCCTTACCTGAAATAACTATTAGAGTCCCTCAGCCACTAGGGGGGGCTACGCTGCCTGAAACGTTTACCATACCGTAGTGAAAATCATCACAAGGGGCTTTTCAGTACCATTTTGATGCCACTGTGCCACCCTATCTACTGGGATCAGGGTTCAATTTCCAGCTTGGCTTCACTCTTGTCCAATTGGACTGGGGTTCGGTTCCCAGCCATGGCCCCCTTTTCCCTATTTCCTCCTTGATCCGGGTTCAACTCCGAGCCTGGCCATGTTCCCGGTGTCTACCAGGACCCAGTTCAGTTCCCGGACTGTCTGTGTTCTTCATGTCCCCTGATGTTGGGGGTCCATTTCCCAGCCTCACCATGTTCCTTCCATCATATTCGGGTTTGATGCCCACCCTCTCTCTTTCTTTTGAGTCGTGATGTCCGTTTCTTGCTTCTGACAAACCCAAAAGGCAGCAAGAGTTCTGAAAACGAATGGCTGAGTGCGTCTGTTCTGGTTTGACGACCTGTGGCAGCTCTTTGAGAGAAAGGCGCTATATAAAAGTGAAGCTAATTAAAGTTTAACGAGCATAGAAGAACTGGCACTGGGTACCTTTGTGAATGCGAGAGGCTCCTCCACCAACTATCGGTGGTTGACAGCTCAGTATATGAAAGGAACATGGAATGTGGCCTCACACAATCCACTGAGTCTGACTTGCAAGTGACGGTGGGCTACTCTTACACACCCCTAAAGTGGGCAGTTCTGGGGATGTGTGAGGAAAACTGGAAAGACCATTAAGAGAACCCACCCGGCCACAGAGAGAACCTGCAGACTCCACATGCCCTGGGTTTGAACCCAGAATGTTGGATCTCTGAGGCATCTGCACGAACCACTGAGCCACCTGGACAAAGGAAATCTGTCAATGTGCTTGAAGTAAAAAGGGACCACTTCCACAGATGGCAGCGGCGGCATCCCCCAATCCCAATAAGTGATGGTCTGACAGCTTCCCTTTGGCACCGGCTACCACTAGAAGAGTGAAAGTAGATGCTGAATTCCCCCGTGTGCGGGAGGAATGGAATTGGCAGGGCAAAACACGGCGCATCATTGCAGCTGTCAAGCCGCCTGTCTGCCAGCTACTTAACCTGAAATCTGAAGGCCCCCCGCTTGTGGGAAATCATTACGAGCCGCTGTAGGGATTATTCATTTGTGCTTATTGTTATTCAATTATTTAAGTTAATGAACCCCTCAGTCATCAGAGTAAATAAAGTCGGGGGGGTGTCAACCCTCTCCTATTCCGACACGTGTTTATGTAGGTGACGGGTAACGTGTGTGCCAATGTGCTCACTACGGTCACGTTTCAGCCAGGGTTCAGCCATTTTTCATTTTTGCTTTTTGTTTTGATTCCATTCTTTCAGTTAACATTGTTGGTCATTTTTTTAGTTTCTGTGTATTTGCGTACCTTCCTTTAGGTTCTTTGTGGGTAGGCGGGGCCACCTGCCCATCACTGCCCTATGAAGACTGAGGAAATCTCAGAGTCCCTTGCGGTTCATTGATTGCACTGGTGGTAGTGGTGGTGATGAGCTCCTCTAGTGATTTAATGTTTTGTGAATTTCTAGATTTTTTTCCGCCTCTTTTACTCGTTTGGATTCGATTTGGGACTTTGTTTGCTTTGGATTGCTTATTTTGAAGGATTTGTCTTCTGCATGTTTTATTTTTATTTTTTATTTTCTCTTTGGAGTGTGAACGCTGGCCCCGGCACAGATGGACGGACAACATTTTTGCACCCAACACACTCTTTATTTACACTATTTACATAAATATAAAAGTCACGTGCACTCACACAACCCCAGTGCCCCTGGCACTGAATCCCCCAAAGTCCAGGGCCCACAGTTTCTGTGCCTTGCTTCCTGGCCGCCTCCTGTCCTCTCTCAAGCTCCGTCGTACTGCCTCCCGACTTCCACTACCGACTGGAGGGAGGCGGCCCCTTTTATGGGGAGCCGGATGGGCTCCAGCTGCTTCCCGGCACTTAACGGTGGCCACACCCCTGTGTGGCGGAAGTGCCGGCTGCGCACCCGGAAGCCATCCGTGTCTCCCTGGTCGTCTTCCCCCCGGCACTTCCTGGTGTGGCGGAAGTGCCGGGCTCCCGGGACAATTAGGCACTGGGGCGCCGCCTGGCGGTAGGTCCCACAGGGCTGGGCTTCAAAGCCGCCCCTGGCGCCCCACTCGGTCTGGAGGAGGCACACGCCCTCCTCACGTCCTCCTGGGCCCCGGCCGAGGACCACACGGGATAAACCGGCATCGGGGCGCCGCCTGGCGGTGACCACGGGCCCCTACAGGGTAGGGCTTCCATGCCCTCGACCCGTGGCTCCCAACAGAACCAGGACGGACGCCCCCTCGCGGTCTGGAGGAGGCACAAGCCCTCCTCACGTCCCCGGCCGGGGACCACAGGAGCTTCTTGATAAACTGAGCCATTTTTCATCCATCCATTATCACCCAACTGGCAATATCCTAACTACAGGGTCATTTTGGGTCTACTGGAGCCAATTGAGCCTATTTTGAATAGGAAATATTTTTATTAATAATGATACTACATTGCCCTTTGCAAGACCAGCCTGGGTTTTTGATGGCCTTTCCTTGCTGCCCCCGTAACCCTGAACTAACTAAGTGGTCCAAAATTCTTAGATGGATGCTAATTATTAATTTAAAAAAATAAAATAACTTGGTTGATTCAAATTGGTGGTTGGTTTAGGGAGGGATTTTTGTGGTGTTGGCCGTTCCGCGAGCTAGCTGCACCCCCCCCAAAACGAGTCATGGGTGTATTGAGTGTGTGTGTTTTGTTTTTTCCGGAGTCGGTGGGATTTCTTCGAGGTGAAGGTTAGAAATTTGCAATTGTGTTCACACTTGAAGCCCAAAATCCGAGTGACACAGTGGCGCTCAATATAGACGCGATTGGTGAAAGCTTTATTATTGAAGGCATTGCCAAATAAATGCATAGCAACCGTTGCTATGTACCGGAGTGTTTGCATAGAAACCCGCGAGCCGCCGCCGCTCTCTTGTAGATTCTGATGTGATTAGCCATCTCGGCAGGTTTTTTTCGTAAATCTGCTCTTCTTTTTTGTGAAGCCAAATGCAACACCCCCCCCAAAGGAACACGGACAAGCTGATTGTGGGTTGTTAAGCCCCCCCGTGCGTCTGTTTCTCATTTTGAACAGGTTTTATCAAGTGTCAGGGCCCTGGAGGGTCGCAGCGTCCAGCTTGACAATTGCTTGCTTGCTTCCTTCCTGATGCTTATGGCACCTTACTTATTGGGGTATGGGGGGGTTTGGTGGTGGTGGAAGGTGCTGGTGGTACAGGAGCTGGACTAGTAGGGGTGGTCCCAGATCTGCCTGGGCCGTAATGGACCACCGTCTCCACCTGCCTGCTCTCTAAACACAAGACTGCTCCATCATGTACAGTCGTGTGATAAAGTAAGTGCACCCCCACAAATCTCAACAGGCAAATGTTTGATCTTCATGCCATCTGTGCCTACTGATAAAGGGTGACGTACTTCAACAAAGGACACATCCAACGTGGTGTTTCCTTTTGTCATAATCTAAATGAAGCAAAATGCAGATCTGTCATGTGGAAGAAGTCCACCCTTGCATTTCTCACCCCTTCAAACCCCATCAAATTACATCAGCTGTTACGCCTGAGGGGGCAAGCTGGTGGACCACCATCACCTGGGGCCTGGCATTCACTTTGCTGCTGTCGTGTGTGGCACCGTCATGCCAAGAACAAAAGAGCTCTCTGAGCCCCTTGGGAAGAAGGTTATGGATGCCCAGGTGGCTGGCAAAGGGGTTAAAAAGGCCACTAAATTCTGTTATACCCCCACCCCATCAGTTAAATGGCGTAGGTTTCAAAGTCTTCCAACTGGCATGCCAATCAAATTCCACCCAAGAGCTGACCTTTTGATACAAAGTCTGCAAGAACCCCAAAATTCCATCACATGCAGCTCTTGCATTTGCCATCAAAGTGCGGGCATCTACAATTGGAAAGAGACGGGACAGATCTGACCTGCACGTGAGGTGTGCCGGGGGGGAAAAAGTCTTTGCTGTCCCAAAAGGGACATTAGAGGAGGACAACAGTTTGCCATTGGACATCTAGGCACGGAGCAGGCCTTCTGGGACAATGTGCTCTAGGCAGATGAATCCAAGGTACAGTTGTTAGGCTACAGTAACAGTACACAGTTAGCAAGAAGTTCTTGTCCTGTCAAGTATGGTGGTGGACACCTGGTTTGGGGGGTGGCAGGAGGCTGGGAAGCTTGCAGTCATGGAGTCATCTATGAATTCTGCATCACGTCAAAGTGTGCTTGAGGAACATATGGGGGGCTTCGGTCTGCAAGTTGAACCATAAACTGGGCCGTCTTGCCGCATGGGCATGCTGGGCAGTTGCCTGGGGGTCCCATGAGCATAGGGGCTCCATGCTAATCTATGTATGTTATGACTTGCTGAGTGATTGTATAGTTAGGGGCTCCATTGCCCAGGGAGGGCCAATAATGCTGTTAAGACGGCCCTGACTGCACATGGTCCATTTTCAACATGTTAATGGTCTGATGCCCACTAGCAAATCCACCAAGGGGTGGCCAACACTAGAAGAAATGGAGGAGGGTTTTGGACTGGCTGAGACCCTGATTTGAGTCCCATTCGAGGTGTGTGTGTGCGCCCTGCCCAGGGTTTGTTACCTGCCTTGTGCTCAGTGTTGGTTGGGATTGGCTCCAGCAGACCCCCATGACCCTGTAGTTAGGATATAGGAGGTTGGATGATGGATGGATGAAATTCAGGAACGGGCAGAACCTACCAGTGTCAACTCCATCTCTCAGCAGTTTGTTTCAGACTCCCACAACTCTCTTTTTGCATAAAGAGAAGTGTTTCCTCTCTTCAGTTATTGTCTTGCCCTTAGTCTCCACTAGGTGTCCTCGAATATCTGATTTCCCCATTATGTTAAAAGAATTCTTCTGGATCCTCCTTATCGATGATTCAGAGGATTTTTTTGAAGACCTGGATGAGGTCCCCACACAGTGTGCTTAGTTCGAGACTAAACCCGTTTAATTCCCCAGAGTCTGTCGCATGTCCTTAAGTCCTGTTTGTGAGATGAGAGGCGACCTTTCAGTCCATCCGGCTCCTTTGTTTAGCTAAGCTGTCCCAAAGTCTCCTCCAGATCCTCCTCAGAGGTTGTCCAAGGTTTCTGCTCCAGCTCCATTAGGTCCCCATGTTGTCTTCTCAGCTAAGGACTAAGTAGGTCTAGTTCTCCAAGTCTGTCACAGTAGGACATGTCTTTTAAGCCCAAGGTGGCCCTTGGATGATCTTTTCGTAGAGCTTCAGGTGCTGCTATGTCTTTCTCATAGCGTGTTGGCCAGAACTGCCATGGGTGCATTTTGTAGTCTGAGTAGGTCACTTCTGTTCATGGGGGAAAAACTAAATGCAATTCTGGGAGTTTTTAGGGGTACACGGGCCCCCCAATTTAAAGCAATATACTTGCTTGAAATGACCAAACCAATGCTGAGCTGGACTTTGTAGGATTTTAACTGTGATAGACAGAAGTCCCCATATTGTCCCCGCATGTCACAAAACTCATTGGCCACTATCCTGACTTGAGCTGCTTTTCATTTTCTGACGTGGTCTGTTGTGTTTTGCTGTTGCCCGAAATGTTGGGCCTGCGTCTGCCTTTTCTTGTCACTTTATCATAAAATGAAATCGAGGAGAAGGAAGTTTTTGTCCTTTTGATGGAACCGACGTGAAAAGGGAACTGTGAGCTCCTCAACTTCTGCTTTTACAAATCGACAAGAAAAAAAAGATGGAATAACTGGACGGGGGGCAGGGGGGACTGGATATGTGCTGCTCGGTGGTACCGAACTGGTGGACTGCTGCCACTAAACATGGACCACCATCTGAGGGTAGACGGGCCCTGGCCGCGTTCTTTTCAGCGGTGCCGTGGGTGTCACCTGTGGGTCGTCACAATTGACGGTGTCCAGAAGCCATTGAGAAGGTGAACCGAGTGTGAGGTTACAACGCAGCCAAGCTGTCAAGGGAGGGTAGCAAGTGCTGTGTGCAGTTTTGGCCCCCGCATTACCAAAAAAAAAAAAAGACCCTGAGAAAGTGCAGAGAAGAGCGACTTGGCTGATCACAAGACTACAGGGGGAGAGTCGAGGGGAAAGACTGAAGGAGCTGTGACCGCCAATGGAGATTAAGAGCTGACGTGATGGAAGTGTGCTAAATTACAAAGGGAATCGGTCCGGTGGATGTTACCAGACTGTTGTCGTGATGTTCGAAATTAACACTTGTGTAAAATCGCTTTTATACCCTTGTCCTACCACAATTGTGACATTCTGCCATGACCGTTGTCACGGCCGCGTCCCGTGTTTGTTTCAAGGAGGCGAGAGCTGACAGGGGAATGTTTGGTGCATTGGAAGGGGTGCCGTCCTGAGGATCATACCGGGGTCAAGTTATATACCCTTCAAGTTAAGCACCCCGACCTTCTGGTGTGAATTCATAATCGTTTCTCTTGTGTCCTCTGGAAGCATCCATCCGGTTTCCATCTTTGGCGGGGCCTTATGTTGTGATCAGGGTTGAATTTTAGGGTCTTATTGCTTTTTCTGCATTCGATGACATTTTGTATAACCGTCGTTGGGGTCACATTTTGTGGAGGTGAGGGTGGCAGATTTGGTGCATTGGAAAAGGTGCCATCCTGAGGATCGTACCGGGGTCAAGTTTGATGACCTTCATCAACCCAAAACTGAGATACCCCCCATGGCTCGGTTTAATAAAATAATTTAAATTTTTGTTGCTGTTTTTCTATATTGGACACCATTTTGCATAAACGTCATTAGGGATGCAGCATGTGTTTTTTAGGGGTGTGGCCTCCAGGGTCATGACCTCGAGTTCATTGGCATGACCGGATACAAGGTCGACATTTGCTCCAAGCTGTATTCTGATCTGTGGATAAGCACAAAATGAAAGCTCTCTCTTTGCTATTGACCTTTGTGTTTTGACTGGGATTCTTACCTCCCGTCTGGTTTTCTGTGGCTTTGTTTGTATTTTATTTGTTTCGTTTTGCCTTTTGTGTGCATGTCATCATCTCAAAAAATGTAGTTATTGAAGGTATAGTGCACAACGATCCAGTAATCCAAGGAAACAAGGCAGAAATTTCACAAAAAACAGTCAATCCAAATAAGAAGGAACACTTGTAGAAATGAAATGATCTCCCGCTCCTGAGCCTTCTCAGCTGACTTAAAAAGCCAGAGGATGGGCTCAGCAGTGTGGACTTCAGGGTGGTCTACCATCCTGGGGCTTCACCCACAAACTGCAGGGAACATCAGATACTGTATACAGTATAATTAAAAAAAAAATTGATGGAAAATAAAATATGTATGGAAATATGCACCCCCAATAAAGCAAACATTAATGCATAACACGTCCACCGGTATCGTGCGAGACCCTGACAGGACGTCGACTGTTCGTCCAGATTTAAATGCAGCGTTGCATTCTGCCTTCAAGTATCTGCCAGCGCAGCCCGGTAATGACGATGATTCGATGTAATTGTCTATTAGGAGCAAATCACCTGCTCTTCCATCCGGCTATCATCCTGCCGTATCCGTGCTTCTTTGCTACACCGACTTGCATTAGTCTCGTAAAACTAATTAAATGGATTTCTTCAACAGAAGGTTGGGGACCAGCCGTAGCCACTGAGGTTTCCTTCTGACTCTCTGCGCCGTTTGTCGATTTTATTGGGGGCTACACAGGTAACTAATCAAAGCCCCTGTCAAAAGGGAAACCTTCTTTTTCTGATGGTATGGATTTGTCGTCGGGAGTCCTCAACCTTTAAGGAGCAAGGATTTGTTGAACGCCCGGCTGGAGCTGCAGAGTCTGTTTTGGGAAATGTCTGCATCGGCTGTCATTATGATTTACAATTCTGCCCTATGAGGAGGCGACGCTCGGCGGGCAGCCGTAATAAATGCAAATAAAGCAAATAAAGAGCTCTTTGGAGTTTTCCTTTGGCGTCTGACTGAGCCACTTCAGCCAGCTATTTTTATTTTATTCCCTGCTGGCTCACTGCTAGTCCTTTGATGGTGGGAGCACAGGTGATCTAAACTTTGGTTTGGCATTTGCAATACGATTTATTTATTTGTGTGTGTGTGTACATTTACAGCATTCTGCATTTTGAAATGAGGAGTTTGGCACAACCGAAGCACTTGGTCATTCAGTTCCTCTTTTTCATCTCTGACAGCCGCTGTGGAGAAAAGTCGAAGAATTTATTCAAGTGGACGCTTATGACGATGACCAACAGGGTCACCTGCACGCTGAAATGTTGTTAGCTTTAAGTTTGGTACCTTAGAACAACCTGAGTGGGTGCCACCTTGGACCTGCACATGCACTACAGTGTAGATGAGGGGGTCCAGGAGTGCACAGCAGGACCTGAAAATGCAGTACAGTGTAGATGGGGGTCCAGGAAAGGCATAGCAGGACTTGCCCTTTAGGCCCCCTGTCTACAATGTGCTATATGAGCAAGTCCTGCTATGCCTTTCCTGGTCCCCCGTCTACACTGTGTTGCATGTGCAGATCCTGCCATGCCCTCTTGGACCTGTGAATACACTGAATAGCATGAACAGATCCTGCCAAGCCCTTTAGGACCCCCATCTACACTGTACTTCAATTTTCAGGCCCTTCTATGCCTTCCTAGGCCCCAATCTACACTGCACTGCATGTGCATATCCTGCCATGCCCTTTAGGACCGTGTCTACAATGTACTATATGAGCATGGCAGGACGTGCACACGCAGTAAAGTGTAGATTGGGGTCTAGGAAGGCATGGAAGGGCCAGAAAATTGAAGTACAGTGTAGATGGGGGTCCTAAAGGGCTTGGCAGGACGTGCACATGCAGTACAGTGTAGCCTTGTCTAGGAGGACATGGCAGGACTTGCTCATATAGTACATATAGTACATTGTACACACGGTCCTAAAGGATATGGCATGGCATGGCAACACGTTCACATGCAGTACAGTGTAGATGGAGGGGGGGAAATGTCTAGCAAGACATGGCAGGACTTGCTCATATAGTATATTCTAGACATGGTCCTAAAGGGCATGGCATGGCATGGCATGGCAAGACATTAACATGCAGTACAGTGTAGATGGAGGGGGGGTCCAGGAGGCACTGCAGCTGCAGCAGCATTTCCCTATCGAAAGACAAGGTGACCCATTGAGCCACCTGGGCTAAATACACTGGCATTAAGGGCACATCCCCGCCAGATATTAAACAAAATAAGTGATAAAAACCTCCGCTGTGTCATCTTAAGTGATTTTTCCCTTCCAATTTCCTGTCCTGGGCTCCATGTCATTACTTATCTAGACAAGTCTTGCTTCTTGTAGTCCTGAACTTGTCCTCCTGCTGGTTTCCAGCTGAGTGGTGGAGTAATCTGCCCTGCAGTGTCCTCCATATCCTCAGCCTTGTGTGCACATGTCCTGCTGAAACTGTCCAGTTTACGCTTGAAATCGTGTTTTTCTTTTGTGCGTCAGCCTTGTGCTGAGCAGCTAATGCCTGGCGGCGCAGCAGTCGGTTCTACTGGCCAATGTGCAGAGAGCACTTTGAGCTTTTGTGCGCGTTCTGTCGTAGTCGTCGTCTTAGCAACTTCTCTGTTTCATCTCGAAGCCGTTCTGAACTTGAGGGGTTGCTGCCTTGGTTCTTGGCTAATGGAGTCTCTCCTGAATCGTGGGTTTTACTGGTCTCCATATTTCTGACCCTGTGGCTCTCTCCTAATGAGACAGAGGGTCACCATGAGATTTGAACCTGAGTATACGGTGTTTTTCCATCAAGAGTCCCATCCCAAGATGCTTTGCAGGGACCGTTTCCATATTTCTAAAATGGTGGCCGTAGCAGACACAAGTCACTCAGGTTTGCACTGTTACTTTGAACTGGCGTCCTGGTGGTTTAACAAGTGGGTCACACCAAACCATGTGCGGTAACTGAAAATAAAGAATTCCTGTTACAGGTCGGGAACCGCTTTCAAATAGCCCTTCAGTTTTAATGAAATTTTGGGATGAAAAGCCCAGTGGTGTGCAAATTGTCCCACTAAGTGCCACAAGGGGTAATTTTCATGTAGCCAATTAAAACTTAACGAGCGGAGAGCGCGCTTAATTACTGAGCGGCAGCCTTCTGCTCCATTCTCTTCATTTAGATCCAAAACAAAGGAGCCTCCAGATGTCGAGCGCGCCTCGGGGGGTCGGCCCACTGGACTCTCCAAGGACACAAACCGACTGCGAGTGACGGGGCGAGTGACCGGGCTCAGAAGTGGCTCCTCGGACAGGCATAAAAGAATTGCAGAAATGAAAGTTGAGGAAGGCGGGCAGCTGTGTTGTGGTTTGAGCGTTGGCGCGCTCAGCAGGTGATGTGAAGCTACTTGAAAGAGAGAGAAATAATTCAAACGATAAAAATACCTTCGGCGGGGCGACTAGGAAGACGAAAGCGGATTTATTAAGATAGGAGCCTGCGAGCGAGTGAGCGCCTTACGTGAGCGTAACGGGAACCTTCCAGAAACGCCTCATTATATACTGAGGCTGGCCCTCCTCGCCAGGGGTGTACTGGGCTGTAAAAACAATAATGGGCTGAAGGGTGGGCTACTGAGCCACACATGTGGGTGTAGACGGCACGATTGTTACATTTATAAAGTGCCTTGCAGTTATGACGGGTTTTATATCGCCTAAAGATCTGAGTGAATGATGTAAAGTAAAATGCAGATTGCGGACCCTGCCTTTGTGGTCCGTGTGGGGTTGGCTTGTTCTCCCCTGTGTTCGTGTGGAGTTTTCTCTGGTTTCCCCCTCACATCCCAGTTTGATTGTAAATTGTCCCTCTGCTTATGTGTGGGGACCCCTTGTACCCAATGTTGCAAGAGCTGTCATTGTATTAAATATTATGTGCTGTGTTAAGTGGACTGGCACTCTGTATAGGGTTGGCTCCTGTCTTGTGCCCTGTGGTGCCCACTGGATAGAGAGTGCTGACAAACAGAACACCTCAACGTGTGAGATGAGATATGATGTGTCATAACATGGCACCTAATCCTTTTGTTGCGTCTTATGTTACTGTGGGAAGGACTAGCATGCCATCCAGAGTTGGTTCCTGCCTTGTACCCAGTGCTTCCAGGAATGGCTTCATCCACCCTCAAAAATTAAATGTCTTTACAAATGTTATAATGTGTTGTTATTGCACATGTGCTGATGCTGTAATGTCTTTGTTGATAATAAGTTATGTTGCTCAGCAGTGGACTGGCATCTCTGCCAGGCTTTGTTCCTACCTTTTGCCCAGTTCTGTCAGAATAAGCTTTAGCCCCAGCTGAATGAAATGGCTTTGTGGGTGTTTGCTGTTGTGGCGTATGCCATATCTGATACTCCTGGGGTTCTAGACATTTCTGTTTTATTTTATTTTACATTATATGTGGTGCCATTTACTGTATGTTGAGTGTTGTGTAACCCTGCGATAGACTGGCACCCCATCTAGGGCTGGTCCCTGCCTTATCCCCAGTGCTGCCAGGTTAGGCTTTGTTCCCCCACTTATTTAAGTCTGCATGCAAATGCTACACAGTAGGTCTTCAGATATTTTACGTTTATTTTGCAACATTTACTTTAGGTTATGAAAACTAAATGTTATAACATGTGTTGCTCAGCAGTAGACGGGCATCTCATCCAAGGCTGGTTTCTGCCTGATGCCCAGCACTGCCAGAATCGGCTTTGGCCTCCCACTCCAGTGAATGTTGTACTGCATTTTCCTTTGTGATCTGTCCTGTTGTGTTCTGTTGATCTACAATAGACAGGCTGTCTTTAGTGGGTGGGTTTCTGCCTTGTACCCAATGATGCCCACTGGATTATAGGCTTATATGGTCCTTATTGTGCCATGCACCAAGTCCAGTTGCTTGCCACATCTAATCAACATACAGCATGTCACCACTCTGACTCCATGATTAGCAATGTTAAAGGCACCATATGATAGGATTATAGGTCACCAGCTATGCTTCCCACCTAAGAAGCAATGCACTTATTTGTGATGCGCCATCTGTTGGAATGACAAATGCTATGCACTTTACTAGAAATGTTTGAAGCGCCATCTGTTGGAATGATAAGTGCATTGCATAGGTCGCTGTTATATGCCATGTGGTATGGGATTCCTAAGAGCAGTATTAATGTTTGTGATGCGCCAACTGTTGCAATGACAGACACACAGCAACCAGACAGACACACAGCCACTCCTTCTTTAATGAAGGTGGATTATTGTCCCACATGCAGTGAACGTCTTACTTGCCCATGTGGATCAACATACAACATGTCTCCACTCCAATCCAGCACCAGAGTTAATGAGTAGAAGTTTGTGAATTTGAAATTCCTGCCTTTCTTACCTGAAAAATCTCAAAATACAGAAGATCATAAGCCAGTGATGCTATAGAATATAGAGAAGAGGGTCAGACTAGAATACCATCATGGTGTAAAATACTTCATGTTGTACATTGTCATGTTATGTCTTGCGTTGCCCTGTAATGGACTGGCATCCTGCCCAGGGCTGCCAGGAAAGGCTTCACAGGTGACATCCTGTGCGGAGATGCCCCTGCCTTTTGCCCACTGCTGCCAGAACAGATGAAACTGCTCAGTGTTGTATGTTACAGAACATTTCCTCTTGCTGTATTTACAATAATAACATGTTGTAAGTTTAAAATTTGGTTGGCTGCCCTACAATAGACTGGCAGCCTCTCCAGGGCTGTTCCTTGCCTTGTGCCCAGGGCTTGAGTACCCGACTGGCTTTAAATGCGTTTGTGAATGTTGTGTCCTGCAGTAGGTGTGCCGTGTCATGTTATTATAAAATGTATACTTATATTATAGTGTAACTGTTTATATTATGTTGGTATGCAGTGGACTGGCATCTCGCCCCCACACCCCGAATTGATTACGCCACTTTGAGAAGGGATGGAGGCTAAAAATGCCTGTGGTTTGACTTCAGTGTCTGCCCTGTGAGAGGTTGGTGCCCCGTCCAGCACGGATTCCATGCCCATAAGTCACTGGGAGCAGCTTGCCAGCTAAAGGGGCTGGCAATGACTGCAGTAGGCATCAGTTTATTATTATTATTATTATTGTTTTAATATAGTGCCCTTTAGATCACCATACCCCCATGCCCCACTCCAAAACGATGCTCATACACCGCAGTATCCGAAGCTCTTCTGCCCCTCTGAATGTGTGCCCATCTGCTTTGCGTTAGCTCGCAGTGTTTACGCCTGCCATTAGCACTCGTCATAAAGAACAACGGGCCCCGGCCTGCTGGCTGCTCAGTTGACTTAACCAGGATGGCGTGCAGCCCCCTCGACCCACCGCTTTGTTTACCAAGGGCGGATGGCCTTCCTTCATTCCAGCTTGCAGCCTTGCAGTTAATTTAGTTGGGGGAATCTTCCTCCAGGAGGTCTGCTATATGCCATGCTCTTGCCCACCAGTGTCACCACAGCAAGTTGATGGAATCAAAGAGTTATGGGCTACAGTTTTGTGACACTGGGGACCCTGGAGGGGCGGGTGTTGCCTTAGTTTGAGCCCACCATGGATGTAGGGAGTAAGCAACATGTAGGTAAAGACTGACGAATTGAAGCTGCATTCCTCTGAGGGGTGAGGAGGGTCTGCCACGGTGACTGTTGGCATCACCCAAAGTTTATAAGTCCATTTCTACCAGCAATGAAGGACACGTGACAAAGGGGGCACATGTAGGGGACTGCCAGTCATGCCTGCCACCACTCCAGCCAGGAAGTGCAAGGGTCTGCTCCTCGATGAGAAAGAGCTGGTGTGGTGCCTGCCAGTCACAGGTGCCCCCTCAGGCTGGTGTGATGCCCAGCCATGGTTATACAACATCTTGGTCAACGTCGCTGCCTACTTCAATAATGATGGGCATGTAAGCAGGAGGGTAGGGGGCGCTATACTCGCAGAGCATGATAGCAACATTTGAAGATGCCCCCTACTGTTTAAGATGTAGCCGCATGTAGAAAGCTGTTGCCGTTTGTAACTTAATTCTTGTACTGATGCCATTCTTCAGACACAAAAGAAGATTTTGTTCTTTTATTTTTTCTTTTTTCTTTTTCCTCACCATTTCTTTACTTACTTATTCAGGGCAGGATTGAACAAATAAAGTGGGTTCCAAAAATGGATGGATCATCACACAAAGCCATTTGGAGTGTGTTGCTATGATGCCCTGAGTTGCTAGGGGTGTCTCCTGTGTGTGTGTGTGTGTGTGACATCATGGGTGGGTGTGGTCATGGGGCCCTCCTTAATGTGCTGGCACTTTTCTGGGCAGGCAGGCAGGCAGGCTTGCTCTTTTATTTCTGCCCAAGACAAGGCGCAAAGTGTGTGATGGTTTAGTGTAGTAGTCAGTTTCTCAATGTTTTTTTTTTTTTTTGTATTTTTGGGTGGGTCCCGACTTTAGATATTGCTTTGCCCCCCTTTCATTAGTTGACTGTTTTGTAAGAAGTTTACTTACCAGCTTCATAGGCCCCCTGGGTAAAGTTGTGCACTAGGCCCTCCTGTTTGGGTAGCACGACATAAACATACATAGGAATCGGAAACCTTGTGGGCCCCCCGGGCAGTGCCTACTGTGCCCATATGTTAAGACAGCCCTCACTGTTAACAATAATCAGTAAGACCCTCCTTCTATGAAAATATCTAACTAGTTGGGACACTGTGAGTTTTGTTGCTAGTCTTGAGTATATAGCGCCTTTCACTAAGTAAACTGGCATGTGAAATATTTAATGAGTGCGGTGAACTGGCCAGCTGCTAATAACTGGACCTGCGTCCTCGCCCTAATGAAGTTTGTGTGACGTTTGCATATTCTCCAATACTCTGCGGGCTGGTGGCTCAGAAGTGACCACCTGTGGCTGTGCCCGGTCTCCCACCAGGGATGGTGCCAGTCTTGTCCTGGGGATTGCTGGCACCTTCCCTTATCATAATGAAATGGATATTTAGAGCCGTGGATATCTGGAAGAAAAAAACAGCTGATGCGCTACTTTCACGTCCTGTGTACAGATGTAAAGGAAGTCTCTCCGAGCTGAATTCAGACTCCATCACATCCCATCTGTGTTCGGTGTCCTAGGCATGCGGCCAGCAGCGCTAAATTAAAGGGGTCAGATAAGCAGATGTCCCGAGTCAGAGCTGCATGAGGTCCTTTGTTTACACCACGACGTGTCCCAGGAGCCTTACTGGTCACATCCTAAAGGGCGTGTGTTTAGCGAAGACCCCGCCCCCTAGTTATTATCATGAAACCCTGCCCCCTCATGTTGGGCATTAGAAAAAATCTGCACTCTCCTCCAGATCAAAAGTGGGTTTGGGGGCGTCTGACATTCCGTGGGGGCTTAAAAACGGAACTGTTGTAACTGCCCGAGCGAAACTACTTCCAAGTTCAGTCCCTGTTGTCGGAGCAAAAGTTTGAATTGTGACGTGTGCCCATCTTATAAAATCTGCTAACAAAGATTTCAGTTACACTCATTTTATATGACATTCTATTAAATTTCACTGCATGTTTTACGCTCCTTCAACATTCATGCATCAGCGCCGACCTTTTTCTGGTCTCGCGACCCACGTTTTCCTTTCTAATTGTCATCACGACCCTCCAAGGTGGGGGCGTCCATCCAGCCAATTGAACGCGATCATCAGAGTGATTTTTTTTTTTTTGTCTCCCAAACCTCAAGCTTACAGCCCCGGACCCCCACCCCGGTTAATCGAGCACGACCGTCGGAGCGACGCCCCTCTACCGATACGATCAACAGCAACTCTCCACCCACCACCGGCAGCCTGACCCAGTGCCTTAATGGGCTCCTCGATCACGTGACCGCGCATCAGTAATTATTCGTGCAACATAAACGCGTTATTTGTGGAATGTGCACAATTACTGCAATTGGGGAGCGCAATTCACCCACTAAACCAAGTAATTCAGACTCGAACTAAAAATCCCATCGGCGCTGGTGGACTATAGCACGTAATTCATAAACGAACCCAAAGCGTCACAATCGCACTCGCGTCGCCAAGTGGATGGATGAGGACTCGCAGCACGTGGCAGCTCGGTTTGAGAACTGATAGCCGTGGTGACGCTGGGGACCGAGAGGGATCAGCTGACGTCACCAGGAAGTGGTCCGCTCGCAGCGTCCAGGGATGGTCTAATGGGGTCACCCGCTGCTGAACCAAAACATGCGTGGGGACGAGAAAGGGGCCAGGAATAGCGGCACAGTGACTGTCGTCAAGTCCATTATTGTCGAGTTACGATCTGACCGTTCTCGCACATGCCGCATGGCCACCAATCTGATGCCTGCCACATATGAGAGTGTCTCTCAAAGCTGATTCGAAAGGATGGGATTTGTGTCACATTAAGGCAAAGCAAAGTCAGAGTCATTACAGCCTGGTAATGTGAACGTAGCCGTAATGTGGTTTGGTCGCTGACCGCGTGCTCTGCGTGCTGACGTAACTCGATACGTATACGTGGGCCTTAAGTCTGTCAGCCCTGACGAATCGCTCTTGGTATGATAAACTACACGTGTGACAAAATCCCCTTGTGTCATCCAAAAATGAGGGGACAACATCGTTCAGTGGCGTCAGTGATGCCCTTCTCTTGAGTTCTCCCTACACCGGAGCTCCTCCAAGTCGACTCAGGGTGGCGCTGGTAATGCAATGGCAGTCTCGGATATGCAGAGAAGGACCCAACTTTTTAATTCTACGATTGGCACTCCAGCCACCGTAAAAAAAACCAACAAACCTCGCACTCTTCCAGTGTGGTGCTGAGGTGCCACCCGTTGCACGGCTCCCCTTCGGGTGGTTCGTCGTGTGATGGAAGCGGCAACGCGCTGTATCGGCGCATGCTCCCTGCAACGCTATGTGACGCATGAGCACTTCTGCTGAGGTGTTACATGTTTTAAGCCTATATATAGCGCATCGCCATATGCTGGACTGTACTTGTGAATTAAATGTTTTTATGGATGTACAAGCCGCTATTTCAGTTCTTAGCACGTTGCTCCTGTAACAATTGAAACGACGAGGTTTAAAGATTTGATCGTGGAACACGTGAGACGTGGGCTTAGTAAGCCTTCGCCATCGTCTTTTCTGCCGTCTTGTGGCTCCATGCTCACAGTCTGTGCGCGTGCGTGTGTGTATTATGTAATATTTACAGCGGATTCAGAACGTATTCCGACCCCCTTACTTTCTGCACACTTAGTGTTGTAGAATGGATTTTAAAATGGATGGATTTGCCCTTTTTGAATATCAGTCAACACTCAAATTTATTGACAATCCACAACTGAAATCTCTTATGTTTATGCAAGTATTCATGTCTTAAAGTAGAATGCATTGCATTTATTATTCCAACAGATGGCACATCATAAACTGCTTTTATAAATAACCAACCAAATGGCATATATTAATGACATGCATTGATTGCATTTCTCATTTCAACAGAAGGTACATTGCAAACCTTACCACTGCTTCTACGAATGCCAAACTAAATGGCAAGTACAAGAGACTGATGCACTGCATTTGCCATTCCAACAGATGATGCCTCACAAACATTTTGTTCTAATGCGTTTTATTACTACAAATGTTAGTGATGTGCCATCTGTTGGAATGACAGAGGCATAACAACCGGAAGGACACACAGACACCTGCTCTTATGGAAGATTTGGCATGGGGTTTGTAAAAGTAGTACTAATGTTTGTAATGCACCACCTGTTGAAATAAAAATGATGTGCCACACTTTGGAATAACAAATGTGATGCCTTTGATTACTACTGACGTTTGTGACATGCCATGTGTTGGAATGACAAATGCTGTTTGATTTTTTATATTTAATCTATCATAGATGGGCAGTACTGCTAGTAAAATATTTGGGGGGTTGGATGCAGTAACAGCTCCACATAAAGGAAAATCTGGGACATCAACTATCATTCCGTTTCATTTTTACAAGCCATGGTTAACTGTGGAGGGGCCGCTGGTGCACGCATGTTGCTGCCGCTCCTCCCTGTTATCAACACTTTTTTTGTTAATTTTTTTTTTTTAAGTGCCTTGAGCATGGGAAAGGCGCTATATTAATAAAATGTAGTATTATTATTATTATTATTATTATGGTTATATGCCATTATATGCCATTTGGCATGGGATTTGTAAATGTTTGTGAGACACCATCTGTTGGAATGACTCATGCAATGCTTATGTCTCTGTTGTATACCATTTGGCAAGGGATTTGTTAAAGCAGTGTCGGTTTGTGATGCACCATCTGTTGGAATGACACATGCAATGCACCTCTCTATTGAATATATTTGGCATGCGATTTGTAAATGTGTTCATGTTTGATGCACCATCTGTTGAAATGACAGAGACCTAGTAACTGGATGGCCCCACAGGTGCTTGTCCTTTTTTCTTAAGGTGGATATTAAAAATACACCCCATTATAACTCTGTGTTTGGCTCTTTTGTGATATTACGCGTTCAGAGTGTTGTTTTTTTTTTTAGTGCCCTTTCACAACACAGATGGACCAACAGCGGAGTTTGAAATTTCTTCCTAAAGGAAGTAAAGCCAATCTGCTTCTTGTCCGCCTAACGCCTCTGAAGGGAAGTCCAGGCAGTCAGCAGATGTTCAAGGTCTCTCGGCGTCTCTCTGGAATTATTTTGGAGGACGGCTGCCCAGAATATGTTGCAATGTGCAGCCTGAGTGATTAGGGACTGGGAATGCGTCGGAGCGGCCTGAGAAGTCGGAGGCCACGTTTTCACTCGTCGTTTTTTATCCCTTTTGTCAAACAAGTAGTCGGAGTGCAGACCGTCCTGACTGCGTAACGCCACCCTGGGTGTTGGCACGACTTGCTTTCAGGATCTTTTGTTTTGACTCGGTGGGCACGTGAAAGGGGCAGTGGGCATTTTTAGCCATGTAGCCTGCGGAAGAGAACTGCGATTCGCACCATTTAGGGGCATGGAGTGTTTGGCTTGAACCTCGGCACCTGGGAGTGGAGATTCACGTTGGCTCCTTCTGCCAACGTGTCCATCTCGTTTACGGTTCCACTTATTTGCTTGGGCAGACACTTCTATCCAAAGCAACTTAAAAAGCAGGACAGTCAGGTGGACTGTTGGGGGGACAAGGGCTCAAAATTGACCACCGCAAGTGAAGACGTCCGACAGAATCCAAACCGGTTTACAATTCTCGTTTACACGAGCCTATCGAAGCCATTTTCAGAAATTCACCACCCAATGCTGCTTTAGCACACTGGGGGAGTCGGAATTGCAGATGGAGGCGGGAGGCTCGTTCCACCGGGCAGGAGCGACACTTAAAAAGAGTCAGGACTGCGATTTGGTGCAGCCAGAAATCACCTGGCTGGGGGTGGGCAAGTGGTTTGTGTGTCTCCCTCCGCTGTCCGGTGGAGCGGCTGGTTCTTTGTGACGTGTGAGGAGGTTCATGGCTGGTGACTCCTTCAGAGTCAGATTTACAAATATATGAACCCAGAAGAGTAGCTTATTCACTATTCAATTGGCCACATGTACATTGTCACTCACAGGTGGCTGGGGGCCAGACCCAGCCGGGACGCCTGGAAGGACCAGGAGGTGGCGTATTCGTCCTCCAGGCCACAAGGGGGCAACCGCCCTGGATCTGGAGAGGACCATGGGGGAGGAGCAAGGAGGCTCAATCCCATTAGGGGCCGTGGCCACCGCCAGGGGGGGCCCCAAGTCTCAGAGAGCCTGGGAAACATTTACTTCCGCCACACCCGGGCACATGGAGCATGATCCTTCCAGGGACGCCCGGAGTGCTTCAGGATACTCTCCTGACACTTCTGCCACACCAGGAGGTGCCGTCGGATGGAGCACTTGGAGCCCATCTGGGTCACTATAAAAGGGGCCACCTCCCTGCAGTCAAGGAGTTGGAGTCGGGAGTGGGAGCAGCACGAAGATCCCGTGGAGAGAGGAAAGGCGGCCCATGGACAGTGAGAAAGGCCCGGATTAGGGGCGATTAGTCCTGGGAGCACAGTGTGCTGTGCGGGACTGTTTGGTGAAACTAATCATGTGATGTGATAAAGATGTGGCCTCAGTCTGGTGGTGTTCGGACCCGGGTTCTCACAACAGCAATATACTGGCTATGTTTCCTATCTATCTATTATATAGTGCCTTTCATATCTATCTATCTATCTATCTATCTATCATATTTGGATAAGGGAGAACGTTACATTTATAGCGACGAGAGAGCAGAGAATTCGGATTTGCTCCTCACCCTCCATGCGTTCTAAGTTTGCCGTTGCAATTCCACAATTCACACTCGCACTCATTCAATACAAATGAAAGTTTAGAGTGGAGTGCAAAAAAAACACGGATTTTAATTTTGACCTTAATTGAAAGCTTTTAATTCTGATGCTTTAATCACTTTTAATACAGACTGTTCAACAAAATTATAACAAGAAAAACAAATGAATATTTTATTTAAGGTCAAAATCCATCCATCCATCCATCATCCAACCCACTATATCCTAACTACAGAGTCACGTTTGGGTCTGCTGGAGCCAATCCCAGCCAACACAGGACACAAGGCAGGAATAAACCCTGGGCAGGGTGCCAGCCCACTGCAGGGCACACACACACCAGGGACAATTTAGAATCGCCAATGCACCAAAATTAAGTTTTTAAATATTGATTGGGTTTTTTTTTTTTTTCCTTGGTCTGATCCCATTTTTTATAAAATTGAAAACCGCTTATGGTCTTACCTTTACTTGTAAATGAAGTCCTTGCGCCGATTCTACTCCACGAAAATCTCCGTCCCTTTCTTGTAAAAGTCCTCCTTATTTTCTTTTTAGTTTTTAAAGTCTCTCCGCCTAAGTGGAGATGATCGCCAAGAACTGCAGCAAACAGGCACCTGTTGGGCTCACATGCGCCCCCTTCAGGGCGTCACGGTACTGTCAGCCTCTCCTCCTGCCTTTTCACTGCAGTTTTAGGTCTGATCGGCAAAACTAAATACGTCACACACGTTCATTAAAGATATTAGCCAGCCTGTGGAAAGTCAGGGTGTGTAGTAAACGTGTCTGCCACCCTTATTGGCGACATACAGAGAGAGATAACAACAGGCATTCATCAACCCCGTCAGAGTGTGAGGGGCGGCTCGTCGTGTATCTGAACAGGAAAAGCACAAATTGAGCGATTTTTGACTACACACATGATCAAAATAATTGGAGTCCTACAGAAAACAAATTTATAGCACAGACCAGTGGACACATTTATTTTATGTTCTCATTATTAGATGTGTTTTATTTACTTTTCTAGAGCTTCACCTGCCTACCCTGACCGCACTTCTCTGGTCACGAGGCTCTTTAGCCCGACTGTCCCGTTCGCATTAGCTGGGATTTCCAAGCTGCAGTGCCTGGGCTTTTAGAGCAGCACCGCTGTTCAGGTTACAGTTGTTCATAAAAATCGGTGATTGTGATAAGGAAATTAAAGTGATTTTTTAATTTTTTTTGGTAACCAACAGACCATAACCCGTAAGAAGTGTTTAGGAAGTGAATAAATTACCACAGCTGGTCGTTCTTAAGCACATCAGAACCCCAACCCTAACCCCTAACCTCTGCGGATTGCTACGCATGTCAACGTCTTTTTGGGTTTGCGGTTTGCGGTAACGGTGGCCACGGTTCGAATGACTGTGACGTTCTCCGACTTCGATGTCCCCCCATGTCACTTGCAAATCGACTGCTTGGTTTCCTCTGTGGTTTTACTTAATATGGTTGACTTGTTTTCAGCGCACTTCCTTAACCACAGGCCTGCACTTGTTTATAAGTTCAGATTAAAGACAAAATGACACTCAAAAATGAATTTGGACACACATCTTTTGACTTTTTTTTTTTTTTATTTTTTAAAAAAGGCTGTAGCTCTTGGAGGCAATCAGATGGATACACATTTACATTTTTGATAGACCCCCAATCCTCCGTCTATCTATAGGGTGGCCAGATCTAATTATGCAAGTTTCATTACGCTATAACTTATTCAGTTTATTACATAGAAAATCCATCCATCCATTCTCTTCTCCGAGGTCGGGTCACGGGGGCAGCAGCTTGAGCCGAGATGCCCAGACTTCCCTCTTCTTGGCCACTTCTTCAAGCTCTTCCAGGGGAATCCCAAAGCATTCCAAGGCCAGCCGAGAGATACAGTCCCTCCAGCATGTCCTGGGTCTTCCCAGGGGCCTCCTCCCAGTTGGATGTGCCCGGAACACCTCACAAGGGAGGCATCCTGATCAGATGCCCGAGCCACCAGCTCCTCGAACTGCCACCTTATCGTGGTGGAGGGGTTTGCGTGTCCCAATGATTCCAGGAGCTCTGTTGTCTGGGGCTTTATGCCCCTGGTAGAGTCACCCAAGGCAAACTGGTCCTAGGTGAGGGGTGAGACAAAGAGCAGTTCATCAAACCTCCTATGAAGAATAAAAGTTTTGGACGGCGTTTTCCCTCGCCCGGACGCAGGTCACCGGTGCCCCCCTCTGGAGGTGGTCCTGGAGGTGGAGCTCGATGGTGAGCGCCTGGTGGCTGGGCCTGTACCCATGGGGCTTGGGAGAGGCCAAGGAGGTCGGGTGCTGTGTGAGTTGGGTGGTGGCTGAAGGCCGGGACCTTGACGGTCCGATCCTCTGCTACAGAAACTGGCTACATAGAAAATCACCCGAAAAATCCCAGACCATCAAGAAGTGTGCGAACTGACGACCTTATGAATCGTCTTCGCGCCGAACTGGAATTGTCCCACCATAAATCGGTCATCCAGACAATCTGGATCTGCATGATTTAGATCTGGACCACCCTTGTCCATATGTGATGCTGCCGTCCATTAAAGTCTTCACCCCTGACGTTTTCCCATTTTATTGTTACACCACATTGAACCCTTGTGGATGTGATTTGATTTCTTTGACTCTAATCAGCAGGTGAAGACCCCCTTAATGTCCACATGGAAACTAATTACAGACCCACAATACCTTACAAGTCTTCATTTAGTAGATGGCAGCCATGACAGCTCAGGTCTCTTCTCTGTCAGCCTTGCCATTTCTTTTAAGGGGTGATTAAACTGCCACGACGTCTCCTGAAGCTGGTTTTGTTTTCCTAGTATTGAGTTGCAGTCTTCATCCCTGTAGGTGGTCTCCTCCCCACCCCTCTTTAGACCCAGGACCACCACTGTTATATCATCGTCATTGTCGCTGATGATTGTATTTGTGGCCGTCTGCAGCTGTAACGCCGTCCAATCAGGACAAGGTGTTGAGGAGGGGACTCGGCACATAGCCTTGTGGGACCCCCAGTGTGTGGGGGGGGGGTCATAGCTGATGAATTATCAGCAGTCACATTAGGCTGCACAAGGAATGGTGGAGACAAAGGGTCCAGCAATTCGGTGGTTGGCTGATTTGGGGATAAGTGTATAAAATGTACAGGGTGGTCCAGATGCAATTATGCAGATCCAGATTGTCTGGATGACTTTGATTTATGGTGGGACGATTCCAGTTCTGCACGAAGACAATTCGTCATGTCGTCAGTTCGCACACTTCTCCAAGGTCCGGGATTTTTCGGGTGATTTTCTATGCAATAAAATAAAGTTATAGTGTAATGAAAATTACATAATTAGATCTGGACCACCCTATAGTCAAGGAAGACCATTATCTTGCATTTGCCCCCTTCTGCTTGAGATGTTGGGGGGCATAGATAATGGTATTCTCCTTGAGGAGTCAGTCCAGCGTGTGGTGAAGGACGTCTTTTTAATGGGGTTTAGATGGCTGATGACCGACTGCTTTGGCACCAGGATGATTGTGGCCATCTTCAGGTGGGTTTCAACGATGGAGTGGGACAGGGACGAGTTGAAAATGGGGGCCGAGACCTCCATAGGCGGGTAGTCTTTAAGAAGCTGGATGGATTGATCCAAGAAAGCATAGACACTGGGACATAATGTGCCTAGGGAGGAGTCCAAGTAAAAGACAAAATGGTGTTGGGTTTTCGGTCACTGGGGTGGGTTGGTGTGCTTGAGGCCAGGACTGAACTTGAAAGGTCCCGTTCAGGGGTCTCCCTCGTACTTTTTAAGAATCTGCAGCACAAGTTTAGCCTGTGCTATAAATACATGTGGTTTTTAGTTTGTAGTAGCGGCACCGTCACGTGTGCAGAGGACGGGGAAATCCCACCTAGCGAGTCTGCCTGGCGTGCAACCTGTGGCAACCCGACACCCTGATCATCCAGAACAGACCCAGAGACTCGAATGAACTGAAAAGCCCACAATGTGCCCTCCTGAGGGGCACCTCGGCCCAGTCTCTGTGCTCTCGTCACCTGAAACCTGAAAATGAAGGAGAAGAACTCGAGTGCAGTTGGCTGAATCGTCGTCTCGTTTATCCTGGCGATGATCCTGCTGCTTCTTGGCATCTCTACGGGTGAAGCCACATGGGTGGGGTCTTAATGAGCTCTGTGAAAGGCGCTATATGAACTTGGTGTATTTGTTTTCCACATCCCATTAGGGGTCACAGTAGTTCTGTTTTTTTGCAGTCCATCAGTAGGTCAGTACTAACGATGTTGGCAGGTAGAACTTTATCTGACCCAAGAGGAAGTTTAGCTTCTCGCACAACTCCAAGAATTGTAGAAAAATGAAAACAAACGGCAACAGCAACTCCCCTTAAACAGACGCAAAAATGAGGACATTTCTGAGAGCAGACCTAGTGAGGCGGATTGCTGTCGGTGTTATCATCAAGCCAGGGTTCCTCCCCGGTTCCATTTCATTATTGTTACTGGTCGTCCATTATTATTTATTTATTTTTTAATTGTCTATGTAATATTTTTATTCTCTTTAGTTATCATGCAGTATCTGCGTGTGCTTTGTGGTTCTCTTCTGTTCCTTGTGCTTTGTGGGTGGAGCCCCAAGAGGCGTGGTCACCCGTCCGTCACCATTAAGGCACCTCCTCCTAGTCCTGTAAAGGGATGCTGGAATTGGAAGTCCCTGTGGTTCATTTCGGCTGGTCTTTAGTGGAGTTTGTCAGTACTGAGACGTCTTTTTGTCTTGATTTTTCTCCGTTTTTTTGCTAGTTTTCCCAGCCTGTCGGTAATGAGAAAGAAATGGCGGCCTAAGTGGCCGACAGAATTGTGACTAATGCTGCCTGTTGTCTCACAGGCGTCCTTGTCGAGATCTCGCAGGTCTTTTTTTTTTTTCATCTTCACTCTTTCCAAAGACCCTTTGTGTCATCTGTTTTTCATTTCAATGCGTCTCGATCTCTTCTTGCTCATTTGGTCACATTCTGTGCTTACGACTAATGCCTCCACTTCTGAATAATGCATCTGCTCTCGGACTAACTTTAGATTTCATGGTGACTAAAAGTAAAAGCATTGGGTGTTGCTTTATTAAAGATTTAAGCTTGTATGTACTTATGTTTTTATGGGTCTGTGGATTGTGGACTGGACTGAACTGGAGGGAGTTTGGCGCTCCGATTGCTACGAACATCAGAGACACCGAGACGGACATCGTGAGGGACAGAGTAGGCGAGAATCACCACCAGGACCAGCAGAGGAGAGAAACAAAACCCAAAAACTGGCCGAGGTCAAAGCCAAAAGAAATGAGCACCAAAAAGCCAAGTCCATCCATTTTCCAACCCGCTGAATCCGAACACAGGGTCACGGGGGTCCGCTGGAGCCAATCCCAGCCAACACAGGGCACAAGGCAGGAACCAATCCTGGGCAGGGTGCCAACCCCCACCGCAGGACACACACAAACACACTCTAGGGCCAATTTAGAATCGCCAATCCCACCTAACCTGCAGGTCTTTGGACTGTGGGAGAAAACCCACGCAGACACGGGGAGAACATGCAAACTCCATGTAGGGAGGACCCGGGAAGCGAACCCTGGTCTCCTAACTGTGAGGCCAAAAAGCCAAGTCTCCGCACCTAAAGGAAAAAAATCAAAGTCAACAGCCACCCGAAAATCCCGACTCGCTCAAAGCCGCGTCGCATTACACAACATTTCCAGCAATTATTTTCAGTTGCAGACTTCATTTACATGATCTTAGCCGAGGCGAACCCCTGTGACCTGCCATTTGTGTAGTGTGACACCCCCAGTGATTCGGTCGGGCCAGTCAGCAACTCATCTGAAATGTCTGAGGTCGGGCGGGCGGGCGGGCGGGCGTGTGTGTGCCAATGAATGCTCAGCCAGAAGTAATGGAAGGACGAGGAGTAAGAAACGTGGGTCCGTTTTGGATCTCTCAAACGGGGACGCTCTTCTGTCATCTGATGGCTCGTGTTTTATTTACCCCGACAGAATGGTAAAAGAAGTAAAGGGGCTGAGATGAACTCCCTGTACCCATAAATCCTTTGCACGGGAACCAGCTCTGTCGGGCAGCACGTTGTTGGCTGTCAGAAAAAGGGGCAAACTCGCCATACTTTGGAAATGTGAAACTGTGCTGGAAAGTCCTCACCCAGGCAGGTAATTTGACGTCCCCAGTGATTTTTCAAGTCCCATTTAATCGAAGTAATCCACGTAGACCTCCGCACTAAGAGTTGCAATGCACTGCCTCTTGGAATGTATTTGGTAATGCGTGTAGTAATAAAATGCAGTTATTTTATTTTTAATACATTTGCAAAAATCTCAAACGTTTTTCACATTGTCATTATGGGGTGTTGTGTGTAGAATTCTGAGGAAAAAAATGAATTGAATCCATTTTGGAATAAGGCTGTAACATAACAAAAAGTGGAGAAAGTGATGTGCTGTGAATACTTTCCAGATGCACTGTGTGTGTGTGTGTGTGTGTTTGTGTATCCATCCATCCATCCATCCCTCCGGGAAGTCCCCACACTCCAGCAGCAGCATACTGATAAAGAACAATATTAAATTAAAGAGTGATAACAATGCAGGTATACAGACAGACAATAACTTTGTATAATGTTAGCGTTTACCCCCCCGGGTGGAATTGAAGAGTCGCATAGTATGGGGTCTCCTCAGTCTGTCTCTGAAGCTGCTCCTCTGTCTGGAGATGATCCTGTTCAGTGGATTCTCCATGATTGACAGGAGTCTGCTCAGCGCCCGTCGCTCTGCCACGGATGTCAGACTGTCCAGCTCCATGCCTACAATAGAGCCTGCCTTCCTCACCAGTTTGTCCCTCTTCTTTATGCTGCATCCCCAGCACACCAGCGCATAGAAGATGGCGCTCGCCACAACCATCTGATAGAACATCTGCAGCATCTTATTGCAGATGTTGAAGGATGCCAGCCTTCTAATGAAGTATAGTCGGCTCTGTCCTCTCTTGCACAGAACATCAGTGTTGGCAGTCCAGTCCAATTTATCATCCAGCTGCATGGCATAATATAATACACACACACACATATACAGTGCATAAATTATTAAATGATATATCTGTGATGTAACCATAGGGGGGGCTTACCCCAGACTTCACTTCTGCTCCAGCCTGTAATCAAATGGATCGATTCACTGCATCGGGCATTTTTGAAAGAATCAATTCAGTCAAGTGAATCAATATGCCCGTCACTAGTGCCAGCCCCAGCAGCCCCTCTTAGCACTCTTTGGTGGAATTACCTAGCTAGTGAGTAAAAGCTTCTTCAGGGCAGTGCATCATGGCGAGGGTGGGCAGCTTTAGTCATGCCAGTCCACAGGCGGTCCTGTAATGCAGCTGGTCCTCCTGCCCACTTTGTTCTGGTGTCTGGCAAAGCCATAACCTTTCTGGACTGGTAAAACTCGACAGCTTGGCACCCCTTGGCTAGTCAGACCTGCTCGCTGATGTCTTCCCAGGGTCTTGGGGCTGCGTGCCTGCTGTGTGCTGCTTGTAAGTTTGTATTCTTCCGTGGAATATCTGAGGATCGGATTTTCCATTCACAGTGGGCTTGTGGCAGAAACCAAGAAGAGCGAACCCTCCTGTGATCCTGAGCCACCGTCAGCCGAGGCGATGACATGTTTAATCTTTGAGACGTTTGATGGAACACGTGTCCTGTGAGAGGATCAACTTGGTGTGGCGGCCCATTGGCAGAAGACGCCAATAAGCCCCCTTTAATGAAGGAGAGAAGCTTATTCAGAGCTGGGGAGCGAAAGCCGCAGACATCCCAGTGCATCCCACATCCGCTAAGGCAACGCCTGGGCAGACCCCACTTGTCTGACTAATTCTAAGGCTTCCGTCAGCAGGTCACGGCGGAGACAGTTCGGCGGGTTACCAGGGGTGGTACATGTGCTGGCGGGCTTTTCACTTTCTCACGTCACCCTTTTCACAAATGGAAAAGTACCCATTTTTTGCCAGGCGCTCACACTGGCCAAAGCTCGTGAACAGTGGACCCTCATGGCACACTTTGTTTAAGGTCGCCCCCCTTTTTTTTTGATCAGGGTGACACAAGATAGTTTAGTGTGGCAGTTTTTAACCCTTTTCCTGCCAATCAACCTCTGGGCACATTTTCAAGGAGGATTAAAGCAGATGGGACCACCTGAGCACCAGAGCAAAGGGCCCGAATACTTTAGTGATGAGTGATTTCAGCTTTTGATTTTTATTAAATATGTACACCTTTCTGAAAACCATGTCCTCACTTTAACATTATGGGCTATTGAGTGTGGATCGATTGGCAGAAATGGCCAAATGGCTCCATTTCAAATAAGGGGTCTCAATACTGGGGTCCACTGTAAAGTGATGAAATTGCGTTTCATAATGAAATACTGTTTATTTATTTAATTCTTCACTTTCTCATGTGATCATTTCGCAATTGCCTTTATTTATGTTTTTTGGCACAAATGTAGGGCACAACCCTGGATTGGCACCCATCTGATTCACGCGTAGTCGGACTGAAAAGAGCCCACCTAGAATGAGATGGCAACTGCCATTGGTCGTCTCTTATTTCAATCATCTGTACCAGGGAGAAGAGCGCTACACAGAAATGAACTCCGATGAAACTGGCACCACTGATGTGCCATAGTTTCCAGTTTGTGTGCCCGTTTTACTCATTGAACTGGCACCAATCCACCGTCGCCAGTAGTCGGTGGGTGTCTTAAATTATTAAAAGCTCGGGTCGTCTTCTCAGTCAGCTTAACTTGCCCGACGTGCCTAAAAGAGTGGGGAAGGTACCAGGAGTGCCCACCTCTCTAACATTGACGGGAACATAACCAGCTGGCCTCCCCATAGCCCCCTAAGAACTGGAATGTCAAGCCAGTCGAACGTCTACTTGAACAAAAAGCGCCGCTTTGACATTCCACCGAAAAACAATCCACAAAGCCCGGCCTTGTTAACAATGGCGCACTGTCTCCTTGCTAACTTGTCCCACAGCTTGAATTAAAGAGGCACGAGCGCCAAACCATGCCAAGCGAATGAGCGAGTCGCCCAGCAGGGCACAGAGTCCCTGCGGGGTCACAGGCACATTCCGAGGGGCTGCAAAACAGGCACGGCTTTCAAAGCTTCCCGGCAGCGTGGACAGTGTGTGTGATTGTCCGTCGCAGGGTCCCATCTTGACAGAGGGGCGGGGGGAAAAAAAAAGGAATTTTTTTTTTCCAAATCCGGCATAAATCGCAGCCGGGATCCGTTCTCAGGCCATTTTGATCTGTAAATAAGCCTCCCCAGAAGGTCACTCCTTCATTCTGGTGCTCTTTGCTCGCAGGGCTCGCCGGTGTCTGCTTCGTATCCCCCTTCTGCTTTTTACAAGTTCCCGACGGAGCTGCTCAGGGGGCTCCTCCTCCTTCTACCACTTCTTCTTGCGCCCACTTTTCTCTTGTGAAAAATCCCCAGGAGAGACGGGATCTCCAGGACTGGGAATCGGTGCCTCCTCTCCAAATGGTAAGACCTGCCTTCTGGTCTGCGTGTCCTGGGCCTTGTGTGACCGTGCTGGGCTGCACTCCCGTACCCTACACACGTTTGAAGCTTGGGGGGTGGCAACTGAAAGGGTTTTTTTTTAAAAAAAAAAGGTGTAACACCTGCTGAGCAAATGTCTGATCCCACCAGAGGGTACGCAGGGGGCCTGCAGCTGATTTGACGGCTGAAGTGTGTAAACTTGCGAGTGCGCACCCTGGGCCATCCGGCAGACGAGCAAAGCCGCCCCGTCTGGAAATGCCTGCATGGTGTGAATGTGGCAAAATTAGTCTATATTGGCCACTAGGTGGCATGGTGGCACAGCAGTTAGTGCTACTGGCTCACGGCTAAGGGACCTGGGTTCAAACTTGTGTATGTTCTCCCGTTCCTCCCTGTAAAGATGATTGGTTACTACCAATGTGTTCTCCGCAGCAAATGCCACAGTTGTGGATGTGTGCCAGCATGTAATGGCATGTGGGCAAGAGGGGAATAGATTATTCAGTCTTCCTTACCTGAAAAATGCCAGAAGTTTCCAGGTAAGGCAGTTAGGTAAGGAAAGAAAGACGGAAGGTTGGAGTTTTGTGGTAAATTAATACAATGTAATAAACATGGTGGCCATCATGCAAGTAAGAATTTCATTTGACAACACTGTGGATCTGTGAAGCCCTTGAGGACCACTGAATGCACCCGGAGTTTGAATGTAGCACCCCGTCTGTGAGGAGTCTGCATGTTCTCCTTGTGTCCACTGCTACGTCCCTACAGACGTTCATCTTGCGTTGCTTGATTCCTGGTGTTAAGGATGCGAGGGCAGCATGGCGGAGAGTCGGTCAGCACTGCTGCTGCTTCATGGAGCCACCTGTCCTGTTTGCTGTCTCTGTGGACTCTGCGTCTTCTCCCCGTGTCCCAGTGGGCTCTTCTGTGTTCTCCCCTTTTCCTCCCTCGTCCCTATAGATGTGCATCTTCCATTGGCTGCCTCTAAATCAGCAGGTATTAAGAATGTAAGGGCAGCATGGTGGAGATTCAGTCAGCACTGCTGTTGCGGTGTGCTCTCCGCATGTTCTCCTCGTGTCCATGGTGGGTTTTTTGTGCCTACTCCCATTTTCCTCCAACATCCGCGTAGCCGTCCATCTTGTGTTAATAAATTAGCCTGGTATTGAGAACGTGAGGGCAGCATGGCAGAGCACCGGGGAGCACGATGGTTCTGTTTTCTGGCATGAGAGCGCCTAGCAATCACTTGGGGCCCCAAGGCTAACGGAAGACCCCCTCAACCACTCGGAGGAGTAAATGGAGACGGACGCACCCAAAATCGGCACCACATGAGAGCATTCACTGGAGAGCAGGGCAGGCCCAATGGAATTGTTCATTGCAGGGGAAAGCTGACTTCATTTGAGGAAGAGACGTTAAAGCAGAAGTGAAACTGTGAACATTGCGCTGTTTTGACATTTTTTTTTTTTCTGAAATATGACATTGATTGTGCAATGTCTTATCTGTGGTATTTCTTTTTTCTGAGTATCATTTCTATGATGGGTTTTATTACCAGATTTTTTTTTTTTTCCTGACTCTTCCGATTTGACTCATTCTGCAACTTTTTGTGGCCAACTTGTTGTTCACACCACTACAATAAACTGTTTTGTTGTCTTAGGGTCCTAGGAGACCCCATGTTTCCCTGTAAACACTTTTTATTTTGTAGATTTTGACCAAAATGCCTCAAGTCCCATACGCTTAGAGCTCTGTGGTCAGGTCATGTACTTTAGCCCTTTCTCTCCCCCTTTCCTTTCTTTACCCCTGTAACCTCAAGCAGTTCCACAGAGTGAAAGAACAGGCAGCACATGCAATCAATGACGTCTGTATTAGAAGTCGTATGCCCAAGTGATTAAGAAACAAAATAAGAGGAGCGCGACGAAAAAAATTAACCTACGGTGACAACTTAAGTAAGCAGTGCATTGTGGGTCCATAAGTGGCCTTCAGTCTTTGATTTCTGTTCGGCTTGGCCTTTTAATGGAGGATTTTAATGCAGGCCGCATGCCTGGCCCAATATGGCTGCTAAGGTAGAGTTGTCTTCACCATGAAGAAATGGTGAGAGCGAGAGAGACAGACAGATAAGGGGGTCTTCTGGTTGTGGCCAGGGTGATGGGCAGAAATGGCCTCTATCTACCCTCAATCACGCATAACGACCAAGCGAACACAGAAAGGTCTGACAAACTAAAATCTCTCAGTACTTTGTAGAAGCAGCAATCGCACCTTCTAATCTTTTTGGAGAAGTCTCTGCCAGCCTTGCAGACCTGGAATTGGGAAGATTCAAACCTGAGGAGGCTGAGGGGCTCGTTTTTATTCTCTATTGGATCCTTTTTTTTTTTTAATTACCTCTCTGAACTGGTACCAGCTCACATTACTTCTGGTAATCTGTGCCATGCCAGACTTCTGTTTAATTCTTCTAATTGTCAATTGATACGCAAAGAAGAACTGCTTGGAACTGTCGAAGTTGGAACTCGGATGGGGAGTCGTTGAGGAGCGGAGTTCTTCTCTTTGTGGTGGGACTCCCTGGAATCTGAAGGAATGGAGGGGCTACCACCGAGAATCTGATCGGGAGGGTCTCTCACACTCTCTCTCTCTCTCTCTCTCTCTCTGTGTCTTGCACCCTCTGTCTGCGTTTTCCCCCCCTCTCTCTCATGAACCAATACCGGACATGGTGAAAAGATCCTCACCTCCGTGTGGAGAAGGAAAAGATGGGCATGGGTGGGGTTCACCCTTGGGGTTTAGTGCCAGTTGCAGAGAGGGAAGGGTCCTTGTTGGGTTTCCTGCCAGCTAAAGGTAGGTTGGGGAAGATCCCTCCCCTCTATGGAATTTAAAATATGGGACAATATATTGGGGGCCCTGCCCAAGTCCCTAGGGATCATGGGACTGGGAAATCTGAAGCACCGCCCCCTTCGTGTCACACAGCATGTGGAACTTGATATCAAGTCGATTGGATGCGATGTCCTGTGTCCACGACTGCTTTTTCTTGTAACCCATGAAATTTTCGATAGTTCGGTCACGATCGAGAACGTACACCTTCTGCAGATTTTTGATGGTCGCACATCTCACAGTCTGTAGGTCTCGGCGTCATCACAGTCTTCGTTATTACATCTTAATGAGTGAACAATGACGCACGCTCAAAAACTTCGCTGAAAATGGGTGTCTGCAGCAGGCATGAGTTTGGGCTCCTGTCGAAGTTCATGAGAACCGATGCAGAGTGCCATCTGGGCAAGTGCTGATGAGTCTTCTTGGCAAGACCCGAAAGCTGCTGTGCCCACTTCAGTGCGTCAGTGATGAGTTGTAAATTGAAAGCTGCTGACCACACCTCCACATCATCTCTTACAATACAGATGCCAGTGAGGTCTTACCAGTCTCTGCCTGGCTCCTTAGGTTTGGTTGACATGAAGGGTGTCATCGTTGGCACTGTTGAGTCCGCAGGTAGGTCTCTTCTCTTGTGGGTGATCAGGCCTATCATGGGGGCATCCTCTGCAAATTTTAATGGCACTGTTCGGCACACAACCTCGAGGAGTGACCATGTTGAGGTATGTGGAGCTGCCCATCTACACATGGTGAGGTCTGCTGGTTAGGAAAAGTCAAGTTACAAAGGATGGCACCGAATCCTAAATCGAGAACTTTGGTGGTCAGTGGTGACCATCTAATGGTGCTGTGGTACAAGTGAGATATGTATAAAATAATTATGTTAACATCCTCACTTACAGTGCAGGGCGAGTGCGATGGGATGGGAAAAGGTCAGATGTCACACAAAAGTATGTAAGGTCAGTTGTGGGTGGGATCAGATGTCGGACCCTTAACATTTAGAAAAGGGTCCCTTACTGAGTGACTGGAGATGGGGTGAGGTGAGGTTCAGACCATTGCCATGTAAGAGGGGGTCCTTGCTGAGGCACATTGGATGGGGAGGGCAGAGAAGTTGGAAGCGTGAGATGTAGGCAGGGTCAGGTGTCCGCAGCTCCTTCACTGTCACACATGGGATGGAGGGCAGGGGGGCAACATAAGCAGCCATCCAGATCGAAGATCGCTGATCGTCGAGAATCTGGTGCGTTTGTTCTGGACTCAGGTGGCTGATAGCTGAAGTTGCTTCAATGGCCTCCGATCCCTGAACTCCTTAGAGAAGCTCAGCTGTCCCACAAACCACTTAAATGGCCTGCAGGGGGGCATCCTGCACCCCAAACCCCTGACATACCTGACCAGGACACAGGTTATACTCCACAAGAGATCTTTTTATTGGTATCTTCTGGGCATGGGTTGTGGTGAAATGTCCCCCTGTGGGTGATCAGGATTATCTGGAATGTTCTGTTTCAGACGTCTTCTCGAGGTTCTGGCCAAGCTGAGGGCGGCTAATGTCCTTAACCCACTGAACCAGCGTTTCCCACTTTAAGCCCTGTTGGCACATATGGGCAGCTTTCTCAGAAACAAGTGATGACGTTGCCCACAGGGGGCTTGGTTGCCATCTCCTTTCAAGAACATGTTGCTCAACATAACCCAAAAGCCAACCCCCTAATGTCAATTCCGATTTTCCACTTCATCTCGTCCCCTTTGGTCCTCCTTCCTCATTTTGCCGATGTTGCTATGACCGGTTTGTTTTGCAACATCTCCAAAGAGTCGCACCCTCAGAAGCACGTCTGCCGCCGGGGGTCCTGTTTTGTGCTGCTTTGGTCTCTTAGCAGCAATTCCAAGAAGTGTGTGATGGGGCTGGCGTCATAAATCGCCTCGTACAAATGAATCATACTTTGAGGAAATTCAGAGAGGAGGGGCTGAAGACGAGAATATTGTGCTGTTTTTAGAATTGCGGTGATCTGATCGGCGTTGGTCTGTTTGAACGTCCCACTCCTTTCAGAGCTTGAAAGGGCACAGGAGCCAGGAACAAGGTGCCACCTCCGTCAAACGTGGTGTATGCATATAGAAATGACACGCCGCTCAAAGGCGCTTCTATGTGTGAAAAGCGCCCGGCGTCTTGTAATAGATTTAAGCGATGAGCAGAGAGCTTCACCGACAAACGAGATCAGTGAGTCAGCGGTGGGGTTAAAACTGAAACGGTGTGCTCTTATCTATCTAGCGCCTTTCGCAGTGCGCATCCCACCAGGGTCATTCCGCTGTTCTTGGTAATGCCAGCTCTGGCAGGTGACATGGGCCACACAGGTGACGTGTGGTCTGCGCTTTTCTAGATTGATTTTCGTGGTGATCGTCACCCCTAGGTGCTCTGCAGGTGCAGTAGATTTGGCTTCTCTGGTTTTACACGTGAAGTCCCTACTGGTGAAGCGACTCCATCCAATGATGACTCGGCACTGACGCTTGAAATGAGTGAGTGTTGTATCTTTAGAGCGTTCGCGATGACCTTCCACGGAGTTGTGTTGCAAGCCTAAGGCAGTCGTCTAAATTCATCACCCTAAGAACCACCAGCCAGTAGGGGGCCCTGAAAAAGCCCACGTTATGTAGGGTGGGCTGGGATCAGACCCTCACCCTATAGGAGACATGGGTTGTGGATGGGGTCAGCTGAGGTCCGATACCAAATGACTCTTACGATGGGATTGGGTTGTCATGGGGTCCCATCCTGACCATTTATTTGAAGCCCCTCACTGAGGGACATCTTGATGTGGATGGGATCGGATGTCAGACCCTTAATATGCAGGGTGGGATGGGTAAGGAAATGGATGGGATGGGGTCCGGTTCAGATGTCCCACCATTGCCAAACAGCAGAGGGTCCTTGCTGATGTACATGGGATGGGAATGAGGTCAGAAACGGGTAGGGTCACCTGTGGCTGGGATCAGATGGCAGACCCTTACTATATAGGAGGGAGGGTCCCTTTACTGAGGAAGCTTGGGCTCTGATCCTGACCATATATTTTATTTTTAAGGCCTTCCCTGAGGGAGATGGGAATGGATGGGAATAGGGCCAGCTCAGGTGTCACACTCATACAAACGTAGGTAAGGTCAGTTGTGGGGAAGATCCGATGGCAGACCCAGACCATTTAGGAGGAGGTCCCTTACAGAAGGAAGTAGGGGGGTCTGATCCTGACCGTATATATTTTAAAATCCTCACTGAGGGAAACGTGATGGGGTTGAGGTCAGTTGTGGGTGGAGTTGGATGTTAGACCCTTACAGTGCAGGACAAGTGGGATGGGATGGGAAGAGGTCCGATGTCACACAAAAGTAGGTAAGGTCAGTAGTAGGTGGGATTAGATGTCAGACCCTTAACATTTAGGAGAGGGTCCTTACTGGGGGAGGTGGGCTCTGATACTGACCATATATTTTATATTTCCCTAAGGGGAAATGGGATGTGGGTGGGGCCGGATGTCAGACCCTCATAGGGCAGGAAGGGCGTGGAAGGGAAGTGGTCCGGCTCCAATGTTACACTTGTACAAATGTAGGTAAGGTCAGTTGTGGGTGGGGTAAGATGGCAGACCCTCACCATTTAGGAGAAGGTCCCTTACAGAGGTTAGTAGGGCTGTCTGATCCTGACCATATATAAATATATAAATAAATAATATTTTAACATCCTCACTGAGGGAAATGTGATGGGGATGAGGTCAGTTGTGGGTGGAGTCGGATGTTAGACCCTTACAGTGCAGGGCGAGTGGGATGGGATGGGAAAAGGTCAGATGTCACACAGAAGTAGGCAAGGTCAGTTGTGGGTGGGATCAGATGTCGGACCCTTAACATTTAGGAGAGGGTCCCTTACTGAGTGACTGGAGATGGGGTGAGGTGAGGTTCAGACCATTGCCATGTAAGAGGGGGTCCTTGCTGAGGCACATGGGATGGGGCGGGCAGAGAAGTGGGAAGCGTGAGATGTAGGCAGGGTCAGGTGTCCGCGGCTCCTTCACTGTCACACATGGAATGGAGGGCAGGGGGGCAACATAAGCAGCCATCCAGATCGAAGATCGCTGATCGTCGAGAATCTGGTGCGTTTTGTTCTGGACTTGGGTGGCTGATAGCTGAAGTTGCTTCAATGGCCTCCGATCCCTGGACTCCTTAGAGAAGCTCAGCTGTCCCACAAACCACTTAAATGGCCTGCAGGGGGCATCCCGCACCCCTGACATACCTGACCAGGACACGGGTTGTACTCCACAAGAGATCTTTTTATTGGGGTGCTGCATCACAGTCAGATGTCCTTGTAAGAAGATGCCCACTCATGCCAGCAAAACCCAAAGGTGGCTTTTGCTGTGGCAATGGCAGTGCTTATGAGGGTGTGTAAGGGTGGGGGGGTGTTGATTGTAATATCTGAAACTGAGCCCACCCTCCCTCTTCTTGCTGTCACAGCTGCAGGACAAAATTGCCAAACTTCCCCCACAAAAGGCGCTATATAATACATAATTCGGCCACCTCTTTGCATAATCCTGGGTGATGGCAATGGCTTTAGACGGAGACTAAGATTACTAATGCACACCAGCATGGCTGACCTCTCATTACATGTCCATTGTGGTGTTTCGTTTCTTTTCTTTTTTTCTTTCTTTGGCTGTTTTGGCCTCACGATTTCCTGTTGTAAGAGCAGAAAATGCAAGCAGGGTGGGTGGTCCCATCAGACGGAGGGGACGATCATCAAAGAGTTCCTTAAAGTGCCTAACCTGGGGTCATTCCGCTGTCTGGAAATGTGAATGTGAGCAGCTGAAGTGACTCCCGGGGAGGCTGTGTTGGAGTTTGACCCTTGTGATTTGTATATAGCGCCTTTCCATTGTGCTAAGGACCTTTTCTATCAGGCAAGTGACTCCCTAAACGCTGTAGAGGGGATTGGCTTTTCTGACTCTTTATAGTGCCTTTCCATCATGGAATACCATGAAAAGGACTTTTTTTTTTGTTTTATTGACAGCAGTTTCTACTGGGGATTGATCCTTCTGATTTTATAGCGCCTTCACATTTGAAGCAGGGCATTTGGTTTCATTTTTTTATTTTTATTTCAAGGATTTTAGAACTGGCAAGTGAAATATCTCGCACAGCGAGTCAATAGTGAGGAATAAACCAGCAACATCATGCATTACAGTTCAACACCTTAGCCACTAGGGGGCAACATTTCCTGGCAGCAACTGCCAGTGTTTACCAGAACATTCCTAATGGCGCACTCATTCATGGCACACATTGAGGAAAGTATTATGTCACAGTGCAGACAACTCCATCTTTCTATCCTGTTTATCAAGTTCAGGGTTGCCCAAGCTCTAACCCCATTATGTTGGCACTAGTCTATTATTTTAGTTATTGGTATGATGGCACCCAGTGACCCTGAACCACATAAGAAAATGTTCAGACCGATCTCACTCAATGGCTCCATCGCATGCACTACCACTCTGTCATGAGAGGGTGTGGCTACTGGTGGGTGGAGCATCAGCTCACCCAATAAAAAATCAATAAAGCTTATTTTGGCATTTAGCTGCCCCCTCTTCATATCCAAAAGCCCACCCAAAGGATGACATCCTCGATTTGCCGCCACTCCTTAAACTAGTCATTCATTTAGTAGGTTGCAGTAGACACTGAGTTGCTAGGCAGTGCTGCCCCCTACTGACTAAGGTGTGGAACTGCAATGTACAAGGTTACTGGTTGAGCCCCCCAACTCCATAGACCCCACTTTACTGATCTGCAAAGGGAAATTCACTCAGACTCATTGTGTTAACTTAATTGAAAAATAAAGTGCATGGGCCGAAGTGGCTTCACTAAATGGATGGATGGGTGGATGATGGTGGGCCATCCTGCAAAACACCCAGAGAACCAAAGTGATCTGGTGAGCTTGCAACACAATCTAGAGTTGTCAAATGCGCCCCCCAACCCCGTGATAGCTTGGACCACCCCCGCTGTCAGCCATGTCTGGATTGTCACTTGGAAGATCAGGAAAATCAGGATTTCAAAAAGAACAAAACACAAATGTGACCGCCAGCCGTGCCACTCTGGAAGGATGGGCATGGAGTGTAATGGCTTTGAAGCCACCAGTGAGTCCAATCATCATTTTGAATTTTTTTTTTTTTCATAGCTTAGTGTTTATTTTCTGGAGGCCCCAAAGACCCTCAAAGCCTCCTACCTCTTGCATCCTTTCAGATGGACTGGCCAGGCACTGCTAATGTAATTGCAAGAGCCCCCTAGTGGCCTTCTTTAAAATGAACATTGATTGTGTGACTGTCACTCATCATTAATATTCATAATAATTTTTTTATTTGTCACATAGTTCTACAGGGCAACACGCAGTGAAATGCATCTTTTCGCATACCCCTTGGGGTCAGGGCGCAGGGTCAGCCATTGTACAGCGTCCCTGGAGCGATTGAAGGTTAAGGGCCTTGCTCAAGGGCCCAGCAGAGTAGCATCTCTTTTGGCAGTGACAGGGATTCGAACCGGCAACCTTCGGGATGCCAGTGCAGATCCTTAGCCTCATAGCCACCACTCATGTGAGGAGCCTAATGAATTCTTCATTCATCCATTATCCAGACGGAGAGTAGCTGTGCAGGCTGAAAAGTCTGCCTTTTGAGTTTGAGCTCAGGCTGACTGAGGTGAGGCCTATCGCAGTGCTGTTGTTCATTTTGTGGTCTGCAATGCCTTTTGTTTTGCCATTTTGGTATTGCGGAATTCACAATGGAGGGGAACCACATAAACCCCTGGTCCCCAAATACCAACACAATGCTACTTTAGAATTGGATTTTTTTATTGACTGGAATTATTGGGACCACACAACATTCGCTAACGTTTTGATACACTGCCGTTATTTGGTGAACCCCAATTCTAAAGTTTTATTATTTTATTTAACTGTGGAAAAAATCCAAGAGGGCAACACATTTTTTTTCTTTTCGTTCATCCTTTATCTAAATGGGCTTCATCCAGGATGGGGGTGCTGAGCTTGCCCCACCAGCAATGGGTTCAATTTAGTCCCATTAACACAACCTGAAATTTTGCCTTCTCTGGTTGCACCCAGGAACAGACAGAAATGAAATGCAACAAACGTCTACAGAGGGCGCCCTTGAGTCGTCTTCACACACGGATAACCAAACGCCAAAGGTTTTCTAATAACAAAGAGAATCCAAATGATCAAGAGACCAAATAAGAGGAGAGCGACAAAAGAAAAATACCATAGAGTACAACTTAAGAAGCAATGCATTGTGGGTCCATAAGCGGCCTTCAGTCTTGTGTTCTGTTCGGCTTGGCCTTTTAATGGAGGATTTTAGTGCAGGCCCCGTGCCTGGCCCAATATGGCTGCTAAGGTAGAGTTGTCTTCACCATGAAGAAATGGCGAGAGAGATATGGGGGGGTCTTCTTAAAATCATGACTTACTTAACAAACGTGTTTTTTTTTTTAACATTTTATTCATTTGAAACTTTCAATTCCTGGGTCTCATTTTATGGCCAGTCTGGCCCAGAAAGTCTGCCGTTGTGAGTTTGGGGCCCGGGCCCCTCGGCGTTTAGTTTTGCTCCTTCCATTGATTTTTGGTTTTGCTGAATTCACAACCGCGGGAAGTCATGCAAAGCCCTGGCCCCGAATACTGAACGCGTCCGTCCTTACGGTGCGAATTTATTAACGAGAATTCTCGAGGCCAAGCAAGGCGCTTGATAAGCTCTTGTTACGTGGCGCTTGTTTGATGCACCCCGTCCCAAAGTGTTCACAAAACTGCGGAAAAACTTGAGGCAACTTGAAGTCCACACGTTTTGAGAGCAACGAAGCATCAAAGCAAACGGCTGCCTGTGTTCCTCCAAAGAGTGCAAAACCCGTTTGTTTAAAACACTTGGAGGCGCGGGTGCCACCCTCCGACGGGTGTGTGTGTGTGCGAGCGCTTTATGATGAAGGCCTGCTGTTACACGTCATGTCTGCAGCGCTGGAGACGTCCGCCATGTGACTACCAGATGATTCCCTTCTGTTGGTTGTCAGTTGTGGGGGGGCGGGGGGCTACACTGTCTCCATGGGCACAGAGAACATCGAGCCAAAAAACGGGGTCTGTGTGGTCGGAAAGAAAAAGGGCACTGGAATACCCAAACAAACCCCCTCCCCTCATGCTGCCACCTCCTTTACCATGCCCTGAACTTGAACTGCTCGCTGTGTGGTCCTGGTGGGTGAAGCCTGAACTTTTTTGTGGGTCGGCATCTGGAATCTTCTTCCTGTTTTGCGGCTGCTGGCGGGACCCTTCAGCAGGTACGGGGCCTGTTTACGGTGACGCCAAGAGAGTTCCCAGCAAGAGTCCGCTCTGTGCCGCTGCCTTTGCTTGTCATCCAGGCTCTTTTGGAGGGGGGCCCGAGTGGCGCCTTTATGGTGGCGGACCCCGGAAGGCTGTGCACAAACTGCTAGGCTCCATATGCCGTTCTGTTTCGCGCCCTGCTCACTTTGTCTTATTACGATTTTAGGTGAGCTTGCGGATGGAAAAGGCCGTGAATTCCTGCAAAAACCGCAGGCCCGACTGAAAACGTGAACGGCCAAAAGACGCAGCAGAAACGCGGGGCGACTACTGCGGGGCCGAGAATTGTTTTGTAACGTGGCCACCGAAACTTTTCATTTGTTGGTTACTTTTCAATTGTGAAAGGCGAAACTCCTTAAAATGATTGTTTTGGGGGGCATTATTTTTTTTTGTTGGGGGTCAAGGGGGATGGGATGAAGGGAATATTGTGGGGTATGCAAATGTGCCTCATCTGAACAGGGGCGTCATTTGTTCCTTTTAGGTCCTACTGAGTTTTGTGGATATTTATATGGGGGTTTGTTGGGTTAGGGATGTATGTTTTTTGTATAAACCGTGGTCTGTGTGTTTGGGACCCCAGGAGCATTAGACTGGATAGCCTGACATTTGGATTACACGATGTGGACGTTGTGATGATGTTGGCTCAGCTTTGTGGTCTCCGCTGTCCATGAGATTAAAAACTTATCATCGGCCAACAGTGCAGGCTAAGCCAGTTATTGCATTTAGGCCTTAGAGTAGCTGAAGCCCCCAGTGCAGATGTTTAGGTGCCCCCCCCATCTCTATTTCATTTTTGATTTGGTAGACTTTACTTTTCACATGACCTTTTGAGGGTCCGAGCTCAGGGTCAACCATTGTGTGAAGCCCCCTGGAGCAGTTTTCAGGTTATGGGCCCAACGGAGTAGGATCCCTTACTGGCAGTAACAGGATTTGAACCAGCAGCCTTCCAGATACCAGCACAGACCCTCTGCCTCCGAGCCCCCACTCTATGGACTGGTGTCTTAAACACTCGGCTGTCAATCGAATCCTTTTTTTAATGTCTAATAGGCATGCAAGAGCCCCCTAGTGGCTGACCGTTGCCTTTCATTTAAATTGGAGCTGTTATTTGGTGTTTGGGTTCTCATGAGGAGCAAATCAATTAACAGAACTTGGGGGGTAGCAGGGGTCCGGAGCACATCCCAGTAGCATTGGGCACAAAGCAGGAATATAAGATCATTAAGACAGGGTGGCACACATAAGGACTTGGATTGCATGACCCCGTGTGGTGGTGTGGGCGATTATTACGTTTGCCATTTTTTTTTTTTCGCTTCTCGTCTGGCAGTACAACTCTTTTAGTTGGGATGGTGAAGGTGGTCTGCCACTCTAAGGCCAGGGCCTTAAGCAGCACACAAAGCCAACCATCACATTGTTTATTTTGTAAGTGCCAAGTGGCATCATGTGCCAGTCTTCTTTCACTGTCCCAGTTTGAATGAGATCGTTTGACAGTTGGGGGCCCAAGTTTCTTTAGCAGGCCAATCAAATGTGTTTTATCAGGACTTTAGTTTATTTAATTTTACAACATCCACATCTTAGTCCCGCTAATGTCACCAGGCTTCACAGACAGATGGCCACTCCTTCTCAATTCTCCCTACGATGTCTCTGACGTTTTTGAAAATTTTAAAAGAGGCAATCATCAAAGCAGCCCTATAGCGCCTTTCAAACGGAGTCTCGCCGGCACGGAGCACAACACGCGAGGCTGCTGACCGTCGATAAGCCAAGGAGGTTCTGGCCAGCCGGCATGCCATTCTGGTTCAGGTGGCGCTTTGATCCAAGGTCCCACAGACGCGGCCGGCGGAGCTCCAGGAATTCCGCTGAGGCCTGCAAGAATCTTCACCAGCTGGTGAAGCAGAAGTGAAAGCTTGTGGCGTCTTTTTATCTCTCTGGGCGAGGATTTGCATTTCGAGCTGCCAACTGAGCAGAATTAAGCGGGGCTTTAGGAGACGGTCGAGCAGTCATCTGCTTTGGAAATGTTGGGCCTTGGAAGGATGCGGGAATTCCCATGGGGCTTCTGGGGGGGTTTGTTGAAAGTGGAGAGAGCTGCTCTTTTGAACAAGTGTGTGTGTCGCTTCCCTGAGATGTCATGACAAGGAAGTCTGCCTTTAGACCCTTCTTAGCAGGACAGGGTCAAGGGTTCCGGTGGCACCCAAGGACCCCAAAAGGGCTGCCCACTGGGACTACAAATCTGATGTAGTCCTGCAGGGGTCCAAATAGGAGCCTGATCAGAGGGATGCCGCCATCCATGAGTAGAGGAGGAACACTTGGCTCCACAAGGTAGTCTCCTATTGTCCATCTAAAGGCCAGGTTAGAAAACACGAACCATCCAAGATGCCTGGCCAACCCTCCCTTCACTGACCGAGGGTAATTGGAGTTTGCCTCCTGCACTATGGGGGTCCTGCATTACTCCCCCCTCCTCCGGGGAGGCATGAGGTTTAACGGTGAGGGGCACATGGATGTTCCAGTTGCCGGGTGAGACGCTGACTACAGAACCTTGGTGGCACTAAAAGCCAAACCTTCAAGATTCGACACTCCCCACCATCCATAGGGGGTTTGGGGGGGCTGGTATGAAAGAGCGACACATTGAAGCCCTTTCAGCTGTGTGGCCCATCCTCTTAGTTTCCATGGTTACCTGCACCAGGAGCTGAATGTGGTCTATGCTTGGGCTCCCTGGTAGAGACCACTATATCGAAGGTTGTGCTCCACCTTGTGTCTGATGGCTTGGCCGCCAAGGCTTTCAGTGACATCCTAAAAGGATCCGCTGGTTGCTCTCCTCCTGTCCTCCGTCTACCTGATGTGGTCTACTTGGGGGGGATCTGGTAGCGAACTGGGAATGAATAAGAGTGTCCATGTGGATGTGGGCGAGTGGGCTTTGTGATGGACTGACAGCCCAACCAGGACAGGTTCCTTCTTTCTGCCCATTCCTGCCAAGATGGGTTTCTGTCCCTCATGACCTTGAATTGGTTTAGGTGGGTTTCTGGGTTTTTGATTTTTACATTTCGTTCTGCCGCTGTTGTGAACGACCGCTTGGGCTCTCTTGTTCTGTGGTGTTATGTCTGTAGGGTAGCAAGGATGAGGATGATGATGATGAGTGCATTTGCAGGTCTTAGATTTTTTTTTTTTTTGGTGGCCTTATTTTAAGCTTTACTCTTAATATCTCCAGGATGTCTAAGAAAAAGCGCAGGGCTGTCTTAACTCTCTACTTCTTCTTCCCACAGAAACCAGTCTTCATGAACCCCGTAGCTGACGACGAGCCCGGCTGCGGCCCTCTCCCCGAAGGCTGGCAGTGCTACATGTCCGCCCAGGGTCGCCGGTACTACGTGAACAACTTCACCAAGGGTGAGTAGGCGATACGGCGGAGAAGAACGCGGACCGCCGGACCTTGTAGGGTGATCTCTCGTAATGGCAGGGCCCCCATTAGACACTTGTTAACTCTATTCAGTAAATGCACTTGGGGGTTAAAAAAGACAGCAGACCCCTTAATCACTGTTTGCCCACTTTATTGTGCTGTGGAGACGATCTGACATGAGGTACCCATCAATCTGTACTCAGTCATCCATAATGACAAAGTGAAGATGGCTTTTTAGAAAGGTCTGCGAGTTTATTAAAAGGTCAAAAACTGAAATCTCTCCTTCCAAGTCTTTGCTGTGGCACTCGGGTGCCTCCTGTTTGAGACTGAGGGCACCAGGGGGCACTCCAGCTCCCCAGACACCCAACACAACAGGCATGGACACAAGTTAAAAGGGGCAAAGAGTTGTCTATTTGTGGGAAACTCCTCCTGATAAGTGTTTCCCACCCTTATAGCCACAAGTATACACAATAAGCACCAGTACAGCACAAGTACGGCTCTTTTCTTCCTCCTTTTCCGGGTCACTGCCTCCTCCACTCCTCTACCTCCCCGGCTCTGGCTCATCTTTGTGAGGTAGGCAGCACCTTTTATTCTCTCTGTCCAGGAAGTGCTTCCGATCTTCCGCATGGCCCATCGGGTGAGGTGGAAACCCCTTCCCAAAGGCCTCCTCGGTCCTTGTTGCACCCCCTGGTGGTACCCAACAGGGCTGAAGTAAAGAACTCCAAGTCTCATGCTACCCTGTAGAAATCTGGGGCACCGCTGCAACCCAGGGGAGTTGCCATCTTTAAAGATCTTGACATTTTCAAAGAAGCGGTTTGTTTTAATGTTTGGGTTTTTTTTTTTAGTTTTTTTTCTCTCAAATATGCAAAGAAGGCAAAAGAAAAACTTTTTAATCTTGGGCCACATTTTGTGCCTGTGCAGGCCGGAAAGTCTGCCTTTTAAGTTTGGGCTCAGGCTGCCTAAGGTGAGGCCAATTGCAGTACTGTTGTTAATTTTGTTGCCTGCAACGCCCTTTTGCCATTCTTTGTATTGCTGAATTCACAACGGAGGGACACGGAGGTCAGGCAGTGCCCTTAAGATGCTACCCGCACCCCCAATGTCTTGGGCGTCCCAGCTGTGTTGGGCTACCAGCCATCACCTTAAAAGATGTTTCCAGAAGTTGATTGAAGTTCACCTGTGACCCACTGAATTGATCGGGCATCACTGTTTATAGAACATCCCACAAAAACCCAAACCATGATGTTCAAGGAACTCTGTCGACCTGCGTGACAAAATTTTGGGGAGGCAGCAATCAGGTCAGGGGGATCAAACCATTTGTAAAGCTCTGAATGTCCCCAGGGGCTCTCCAGAATTGAGAAATGGAGGAAGTTTGGCACCATCGGGACCCTTCCTAGAGTTGGACAAACTGAGTAATCAGGGAGGTGACCTAAAATCCAATGGTTACTCTAATAGACCTTCAGAAGTCCTCTGCAATAATGGGAATACCTATCAGAAGGGAGGCCATCTCGGCAGATGGGAATGGTAGAGTTGCCTGGATAGAAGCCATTCTTGAGTTAAAGACCTTCCAAGGACTCGGAGAGCAGGAGGGCAAATGTTTTCTGGTTCTGTTGAGACCAAAATGAACTCTTCAGGTAGACCTCCAAACGCCAAGTCTGGTCAATACCCACCATAGAGTGAAGCCTGCTGGTGCCATGTGACATCATGCTGTGGGACAGGGAGATGGGTTAGACCTACAGTATATGATAAGGTGCCACATGAGAGGATGGGCATTAAATTAAAAGAAGTGGCAGTTCAGGGTGATGTTTTTAGATGGGTGCAGAATTGGCTCAGACATAGGAAGCAGAGGGTGAAGGTGCGAGGAACCTCATCAGAACTGGCCGATGTTAAGAGTGGTGACCAGCAGGGGGCAGTGCTAGGGCCGCTGCTATTTTTAATATATATAAATGATTTAGATAGGAATATAAGTAACAAGCTGGTTAAGTTTGCAGATGCTACCAATAGGTGGATTAGCAGATAATTTGGAATCCGTTATATCATCACAGAAGGACTTGGATAGCAGACAGGCTTGGGCAGATTTGTGGCAGATGAAATTTAATGTCGGGAAATGTAAAGAATTACACATAGAAATTAAAAACGTGAGGTTTTAAAACACAATGAGCGGTCAGAAAATCGAGAGTACACCTTATGAGAAGGATTTAGGAGTCGTAGTGGACTCCACGTTATCAACTTCCACTTATCACTTATCAACAGTGTTCAGAAGCCATTAAGAAGGCTCACAGAATGTCAGGCTATATAGCGCCTTGACGTGTGGAGTACAAGTCACAGGAGGGTCTGCTCAGGCTTTATAACACACTGGTGAGGCCTCATCTGGAGTCCTGGGTGCAGTTTGGGTCTCCATAAAGACATAGCAGCACAAGAGGTGGTCCAGAGAAGAGCGACCAGGCTGATTCAGGGCTACTGGGGATGAGTTATGAAGGAAGATTAAAAGAGCTGAGCCTTTACAGTGATGAAGAGGAGACCTGACTGGAGTGTTTAAAATGATGAAGGGAATTAGTCCAGTGGATCGAGACGGTGACTTTAAAATGAGTTCATCAAGAACACGGGGACACAGTTGGAAACTTGTTAAAATTTCGCACAAACATTAGGAAGTTTTTCTTTACACAAAGAACGATAGACACTTGGAATAAGCGACCACGTAGTGTGGTGGACAGCAAGACGTTAGACTTTCAAAACTCGACTTGATGTTAATAAGTGGACAGGACTGGCAAGCTTTGTTGGGCTGAATGGTCTGTTCTTGTCTAGAATGTTCTAATGTTCTAACCTGAGGAAAGGGCGAGGACAGCCAAATCCAGAGAGGCCGTAAAAGAAAACCTGCGCCACATCAGACGTAAGGCATGCAGCTAAGATGATGATGCTTACTTTGGGACAACTCTCTTTAGGTGTCCTTGAGTGGCCCACACTTAAACCCCAAGGGACATGTGTGGAGAGACCTCAAGACGGCTGTCCGCAGACCCTTCCCATCCAACCTAACGGAGCTTGAGGGGATCCGCCATGAAGAATGGGCTCAACTGCCCACATCCAGGAGTGCAAAGCTTGTGGAGACTGACCTAAGAAAGTGGAATTGCTGCCGACGGAGCTTCTACAAAGTGCTGAGCGAAGAGTCTGAATCCTTCAAGGGATGAGGGACTCCAGGCTTTGATTTTTAGAAAATTGCCAAACCTCTCTGAATGGAGGGGCCTCACTTTGTCATGATGGGCTGCCGAGTGTAGACGGATGGGCAAAAAGGGCATAATTATCTACTTCGACTGAAATCTACAATACAACAAAGTGTGCTGGAAGTGAAGGGGTCTGAACACTCGCTGGCTCCACTGCTTGGAGTGATCATTTGTATTTTATTAACAATATGCTTGCTGTCTGTGCCATTTTGTAATATTCGTGAGGGAAATGCTTTTTAATGTTTTTTATGGCCCTCTTTATTTGTCTGTTTATGGCCCTGCTGTCCTTATGATGGTCATCCTCTTCTTGGGTGCAAGTTTGGCACTGTGGGGGTTCAGATTAGAAAGTTTAAGGACCCCTGGGGTAAACCACCACCATCTAACCCTTTAAGGGTCTAATTTGCTGATTGGACAAACTAACAACAAATGACTATGCGGTGTTGTGGCTGCACATTCATTGACAATACAATACAATTTATTTTTGTATAGCCCAACATGTTTTTTACTAGTTTTGTTGGCACTGGATCAGGGAACAAGTAGTGGGATTTATTTTAGAAATTAAAATTAAGATTTTTAGACTCCTAAAGGGTCCCGTCAAAGTGGAACGGGCTCGTTTGGCTCAACTTGAACGGCTCTCTGGCGCATCCTCCATGTTTGTCTAACTTTTGCTTTAACACTTAAAGTGTAAAGAATGTGGGGAAACAAAGAGCTGAAGGCGAGGAGGGCCCTCTTGTCAACATGGGTCGCTCGCTTTGAAATTCACCCAGCTGTGCAGTGTCACATAAAAATGAAAGTAAATAATCGTCGTGTTGACGTCCACACAATAGACGCCTGTTCATATAGTGCCAAAGCACAGATCCAGGAGGATGAGCGACGCCATGGAAGACCTTGACTGGCAGAACCCCAGATGAGTGAGCACCATCACGTCCGGCTGCAAGACAAGAGGCGTCCATGCGGTGCATCTGCAGTGTGGGCAGAGCTCAGCAATAAACCCTGCGATCTTTAACCTGCTGGCCTCTGCGCCATCTTCCAAAATCTTGACCAATATGGATGTGACACGGGGCTGCTGTTGTGACTCGGTGGTCCTGAGGAGTGACGCCTCCAAAACTGAGCTGAAAAAATACGCAGGATAGAAACCGAGCTGGCCAGCTTGACCCTGCAAAATGGCGAGGCTTCGGCCTACTAGGCCCCAGACTAGTGCCCATATAATGCACTGAAATGTCCCACAATACTGACAGAGAGACTGTGCCAGGCGATGCAGACACAGAGTGAAGAGGCTGACACAGAGAATTTATTTGTTGCTACAAGTGCAGGCCCCCCCGAACAAGAGGAGACAGTGGTACCAGCCCAGAGTGGCAAGGCCCACGAGCGGCTAAAGAAAGACGAAGAGCAGCCTCGGCGAGGTGCCAGCTGGCAAATGATGATGCAAACAACTCGGAGGGGCCTGGCAGTGCCCAGCTCAAGCCAAGGAGTCACAAGTGCAATGGTAATGGCATGGCTACAGGAGCTAAAGGCTTATTGTGTGTGACAGAATTATGGTTAAGGATACGGCATCTGCCAATCACGACTCTGTAAACGTTAATAAATATGAATAAGTGGGCAGCACACAGTAAGGTTTCAACCAGGGCACCACATTCCTCTTTTTATCTGTGTTGTCCATTTTGTATTTTTTTGTTTGTATTTTTGATCATTTTGTAACTGCCTGCCATGTGTTTAGTGGGTGGTGCCCCCCAAGAGGCGGGGCCACCTGCCTATCGCAATCTGGAGGGACCGCCCTTAACAACAACCACAACAATAATAATACCATTTTATTTAAATAGCACGTTTTCATACAAATGATAACTATAAAGTCCCCTGCGGTTCATTGAATGCACTGGTGCAGGTGAGTTTCGGTTTGCGATTTATTCTCGGCTTTGGTGCGTTTGCTGCATTTTTGACCCTTTTTGCTTTGTTTTTGACTTCAGCTTCTTGTTTTGTGTATTGGGACTCGTCTGCCTGGGGTTGCCTTTGGTGCTCCTCAGAACTTCACTGTTTGCAGAGCTGTCTTTGTGACGGGAAATCATTTATTTATAAAGATTCTACGTTTGCCCTTTTTGTGATGGTTCACGGAGAGCATTTTGAGTTATTTTTGGGACTTGTTGTGCTCAATTGTACGACACACGCTTCACAACGTCCCATCGGAGAACGTGCCACATTACATGACTAGTGTTGTTCTTCTTCTTGGGTCTCTCACAGTCCACATAATTTATTCTCTGTGGCTCTGCACATAAATGTCTCACTGCGCCATCTTAAAACAGAAGAATGCCAGCCTTGGGGGAGGTGGGAGACACCCCCTGTAAGACCTGCTGCCTCCATTTATTTGACCAAACGGGCACGCCGTAGCAGCTGGGAGATATCGGGATGGCATGAGGTGCACCATATAAGGAGTGTTCAGATTAGGAACCCCCAATTTATGTCCATAAATTTTAAAATTCCCAGCCACCCAGTGAACAAACATCATTTCTGATTCTCGTCTTTGATTTCGTTCTTTCCGCCATTACGCACAACTCAAGACAAGAGGTGATGACAGCGGGGGATTGGAGATCGACCCGGTAAGTCGCGAGTTTTGTCCTTCGACTCCAGTCCCGCTTCTCCACCACGGACTGGTATGACTCCAGTGGCAATCCGCTTGTCCATCTCGCGATTCTGCTTTCCATTGCTTGTGAACAAGATGATGAGATACTTGTACTCCTCCACTTAAGGCACCGGGTGGGTGGCGTGGCCCTCCGATTTATAGATCTTGTGAGTATTCAAGAAAAGCAGGCCAAAATGTGCACATGCAACCATCCACAAAAAAAGTCACAATTTGTTAACGAGAACTCAACAAAAAAACATGCAGATGTTTACGGCAACTCTGACCCACGCGTGCGCAGTCATTTTGGAGAAACTTGAAAAATGATGACACCCTTGTTCAAGAAGGGAAATGCAGCCAAACCAGCCATGTGGTGATAATTTGCATCACCGGGCCGTTATCAGAATGTGTGTTTGCGTGATGTACAGTCTTTAAAGAGTGCCAATGCTGCGTATTTCCCTTGGGATTAATAAAGTTATCTCTCTATCTTTCTATCTATCTGTCTTCATCAGTTCACATCGGCTACTTGTTGCCTGTTGCATTTGCATTAACCTTCTTGATGTTAACCAGTGGTGTGGCTTCTGCTCGGAATTCTATGCAAGTACGGTTATTCCCGAGTTGGACTCTGGGTGACGTGTAATGATCCACTTTACGATGTAAAACCCGGACAGGACTCCTGCCATCTAGTGGATAGGATAGCATCATCCTGCCAAAAATTCATGAATATTCCTATGTGTTTTTGCCAGTCTAAGGTAGTCATGAGTTGGGTGGAGCCTTCAACCAAAACACCATGGTGTGCAAAGCTACTTTTACAACGAACTCAAACGGAACCATCAGCTGAATCAAGCGATGCAAATTGGTCCTCGGATGTATGGCGCCATACGTCAGGAACCGCTGTGATATGCCTGGTGAATTCGGTCGCCTGAAGGCTCACCAGGGTGCAAGTAGACAAAACGATCACAAGACTAGAAAGGTCACTGTTTGTGCTGGAGGAATGTGGAAGTCGCTGAGGTCGCTGCTGTGGTAGCCCACGATTTAACAAGGGGGTGCATCCATTGGGCAGATCAGGCAGCTCCTCTCATGTGCAAGCAACGAAAAATAAGCAGGAGGCCATCACACATAGCGGTGTCCCACTGCCATGTCACCAGAGACTGTCCCCACGCGGCCGGCTCGCTGCTTCAAACGTCCCTCTAAATACTGCAAGTTCCGTTTCTGTTTTATTTTCTTTGAAGCTGTAAAACGAGTTCTATTTTTGGATGCGGTTACTTGGTAACCGAGTCCGTCTTTCCCACTTCTTTTCTAATGCCTGAGCGTGGAAGAGCAGAGCAGGATTTCCAAAAACACTTCAGCTTCTCTCTTTTCTGCCTGCCACCTGCGGGTGCTGCATGCGGTGAAAGAGGCCCAGGGGGTGCGGATGCCACAAGTTGCTTTGAATTGCCTCCCTGTGGTTGTTTTATCCTTTCTGGGTTCACGTCTTACGTTTTGGAGATTTTCAGCACTAGGATGACATTCTACAGCTGCAGCTGCTTCGGTGGGCTGTGTACCCCTGCCAGCATCTCCTTCATGATGTTACGCTGCCCTCTCGGATATGCCCATCCATGTTGACAAAATGCTGTGCACCCTCATTCGGGGGTCTTTGGGGATTTTGTCTCTGTGTGGACCTCCTCTACGTGTCCTGCAAATGTCACAGCAAACCTTCAAACAGAACCCCACAATAAACTTCATAAGAAAGGACAGCCATCTGCTTGGTGTCCGCTTAGCTAAACGGGGTGGGGGGCTTATGTTGAGACCCCTTGGCTTGTTATTAAAGGTGCTATATAAAAGTTGTCGATGGGTCATTTTCAAGCAATCCTGGCTTGGCTGTATTATTCAATCCATTTTAACAGTACCGTGATTTGAAATAAAAACGATCAATTGCCATCAAAAACGTACATTTCTGGATGATTAAAAAGTTTGACCACCGGTGTGTGTCATACGCTGATATAAGTGGGCAACCCGATCCAATAACGCCGAACGTACCTGCAGCTCTGTGAGAATAAAGTGAACAAGAATTGTGCGATTTGGACACAGCTACTGGTTCAGTTGGTAGGATCATGTGATTCGTGTGTGGCCAATGAATTTGTTTGAGAATCATGTGACTCATTCGTGGGCAACGGTTCAGTTAGAGAACCATGTGACTCGTTTATGGCCAATGAATTGGTTCAAGAATTATGCGGCTCATTCGTGGGTAACGGTTCAGTTGGACAATCAAGCGAATGAGAGTCATGTGACCCTTCCACAGGTAATGATTAGGAATCAAATATAGGAGAATCGTGGGAATTTTGTGAATAAGTGAATAAGGGAAAAGTGAATAAGAATCCTGTAACTTCTTTGCGGATGACTATTTCAGTTCGAGATTTTGAGCGAATGAGAATCGCGAGACTGCGCCATGGGTAATTATTCAGTTTGAGCTTAAAAGAATCGGTAAGAGGTACAGTCCATGATCAGTAAACGCAGACTGCACCGGGACGCATACATAAACAACGTAAAATTTAAAACAACAAGCAACTGTTACAAACAGGATTGATATGTAAATTATCGACCATTAAATGATCCGTTCCTATTAAATACAGGAAGACGATTCCAAACTTTTTGACCGCTAGTGTGTAGCACATATAAGTGGGCCGCTCAATCCAATAAACATAACCACTCCTTCCCAAGAATCAAGCGAATGAGAATCGTGGGACTCGTTCACGGGTAATGATTCCTTTCGATAATAAAGTGCACTCGAAGCCACTGGAGCACCGTCCAGTTCTTTAGTGGGGAACGCTGACGAATGTACGTCCGGTTCGGCAAAGTGAAGATGGCTTCTAGGAACTTCCTAACCGTTAAGTACTTGCACATGTTGCATATTCAGTGAGCTTTTTATGCAACTTAGCACCTGTTCTCTATGGATGGTGGTCTTCTAACACCCAAGTAGCATTTCTTCCTTCTCTGTGCACAGAGCACCTGCTCTGCTCCCTCATGGCCGCTCACAAATCCCAAGGACCAAATGGCTGCTGGTCAGTTCTGGTTGTAGCCTTTCATTGGTTCTGCACAAATGGAGCAGCAGAGAGACGGTGTATGGCTCCGATTCTTGACGCACCTCTTGGACTGCTGGGAGTCTAGTCCTGCCTCCATTCCATCTCTGGCCTGATTTGTCCTTTCGTTTCGGCCACTTGTATCCCCGTCAGGGTGTCTTCCTGAAAGGTGAAGGGGTGCTGGTGTGCTTCAATCTGGCTACCTGTTCTTGTCTTTCATCCTTCTTCCCTGCTCAGCTGAACATTTTAAATGAATTGTTAGGTTATGTGACGATGTGGGCTCTACTCTACTCTATGCTGCCATCTCCAGCTCTTAAACCCGACACTGTCGGTAAAGTCACCGGATTAGATGGACAGTGAAGACATCCTGAAGCAAGGAGATGGTGCCAAGTGCTTTTATTAAAAACAACAAAATCGGCACAGTGTCCAAACAAATAGTGCAGTGCAATCAAAACGTTATTAAATAAAGAAATCCGATAAAAAGGTCAAAATTCCCAGACGTTTAAAAATGAGATTAAAATCCTGCTAACAACATTGGGAGTCGCACCAGCCACACTCGGCTCCTTCCCAGTCCCTCCAGCTACCCCACCAAGGTAAGCGCAGCAGGAGAGACTTCAGCCACCGTGGTCCTCATACAAAGGACCCCAGGCGGTCAGTTGTCCCCCCGTCTTCCTTCTCGCACTCAGATCTCTAGGGCGGACTTGTACCCGATCGTACTCACTCTACTCTTAAATCGGTGGGCACAATCCTGTCCCATGAGCGCCGGTCATCACTCGCTCCACCTGGGACCCCTGAACGCGCTGACCTCTCTCTTTCTCAGCCGCCTGGCTCGCCCACTCTTCTCCCCCCATGCTTCTCTCTCTCTCTCTATCCTCTCTCTCTCTCTCTCTCTCTCTCTCTCTCTCTCTCTCTCTCTCTCTCTATCCTGTCTCTCTCTCTCTCTCTCTCTATCCTGTCTCTCTCTCTCTCTCTCTCTCTCTTCCTTTCTTTTACCGTTTTTCCCCCCCTTTCCACCTCTCGCTTCTCTTATTTATCCTGGGGATGTGGCTCAGGTGTGGCGATTTAGCAGTTCCCGTCCTCAAGTACAGACGCGGACGACTCCTCACCTGTGCACATACGCCTCACGTAGCGTCCAGGAGCGGCTCTGGCCACACTACCATGACCCCTCTGCGATTATTTAAAAACGGGGCTTTTATTCTGAGCCATGGACCCGCTATATCACAGGGTGCAGAGTGGTGGCTCTGAGGTTTAGGATCTGCGCTGGTCTCCAGAAGGTTGCCAGTTCGAGTCCCTGTCACTGCCAAAAGAGATCCTACTGTGCTGGGCTCTTGACCAAGACTCTTAACCGCTGTACAATGGCTGACCCTGCGCTTAACCCCAAGGGGTATGAGAAAACTAACAAATTCCTAATTCAAGAAATTGTATAAGGTGAATTAAATAACAAAAAAGGTATTAATTATTATCCGCCTATATGTGTGATATTACTCTTCATTTTATCGATCTTTTCCATACTTTATGGATATCCAGTCATATGAAGTCTCCAGGCTTCATGGGGGCTGAAGAGTATCTGAAATAATTTGAGTAAGATGCAGTACGTACAAATGTATTTATTTATTCTAAAACAATATTTGAAACATCGATTAAGAAAAAAAACGATGAGCAAGACTTGATCCACACAAACGACAAACCCGTTGTCTCCTTCACGTTCCCAGGTTTGCCGCTCCCATCTTTGCAGCCGACTCTTGGAAAGGCGAGGTGGGGGTGGGGTTGGTTTTTGGATTTGTGGGCGGGGTCATCGGTTTTACACAAAGGGGGTGCCAGGGCCTCCCAAACGGCTCGTTCTCATCCCCTGCCAGCCTGTGCAGACACGGAGAAGACTCCAAAGCTGGCGCGGCGTTGGCGCAGGATGTGTGAAGCATCGGCAGTGGGGTAATTAGCACTCGAGAGCAGGTGCCTTCCTGAATTGCTCAGAGAGCTCATTAGTTGCTTCCTGTCCTAATTTTCCAAACATTTTTCTTTCATCCTGATTTCTAGTTGTGAACGCATTTACATTAAAAGAAGGAAGAAGATTAATGCATGCAGAAATGAAAGTCGTAACGGAGCAGAAGCGTATTTTCTGGGGAATCGACACAAAGCCTGATCGAGCCGCCCTGTCGGGGAGCCAGAAGACTTTTAATAGAAGTGTAAAAAAAACAAAAAAAAACTTTTGGATGAAACTTCGTCTGAAGACGTCGCTGTAGAAGTTTTAGTTCTGGATTTGACGACGGGCAAAAGTGACCTGGAGATGACAGACTGAGAGAACCGATCAACGGAAATATCTTCCTGTGAAATCCGGTAGAAGAAATTGGTCTTGTTTCTGACTGAAAGCGTCTTCATGAGTTCTGAGTTCTGCATGCGTCTGCTGGTCCTTTGGTATTCAATTAAAGATCTGCACGTGCTGTGAATCGCCTCGCTAGTTTCCTGTCGCGCGCAGACGTCCTTTTTGTGCAGTCAGGCGTGAGTTGTGTTTGTGCTGGTAAGACGATGCCCACTTTGCCGATTATTATGCTGGCGCTCTTACCTCTGGAAATCCTAAAGACGCATCACAGGCAGAAATGAAGCTTGAAACTCCACCACACATGAAGCGCGTGAACCTTCATCTGCAGGACTCAAGAAACCAGACGGGGCAGCTGCTAGTTAGCGTTTTGGGGATCCAGGGGGTGCCAGAGAGACCTGAAGACCAGACGCAGCTCCAAGTTAAAATCAAGTGGCTTTTATTTTCTAACAATACCTTGACGGGCTTTTAGGGGGGTCCACACAGTAGAATCTAATAAATCAGGTGCCTTTCTGCTTCTCAGCGAGGGTCCGGACTGTGATTCATAAATGCAGATGACGCTGGCCTTTTTAATGCTGGATCTGGGAGAACTTCCAGTGCCATAGCATCACAGGTCCGAAGGTGGAAGCCCCCAAAGTGGGGATAGTGTTCCCCTGGTGGCACCCAAGTACCCCAACACACCAGGTTCCAATATGCCCTGCGGGTGTACAAATGGGAGTTTCATCAGAAGGATGCTGCTGTCCTGTGAAGGGGGGATACAAGGCCCAGACAAGCAGCCCCCCTATGTCCTTCCATTATGGCCTCTCAACCTGCTGGGGGTGTCTGTCCATCCAGATCCTTCCATTACGGCCCTTTCAGCTCAGCAAGTCTCATTCGGGATGCCAGTCCATCCATGATGACATTCACAGGGGGTTTGCGACCTTCTGTGTCTTGAGTTCTTCGGTGAAGAAAACGCTAAACGTTTATGTCGGCGAAGTGTCGAGATGAGAGGGGGAGAGCCAGGAGGTGGACATTTAAACCGCAAAAGGGTCAAAACCGGGAGACAAAAATTGAAATCCGAAGATGTCAAGAGCCAAAGCTTTTAAACCTGTAGGACATTTTAGTGTGTTAAATTCTTTACCAAAAGTCGACTTGAAGAGGGGTTTGAATCCGCAGCTCGGCTGAGGAAGCGAATGATGGGACCACCTGGTAACCCACCGTGTCCTGAGCGCTGAGGACAAGGCCCCCTAACCACGCGTGACGCTTCACGAACGACAGGAGCACAAAATGCCAGCAATCGTTGATGACAGAAATAGGGGACATAACAACAGCCCAAGAATAAAATCCAGTAAGGTCTCCGTATTTTTGTGACAATACCATCTGTGAAACTGGAAATCCATAAATATGATGGTTCTTAATTAAATATGTCATTTTAATTGTTTTTTGTTAAACAAAAAATCCAACTGGCGTTCAGTAGCTAAAAGAGAAAAATCTGATCATGTTATGTAAAAGAGATTTAAATCTGAAATTAAAATAACTAATAATTAACAGTTGTATATAAATAAGTAAATGTATACGTTTTAAAAACAAAAAAGACCTAAAAATGGGGCTCAGCGTTCTAAACAATTCCACGTATGCAGGTAACCTTGAATGGTACGTCCCTTTCTTCTCAATTCATTTTAATTGCTTACTGTGGATGTGGGACTTCAATTCCCAGCAGCCTTGGGATCACCGCACCACTAGGCCACTCCCACTGTTTTCTCAGGGGTTGCTGGGAGAATAAATGATGAGGTGCTGGATATAAGATGGAAGCCGTAAGAAGCCTGGAGGATGGTTAATCGAAAACTAGAGAAACGAACCGTTTTTCGTGAAGTTGGATGGGGTAGTAAACCCCTGGATGGCCTTTAATTTTGTTGCGTTGTGATCGATGGGACACGCCCACTCGGGACGGTCCTAGCAGCAGGAATAAACCGCAACAATAACGGCAAATTATGTCTCTCATAGCCCAAAATCACACAAGGAGTGCTTCGATGGGCTTTAACGGACCCAAACAGTGTGTGGTTTTTGAACCTCAGTACCCCCCCATCTCTCCCCAGGGGCTTAAAACTTCCTTAGAAGACAAGAAAAAAGCTTCCAATAAGGCCCCTATAGGGGAAAAAAATGGAAGAACTCTTGGTAAAGGCATAAACACTAACAATAGCGCCATCAAAATGGCCACAATATAATCGGCTCAAATTATAAATTGAAATTCAATCTGTAATTGTATTTCAAAAATAAATGAGCCCCCATTAGAAGCAAATGATGCTAAAAAGAGGGGTCCCTGATAAACGCATCACAGAGCATATGTAGAGAAAGTAATAAGTGAAGGGGTCTGAACCTTCTGCCCCAAACTTTAAGAATTTGCATCAATCGAGGGAATGCCAAGGCTCAAGCTGGCACATTTTCTTGCACATGTCATTTGGTTGGAGTGGCCTATCCTGTCTTCTGCACGCTGGACTGTGCTGTCCATGTTGAGGAAGCAGTATGATGCCAGCCTGGAGCTGCTGTCAGCATGGATGCCAGCTCTTGCAGCACTGCCCTCTTGTTTCAATTCCTAACAGGGATCTGTATCTCATTTGCATGGCAAAAAGCATTAAGCACAGCTGGCACCATGTGGTGAATCGCCCTGGAGGCTAAATGGTGCCGCAGGTTGGTGTGATGCATTCTGATGTTAAGCAGTTTGTTGCTGAGCGTCGTGTCTGCCTACATGTCTTCTACACATTTGGTAGCGATGATGGCCAAGTGACTTGTCATCTGGGGAATGGGCACTGGGGAGGGGGGCACCTGGCTGACTGTGTTCACTTTGAGAGTTGAAGTAGATGAGCTGCCACTTCAGCCTCGGGGTTGGGGGGGGCTGCCCCGTCCCACCCCACCCCACCCCACCCCACCGCGCCCTGCCCCGCGTTCCATGTGAAGATGTGAAATGGTGAGCGGTGACACCCTGGGTGACCCCTTTGCCAACGGCGCACTCTTAAGCTTGTGTAGAGGTCTCTTCTGGCTTTGTGTGGTGAGCCGGATTACTGAAGTTTTCTGTTCTGCATATCCAGGAAACCGGTGGTCTTGCTTTGCGTTCAGAACTGATGATGGTGGCTTTTCACGTGAGGTCTCTGCTTCCTCAGAAGAGTTTGGGTAGCATATTGGCTGACATGTCACACATTACGTAGAGTTTTTATGAAGACCCTCCTAAGATCTTCCAAATTTCTGCTCAACACCCCTTTGTAATAAGCCTGTGTATTTACAGACGAAGCTAGAAGATTTCTCTGCCTGTTAAAAACATGGAGGACAGTTGTCCCTCATATGCAATATTGGAGGGCCCACCCCCTTAGGTTTAATATACAAAAAACAATGTTGTAGTATTTACTATGGCATTGCTATGGGTGACGTGGGGTTCACACTGCATGTGTCATTAGGGGTCAAGAGTATAAAGGTCATCCCCATCCATTCCCCGGTATCTGTCTATTATATTGGTTACCTTTTTAAAACCTACTCCGCCGTCACACCATTACAGTTGGTTTGTTGAGAGAATCCAAAATCTTGAATAGACTAGCGTCGGCCTTTTCTACTTCCCAGGCCGCTGACACTTCACTTCTGGCATCACATGATGGCGACGAGGATGCATTGAAAAGCACAAAATGGCCACCCGCCCCAAAACAAAATGGCAGCAATTGTGTCAATTAAAGTGGCACACACAATTTCAGCTCCTCAAAATGCCATTCTAAATGCCATGTCTTGATTTCACCCATCCATTATCCAACCCTCTATATCCTAAGAGCGGGTCACGGGGGTGTGCTGGAGCCAATCCCAGCCAACACAGGGCGCAAGGCAGGAACAAATCCCCGGGGTGGGCACACATGCACACACTAGGGACAATTTAGCATCGCCAATACGCCTAACTGGTATGTCTTTGGACTGTGGGAGGAAACCCACACAGACACAGGGAGAACATGCAAACTCCACGCAGAGAGAACCTGGGAAGCGAACCCTTAAGGGTCTCCGAACTGCGAGGCAGCAGTGCTACCACTACGCCACCGTGCCGCCCTGTCTCGACTTTATCAAAAATAGAGAGCTTTGCTCAAGAGACCCCATTATCCTCCACAAACGTGCTGTCCATCCATTTTCCAATCGGGTCACCAGGACAACATGTCTAATGAAAGCTGACATTTCTGTCCACCCTAAGAATGATCTCGGTGGCCATGGCATATCCTGGGATTGGCCTCGAGACTGGCAGTAAACCTGGACTTTGCTCAGGAGTGGACCAGACCATCCCGTCCATCAGTGACCCTGCATTACTGCAAACTCGGCTGAGTGGGCAGGACACGTGAGTGAGGCCCATAATCAAATCTTCATCAGAATGGCCGAAGGAAAAGATGTCTGGAGTCCTAATGCTGACCTAAATGTTTAAGTTACGAGGACAGAACCCACAATGAGCAGTTCCTACTCCAAACTCCGCCGATGTCGCTGTGTTCGAGCAGCTCTGCAAGCAGGCGTAGGCCAAAGCGCGGGGAGAAACAGGAAACATCTGCTTGTAATTACTGGTGCTAAAGGTGGCGTAACCAGTTACTGAGTTCTTTGGGCAGCTGTGTTTTTTACTTGGTTTAACAAATGAGTGGAATTCTGGAAGTGTTAAATGTCTGCCTTCATGTGTTCACTCCTATGGTTTCAAAATAAAGTTTTGCCTGATGATCCGAAATTCCTGCCTAAAAATAAAAAAAAAAATCCAACAATACGCAAAAGCAGTTGGGGGCAAATACTTTTTCACAGCATTCCATAGCCACATAGGCATTTCTTTAAATAGACTTGTATAGCTTACCTGCACACTGTATATATTAACATGCAAATAGTCTGACCCCTAGAGGGCGCTCTTGAGCCATCCTTGTTCCCAGATCTGCATAATGGAGGCCAGAGATCTAAACAAGACACAGGTGAGGACGGAGGGCGATGTTGGCATGGGGGGCTTTTTCTTGGGTTGAATGATTTTCTTGTTTTTATTTATTTATTTATTTATTTTTATCGGGGTGTTGATGCACTTGAGTCCTGTCTGGACGGGATTAGTTTTACACCAAGAGCTAGGATAAAATCATTCTCGCCAGAGGACCACTGGAATGTGTGTGAGTCGCTCGTGTCGGCGATGTTTTACAGACGTTCACAAAGACTATGGAGCCGTTTTACCTTCTGTAACACGTCTGCTCCTCCACATCGAGAGGAGTCGGATGAATTGGCTCGGGCATCTGATCGGGATGCCTCCTGGAAGCCTCCCTGGTGAGGTCTTCTGGGCACGTCCAACCGGGAGGAGGCCTCGGGGAAGACCCAAGACATGCTGGAGGGACTATGTCTCCCGGCTGGCCTGGGAACGCCTCGGGATTCTCCTGGAAGAGCTGGAAGAAGTGGCCGGGGAGAGGGAAGTCTGAGCATCTCTGCTCAAGCTGCTGTCCCCGTGACCCGATCTCAGATAAGCGGAAGAGGATGGATGGACAGAGCACGTCTGTAAAAATACGTTGGCTCTGCGAATGAAGTTGAAATTCCATCAATCGAGTGATTTGGAGGAGACTAAAATTTCAGTGGTCCTCCAGAGCCTGAAGTGGGGGAAATAAAAGAAACTGGCAGGCACTCCTGGGGGCGTGGGATGGAGTGTCACTTCGGAGGTTCAAAAGCGGGCAGAGGTGAAAACGGAAATATTGTTAGTATACATAAGGGAATCTAACGTGGTCCGAAATAACGATACGCATGCATTGACTACAGTAACTGTGGAGATGCTGGTTAAAAAAATAGCGGCCCCCCTGCACCCACCGAGCTTCCCCACCTCCTATCCGAGTAAAGCTTCACTTCCACTTATTTTATTTGACATATCAACGACGTCATCTTGTTTTTTGGTGGGCGCTGTCGTCTTGGGTTCTTTTTTGCTGCCATGATGCCGCTGGACATTAGTCGGTGTGGCACCCATAGGTTCCCTTATTCTGACCCTGCACTTTGGGGGTTTTGTTTATCTGGTGGTCCCTTTGTCTCTACATGCATTAGAAGTTCGATGATTAGTTAATTTTTTTTTTTTTTTGTGGTTATCGCCTTCTAAAACATAAAATGTGCACAATAAAATATAAATACTACAGGCCGGTGTGCTATGATCTCTCTGATTTTCAGAAACTGATTGTGCAAATTCTAGCAGGCTACTTCTCTGTGGATTTCAGGGTTTTGAACCCCAGAGATTCCAAACCTGCACCCTTAACAATGTATTCTGCTTTGCCTTTTCTGTCCGGAGATGCCCTTTTGTTTCGATCCCGTTGCCATGATGCACCCTCTGGTTGCTGGGGGGTGTGTCCACAGAGGTCATGACCCTGACCTCTTTTGCTTAAGGGTTTGAAGGTTGGCTTGAGCGGCCATGTTTCATCTGTAGGCCTTAAACTGCTGAGTGAAAGGCTGACGGTTTTGATTTTTATCCGTTAAGAAATCGTTGCTCTTAACCTTTTTGGTTTCGAGTTTTGTTATGCATTTTGGTTTGAACAATTTCTGATCTTGTTTCTGTTTTCTTATTATGTCCCAGTTTGTTCACAAAATCCAATCGACTTTTTTTTTTTTTTGTTTCCAACCTCGGCATAGTTTGTGTCCCGGTGCTCAGATAAAACATTTAATTGTCTCCCTACGGGATGGTCCACCATACCACTTACAAAATCAGACCCACAGATTACCCTTTGCAGGTTCAGACGCCAGGGTTTGTGGTCACCCCTCACATTTGATAGCCTTTTAAGTTAACTAATTGGAATGTCCACCAAGTACGTCTGAGAGGGACCAGGAGCTCCGGTGTCCTTAGCAAGGACTTGACGCACAGTCTCGGGAACGATTCCGGCTTGGATCAGCTCACGGAAATGGGGGGGAAAGTGTGTGTGTTTTTGATTGCCTCTGACGTCCAAGTGAAGTGTGAGGTGTCACACACACGACAATTAAGAGAGGAGCAATGGCACTGGAGGGCAGCAGAGGAAGGGGATGGCGGATTCAGCTGAGGAATAACCGGTGGTCCTTTTCGGGACCAACTACTGCCAAGTCCATTCCTGGGTCTCCTGCCCTGCTTTGGCGGTGTGGAGATGTGCAATTCTGGGTTGTTATCGATGATCAGTCTTTAATTGTCATCATAGATGGTTGTAATCACCATATATTATATTTTCCTTTAATTTCTTTTGTCTGAAATTTCATTATGTGTGAATTGAACCAAAGTCACCGTAAGCAGTGGTGACACACAAAGCACAGAGGAAGACCACCCATTCAATCCATAACTTGGGACGCCATGTTTCGCTTTACAAGTGCTATGAAATAAGAGAGCAGCGTATATTTCACTCTGATTTTGACTTCTTATTGAGACAAAGATAACTGGGTCCAATAGTGAGGGCAGAGCAACAAAAGCTTTAATGGACCCCAATAAGATGGGGTCCTTTTTTTTTTTTTATTAAATTCTCCTATTGTAAGTCCTTAGGCGCAGCTTCTCTGTCATCTCATTTGCTATCAAATTCTCCACAGTCGTTTGCAATGCACCCTCTGTTGGAATGAAAGATGCAATGCATTTGATTACTTTGTGCATTCCAACTGAGGGTGCACTGTGAATGTTAAGGCTCACTATGCCCAGGCAGAAGTTGGTTTATTATTATATTGATTTTTCCAGCTTGCTCTTCGTTTTGTCAGTAACGCGGTGTGTGTATTCCTGTTTTGCTTTCCCAGAAGTGCTCTGAATTGTGTGTGTGTTTTTTTTTTTTCTTAAAACAGAAACGACTTGGGAGCGGCCATCAGGCTCACCGTGTATCCCCAAGAGCCCACTATCGATGAAGAGCTCCAGTCCTGCAGGTATGTGCCATCTAACCTTCACTTGAGGATACTGGGAGTCTTGGAACCCGTGGGTTATGTAATTAGCGTTTTACACTCTAAAGACGAGCGCCGCACAAAAATCCTGAATTAATGTCGGCCACTTTGAGGCCCACGGCACTTGGGATTTTTCTCCATTTTGTGTGTTTTTTCTAAACCTTCCGTGATTTTCTTTGCGGTTTGCCAGCACGGCCCCTTATTGATTGAACAGATTAGCTCAGCTGCCACAAGCGCCTCCATCTTGCACGTCATTCTTTACACCTTTCAGTCCTTTCAGGTCGGATCAGCATGGAGCTGCAGTTCGTCTTTGTCATGTTGCCTCCGTTTCAGATGAGACCTCTCTGGCTAATCTCAGAAGCGGCACAGCGACACTCCATTATGAATATCTGCGGTGGGAGCGCCATTCAGAGATTTCACTTAATATTTAGTTAGAAGACAAGTTCGGAGCGCTGCACACATTTATAAATAAACCTAAAGCACAAATAACATTTGGTGAAAAGCAATAAAACACCACATCCTCTTCAGGCTCCTTCTCTGGCTTATGTTTAAATTTATTTCATTTTATCATTTTTGTTCATTGCTAATTCTGTTTGTTTTTACCTGTCTATGTTAATTACCAGGTGGCACGGTGGCGCAGTGGGTAGCGCTGCTGCTGCCTCGCAGTTAGGAGACCCGCCTGGGTTCACTTCCCGGGTCCTCCCTGTGTGGAGTCTGCATGTTCTCCCCGTGTCTGCGTGGGTTTCCTCTCACAATCCAAAGACATGCAGGTTAGGTGGATTGGCGATCCTAAATTAGCCCGTGTGTGTGTGTGTGCCCTACAGTGGGCTGGCGCCCTGCCCAGGTTTGGTTCCTGCCTTGTGCCCTGTGTTGGCTGGGATTGGCTCCAGCAGACCCCCGTGACCCTGTGTTCGGATTCAGCGGGTTGGAAAATGGATGGATGGATGTTAGTTACCTAATTATGTATTATGTTAATTCAGTTTGTATGTCTGCAATTCGGTTCTCATGTTTCTTTAGTGGGTGGTTCCCCAGGAGGCGGGGCCACTCTTACCTCACCGCTTAAAGAACCGCCCCCAGCCAATAAAACCAGGCTGGGAATTGTAGTCCCTTGCGGTTCATTATGGTGAAGCTGGTTTTGACTTTCCTGTGAGTCTCGGGCTCCTTACCTTCTCCGGAGTGGCTATTTTTACTACCTTTTTGCTTATCTGTTAGGTTACACTTGGATTGAGTTTTTGGGACTCCTTCAGTTTCAGAATCCCCTCTAGCAAATCCTTTTTTGTCTGCTGTTTGTGATGTTTTCTACTTTCTCTAATTATAGCCTTCTATCCATTCATCCATTATCCGACCCGCTATATCCTAACTACTGGTCTGCTGGAGCCAATCCCAGCCAACACAGGGTGCAAGGCAGGAAACAAACCCCGGGCAGAGCGCCAGCCCACCACAGGGCACACACACACACCAAGCACACACTAGGGACAATTTAGGATCACCAATCCACCTAACCTGCATGTCTTTGGACTGTGGGAGGAAACCCACGCAGAAACGGGGAGAACATGCAAACTCCACAAATGGAGGACCTGGGAAGTGAACCCTTTTGTACATTTTCCCTTTTTGTTCGACTCTTTACAAACCAGGGGTTTACAGTTATCCTCTCCTTTGGGTGTCATTTTGATCAATTTTTTCGGACACTTTTGATATTTTTGAACATTTTTAAAGTCATTTGGCCAAGTGGAGGACAAAGCTGGCTTTTTGAATGGTCAGCTGGGCTGCTGGAAGGTGACCTCTTTCTGAAAAGGCTTGGTTTGAAGCTGGACTGTGTTTTGTCCCTGTTTTAGTGGCCTAACACTGCCAGAACATTGCCGTGTTCTGGGGGACACAACCGAAAAGGATTTGCCCGAAATTTACAGAAAATAGAAACTATCACAAAAAGCTCAAAAAGGAGGCAAAACGGATTTGCCTGAAAGGTGGTCCTAAACTGAAGGAGTCCCACCAAAAAAAAAAAAAAAACACAATCCAAGCAAAATCCAATAAACATAAGCAAAGAGCAAAGCCAGTAAATCCAAAATACATAAAGAGCAGGTGGCTGACAGGGAAGCCCCTTCACCAGAGCGCAACCGAATGAACCGCAAGGGACTGCAATTCCCAGCCTGCCTTTATTGGAAGAGGGTGGTGCCTGAAGCGGTGAAGTAAGGGTGGCCCCGCCTCCTGGGGAACCACCCACAGAATACAAAGAACATGAGAGAACAATTTAGAATAAATAAATAATAAAATAAAGAAATAGCAAAATGGAAAATTTAAACAGAAGCCAAGGAAGGAATCCTGACCTTAAATATAATAAATACATACTGTGTGTGTGTGTGTGTGTGTGTTGGACTGGTACAAAAATTTTAACTTTGGTTTCAATACCAACTTTTGCACTTCAATAAAGCTCTAAAGGCACCGTCATACTCCATCCTCCCTGATGCAGCTCACCATCCTGCCACACTACGCGCTGCTTCCCTCTCATACTGTGGGTGATGGAGCAATGAGGTTTAGGGTCTCATGAATTGTGATCACACTTAAGCAATAAGGGAGGGGACGGATGTCCTGTGTGTTCTAATCACATTGAAGCAATAAGGGAGGGGGTCTCGTACATTGCGATCACATTGAAGCAATAAGGGAGGGGGTCCCGTGCATTGCGATCACATTGAAGCAATAAGGGAGGGGGTCCCGTGCATTGCAATCACATTGAAGCTTCCCCCATCAACAGTGGGTGGTTGGGAGGAGCAGAAAGTTTCTGGTACTGAAAAAACACAAAACACTGTCACCGTGCCATTTTAAACATTGGGTTTAAAGTAAGTGTGCAAGCTTCAGTATCTGCCCTGTGACTCACTGGCACCCCACTGGCTCCTTCCATGGCCGTTGTGGGGCATAGACAAGTGTGGGGGGCCCCAGAGCAATGATTGTGCCTCAGTACTTGCACGTCACATTGCTGGATTGTGACATCATTTATCCATCCATTTTCTAACCCGCTGAATCATTTATGTGTTCTATAATTCTTTGTTGGCCAGTTGGTGGTCCAACTCCAACAGGCTGATTAAGATGGCAGGCTAGTGAAATGAAGACCAAACTGATGGCTGCTATGAACAAGAATGTACACCTAGTGGGGACCACCATCAGCCTTTAGAACAGAAGAGATCTGACCATTCATCTCATCAAGCCAGTTGGTTTAGCTCAAAGCTACGCTGTGCCAATAGCTGTGCCAGAGGGCTTCCTTGGCCCCACTGCTCTTGCTCTTCGGCTCCCATCTTTGGATTCTTTTCATATTCTGGTCTTTTGTAAATTCTGTTTTTGGTTTAGGATTTTAATGCTGGTTTTGAGTGTAGATATCGTCATGGCTTAGCCTTTTGTTTTTTTGTTTCTTTTTCCAGGTTCTGCACAGCCTGCTATAGGGGGCGCTGTTTCTCAGTATTTTTTCCTTATCGGGTTGTGTTCTCTCATTCTTGTAGCGTTTTAAAAATGGCCAGAAAACAAAACGTTTAATTACGCTGGGACTTGAGTGATCTGCCTCGGGCTGAACAGCTGGCTCAAGTGGAAGTGGTTAGGGATCTCAGACTGCAGGACGACATTACTGGGAAAACCTGCCATGTTTATTGGGTGACTTTTAAAAAGAAATGAAAGCTCACCTATGCGGGTGGTGCCTTCTCTCCTGCGGTTCATGTGAATTATCTCACGTGGCCTGCTGCTGGTCAAAGAGCATTTAAATGACCAGTAAAGTACTGGAGAGAGGTACGTGATGGTATCTGGGCCAGGAAGGATGAACCAGGGCTGATGAGGCCCAGTAAGCCTTCATCGCCATTACACTACTGAGCCGTTGGCATGAGGCAGAATCCCACCACGGACCCTTTCCATACAGACTGCATCAGAAAATGCGATTTGCCCGAACAGCTGACATTTTTTTTTCCATTCTTCAATCTTTCGGTTTCGGTGATCACAGGCCCACCGTGTCCCGCTGTCAGATGGTCGTCTGCTGCTGCTGTTATGATTTTGCCACCGTCATATAAAATGTGCTAATCTTTAGCTTTATTTATGGTTGTAGGTGTTAGAAACTATTTCTGTTAGAGTCAGCAAGCTGGACAAACTGGTTTTCTACCTCCAGAGTTCCATTACCATTTGGGCCAGTTTTATGGCCTAATTGTGAGTTACAACTCGGTGAAGGGCACTCAATGAGCCTTTCTAGCACAGGATGGCCATAAACGGGCCTAGCTGGCATGAAACTGGCCTGGGGGACTGAAATGTGGCAGTTTACAATTGGCCGTTCTGTTCCATGATGCCCCATTGGTCCTGTCATGCCGGAACAGGATTAGATGAACCTGGGGGAGCTGCCTGCACCCATGGGTTCAGAATTTTGTGATTCGAATGGTATTGGGCAGCCTCGCCACCTTTCTCTCTCTCTCTCTGGCCATGAAGAGAAGACCCCCTTTTCTCAACTGTTATCTTCAATGGGGTCGTTCCACAAGGGGTGACCACTCATTTTTTTTATTTTTTTTATTTTATTATTTAACCACTACATGTAGGGGGTTTAAAAAGCCCTTCTTATACAGTAGACACCCACAATTTTTAAGTAGGGCGGCTTCTGGGGGCCCCTCCTGGATCAGGGACCTTGAATCTTAAGCTTTGTTACTTTCATAGCAGATCTGCCCCCGGTGGCGAGCGGACATCTACCGCATGGCAATGCTGATTGATTAGTCAGCCTTCCACAACCCACTACCATTCACTTTGAGACCCCTTAGCATAATAACCCACTGGTAACAGGCTGCAAACCAAAAATGGGTTGTGACCAAGTGATTGAGAAACTGAGCTGCAAAGGGACTACAATTCCCATGAGCCTTTATTAGGATGTGGGCAGTTTCTCTCTCTCAAACCCCCCCTACCCCCCTTTCTTTTCCCTTCTTGAGTGGCTTATAAATGCTACGAGGGAAAGAGAAGACAATGGGAGTGTCAGCGGCCCCTCTTGGCCTGAGGTGGAACTCTCTCTCTCTCTCTCTCTCTCTCTCTACCAATGCCATTTCTCCATGATGGGGAGAACATCTCGGCAGCCATATTGAGAACACCCTTATGGCTCACTCGTGATGACCAGGCAGTAATCCAACACCCAACTCCATAAAAGGAAAGAAATTGGAGTGGCAACCAAAAAAACGTTAAATAAAACTTCTAAATGAAGGCTCCAATCACAGAATTAATTAAAGAACCCTAGAAATGTTGCCAAGATGACTTTTACAGCTCATGAACAGCTTGGTAACTCCGTTCATAGCAGGCAGGCTGTGATTCTCTCTTCAGTTCTCACCTGGGAGAGGAGGTGCAGGACGTGGCAAGATGGATGGATGGATGTGCTACTCCAGTCAGCAGATGCCCACGTGCCTCCTGAAATCAAGGCATCATTTAAGTTTAATTTTAATGGCAGCCGTCCATCTCGGCCTCGTCACGTGTGTAACCCTGAGGTCCGGACAGTAGGCCTGCTTTTCAGTCCTCCTTCTCGCACCTTACTTAGTCATTTCCCACTCCATCTTATTTATTAACTAGCAAAATACTCGCGCTTCGCAGAGGAGAAGTAGTGTGTTAAAGAAGTTATGAAAAAGAAAAGGAAACATTTTAAAAATAACGTAACATGATTGTCAATGTAATTGTGTTGTGAGTGTTACTGAGTGTTGCTGTCATCAAGGATTTGATTATCATTATTTCTTTCAATCAGGTTCACAGACATATCTACATATATAGACATATATAATATACACATATTGTGGTATCCGGCCGGGACACCCAGGAGGACCAGAGATGGGCTTGTGCCTCCTCCAGACTGCGAGGGGGCGTCCGCCCTGGTTATGTTGAGGGCCTCGGGTAAAGCCTTAGAAGCCCAGCCCTGTAGGGACCCGTGGCCACCGCCAGGCGGCGCCCCAATGCCTGCATATCCCTGGAACCCAGCACTTCCACCACACCAGGAAGTGCTGGGGGAAGACGACAGGAGACACCCGGACAGCTTCCGGGTGCGCAGCCGGCACTTCCGCCACACTGGGGCGTGGCTACGGAGGAATGCTGGGAAGCAGCTGGAGCTCATCTGGGTTCCTATTCAAGCAGCCAAGAGAGAGGCACAAAGACTGTGAGGCCTGGACATTTGGGGGAACGGGGCAGGAGGCACTGGGAAGTGCACTGACGCCACTATTGTAAATATATTGCAAATAAACGTGTGTTGGGGTAAATTAAGATGTCTGTCTGTCTGTGTCTGGGTTCAAGTCCACTATATCGAGATATATATATATATAATATATATATATATATATATATATATATATATATATATGTCACGCATACTTCGCAGTAGGAGGCGGATTGATTCGATAGCACCTGGGAAACCATTAGCGCCAGGGAATGGCGGGTATTAACTTTCTCCCTCTGCTTCCTCATAGAAAGAAAGACCTTCCTGCACCATAGGCCTGGATTGACGCAGTGCGATACTTCCGCCCTTCCTCCGCCATCTTGCCCTGGCGTCATCCTTCCCATCCTCCCTTGCGGTCCTTCCCGGCATCCCTCCACTTCCGGCTCCTCCCCAATAAAATGGCGCGCGCCAGGAGTCGGCGTCGCGCATATGAACTGTTTGTTTATAATTTTGACCTGTTTTTGTTGTATTTACAATATACGGGGCGGAAAACCCCAACCCTTGCTACTGTCTCCTCGGTCCTTTACAAGTGGCGTAGTCGGCAGGATAGAGATCCCGGAATGCGGAGGGACAGGACCTCAACACGTGCTGCAGGATGAATGACCAGCTCCAGGCTGCAGCTGCGCAAGCCGCCACCACCGGGAGCTGGAGGCCACGAGGCCAGGTTAGTGGAAGCCCAGGCGGCGACCAGACCCGCCCAGGCAGCCGCCTCATCCTATGGTCCGATGGGCCCCCGGAGGACGTCGATGCCTACCTGGGCATGTTTGAGAGGGCGGCCACCGGAGCGAGTGGCAGCGGTCAGTGGCGTCCATCTTGGCGCCATACCTGAAGGACCAGCGCTGCGGCCTATTATGACCTCCCTGAGGAGGAGGCGCTAATTACGACCTCCTCAAGCCCGAAATACTGGCCCGCTACGGCATTAGCCGGGCCAGCAGGCGGCGAATGGCGGAACTGGGTCTTTGACCCGAAAAGCCCTTCGCGCCCAGGCGTTGAGTTCTGGGGCAAGATGGGCGCTGGCTACGGCCAGAGAGCCCGACGGGCGGAAAGTGGTCGGCGGGTGGCCTGTGAAGGCCTGGTCAATCGATGCCCAGTTCCCTCGCCCAGCAGGTCGGGGACACGCCTATCAGAACATGTCGGGCCTCCTCGGCGTCCTGGAGCGTCAGTTGGCGGTCCTCCGACTTGGGGGTCAGAAAAGCCTGCTCGGGAACCGGCAGGACGGGCGGCCACCCCGAGCCCCTCGACGCGCTGCAGAAGCGCCAGCCAGAGCCAGAGAGAGGCCGGGTCCGCCGCGCTGTTTCAAGTGTGGCGAGACCGGTCACCTGCTGCCAAACTGCCCCATCACATCGCCCCGGAGCCTATGGACTGCAGCTGGACGTCATCGGAGAGGTATTGTACCCGCCGCATCCCTTGGCGAGTCGAATCACGGGAGTGGTGTTGCTAAATGGGCACGCCGTGGTGGCTTTGTTTGATTCCGGCAGCAACATTACCATTGTTGCTCGCCGTTTGTCTTACGCAACAGTGGTTAAAACAGCATTTGTTGGTCACCTGTGTGCATGGGGGACTAGGTCATATCGTTCGCTCACTGCTATGTCACCTGGAAGGGGAACCAATCAAATGGCGGTCGCTGTGTTACCTGACCCCCTTCCCAGTGATTCTGGGACAAGACTGGTCTAAAAGAATCAGCGGTAAGCCATTCGCGCTCGGGGCCTCGTTGGATCTTGTTATGAGGGGAAAAGGCACCCTCCCGCGGCCTCCACGCCGTGCACAAGGGCAGGCCCTATGGGGCTGGTGTCTCGGGGACCTTTCGTGGCTACGGACCTTGACCGGAAGATTCCGCGGAGAAGGGACTAGCCAGGGAACTCTTCCGGGCCCAGGCCCCAAGACCCTCTCGGCCTGGACCATCAATTTCGGTCCACGCCGGCCTCCTTTAAGAGGGAGCAGTGGAATGATGACTCCCTGCGCTTTGCCCGGAATGCGGTCGTTCTGCCTAACAGCTCAACAGCGGACGGATCCACACCGCGGGAACCCTTCTTTGTCCTTGAGAATGATCTGTTGTACCGGTGGCTACCCATGAGGCGAGGTGCGGAAGTTGTTGCTAATTCAGCGTACCTTCCGGCGGAGATATGCGAGTTGGCACATGCTCACCTCCTAAGCCCACCTCGGGGCGAAAAACACTGGAGAGGATTAAGCTCCGCTTTTACTGGCCTGGGATCAATGAGGAGGTCCGGCGGTTCTGTCAATCCTGTCGAGTGCCAGACCCGCCAGATTCCTAGGAGGGACCGTGCTCCTCTAGTCCCTATTCCCCTCGTGGACATCCCCTTTGAAAGGATAGGGGTCGATTTGGTGGGACCCCTGGAGCCCTCAACCCGTGGCCACAAGTATATCCTAGTCATGGTGGACTATGCCACCCGGTACCCAGAGGCGGTTCCCCTGCGCCCGCTAATACTAAAAGCATCGCGCGGGAACTGGTTAATTTGTTTTCACGCGTGGGCATACCCAAGGAGGTCCTCACGGACCAGGGCGCCCTTCACTTCGGATACGTTCAAGGAGGTAGCCAAATTACTGCAGATAAAGCACCTGAAAGCGTCAGTCTATCACCCGCAAACTGGCGGGTTGGTGAGCGATTTAATCAGGCGCTTAAGCAGATGCTCCGCAAGGTAGTCAGCGGGACGGCAGGAACTGGGACCAGCTCCTCCCGCTCGTGCTTTTGCCTACCGGGAGGTACCCCAGGCCTCTACAGGCTTCTCCCCTTTGAATTACTATACGGGCGACAACCCCGGGAATCCTCGACATCCTAAAGAAGGCTGGGAGGCGAGGCTCTTCCCTCCTCTAACATTTTGATGCGTGGCGCAACTGCGCGACCGACTCACAAAGATCAGGCCCCTCCTAAAAGAGCGCGTGACTGCGTGCGCAAGCAGCGCAGGCCGGTGTTACAACCGCAACTCCGTCCTCAGGGAGTTCCGCCCGGGGACGAGTTATGGTGCTCGTCCGACCTCCCACTCGAAGCTGCTCGCTCACTGGCAAGGGCCTTACGAGGTTAAGGAGAGAAAGGACTGCGTCGACTATTTGGTGAAACAGCCCAATGCGTCGACCGGTGAAGGATCTATCATGTCAACCTGTTAAAGCCCTGGAGATAGAGAGGAGCTCCCAGCTCCGTAGGTCACTCTCCCTTTTACAAGCACAACTGCCCTTAACCTCGGAAGAGCTGACCCCAAGCAGCGGCAGGAGTTAGCCCAAACACTCCGAGCCATCCCGAGGTAGTGGCGAGTCACCCGGCGGACCGCTGATTGAGCCGCGATATAGTCACGGGCCGGGGTGTCGTCCGGGAGAGGCCCTACCGACTCCGGAGGCAAAGCAGCGCAGAGGTCGAACTGGAGGTGAAGCGTATGTTGGACATGGACATAATTGAAGAGAGCCATAGTCCCTGGTCCAGCCCTATTGTCCTCGTCTCCAAGCCAGGCGGCTCCTGGAGGTTCTGTAATGACTTTAGGCGTCTGAATCAGATCTCCAAGTTCGATGCCTACCCCATGCCCGCATTGGCGACCTCCTTGGCGGCTGGAGTGCGGCTCGGTATCTGACTACCCTTGACATGACAAAGGGTATTGGCAAATTCCTTTAGCGGCATCCGCAAAGGAGAAAGCGGCCTTTAGCACCCCTAGCGGGCACTGGCAGTACAAGGTCCTCCCATTTGGGCTGCACGGGGCCCGGCGACCTTCAGCGTCTGGTAGATAGAGTGCTGAAGCCCCACCAGTCCTATAGCGCCGCCTACCTGGATGGCGTTGTCATCTATTCCGGCACCTGGGAGGAGCATCTACTGCAGGTCGCAGCTGTCCTCCGAACACTGGCTAAAGCCGGCCTCCGCATAAACCCCGGAAGTGTTTTTGGATTAAAGGAGGCCAAATATTTAGGCTACCTCGTGGGACAAGGACAGGTGCGGCCACAGAGCTCCAAAGTTAAAGACATCTTAGAATGGCCCGTCCAGTACCAAGAAACAGGTGCAGGCTTTCTTGGGGCTTGCGGTTACTACCGCCGGTTTGTTCCCGTTTCTCGAAGAGCAGCACCCTTGACTGACCTGACAAAAGGCTCCCTATACGTGGTGTGGACCGACAAAGCAGAACAGCGTTCAGTGACCTAAAGAAGGCCCTAACGTCGGCACCTGTGTTACGGACGCCCGATTTTGGGCTCCGTTTATTCTCCAGACCGGCGGACACAGGCCTGGGTGCCGTGCTGAGCCAAAGCGTCGATGGTGTCGAGCACCCTGTGATGTACCTTAGCGGAAACTGATGGACCGGGAGCCGGTGCAGCGGCAGTGGAGAGGGAGGCCTTGGCCATTAAGTGGGCAGTGACCCACCTCCGTTACTACCTGCTGGGTGCAGTTCGCTCTGGTGACTGATCACGCTGCACTTCAGTGGATGTCCCTACACAAAGAGTGAATCCGCGGGTCACCAGGTGGTTCCTGGACTTACAGCCGTATAAGTTCACTGTCACTTATCGGCGGGGCACCCCTCAGGCCAAAGCCGAGGCCCTCTCGTATTCACGACCTCTCGGTTAGGTCCGCCCGACCTGCCGGTCCTGGGCTAAGGGGGGGATCGTGTCACGCACTTGAGTAGTAGGAGGCAGCGGATTGATTCGATAACACCTGGGAAACCATTCGCCGCCAGGGAATGGTGGGGTATTAACTTTCTCCCTCTGCTTCCTCGTAGAAAGAAAGACCTTCCTGCACCATAGGCCTGGATTGACCGCAGTCGATACTTCCGCCCTTCCTCCGCCATCTTGCCCTGGCGTCATCCTTCCCATCCTCCCTTGCGGTCCTTCCCGCATTCCTCCACTTCCGGCTCCTCCCCAATAAAATGGCGCGGCGCCAGGAGTCGGCGCGCGATATGAACTGTTTGTTTATAATTTTGACCAGTTTTTGTTGTATTTACAATATACGGGGCGGAAAACCCCAACCCTTGCTACTGTCTCCTCGGTCCTTTACAATATATATATATACACTGTATATAGCAAAATCCCAGCCAGCTTCGCAGAGACGAAGTACTGCCCTAAAATTTTTATTAAGAAGAAAATTAAACCTTTTTAAACTGATGGAACATATACCAATAATTATTTGTTAAGGATCTCTTTGTATACCACATTGTGAGTTCGGCCCTCCGGTTGTAATCTGACCAAGCTGTGCACTGAGCTGACTCTGAGCATGTAACGTACAGTCGGCCATGTGAACAGTAATCTTGTCTCAAATCTCACAGCGTGGATTGCTGCTGTCATAAGCGGTGTGAGTTTCATGGTTTGTTTCAATGACGACAGTATTTGTAGGACTTGTTGTGTTGAAGTGACATTCAGCGTCTGTCAAGCGTTGTAAGCACACAACCAGTTTCATCAATAACTTCACATCCAGCTTTTGAGAGTTTAAACATTCATAAACATCAAAGTGTCCACTACTCAAATCGTCACCTGTGAATCTAAGATGTTTAAGAGGCATTGGCGGTTGTCCAAAGGTGTAAAATATTTGGCCATTTCGTACACTTGAAAGCGACAACTGAACAATTCAGCAGCAGCAATCAACTCACATGCAGATCCACAGGTGAAGGGCTTAAGCATTTGACTCTTCTAGTGCTCCTGTGTAGTCTAATTATCTCCTGTACGTCATCAGTCCACACCTTGAACCTGTCCCAGTCATTCAATACATAAGACACAATGGATATCAAGAGTGAGCCTGATATGGCCGTGCAATATGTAACACAGAGAATGGAAAAGGCAGGTGCCATCTCCGGGCATGGAAACCACTCGGTAAGTGACAGTTCTCTGATCGATGGTGATCACCTCGATAGACATGTTAATGGGGTGCGGTTGGAATGATAAAGGAAATGGGTACCTGAACAATGTAAAGTAAGTCTAAAATACCTACACAATAACTATAATTGTAATAAACGAACAATAAAACAGCGGAGATGCCGTGGATTAAATAAAAAGGCTGTAGTTATCAGCAGGGAGACGTGAATCCTGTGGCCAAGCAAGGAAGGGAATGTAGAGACCGGAGCGACGGACGGCCTTATATAGGCAGGCAAGCAGCCAACAACATGGGAGGCGTTGAGATGGGGGACCCAACGCCGCCTCACACGGTGACCGAGCTGCAGGCTATGGACGTATATATGTACGTAAGTAGGATTAAGTTAGCGTTGGGAACCTGCGTACCAAATTTCTTGAAGATGGGCCCATAAGTAACAAAGACCGTTGAAAAGCTCAATATGGAGGCCGACCGTGGCATCATACCACTAAAATAAGTACTAAATTCCAGCCTTCTACCTACACGGGAAGTTGGAGAATTAGTGATGAGTGAGTGAGTGAGGGCTTTGCCTTTTATTAGTATAGATGAGGACTCAATGGGATCCAACGACCAGCCATATCAGTGACCTGCCCTCTCCAAGTCTTGTGCCCCCCGAGCCCTTTATCTGCCAGTGCCATCTTTTTTTTTTTTTTTTTTTTTTAATGTATTTTTCATTTTCCTTGCAGTTAATGGCTATCACACATCGGGGAGCCCATTGCACCAAGTGGAGCAGGCCCACCTCACCTTGCGGAAGAGCAGCAGCATCGACCAGCAGGTAAGGAGTGGAGTGGAGTGGAGCGGATGCTTTGCTTGCTTTCTTTTTTTTCATTCTTGCATCGACGATCGAGACGTCTCTTAAAGAAAGCAATGAGCTTTGAGTTACAGCAGACAGGCTGAGCCAAAAGGGGGGCAGCCGAGGTTCTCTCCTGGTGGGCACGACAAGCCGTAGACGGCGGGTGGAAATCGTACGACTGAAGATTGAGAAACAGTGCTGCAGAGGGACCACAATTCCCATGAGCCTTTATAGGATGGGGGCAGTCCCTCTAGAAAGATTGACAGGTGGCCCCGCCTCTTGGGGAACGGCTCACAAAACACAAGAAGCATGGCAGAGGAAGCATCCACACATAGAAACCAACCATCTAACAAAACTGACAAAAATATATATAAAGAGTAAGCATAAATAACAATATTAATTTAAACAATAAGATAATTAAAAAGGAATAAAAAAGACATGAAAAATGAATATAAACAAAGTGGGGGCCAGGGCAAACCTTGGCGTAAATGTAGCGCCTTTAGGTTTGAAATCGAGCAGTTGAGGTGATGCTTCTCTACCTGCTTCAGTGTCCCTGTGCCTCCAATTCTGATTTATGGACCACTTTCTTGTACCTTTTATACCCTTTTTTTTTTTTATTTTGAGACGTACAGTATTGTTCAAAACGTTTAAGGCCCTTGTGAAAAAGCAGCAACATAGGAATGCCTTGAAATTCAAAGATATGGATTACTTCTGTTACTCCATAAACGTCCGAGAAAGTGCAGTAAACAGGAAGACTCCTCAAAGAGTTCCACGTTTGGTGTGACGCCCCCCCTTTACCGATTGGTCCTCTATCACGAAGGTCCTCGCCTGCCTCTTGTTCTCGTGGACAGTTCACTGCAGACTTTGCTGGTGGTCTTTGTCATCCCCAGGGTTTGTGGAGTGTGGCTGTGGGGGTACATGGTGTCCAAACTAGCTCTTGTGAGGTCCAGTATGGATGCTGGACGAGAAGCTCTGGCTCTCAATCGGGGGATTCAATTCGTCCCCAAAGGCGTGCAGTATGGTGGACATCAGGGCTCTGTTGCAGGGTTCCCTGTTCCTCTTCTGATGAATTTGGGCTCATCGTCACGCTGATAAGTGAAGCTGGTAGGCCTTGATGACGGAGAAGAATCTGCCAGCATCGCATCACCAACTCTGTGTGCCCCAAACCTCCAGGGAACCTTCGGGGTGCTTCACAGTGGCCTGCAGACGTCCATGCGTGTCCCGTTCTCCAGCCCTGTGGTGGACAAACTGCCATCAGTTTTCAAATTTGGACTCCCCAGTCCACATCACCTGTTGCGTAGCTTTCTTTCCACCTTGGCGGAATGGCGGAACTCTTCCACTTCTGATGTGAATGGGTGACCCCGGGGGAGACCCCAGTGGTCTCTACCAGTCCTGCACTGCCTAGTGAAGCTGGACATCATCTGGTTTTGAAGGATCGAAGTCGTGACGCACTCCTTGTTTGCTGTGGCCGACCACTGGTGTATCCGGTCCTTTATCTTGCAGAAGAGCTTAGACTGCAATGTCTAGAAAGCTCAGGAGAGACCTTGATGGTGCAGGATGAGTTGTCGTTTGGCCACCTCCTTCTTCTGAGTGGGACTCTCCCTGCCCAGTTTTGTTCCCTACACCTGCTTATTTCTGTTTGAGTTCATATTTTTAGTTCAACCTTCACAGGACATCGTCCACCATCGGCACCCTCAAAAAACATCGGGCCATTTGACCACAAAGACCTCACGTTTTTGACCTGAAATGTTCTTGATTACTTTGTGTGTTTCTTTCATTAAAACCTCCTCACATTATTGCACTTTTTGAACTCTAAAGTTTGCTGTTTTCAGTTCACGCACGTCCGATTAAACAATGTTGGGAGACCATCTCCAGTGCCTAAGAGATTTGCACCATTCTGTATCTCCTTCTGAGTGGTCACCATATTCCTCACGCTGGTTCTAACAAAGGAAGAAAACATGTAGACCATGATAACAATCGAAAGATTCACGCCGCTGATGGCTTTGGAGTTTGAGACCAAGGCTGTCCTCTCCATTTAATACAAAATCAACTCGGCTCCATCAACCCTGCAGGAAGTGGACAAGGCCCAACACCTTTAAGTTGTGTCTAGTGAACCATGGCAATAGAAGATGGACCAAGCTGAACGAAAAGGCGGACATGTTGGTGCTTTCTTTGATATGAAAAGGTGCGTTAAACTGGGTGGCCAACTCCAAGAGTGGTCCTGGTGGTTCCAAACTGTTCTTGAGACCACTATGCTCCTGGGAACACCTGATTCTATAGAAATGGTCTGATCCCTTTGCCCTGATCTATGCCTCACCACAATTCCATCATGGAGTTCTTCGGAGAGCTGACATGTTGCATGAATTATGGGACCTTCTACACACAAATCCTTCTAAATGATGTCCAATCGATTCGCTGTGCCGCTGGTGGACTCCAGGCAAGTTCTGGAAACATCTCAAGGAGACTTCAAGCAAACAGTAGGCACCTGAGCACCACGTGGAATGGTCTGGATCCCCCTAGCTTTGGAAAAATGTCCAGAGCTTTTCTGTTCTGAGCTGTTGAGTGTAGATTGATGGGCAACAATGGCAAACGTATCCATCTGAAGTATAAATCCCCCAACACAATAAAGTGTGCAGACGGTTAGGGGGTCTGAATACTTTTGCTGTGGACCTGTGCAATTTGTAGAAGAGTGACTGTGCCCTGTTGTTCATGTTCCTTGACGTCCACTGCAGTTAAGAAAGTAGGAGTGTTGGTAGTAAGGAAGGCTTGGATGTTCACACTGATTGATTTGTTTTTGGCGTACAATGAACTGCTGATAACTTTCAATAACTGTGACAACTCATCATTCAAGATGGTGTCAGCGGTGGGATTCCAAGACATTACTTCAGGAATGCTGGTCATCCTTCTGCTTTTTCCAGACTTTTGTATGCCATTATTTGTTGGCTTATTGCTGGGGTTCCCTGCACTCTTTGCTGTTCCTTCTGCAAATGGCATGGAGGTTGTCTGGTTCTGACGGCGCTCGCCTCACTACCAGTACTCCATTCAGACAATCTTCCCACATTTGATGTGCACAACATGGAGGACCGCTTGTCAGGCAGCACGGTTTGTTTAAAAGCGGCCTCCAAACGGTTAACAGTAACCCCCTTGTCTAATTTTGCGACTTGGGTAAACTTTCAGATGGATACGTTGGACGATGGTCTCCATTTTGGCAGATATTCCCCATATTCTCCACAGTTGGTTGACCAGGAATGAAACGTTTCTGGATTATCAGGCTGGTGTGGTGAGCCACTCACCTTTTGGCAATGATGGAGGATTTTCTTTTTTCCTTTAATCGGGTTTGGGATGCCAGTTGATATAAATGAAGTAGCTGAGAAATTGGAAAGTTCTGGTTTCACCTCTCTCTGTCCCAAATCATCCGATGGAAAGAATAAACCAGATAGTTCAGGAATTGTAGTTAAGAAAGTAGGAGAGATTGTAGTAAATATATCTTGGGTGTGCAGACAGACTGATTCATTTCTGGTGTACCATAAACTGCTGATAACTTGCACTAACTGTGACCACTCGTCATTCAACGTGGTGTCAGCGGTGGGATTCCTAGACATTACTTTAGGAATACTGGCCATCCTTCTGCTTTTTCCAGACTTTTCTATGCCATTATTCGTTGGCTTATAGCTGGGGATGTCTGCACTCTTCTCGGAACACGTCCATCTTTGCTCCTTAGATGGCTGGGAGGTTACTTGGTTTTGATGGAGCTCTCATCTGAAGGACCTAACAAACCGCAGTTCACGACATTTGTGGGTGGAATGGCAGGTGCTAAATGGATGCTGACAGCCCGGCTAGTGTGAGCCTCCACGCTTGTAATAAATTCTCCATTGACTCATAAAGCAAGTCCCTTTGCGCGCGCTCCCCACGTTTATGGCGGATCAGCGCACTAAACCGAGCCCGACGGCGCCGCCGCTGGCAGCCCCCGAGGGACCCCGGAGGTGTTGATGTTCACGAGGAGCCCGCGTGCGTTATGTCGGTGCGCTGGAGGCCAGAACTTCCCCGCGCCTCTCCACGCTTCTCCTCACCACAGATAAAGGTGTCTTAACGCGAGCGCAATTAACGCCTGAGTGGTCGTCACACAAATCCCCGCTTCGCTGTGTGTAGGAGCGGGGAGGTGTGGTGAAAGCCAAGGAGATAAATCGTCGTCTCCTAACGCAGCCCTTGTCCTGCTTCACTGGGCACAGTATGGAATCCTGGGGGAGGCAAGAGACTTTCCTGCCGCTCTCTTGCTCTCCATTACCTCGGGACACGGTGACAGTCACGCTCAAGTCGACCTCCTTGTGCTGGCACAGCTGAAGCCGAGTGCGCGCGAGCCGCAGCCCACCGTGAAGAAACGGCAGTGAGACGCACCAGTGGGAATTAAAAGAAAAAAAAAAAACAGAAAAACTGCAAACTAATAATAATAATCAGCATCATGTCTGAGACCGAGGGGAGCTTTGATGATGTTTCTTGCCTCTCTTCACAGAGCCCGGGGTCAACATCTCCCTCAAGAAAACAGAACAAGGAGACCACCATTACGGTAAGTACCCTGGGTGATCCCCATTCGCAGTGTGACTGACTGATGGAGCATCCCAGTGTCTCCCGGGCTTGGGGGGTGGCGGTGGTGCCAGCTGTGTGCACAAATAAATCATGAAAACGCGTTTACATAACCGAGGAGCGCGGAGAGGAGGGAATGGCAGCGTGCAGGCAGATCGAGCCCGGGCTGCTTCTGAAAATGAATGTTCAGCGGCCAATGTGTGCGACAATCTGGTGGCCGTCCAGAAGAAAGACAAAAAAAAACAAAAAAAAAAAACATGTGGAGCGAATGGTGTGAATGTGCGGGGTGGTGGTGGTGGTGGTGGTGGTCTGCTCAAGGCAGAGTGGAGCTGAGCTCCCGTGACGTGGTGCGGCTCCAGGTCCGATTTGAATCTCCGCTCTTACTGATGTCGCGCTTCAGGTTGGGATTGTGCGGCTCTTTAACCTTTACTGGGACTGGCGCTTTAATTTGTCACACTGACGCCTAACTGCTCCGTGTCTGCGTTAACACGCTCCGCGTCTCCGTCTCGACCGCAGTCCGTGTGCATTGACACTGTGCTTCTGGCACACTTGTTTTTTTCTTTCTGTTGCACTCACGGACATCTGCCGCACGTCCGCGTGTATTTAGGGGGTCGTCATGTCTTCTGTCACCTGTGGTGTTATCTGGACTGATGGGCGCTTTATGTTAACGTCCTGCTTATGTACGCCCGACGCTGACTCGGATCTACGGAGTGGCGACCGTTTGTGCACATTTATTGGCAGCATATTGAAACAAAATCTATCTATCGATCTATCCCTGCCTACTATACCAAATTCTATTTATATTATATAGTGCCTTTCACACCTATTTATTATCAAAGCGCACACGTTTCATAATTTGAAGTCTCGATGCATTTCTTTCTCTTTAAAAATGCCGTCTGCTCTGTCTGTCTGTTTGTGATTGTCTGTTTGTTTCACTCCTGTGGCATCGAAAGACTTCTCTCCATCTTCATGTATTTGTCTAAACACAAACCCGGCATGGCCGTCATGACCATGCAACCAGCGCTGCCTGTGTGTGTTTCTCTTTCTTTTACCATTAAATCTGCAGACCTTTCTCTTTGTCTGTCATGTGCATTTATGTATAGCCATTCTCTCTCCTTCTCTCCATGTGCTATATACATTTAGGGATCCCTTCGTCACAATTCAGTGCATCCTTACATTGTATCTGACAGCATGTGTTTGATTACATTTATTCCATTTGTATACATTTTTAGTTTTGTTATGTTCTGTATGAACAGCTTGGAATATGTTTCAGGCATTCTGATATGATGTGTGTGTGTGTATATAAGTATATGTGTGTGTGTGTATATATATATATATATATATATATATATAAAATATACAGTGGGTACAGAAAGTATTCAGACCCCCCTGCTCATCACTTGTCCAACACAGTCCCCACAGTGAAGCATGGCGGTGGCAGCATCAAGCTGTGGGGGTGTTTTTCAGCTGCAGGGACAGGACGACTGGTTGCAATCGAGGGAAAGATGAATGCGGCCAAGTACAGGGATATCCTGGACAAAACCTTCTCCAGAGTGCTAAGGACCTCGGACTGGGCCGAAGGATTACCTTCCAACAAGACAATGACCCTCGCACACAGCTAAAATAACGAAGGAGTGGCTTCACAACAACTCTGTGACTGTTCTTGAATGGCCCAGCCAGAGCCCTGACTTAAACCAATTGAGCATCTCTGGAGAGACCTAAAAATGGCCGTCCAGCAACGTTTACCATCCAACTTGACAGAACTGGAGAGGATCTACAAGGAGGAATGGCAGAGGATCCCCAAATCCTGGTGTGAAAAACTTGTTGCATCTTTCCCAAGAAGACTCCTGGCTGTATGAGCTCAAAAAGGGGCTTCTACTAAATACTGAGCAAAGGGTCTGAATACTTAGGACCAGGTGATATTTCAGTTTTCTTTTTTAATAAATCTGCAACAATTTCAAAAATTTTTTTTTGTCTGTCAATATGGGGTGCTGTGTGTACATTAATGAGGGAAAAAATTAATTTAAATGATTTTAGCAAATGGCTGCAATATAACAGAGTGAAAAATTGAAGGGGGTCTGAATACTTTCTGTACCCACTATATATATATATATATATATATATATATATATATATATATATATATATATATATAATAATATATATATTAATAATATGCCCTGTCTATTTATAGGGGTGTATTCTTGTATTTTTCTGCTAGTGATTCTGTGTGCTGTGATCTCTGCCCGCCTCTGTATTTTTATCTGACTACAGTAACAACTGAATGTACACATGCTGTATATCACTCTGTCTGTCTTTCTCTTTCTCTCTCTCTCTGTATCTTCACCTGTCCATGTACTGGGTGGTGTTATTATGGCGCACACTTGTACGTATTCTTTGAATTTCTATCCGTCTGCTGGACTGTCATTCAAACTATAAATGGGCGCACAGAGACACCTCCATATATCTGGGTGTCTAACATATAATTTGTATGTTTGTGTGTCTGTGTATGTATATGTGTAGATTTTATTGTTGTATTATTTTATTATTAGTCATCTTATTAGTAGTAGTAGTATTAAAGTGTGCTTTATTGTAGCGATCATAACTTGCATGTCTTTTTCCATACAAACAACTGTAAACCCACTTTTGCCCACCCCTGTTATATAGATGTTGTAAGGACAGTGTAAAGAGTTAGGGTACCACTCGGGTATCCTCATTTAGTGGTTTTAGCACAAATAAGATAATCCAAAGTAAAACGGCCACAGCTGTGATTGATGGTTTGTCTCCAAATTCTACTGAGCTTGAGTTGTGTGTCAGTGAACAGCGACTTCCTGAGGACGGTCGGGATACACAGCAAGTTCTCGGGATGGTTCAAGACCACCAGGTCTGGATGGGAAAAGAGGTCCGGCGTCTCCCCAGAGCTGCACCTCAGAACTGTAGAGGGGTACTGCTTACCATGCTAGAGCTGTGAAGGTGTCCACTAAGCACATTTGTGTGACAAAATGAAGTGCGTGGGTGTGTGTGTGTGTATTATATAATACACACACACAGACACTCACTCACTCACAATACACACACACACACACACACAGGGACTTGTTCCTTTCTATAATATAACTTGGATTTAACAACAAAATAAAATCAGTAACTTGTTTGTTCCTGTCCTTGGCAGTCACAGGTTCAGCACTCAATGCTGACGTCCATTTGAGTCGACTCTTAAATAGGCAGTGAGATGAAAGGGGCGGGACTTCCAGGCTGGGAGCAGAAGTGATGTCAGGGCTTTCTCTAATTGGTCATCGTTCAGTCTGAGGATCAAAAGGGAGGAGTCGGACATTCTGTCTCGTTACTTTCAGACTCTGACCTTCCAACCCCACCTGAGCTGAGATGGCACACCTGAGACCCCCGTGTCTGACTTTTTTATTTATTTGTTCATTTCTAGATATATACAGTAGATGTGTGTGAGTGTTTTTATCTTTGCCTAAGTGTTTGTCCTCTTTTTGCTCTGCTCCACAGGCTCAGGATGTATTTTATGTGTTTTAACTGCTAATTAACGGTGTTCATTGTGCGCTTTACGTTGTATTTTTTGCACTCTTGTGGGGCAGCATGGCGGCTCACTGGTTAGCTCTACAGGTTCCGATCCCACCGTGTTTGTGGACTTTGCTCCTTTTCTCTCCGTCTTTCTGGGTTCTTCCTCTTAAAGGTGGGCTGGTCACACTAATCTCGGGTCCTCTTTTAAGTGAGTGGGCTCTACTTTGGACTGGGGGTCCTGTTCATTCAGGGTTGTTTTCCCACCCGGTGTTTTGAGGGGGTAGGGTCGGCTGCACCCTACACCCCTGAATTGGGGGCACTTGTATTTCCTTTCGTGGTGGTCCCTGCTGTTTGCATGTGTTGTAAGCCTGTATGTCAATTCATAAACGATTATTTTATTAGGACTTTTATTATCTATGTACTTACCTGTCTGCTGTATCCTTCTGGCTCGCGTGTCTATTTATTTATTTATTTAAATTTTTTTTTTTGCAGTCCATTATTTTGTTTGCCGCTACGCTGTATCTATTCCGACCCCCTTGGATTTCCGAGGTTTCCAGCTCCAGTGCCTCCGATTCCTACGCTTGATCTGCACAGTGGGGGTGGGGGGGAGTTCAGAGCAGCTTTTGCTGTTTCCACGACGACAGAAGCATTTTGTTGGTGACGAGGGGGCTGCAGATAATTCCGGCCATCCAACCAAACCCACCAACCGTGATTTTTTTTTTTTTTTTTGATCCCCTACATGGCGACCCGCTGGGTCAGCTTTCAGTGGGCTTCTATTGATCGGCCGACAGCCCATCACGTATTTGCGTTTTTCTTTCCTTCTTTAATTCCTTTCCTTCTCTACATGATGAGAGCTGCTTCAGCCGAGGCTTGGAATTGTCGCTTCATAAAGTATTATGGCTGATCCGGGAGCAGCCGCCAGTCGGAGGTGCGAGGTGCCATCGAGGATGGAGTCGTCTTGAGCAACACCGGCGAGCGGCACGCACCTTCATCACGTATGTGCCCCTCGCCAGGCCCGTGCCCCTTGGGCATTTTTTAACATTTCCATTTAAATTCGCTCACGTGGCGTACGGGGAAAGCGCGTTGTAAAAGAAGTAATCTCAACACACGACAAAAAGGTTTGGGGCAGCCACCCGTTTATTGTCCGTGGCTGCAAAAGGGCAAAGAGATGAGAAATGATGCGCTCTGGTCGAGTTTCAAAACTGAATTCGTCTGGTTAGAAAAAACAAGATGGCGGCTTTATAGGCTGAAACCAGAAGTGATGCCAGTCTGTGCATCGGAACCGGGAAGTGACGTTGAATCAGGCAGGTTTTCTCGTACTTGGCCTGCAGAGATAACAGAGGTAGGTTAAGCGCACGCTGCCACCCCCTGGCCTGGCGGGTAATTACCTCCACTTGGTGCACTCAGCTCGTGTGTGACAGTGTTTAGTATGGCCGCCTCGCATCTCAACAGTCCTGGGATCAAACTGCGTTTCCTCCATTGTGTTCGCTTGGGCGTTAATGTCTGCTGCTGTCTCCTCCTCCTCCTCCTCCTCCTCCTCCTCCTCCTCCTCCTCCTCCTCCCACATCTTGAAGACCTGCAGGTCAGGCTGACTGATGGCGTCAAACCGAAGGGGCGCATTAGGGTGTCCGACGACGGACTGGCCACCCATCCAGTTGCGAGTTTGGCCATTCGCATTGCTGTCCGTGTCGAGGGGTGCGGTTTGTGAGGAGCTACGATTGCAGCAGAAGGTCCGATGTACAGGGGTAACGTGAAGAACGTGAGAATCCGAGTGGCTGCAGGTCAGTCTTAACGGAGGCAATTCCGAGGAAATTGTGGCTAGGGAGCCAGGCCCGTGGTACGTGAACTTCACAAAGCCGACATGACAAACTCCTGAGGGTGACGGCGCTGTGATGTCCTCCTTGGCCCACCGAGGAGTAAGTGGCTGCCGGATCTATCGATATGAATGTAACGCCTGGACGTACTCTTTAGCGCCTCCTACCGCGACCAGCAAGCAGCTTTGAAGATTGGAGTCGTTGCTTGGGTTCGTTTGTGGCCTTTTAACGAAGTCTTCATGCTATGGTCCAAGCAGAACAGGAGCTCAGGGTCCTCTCCCGGTTTGTGGGCCGTTCCTGTCTTTGGAAATCCGTCTTCCCAGGTGAGTTTCCTCTCCGCCCAGTCATGATAAGCTTTTGCTTTCTTCCTCCCGGGTGATGGACGGTAACGTCGACTCTCAGGCCTTCATCCCTGATTTCTCTCCCTCTTTGTATCCGAATACAAACTGTGGCTGGTCGCCCCTGCTGTGATGCCCGGCTGTATCTATAGGGGGGCCACTTGGCTGCTATGCAAACCCCCACCAGATTTTTTATTTATCTGCCCGAGCAACGCCCTGGTACCTTCTACTCCACACCATTACGACAACCACCTGAACCCAACTGGCTGGCCCAAACCCTCGGAACTCGATAAAGCGACTCGTCCTCGGCCAAGCATGGCCGTGCTGCTCCTGCTCCAGCGACATTGTGAGTCCATTCACGACTGTTGGCGCCTCTTCCTGCACTTCTCAACTTTTGACGAGACGCACGAGAGACGTCGGTGACTTCTGGGAACCCCCAGAGCTTCAAGATGGTGTCACATAGGAGGCGGTCAGGGGGAAAGATGTCAGCTCGTAGGTTGAGGAGGTGCGTTAACCTCCCCACCTACAGGTCAACAGATGGGAATCCCACTTAACCTCCGCCCCCTGCCCAGACCACGCCCTCCTACTGTCCTCGGGGCCCGCCTCTTCCTGCCCTGCTCAGCTCTCTCTTCCCCAGTTTGTCTGTCACAGGGGTCCCCAACGCCAGTCCCGGAGGGCCACAGTGGGCTGCAGGTTTTCATTCTAACCCTTTTCTAAACTGGCGACCTGTTTTTGCTGCTAATTATCTCCTTTTCCGGTCGTTTTCATTGACTTGTTCTTTTTAACTTTTGTTCCTCTGAATTGCTTAATTTCTTTCCTTAACTCTTTGAGGGATGAATCTTTTTTTCCCCAGAAAACTCAGTTTCCTGTAAACCACACAAAGCAACATTTTCCCACAGAAACCAACCTAAAACGTCTGTTGCTATGTGCCACACGCCAACAGTTCGCACCACTCACATGTGGCATGGCAGGGGTCGGGGGCGACAGCGGCGATTGTAGTGTAAGTGGCAGTCCTCCCAGGCGAATGTCGCCCCGTCAGCACCACAACCAGCTGACCTCATGTTTGATAAAAATCGGAGTCGGACATGTCGGAGTCCAATTTGGTTATAATACGCAAAACTTCGTCCACGGCGTATTTTGCTTTACGCATTCGCTTCAATTTCTCGCCAGACGCCATTTTTGCGGTCGTTTGCCCTTCACTACTCGCGCGAGTGCAGGGAGAGTCGTCGGTCACACCAATGAAGGTGACTTTCCTTCTAGCAAAGCGAGTCCAACTATAACCTAACGGCGGGTTTGGTCACCGCTTACAGTCGAGTACCACCGTCAGCCCCTCCTTTTGACAAAAGTCGCCCTGAAAGAGTTAACCGGAAACGAAACGTGAAGTGAGGGAGCCAACAGAAGAAAGACCACCTAAGTCAGGGCCTCAAACTCCAAGCAGTTGCTTAATTAGGCGCCGATTTCTCGTCGTTTATTAAACTCGCTCGTTAATTCTGCTCTCGTTGTGCGACAGCGGACGTGTCCGAAATTGCGGATTTTCTCTTTTCTGTGGGGGGACCTGAGCAGATGAACATCCCTGAGACCTTCGCCTCTCTTTCTTCTCACATGTCGTACGACGGACACACATTTTGTTTTTGGCTCATTTTGTATCTCCTTATTTATTGTTTGACTGCTAATTAAGAATAAAGAAACAATGAAGGGGTCTGAATCTTCAAGAGCGAGTCAATTACCTTCAATGGAAAAGGAGTTGATTAGCAGCAAAAACTGGTCACTGATTAAGAAAAGGGTTAGAATGAAAACCTGCCGCCACTGGGGCCACGAGCAGCATTTAGGGGGTGGCAAGTGGGGCCTAAGGGGGTCCCCGCTTTTGAGGTCAAGTTATATTCTCCAGTTATATTTTGATAAAGTCCGTGTGTTATCTTGCAAAAATTTCGCTGAATACTGTAATGAGAAAATCCAGTGTACGTTAACATTATTTTTATTAAATTCGCACACAAGTTTATACGGTCCACCCATACGGGTAACAGCGTTTTGATGTAACCGGCCCAGTGTGGGGTAGGTCAGCCCTAAACCCGCACACCCCTAAGGCCGCCTCTGACTGCGGCCCTCCAGGACCCCTGCTCTATTGCGTCTCCGTCTTTTGTGCCAACTCGATTGATATTTGAGCGCCCGCCTGACAATACACGGGGTGGATCCCCCAAACCCTTTTTTCCTTCTCTTGTCGTCTTATCACAACGGACAAACCTGCAGGCTGAACTCTGATGAGCTTTGACTCCTGGAGAGCTGCGTGAACCACAGGAAGTCGTCACTTTTCCAGAACGACCCCTGAGGAGCTCGTGCCCCCCAGTGGCGGAGACTTCAATGTCCTTCACGGGGCCCTCTGGTGTGATTTGGGCAGCCTGAATGCCGTTGGACACTCGGAGAGGGAGAGAAGACTTCAAGGCATTCGCTTCAATCTCTCGCCAGACGTCGATGCCACTTTTGCGGTCGTTTGCCCTTTGCTACTCGTGCGACTGCAGGGAGACTCGGTCACATCAATGAAGGTGACTTTCCTTCTAGCAAAGCGAGTCCAACTATAACATACGGGGCCCTCTGGTGTGATTTGGGCAGCCTGAATGCCGTTGGACACTCGGAGAGGGAGAGAAGACCAAGTCTTGCTGGTGAGGAGCCTATAAACGAGCTCTTCGCCGTATCGCAGGCGCCATGTGCAGTCGCTGTCATCCGGGCCCGACAATGCCAGCGGTTGATGTCTCCCGAAATGCAGGGTGCTCTCCGTAACAAGTCAGGACGGGTGGAGCGGACGGGTAATCCGCTGGCAGAAAGATGAGACTTGTGAAATGAACACATCGGTCTGTGCCACGGAGTGTCTTGACAGCGGGATCAAGCGGAGCTGCTATTACTTCATAATCGCCACCCAGAGCTGTAATTTAGGGCTTAGCTGCTCATTATCAAGTTAGCCTGTTGTTCTCACACAACAACAAAAAAAAAGAAGAAGAAACCCAACAATGAAGTGTTTGAGTTTGGGAGCCTCTGATGTCACCGTGGACCTGATGCGTAGTATAGACAGAGTGAGAGTGCGGCTTCAGAAACCTCTGGAACGTCAATCCTCCAGCCGACTGCGGGGGCCTACCTGTGCCCACGGGGCTGACGGAGACAAGTGCCACGTCTGCAATGTGCCAGGAAAACCCCACCCCACAAGTCATAAGGACAATGACCAGGCTGGCTTTTGAGCCCCGCACGCTGAATTTCTACAGCACTGTGCCGCCATCTTGCTCCACAAGCTGAAATGTCCAAGGAGGAGCCCCCAAAGCCTTGAGATGGTTGACAAACAAGACAATCAATCAGTAAATAAATTACTAAAATAATACATCGGGTGGGAAAACTGAATTGCCTGATACCAGTGGGGCAGAAAAGACCCCCAGAGGCTCTTCTTAGCCCACCGTGATGGTGGAATGAGCCTGTGGATAAAGAAGGGATTTTTCCTGATGGCATCCAAGTTTGCCACCCTCCTGTTTTCCACCACAGCTTCTAGTGTGTCTAGTGTTGGCCGGGTGGTGGCACAGGCTTTCCTGATTTCTTTTGAGCTCACGTTGCTCCCCCAGGAGACCCCCGTGTAGAACACCACACTGGCCACTATGGACGCTGGTAGAACATCTCCAGCTGCTCGCTGCACACATCAGCAGCCCCGAGGCTCCTTGGCATGTGCCGCCTGCTCTGGCCTTTTGTCTGATGCCACCATGATATCAGACTGGCCCAGTTTTGCTGGTACTTATTTGTCTGTGTCAGTTTCACGTCGTCCCCCTGGAGGTTGACTGGTCTCGGAGGGTCCTTGACACGCTGGAGGTCCGCCACCAGCTCTCTTGTGTTGCTGATGTTGTTGTCCCCGCAACACAAGACAAACCTTCCTGTACTCCGCGTCATCTCCATTATTAATGAGCCTGTGGTGGGCGAGTCGTCTGAGAACGTCTGTGGATGGGCAGGCACTGGTATTGTACTGGAAGTCTGTTGTGTGGAGTGGGAGACAGGACGGTCCCCTGAGGTGCGCCAGTGTCACACGGCACCATTTGTGACATGCAGGCCCTCAGCCTCACAAGCTGCTCTCTGGTAGTCAGGTAGGCCGTGAATCAGGAGACTGAGGGGGGCATCAAGGTGCAACGCTCCAGTAACCGCCTACCAGGAGCAGATCTGAGGGCAGAGGGGGCAGCACAGTGTTCAGCATCCGAACTGGCAAGGGGGGCAGAAGCTGTGGCACCTTCATGCCATCATCTCAGTTTTAAGAAGTCTGTCATGCAAAATTTCCTCATAACGGAGTTCATTATCTTCGTCATTTGAGATGGGGGGCCGTTTAATCCAAAATAGGATGGCTGGAGGCAGAGCACCAGGCACAGAGCAGATGCCAGTCCAGCACAGGGCACACACTCACATATTGTACCTATTAAGGGTTGCCAGTCAGTTTGCTGCACACACACACGTGGAGGACCAGCAAACTCCACACAGAGAGGGTCTGGGAATTGAACCCACTCTGTTGGCACAGTGGGCTCTAAAATGAGTCTGTGCTCTTGGCAGGCTTCTGCTTTGTGTTGTGGGAAAAGATAAGCAAAAGAAAAAAAAACTGACCTTAAGTTAAAACTTTAACAATTAATAATGAAACAAAAAAACGTGGTGGAATAAATCAAACAATCCATGAAAACCGGTGTGGCACAGCGCACTCGGCACATGTAGGACCCTGCCCAGCTCCAACGAAGTTTGTGGTGAAATGAATCACCGCCTGTGAAATGAAACAAAGTGCCAACATCGGTGCCAAGGCTGCTGATTACAGAGCAGCTCTTCATTTAATTGTTTCACACGGATTACTCTCTCTGAATGGCTAATCTTTTGTTTTTTAAACTCCCACACCACACTTCTGGCTTTTACCAAGTCCATGAAAATATAAGAATAAGTGTGAGGCTCAGACGAACACACACACACACACACGCGCAGACAGACAGAGACACACACAGGCAGACAGACAGACAGACAGACAGACAGACAGACGCACACACTCAGGGAAAGAGATCCTACGGAGACTTGAACTTGAAGCTTTAGCCTCATCACAGCTCTTTCCAGGTACCTTCAGTATACAATATAACCCTGCAGAGGAGGAGGAGGAGGAGGAGGGTGATGAAGATGAAGATTGAGACGTTATCTGTCCCCAAGTTAAAAACAACAATTTACAGAAGTTCAACTATATATGTGTGTCTATGTATATGTGTATTAGCGGGTTCACATCTCTGCCGCTCGCATTGTGAAGAGGGAGTCCAAACGCACCCCAAGGAGATGCGGTCTCTTCTCCGAAACCCCCTCGGTGATGCAATGGGAAAGAAATAGTTTATTGTTTTTTTTTTTTTTTTAAATCTCCTCTTTGCTCGATCAGCTGCTGCCACGCCACGTCATCTTCATCTCGCACGGCACTTAAAACGTTTAAAAGCCTGTACAGCAGCTGTCCTACTCTTTGTCTTTTCTTTCCGGCCCCGGTTAAATCTCGTGGCACAAAGTCTCGTTTTGCGGGACGTGAGTTCTTGATATTTTTTTTAAGTTTATAATTTAAAAATGGAATAAGAATCTGAAAATCTAACAACATCACATTAAAGTTCGATAAAAGCTCTGAAAAGAATGATACCAAACACATATATGTAGGTTTTAAAATAAGCCTGATGTAAAGTGTGACAAAAAGTGACATAATGTCACATAGAATCGTTGCACTTTTAGGCTTAGGATTTTATTTATACATATATAAGAGAGTAGATATAATATAATAGTGTGTGTGTGTGTGTGTGTGTGTGTGTGTCTGTGACCATTGTGACCAGGAGAGAAGAGCAGTGTCGCTGTGTATGTTGGGGCACCAGTCATGTGACCCCCTATAATAACTGGTATTAACACAAATAGTGCAGAATGGCACAAATGGAAAGAAATGATGACGTAAACTGCCCAGCAAGGTAATCTCCCAGTGCAGGCGATTGCTGAACTTCTTTTAGGTGCTCTGGTCAAGTCAGGTTCCAGGTGTGAAGTTTGATGCCATCTTCCAGGGCCCTCTGGTTTTGTAGAGGCCAGTTGTGGGTGGGTTTATTTCTCCTCACTGAAAAAGGAGAGACTGTTTGTATGAGTGGCCCCTCTCGTCCCAGACTAGGTGGTAGCATCCCTTGGGGTGGTCCTATTGGACGGTTTTGCTGGGTCCCGTTTGTACTTCCAAGAATGGGTTTCCGAGGAGATTGCGTCTTCCTCAGATATCGTAATACCAGAAGTTCTCCCAATTCCAGAACAAAAGAACACACCTCACCTCACTAGGGGATTTGGAGTCGAAAGAGGAGGAGGAGGAAGGCCATCTTACCAGCATCACAGGACCCCCCGGGCAAAGTAGTGCACTGGGGTCCCGGTTTTGATAGCAAAACAGAAACACACATAGGCATCAGAAACATTATGGGCTCCTGGGGACCCCGGCCAGCGCCCAGACGTTAAGACGGCCCTGAGGTGGACAGAAGCTCACCAAGGGAGACAACTGGAAAAAGAAAACGTAAAGATCAATACAGAGAGTTTGTGTGTGTGTGTGGTGCTCAGTAGAAGCCTTCAGAATAATAATGATGGATGAACCAGGGACTTGTGTTTGTGTAGTTGTGTCAAGGATTTGGGGTTCTGACGCCCCCATAGTGTCCACAATCCGTTCACATCTACAAAAACATATTTGTGAATGTGCGTGGCACGCTGTGGTGATGGAGTGGCACAGGGGTCACCCTTCAGATCCACCCTCCCTGGGCTTGAATCTCGTGCCCGTGTGTAGTCATCGTGGTTGTACAATCTGCATGTTTTTTGTATCCCGTTCCTACCGGTTTTCCTCCTAAAAGCACACAAATCAGTTTAATGACAAATTGGAAATCGTGTTGGCATGTCCACAAGTGGGCCCTGCAAATGCCCGGTGCCCAGTGCAGACTTTGTGTTTAATGCTGCCTTGATCAGCAGTAGCTCTCTGTGACCCAAAACTGGATTAATGCTACATGATCAGATGGTAACCTCTCGATCCTTCGCTGGCGCACACACAACCCCTTTCATAGGTGCCATGTTGAAAGTGGGCAGAATGGAGGTCCCTGAGCTGCAGATGGTGGTCTCTGAACACTTCAAGCTGCAGCGCTAACCTCTTCACCCCTCCATTTTAACGATTCTCTGACCTGTGCCTGGGGTGGAGGAGCGAGCAGATCCCTTAAGATTGGGGGTCCTGCCCGAGGCTCCGACAAGTTCTTCTGTCTTCCCTTCCCCCATCACCCCCCCCCCAGTGACGGATCAAACGCCAGCTAACGGTGCCGACTTCTAACATGACGCCACAAACTGCTCATTAGCTTTGAGGTTTTTGGGGGCTCGGCGGGGTGCACGACGAGGACCGCCAGTTTAAAACCACCAGACTGTGTCCTTAAAAGCCACTTTGGAGCTGCCCGTGCGTGCGTCTGCTCGTGTCCGTCAAGGCGCAATGAAAAGGCTGAGGGGGGTCTCCTCCGCCGAGATTATGTAAAGCCAGCAGTGGAGTTACGTTCAAAGGAAACATCAGTACGATGGAGCTAATTTGTATCCTAGCAACCGTACTCGAGGGTCCGCTGAGCCTCGGCTATGCAACCGCCCGCGGATTGTGATGGCTACGCGCTGGGGAGAGCCTGACTGACTGACTGCTGGGGGGCTTCGGCCGGGAGGGGGTGGGATTCTCTAAATAGGCAGCTTAACAGGCTTCGGCGGGACGACCAAAAACCCACTGAAAATGAACCCCCTGCATCCCCCGTAATCCGCCGGCGCTTGTAAACATCCTACAACTTGTAGTCAGGGACCACTTAGCGCCTCATTATGGCTGACGATGAACCTTTCGTGACGCACGTTCATCTGTTACGCGACTTCTGGTCAAGGGGCTTGTCTGATCTCTTTGCCAGACCACCTCAATTCACAAAGACCCCTGTTTGGGTGTTAGTCGGTCGCAGAGAGCGATACACGACTCCAAGTATCACTTCATCTCAAGGTGGCACAGTGCTTGGCACTCCTGCCTCTCACACCTCGGGTCACATGTTTTGGCCACATCAATCAGTCCAGCAGCATCGTCATCACCTGCTTCCTGTGCCCCCATTAAAAGACCACTAAGGACGACTTCAGTTTCTCCATCCTCGTCGACCAGCATTCACTGAAATTCCCTAACGTTTCCGTGTTTTTCTCTTGGCATTCATTCCTTGTCACCTGTGATTGGCGGCTTGGCGTCGTCCTCCTCGTGTGACTCGAGGCCACATGGACTGTGGTGTCACACTCGGACTTTTATGGAGATCTCAATTGAAATTCCTCCATCAAGATGGCTCCATAAGGTCGCACGGATCAGAATGTTGAAGTGCCACCTGCACTTCGGCCCCCCACTTACTTGAAATTCGTCTCCTTTTGAGGTTTGCTCTGCCGTTCATCCCGTCAATTCCTTTCACGTTGACATTTGCCAGCTGCTTGCTTCCGGACTTTAAATGATTTCAAGCTTTGAATGGTGGGCTCCTTGATGGCGGTGGTCCCTGACAAGGAGTTTGCTTTTCGACGCCCCGTGTATATACACGAGCGGCCACTTTATTAGGTCCGTCGTGCAAATCACGTGCTCCTCCAGACAGCCAATCCGCATAAAGAGCCGGAAATCCAGTGGATCCCTCTGGCCTTTGTTGTAACCACGGGCTTTAAGGATTTTTCCATTATGGAGTCGGCTGACAAGAAACGCAACGATTGGCCAGAAATTCAACGCACAGAATCCGGGACGTCAGACAGAAGTGAAATTTGATTGGCGGTTGATTTGGCGAATGCGAAATGCTTTTGGGGAATTTGGGGGTGAAAAATGATGTGTTCTGTTCTGCAGATGATTGGCTGCACCCCGACGCGCCGCCATGCCCACGTTACTGCGTTTTTTTCTCGATAAGAAGGCACTTGGCCGCCCCTTACCTAGAATTCGAGGGTCTGCAGGTAGAAATCGTTTCCGGTTTCTTGATTCCTGCTTGACGGTGTACACGAGGTTCTTGCCGACCTGCGGTGCGTCTTTACGGCTTGTTGTTGCAACGAAATGTCCACACGGGACAGGAAACGAGTCGGATGGATCCCCCCCACTAGCGGTCATTTTCCTAAATGCCAGTTGATGGATTAACGCCTGTAAACGCTTCCAGAGACGGGCACTGAACGCCTTCCTTCTCGTGTCAGTGATGTGATTTTCGCTAGAAACAAAATGCCGTTTGTCTCGTGAATCTTATTGCGAACCGAAACACTGAGTGTGTGTCCCCGCCCACCCCACTATTCGTCAGAAATTGGGCGTCAAAAACGTGTAAAGGTCTGAAGCCAAAGAGAATCGAGATACCAGCGCCATTAACGAGAGGCGGACGTGAAGTGAAGTTGTAACCGCGCCACCTTAGGATGTGGGGATCACCAAGTTGGACAGCGTGGCGGTACGAGATGCGGACCTCCCTCGTGTCGTACGGATGACTCCGCACATCGCGTACTCCCAGCCGTGCTGCCCAGCAATGACCCCCTGACGTCGCGGGAGGAGCCATTTGCATCGATCCCGACTCGCCTTCCTACTCTCTCGTTTTTGAGCTGGCTGTGCTGTCACCAGGCCCACGAGCGGGACGGGGACTTCGGTTTACGTCAATGGCCAGCAGATGGCAAGTGAATGGGATGAACTGGAACGAGAGGCTCATGACCAACCATTCTGGAGCCCCCCGTCTAATGCCATGGAGTCCACAGGCCCAGCAGGTTTACTCTAAAAAATTAAAACAAATGGAGTCTGGCCACGTTTTTAAACAACGAGTTTTCGACAAATTTACGTTTTCCTCATTTGAGAGAATCCAAAACGTTGCTTACGCACCGAGTTATGGGGGTTGGGATTCTCCTGGGTATGCAGGATAATCAGGCTTGCTGGTCATGTGGTATCGGCTCTGAATTTCGATTTGTCGATTTGCGCTTTAACGTCACCTGTGAGCCCACCAGATGATCACCGCGGCTCCCTCACAAGCGGGTCAAGAACTTTATTCCCGAATGTTGCCAACTTAGTACGTTCCTAAAACCCATGACCTGGTGAGGCTGGAGCTAGACGGCTGGGTCCTACCCCAGGGTACGTTTCACACGAGAGAAATGTCATCGATGAAGGAGCTGTAGTCGAATTGTGGACCGCGCTGTGCGTAGAGGACTGGAGTTGGGATTCAGTAGTTGGTGGAGTGCCACTGCTGTTCTCAGCTGTCGGTTGGAGGGTCCCTTACCCACCATCCCATGGGATCTCTGAAGGGTGGGGTCTTTTGGAATATGCTAATATATCGTTGAAATGCTCTCCGAGTCTTCGTGAAGACTAACCAGTATGGCCTCTAAGGGTAGATTTGAGGGCGAGATGTGGAAAGCTGTGTGGGTTTCTCTTAACTTAAAGAAGAGCGTGGGCAGGAGGAACGTTCTGCTCTTGAGATGGAGACACGTTGTCATTATAAAGGGGGTTGGATCTGCTCTTGCATATAAATGGTGTGTATCGGTGTGCTGACGGACCTCCGAGGTGATATACGACACCCCCCCGTTATTCAGCATTCACAACAAGTGGTGCGTCGACTGTTCACTTTTATTCATGTCGGGCACTGAGTAATTAATATCAGTCTTACCGGGTGACCTCTAACTCAAATGATGGAAATTTTACGGGCACGAGACTAATTTAACCAGAATTTATTTTTTATGGAATTATGGAAGATAAGTCTCCCTAATTTGAACTGAGACACGAGTCTGCTGTACGTGAAAAGTTTCCGATACGAGCGATTTGGACAGGACTAAGATCATGAAGGTCCTCCGGTACAAATTTCCTTACCTCGTCTCTCAATTCCATCCAAATTGGGCTTTAATCCATCCATCCATTATCCAACCCACTATATCCTAACTACAGGGTCATGGGGGTTTGCTGGAGCCAATCCCACCCAACACAGGGCGCAAGGCAGGAAACAAACCCCGGGCAGGGTGCCAGCCAACTGCAGAAATTAGGCTTTAATCTTCCAGCATTTTCCAAAGGTTAAATGCAGAGTTGGTGGAAAAAGGTGTTCCTCATGTGTAGGAGCGACAGACCAGAACTTCAGTACCTTGAATTGGCTCCCTGTCTTCAGTAACTGCTGGATGACGGTAGCGGGTGGTGTTTGGAGCACAGAGCTGGACGTCCGAGGAAGACCGAGAACAGCATTTGGTTTTGGTGCAAATTCAGGAAGTTCTGTTGATTTTCCAAGAATTTAGTTTGGCTTTAGTGGAGCTCACAGCTGACCTCAAGTAATTACAGTTGGAGAGAGCGTGCGTGTGAGAGTGTAAGGGAGAGCGAGCGTGCGCGAGTGCATACGAGTGTGAGTGTGTGTGTGAGTGAGTGTATGTATAAGTGAAAACGCGCGCGTGTGTGCGTTTAAGTGAGAGCGAGCGCTCGTGCGTGTATGAGTGAGAAAGTGTGCGTGAGTGTATGTGAGTGTGCGCGTGAGTGGGTGTATAAGTCAGCGAGCGAGCGAGCGCGCGCGCGCGTCCATGCGCGTATGACTGAGAGCGTGTGCGAGTGTGCGTGCATGAGTGTGCGTGTGCGCGCGCCCGTCCATAGTCGGCTCCTGCCTGATGTTTCTAGGATGTGCTTCCAAAATTTCCTCAAATTGTTTGCAGTATAAGGACGAACGCCTTTAAAAATATAAAACTGGGATTTTGTCGTCGTTATCCAGAAACGTCAAACCCAAACTTTTTTTTTTTTTTTTTTTGTTTTGGTGGTTTTATCTCTCCCTCCGTCCACTTGCCCTTCTAAACCTGCCCCTAAGCCAGCTTGTAGGGGGGCACGAGGCTCACCCAGCACGTCGAGGACCCGCTGATGCGTCCCTTCGCCTTCACCACCCCCTTCCACGAAAACGGCAAACCTACGCAGATATGGCAGCAATGAATGGAATGCCAGCCATTCCTGGCTGCTTTGCGAAAGCCGGCGCTGCGCCGCATTAAGTTATTAGATAATATCCTGTGGGATTTGACTCGACCAAAAATATTCACAGCTGTGGAGCCAAACAGAAAGCACATGCGCCTCGGTGTGTCCGACCGCCGCCAGCGCCAAGAACGGAGGCAGCCGAGCCGAGCCGAGCCGGTGAGAAAAGCCAGAGCTGGCCGGAGCTTCTTCGTGGACATCTGCCATAATGACCCGCACCTTCACCTCCTCCGTTTCTGTGCTTGACTCTGAATTGTAGCGGATGAGGAGAGGCAATGGCTTGTCCCAGTGTCACCCCGTCAGCTGTCACTAAGAATCTGTTTGTGCTTCCCGTGTGTGACAATAAAGTTGAACTTGGAGGCTCTTCAGGCAGGGCTGATGATCAAGTCGCGTAAAGACTTTGGTGCAGAGCCTGGAAACAAACTGGCAGCAGCGCCATAGTTAGTGAATTGTGGTGGTTGTTTATGGGTTCAGATATTTTTCAGCTGGCAGTACATCGGAGTAACCGCTGCAACCCCAATCTTCACCCCGCCCCAAATCTTCACACACACACACACACATCACATTCTCAGACCCTCTTAATCCAACTCGGGGGCATAGAGGGCCTCTCCTGGCAAATTCATGAAAGCGGTGTCCTCATTTGGGGGCAAATTCGTTGTGACGTCCGCCAAAGCTGCGGCTCGAGTGGGTCAGGGTCTTCACTGCAATACCAGCGTGGGGCTCTGATTTCTTCATTTGCTAAGAAAGTCTCCGCCCACTTCCTCGAACCCTCCTGGTTTCTGCCACTCAAACTTATCATCCCGCCCAGTCCACGCCCTTCACTCCGCCCACCGTTCAGTCCTGCCTGTGGAGAAGCTCCTCTGTGCTCTCTGATAGGATTTTAGAATGTCACACGAAGCGCCACACTAGTGTCACACTGCCTGGTGTGGCCTGAAAAGGCACAAAACGTTCCTTTGTTTTACCAAAGTGATCATATATATTGTTTGTGGCTGCCTTTGCGTCTGTCTGATGAGGGGACCCTTTGGGTCTGGAGGTCCCCCCCTTTTAAATGTTTTATGTATATCTTATTTATGTTTTCTACACATTGTTTTATTTGGTGGCTACCCACCTGAGGGCCGCTTAGCCATTTCTGAAGGTGGACGCCGAATGCTGCATAGAGCTGGCAGCCGGGGGCTCACGAATGTGCCGCCATCCACGGTGCCATTAATTAAAAGCAGATTATTGTCGGCCGCCATTCCTTCATAGCTGTCACTACGAGATAATATTGTGAATAATTTAGAAGAAACGAAGCCATGTCAGAGGCGTGTTTATAAAGATAATGGAAAATAGGAGTGAAGAAGCCTTATCTCCGGCCGGCTGACTGATGGTCTCCCCGCTCACAACTCCGAGACTTCATGTCTTTGATCGATGAGCTCGATGCTACTGAGGCTCGTACGTTGACGTGGCCATCGGGCTCTGCTCTCCATTCCTCCAATGGTAGACGTGGGCCGCACAGTTAAAGCCAAAATGTTGGAATGCCCCCCACAGCCGAGCCAGACGTGTCCCCTCAAGTAACGGAGACTGGCAATGAATCTTTGACATGGGCAAATGTGGCTACCGGAGTCCGCGTGCAGTCACCACACTTTGGATCCCCTGTCAGTCGAATTTCACTTTTTAATGATTTAATTATAGTTAGTCGAGTTGATCTGCTAACGATGACTTTGTGGATGCGTGAAGTGTAATAAGCCATTCGTCTGCTGCATTAGCTTAGCAGGGAAATTCAACCTTGCATGGCATGCCAGTCCGCCACGTGTGTTTATATGTGGCCACAAGGGGGCGCCAAACCTAAGAGGGAGTTAAACAGCAGACGCTCCTCGAATAAAATAAAAATCGTTCATTCCTCCGAAGCACTTTCCACACTCGCCTCTCAAATTTAATTCACAATTATACAGAACTCAATAATAATTCTTCCTCCTTCCATCCTGCGTTGGGTGTTGAGATTCCGACTCAATGATATCAGGCAGCAGACTCCTGGGAATGCTTCTGGTCTCAAGCCTTGCCTTCCTGGAAGCACCACAGAGAAAATAAGAAAGTCCTCCCACAACAGCACCCTCCCCAACAGGGTTACCCTTCTGGACTACAACTCCCAAGCACCCCTGCGGGTATCCCGATTGGGTTACTGTATGAGGACCAGTGTAAGGGGGATGGAACCAATCCCAGATTCTCCTCAGTCCGTCCCTTAAGACATTCAAATTCATTTCGATGTCCCGTCACTGCACTGGCCCCCCTATCTGGGTAATGATCCATCTTCCATCCCGGCTGGGAGGCCAGTCCTCCTCCTACAGTACACAGGGTGCGCGTTTGTACACCCCATCTAAGACGGGTTGAAATCGAAGCAAGCACCGCAGACCTCGGCGCAGTACGCCATGTAGTAATTGATTTTATTGTTTTATTTGCCATTCCAACAGATGGTGCACCACAAACATTCTGTAGTAATGCATTGCTGCAAGTGTTTCTGCTGCACCATCTGTTGGAATGACGAATGCGATGCAAACGTCTCTGTTGTGTGCCATGAGTTATGAGATTCATAAAAGCAGTGCTAATGTTTGTGATGCGTCATCTGTTAGAGTGACAAATGTAATGCATTTTATTATACATACAACGTCTGCGCCTGAACGATTTAAGGGGGTGCTGGTTTGTGTCGAAAATATCCAGCGCATCACATTTTTAAGGAACCGGGCTGTGCTCCTCCATGATGACGTGAATGCCAGCCTTGACCTTAAATGGTTTGACGCGTGCGTGGCTTCAGGGAACAACATTACTTGTTCTTATTTAAAAAACCTCTCAGTCGTGACTTCAGTGTCTTGTGGTAGTTTGGACGGTGGAAGGACAGAAGCAGGAAGGAGCCCTCGAGGCTAAAGCCCAGCAGCCACTTTATCTGTGCCAGCTCTTCATGAAGTGCCCCTGTGCCAGCGAGGCAACGCCCTTTGTTCTTTTACATGTCTAGCGTCCCCTGAGGCTCATTCGGTGCAGGACAACGCTTTGGGGTTGACTCATTTAAACCGCCTGGGTGGGTGGGCAGCTTCATGGACGCGGAGGTCTGGATGAGTTGAATCACTGGAAGTCTTTCTTTCCACACGGCCGTGCAGCTTCACCCTCTGAGACGGACTTGAAGATGTTGTTTTATGAAAAGCCGTCAAGTTAAGGACGGTGTGATGGGTCAGCGGTGTGGGCTGCTGCTGCTGCCTTGTGGGCCCTTCGTTCAAATGGCAGGCCTGTGTGGATGGAGACGGCGCGGCCCCCCTTCATCGGCGTGATGGCTCCCATTCTCCTCCAAACGGCGTGCATGTTAAGCTGACTCTGGATGGGCCCCGTGAAGCAATCCTGTTAAAATGGCGTAGCACAGGGTTCATGTGGGAAAACAGCGGTCAGAGTCTTGGGGGCCGGAGATGGAGATGGACAAGGCCTGCTTGAAGGAGAGTGGAGGGGACAAAGGAAACAAACGGAATGGCGACTGATTTTATCAGGTGATCAGAACCTGTAGGAGGTGTTTGAATAAAGTCTTCTTTCCTTGAACCTGCGACTGTGTGGTTTGGATTGTGTTTAGGTGTTTGGGGTGCAGGTGTGCCCCCTACAGGTCACGCTCTCCTATCTATCTATCTATCTATCTATCTAGGGCTTTTTATAATTATCTATTATATATTGCCTTGCTGTCTGTCTGTCTGTTTAAATGAAGATCTTCATCTGTCCAAATGTGTTAATAAAGACCCACCCTTCCGTCCATGGGGGTACTTACTTTTTCACGTGGTGTTCGCTCACCCGCTGGTCCTCGCTGGCGTTCTTCCTTTGCACTTGTGGTTTGCCCGTTCAGACGCTGGTGGTGACAGCTTGTAACTCCCCTCTCTTGTCCTCCTGTCTCCACAGATCAACTGCGTGACGTTTCCACAGCTGATTGCGGTGCCCGAGCAGCAGCTGCTGAAGCCGAACGAGTGGAGTTACTGCGACTACTTCTGGGTAAGGCGGCGCTGCAGTTCATGTGTGGTTTGGCGGCTCAGGAACTTGGCAGGCCCCCCGGTGGTTAGAGTGTGGCCTCGCTGTCTGGCCTGCTCAGAGTTCCTTTGTGAAGTCACAGCTGAGAAGTCTTTAATGTATCCCAGCATGCCTAGCGAGCACACACACTGTACATGGGGGGGGTTGGGGGTCTCCCCTAAATGAATGCGTGCTAAGGCAGTGGGACATTCTCAGACCTGATTTGTCCAATTTGGGGTTGGCAGGGGCCACCAACTTTCTTGGGCACAAGGTGGGAAAAGGCACCCTGAGAATGGGGGTCCGTACCCACCCCCCTCACCATTAGGCGTCTAATCGAGTTGTTCTTGTCGATGTCCCTTGTCATTCCTACTTGAGTGTGTCCATCAGCATGTGACATGTCACCTCATTGGTGAGTAGCCCTACCTGGCCTCGCACACTCAGGGGGGCACCGGGACCCCTGTGACTTAACACAACATCAGATCCAACATTTTACGATTGTAACGACCACCGTTTGGTTTTTTGGCCCCATGGTTGTTACATTTTTGACTTTTATTTTTTCTGCCGGGTACACCAGCAGTTGCCAGGGTAACCTTTCCCATTGTTTTGGTGTGGCATGCAGGGTCGCCACCTGTGGGTTTAAATGGCTGCCCGCTTTGCCACTTGTGAATATTTGTGGTTCTCCGATTTGACCTCGTGTTGTTCCTGACTTTCTTTTATTTATTTTTCTCTCTCGATTTTTGTTTTGCTCGTTGACTTCATCGTTTTGCACGTACCGACCATCCCGGCTTTGACCCTTTCCTCTTTTTCTCGTCTTTGCAAATCTCGTGGAGTTCCTTGGGGATTTACGACGGGTTTTTCCACGTGTCCATCACATTTCTGTCTTTGCAGGCTGACAAAAAGGACGCGCAGGGCAACAACGTCATCACGGGCTTCGAGGTCCTCCTGCAGAAGCAGCTCAAAGGGAAGCAGATGCAGAAAGAAATGGCCGAGTTCATTCGGGAGAGGTCAGTCGGATGTTTTCCTCACTTTAGCCCACCCATTCCTATCCATTCCCTTTGGCCAAAGTCTGTCAATATTGAGAATTAAACGGCGATTGAAGGTTCATACTTGAAGCTTTCCGATGTGGAGTGGTGGGCTGCTGCGAGGTCCCCTTAGGTTCCTTATAATGCGCCCATCCCACCTCGGTGCCCCCCAGGATGGTGGGACAGGAATGCCGATGTCCGCCTCCCCCATAGTGTATTGCAGACCATGTGACCATTGCACGAAGGGGGCCGATGAGGCCGCCGCACGTGTCGGCTCATTTACTGGAGAGACCACCACAGACTGTGCCAGGCGCTATAGCAGATAAAGATGGACAGACGTATGTGTTAGCCAGGCTGCTGGTCCTGAGTGGGCCACGACACGCCACTTTGGCACAGGATTGTCCAAGATGGTGAAGGCTTAACCCATACAGGGATTAAAATGTGAGAAAGACGTCCAAAGAGGTAGAAGGTGGCAGACGCTGACCTTGAACTCTACCACACAGGCTCCTGTCCCACTGCCACCAAAGCAATCGTCACAGAGGCTGGAGAGGCCCGTGTCGCCATGGAGCAAATAAAGTCACACGTTAGATGAGTTGCCACAATTGGCACCCACCCTGTCACCTTTTGTTAGGGTGGAAAGTGACGGACTTGGTGACGGCGAGGCGTGTAACGGACTTCCTGTCTCATTTCAGGATAAAAATCGAAGAGGAGTACGCAAAGAACCTTTCAAAGCTTTCGCAGATACCTCTGGCCGCTCAAGAAGAAGGGTGAGTTGATGACGTGTGCCACAAGATGTGACGGTGACAATCGAGTTCTTGATTTGGGCACAGCAGTGCCACCTGCTTGGGGGATGGAGGGAGTGTCCCACCTGCCCTTGATGCCCAGACTGCTGCTGTGTGCAGTGCCAGGATGAGATGGCAGTGATGAAGTGTGTGTGTGTGTGGACTGGCACGCCGCTCCTTCACAGGGTTGCCCTTTTTCACGTTTCGTTTTGTTGTGGCCTTCTGTTAAAATCAAAATCGAGCCCCCCAAACTGACAATGGGATTTTTGAAAGCTTTTTGTAAATTTATTACAAATAAAAAACCCGAACTGCCCCACTGACACACACACTCGGAGACCCTCCACCCATCATTTCGGTGAAGCCCCTTTGGCAGCCATTCCAGCTCCACATTTGGGGATCTCCTGCCATTTGTTCTCTGCAGGTCCTCTCGAGCTCCTCTGGGGGTCTGCTGGTCTCTTCAGAGATGTTGGATTGGCTCTGGCTGGGACCCTCGAGCCCCTAAGCCCCCTCCTGTGCTGTCTTTGCTTTGTGAACCTTCTGCCCGGTCGGGGGCCCCAGGCTCTCTGAGGAGGGTCTCGTTAAGAATTTGCTCCATTTCCTTTGACTCTGACTGGTGTCCTGGCCCCTGATGCTGCCCCCCATTGTGTAGGTGACAAGTGGTCCCGGGTTTCTTCCAGATGTGATGCGTAGGACTGAGGCCCAGCAGTTCAGTGCCACCTTCACCAGACCGTAGTCTGAAAGTCCTTCAGGTGCCTTTAATAATAAGAATTCTTTCCATTTATATAGCGCCTTTCATATCACTCAATGCCGCTTCAGGTACCCCCAATGACTAACATCCAGCTGGATGATGCGACGGCAGTCATTTTTTTGTGCCAGTCTGCTCACCAGGGGGTGAGAGAGCCAACTAGAGACCAGGGGATGACTAGGGGGCCACAGTGACCAGCCCATGGTGACCCTGCTCTTTACAAAGGATGCCCAGGGGTCTTTTATGACCACAGAGAGTCAGGACCTCAGTTTGTACGTCTCATTGAGACTCCAAGCAGAAGAAGAAGTTTCTGCCATCTCCTCCACACGGGGGTCTCCAGAGCTCAGCCAGAGAGCCAATCAGCTTCTGGGTCACCTCGCTTACCATGAGTCCCTCGATTTGCTCGGCCGGGTCAAGTGTCCAGTCCTGTCCTCCTTCCATTTATGAATTATGTGCTCCGTCGATGCCAGTCCTGCCTTTAAGCTCTGCCAGCACCTCCTTCAGCCTCCTGGGTGGTTTTTGCCCCCCATTTGGGGGGCCAGATGGCTGTGTGTACCTGCACTGGTCATGTCAGCCGTCCTTTGAATGGACCACCGGTGGGCTCCAAGCAAGGTCTGAGCTGAAGGGGGCTCCGAATACCAGAGGTCTGGGGGTCATTCCAGTTATTCAGTAGGAATGAGTCTTGTGTGCCAGTGGGAGGGGGGTAGTTGGGTGGGTGTTCGCCATTATGGATATAATGAGAAGTCAAGCAAAAAGACCCCGCTGATTGGCTCAGTGAACAAGATTCCAACATGTGATGATGACACCTCACCTGAAGAAGGGGTCTTAGCTGCGCGCCCCCCCCCAGGATATTGTAATCTGCTCAGTTAGCTAATCTGAGGGGGCGATTTGCTTGACTTTTCACCGAAGAAATTTTCCAAACGGCCCCCTTTTTTTTCCCATTTTGTCATTCTGGGGTATTCAGTGATGTTTTGACGAGGGGTTAAAAAAAATCAAGACGACTTTAGCAGAAGTGCATCAAAAAAGGGGGTCCGAGTGCAGGCGCTATATTCGTGTGCCCCATTCTGTGTTTGCCACTGTGTGCTAGGTTTGTGTCACCCGTCCCCTTTCACAGGAGCCAGGCCACCACGTCAAACGCCGGCATGCGTACACACGACCGGGAACCGTAAATCTGCCTTGGGCGCCATTTTCAGGGTATTTGCCATTTTTTGGGGGGGGGGACATTGGAGTGGGCACTGCAGTGGTGGACGCCCGTTGTGCGCTCGGCTGGTCAAACGAGAAGCCGTGCGAGTGAAGAGAGCGGATCGATGGCGGGACGAGTGACTGGTGGGCGCCGCACACGTCCCCTCGCGAGGCCACAGTGATGGGTTGTCATTTATTTTATATTTAACCGCACGACAATCTGCCATTCCTCATATTACATTTCCCATTTTCCTATGAATTGAATTAAGTGTCGCGCCATAATAACCAACGGACGCTCCGGAAGGTTCTTGAGGGGGCTGCAAGCTGCAGGCTATAAATTTAAAAAATGACGCCGAGCTTATTTATGTCGTCTCCTGCGTTGAGTGAAATGTTTGAAACTGAGGCTCGTGATTAGTGGACAAGCCAGTCTTCCTCGTTTTTGTTTTTTGTTGTTTCTAATTTCAAATAAATATTTAAATAAGACCAGCTGCGTGTGGTCTTGGGGACAATAAACAACCCGAAGACCCCCTAGAACTTTTCCTCTATTCATAAACTTGGAGAGGCGTCGGCCAGCTCTTAAGAATGCCCACCCGGTGCAGAGGACGCGGACCCACCCGTGCATGAAGACCCCGGCGATGCCACATCTCAGCCGTCCTCAGACTGACGATGTGTTTAGTGAGGACTTCAAGCCTCGCCCTCCGTTGCACGTTGCTGAGCCGCGGCGTTCGCGTCGTCCCTTCCTCTGTGTCATTAGAGTGGGGGGGTCGTCATTGTGTGGCGGCGTCATTAGTGAGAAGTGAGGCGCCACCTAGTGGCTGTGGTTGGGCAGAGCGGACGGCTCCACACACACACACACACACACACAGGCCTTTCGTTTTACAAATCGCTAATTCTTCCTTCGGATTGCCTCTTCAAGGCACACTTTTTTTCACCATTTCTCCTTTTTTTTAATATTAAAAGCGTTTTGAACTTGAAAAGCGGAATTCCCCGTTTTTGGGGGGCCTGCTAGGCCCACAGCCTGCAGGTAGTAGTTGGGGGCTGGCTGGTTTGGGGTGCGGCCACGTTGGACGGGCCCTGCTGGTTTATCTGAAGGCCTCTGCTGCTCTCCATCGCAGTGTCCCCCGGGTGGCCCCGCCTCCTAGGGCCAAAACCGTAAATGATAAGGAAAACTCACGGGAATAACGTCAAATCATGAGACGTAATCATTCGAGATGAACAACAGCAGCAATAAAATACAAAAAGAAACACCCAGGCGGCCACACAACAGCAACCATTAAACCAAACCATACAAAATGGCAGCTCGTGTGCAACACGTTGAGGCGTCACGGGAGAGTACGGTAGATACTTGAACTCTTTTGGGGCTTCTTGTTTTTTTTTTCCAAAAAACCCCAAAGCCCACAAAGCAAGAATTTCACACACAAATCTCAACGTGTGACAAATGTCGCCCTGCTTTATGTTCCGTGAGTCTCTACGGTGTGTAAATTCACGTGCGTCTCGCCACTCATACGCTCAAAGGAACCTTCTGGAAGGAACAAAAAATGACTTGAGGTAGTCGAGTGGCCGGTAATCCGTTGTGTCTGCCGGCATGCTGTGTCCAACTTGACCTAAGATCTATGTTTGTGTATAACAAGGACACCGTCGGGGTGGGCGCGTCCGCTGGGGACCAATCGGCTGATGCAGGTACTCGACTTTCGTTTTTCGATCTCCCATTCGTTTGCGTGTTCGACGAGTCTGATTCAGCGATAATCTGCAATAAATAACACGCCCGGAGTATTTTGCTTCGCTCTCTCGCCCCCTCCAAGATGTTGGTTGCTCGACGCTACTCGGGCACACGCTGGGGTTTCGACGTCAAGTCAACGATTCTTACAGTAACGGTGAGTTTTATCGACATTTACAGCTTTTATCGACCCTTCACCCCTGGATGTTAGTCGATATCCGCCCTTAAAGGGTTAACATACTAAAACGACCCAAATGGAAAAACTCGCATCGGGATTGGCTATCACATCATAACAGAGTAGCCATGGAAACTAACCAATCCCGACGCGATGGACTTTTATACGCGGCCTGTGCCCCCCCTCCACCTGTGGGGGGCGCGTTGTTGTTTCTTCTTCCTCAAAATGAACTCGCGTGTCAAGCAGCCCACTGGGGTCTCGGTGACGAAAAGCCTTTGGGGTTCTTGGTTTGCAGTCCAATGCTGGAGGACAGCAGGACTTGTGGTTTCCCCCAACCCCACCACTCTGGAACTGCAAAATGAAAGGCCCAGCATGCACTGGTGTGATTTGTGTTTTGTTTTTTTGCCCCCCCCCACTTTTAGCACACTGGGAGAGGCCTGGGCACAACTGAAGAAGAGCCTGGCAGACGAAGCAGAGGTCCACGTGAAGTTCTCCTCAAAGGTAATGGAAGCAAAGTTCGGATGATGTGGGGCGGCGGTCCCGGGCACCCCCTGTGGCTTTGGGCTTTTCTTCCAAGCAACTTCTCTCTTTTGTTTTATAATCGGACCCCTGGGTTAATTAAGGAAGTTTATTATTTTCCAGATTCTGTCTTTTGGGGTCAACTTAACAAAACAAAAAAAAAAAGACCCCTTTAACCCACAGAAGATCCTAAAATGATGACAGACCTGTGCCTGGCATGTTAACCAGTGCAGGCCTGGCAGGGTGTCTGTAAAAATGAGTGACAGAAGGGGACACTGTGGGTGACAGGACCCCCGTGTTCACCATCATCCCAGAAAGTGGTCTCCTGCTCTGCTCGAGTGTAAAGTCCATGTAGTTTTTCCTAAATAACGTGAAGACCAACATGGGGGCCAGCAGAGCAGAACTCGGGTAAGCAGTGGGTGGGCTTCTGTGTCGGTATGGAGGATGCGCTCTTCTGTAACGAGGCCTACAGAGAAAAGAAGGAAGTTGGGGGGCACTCCCGAGGTCAAAGGGCACAGAGGAGAGCCGGGTGGTGGTCTTTAGTTCTAAAAGTCGTTTTTGAACCCGGCAGAATCCCACCTCAACAGTCAAACTATTTGGTGGGGGGGCGAATTCATCCCAACTTCTGCACGTGTAAAGTAGGGAGTTTGGTTTAAAAAAGCTTCTGTTGTGTAGAAGAACTGTGTACGTAGCCATCGACGTTAACCTGGGGGGCAAATAAACGAGGGGCGTCCCCCCTGAGCGCGGCGCGCTCTCACCTGCAGTCCGCCGCGTCTCCAGCTTTTCTCTGATCTCGCCGACGGTGTCTTTTTGTTTTCAGCTACAAAGTGAGGTGGAGAAGCCATTGCTTTCATTCCGTGACAACTTCAAGAGGGACATGAAGAAGTTTGACCACCACATCACCGACCTGCGGAAACAGCTAGCGAGTCGCTACGCCGCGGTGGAGAAGGTACGTCCAGCTCTGGTAACTTAGGGGCGTCGGAGAGCGAGAGGGAGATGGTGCCGTCTTGTAGTCCCGAGCGATTCGATGGTACGGCCACGCCGTCCGCGTCCTATTTATTATTAAGGTTATCATTTATTATGACATCGCACATTATTTATTATATAGCGACTTTCACAGGAGGGAGCAGCACAATGCAATCCAGAAAGCGGACATAAGCATGAAAATCTACTGCCCGGCCTGATAACCGCAAGGAGTCGAGGGTCTAACACCCGCCAAAAACTGAAACGCTGCTCATCTCTTACAGGCAAGGAGGGCGCTGGCCGAGAGGCAGAAAGATCTGGAAATAAAGACCCAGCAACTGGAGGTGAAGCTGAGCAACAAAACCGAGGAGGACATCAAGAAGGCCCGGCGGAAATCCACGCAGGCAGGTCAGGCCTCTTCCATGTTCTCTCTCTGTCTGGAGGGTCTCGGCTCTGGATTGGCACGATGTGGTGGGCGTAGACGACGCTCTGTCCATCCGCCGATCGATTTTAATGATCTGCGTCATCCAATCGGGTTTGCTGGGTGATCAGAGGCCATCTTGGGGTGGCACTAAAAATACGAAGGGAGATTGTTATGTACAAATGAATGAATTAATACTAATTGATAAGACCGTATTGTAGTGATGGTAAGCCATGAGTGCCAACATCAGAGGCATTTCAGCTTTTTGTTCTTCTGCCATGTGGGTGAAGCACAACGTTAAATCTTAACAGGCCTTGTGTGTCATCACTAAGAAGTCGAGCAGAAAGGCCGGTGCCCGCTTTGGCCTACACTGCCATGCAGTGGGCTGGCATCCCATCCAGGAGCGTTTGTTGCCTGGCGCCCCACGCCCCTCTAGTGGCAGAGAATGAGAAACAGATTCACAAAATGGACGGCCGGACTGTCACTCGTTTCCATCGCCTGCGTCCAAATTTCCGACCCAAGAGGTAAATGGAGGTCGTCGGTGTCGCCAGCCTCCCCTCTCCAAGGAAGTCCGAAAGAGCGTTCAGTGCCGCCGGGCCTCTTCTGCCCCAAAGGCTTGCCAGCAAACATGGCTTGGCAGCTCGGCCCTGCATAAACGTTCTGTTGAAAAGGAAATGTTGCAATTTTCAAGTTTGCGGACTTCCCACACCCATTTGCTTTTGAACGCTCCGTATGTTTCAGTTTCTGAAACAAAAAAAAAAAAAAAAAAACAAGCAGGAATGCTCGACTGGAAAATGTCATCATTGGAGCCTGGAAATGAGCAGAAGCCAGCTGGCCTCCTCCAGCTCTCCTTGTGCTGCCCTGGCGCTGCCTCTGAAGGCCACCGCCTCGTTCACAAACCCAGTTTGCCTCTGACTGGAGTTGTCACCAGCAGAAGGGACTAAAATAAGTAGGAGGGTGGCATGGTGTGTGAAGCCAACCCAGGCACAGACAGACAGGTGACAGGTTTTGCCACACTACACCCATTTATTTACAGAATAGTGTGCCCACACACTGTGCACCACGACACCATACGACACCCCATAATAGGCCCATTCCTCTTGAGTGCTGGGGACAGTCCCCTTTTTATAGGGCATCCGGAAAGGACTCCAGGTGCCCAGCGAGCTTCTTCTGGGTGTGAAGGAAGTGTGGCCAACTAGGGCCCTGAAAATGTCCATGTGCCCCCTGGAAACCAAGGGGGCTGTCCTGAAAATACTCCCAAGGTCCTGCCACACTCGGGGTGTCCCGACCGGGTAAGGGTTCCAGCTACCCACCACAGGTGGCACAGGGGTGAGTGCCTGCTGCCTTGTGGATCCCGTGCCCTGAGTGTTCAGATCTCATTCTCCTCATGTGGATGGTGAAGTCGTGATTCTAAAACGGATGTGGGTGTGTGTGTGTGGGTGTGTGACCGGGGTCCCGTCAGATGGTCCCTGCTTTGCGTTGAGTGTTGTTCAGTTAGCCTCCTAAACTCCATTACAAGCTCTGGAGTTTGTTACGCTTTGTATGCCAGATCACCACAGACTTGGGAGTGCAGTTACCCTCTTTAACAGGAGGGGGCACTGTAGGGAACACTATTATTATTAATGGGTGGCACCAGTTGTTGAAAGGCCAGGGGAGTCGAGCCAAGCTGGGGAGCAAGCACTGGTACAGCGTGTTGGCGCACCCACCAGGAGATGAAACCGCTCAGGATCCTGGTTGGCATCCCCCCCAAGGCAGACTTGCAGTCCAGTCCCACCCTCTGGAAATGGGGAGGTGGGGGCTTTGTATTTCACAAATTGGGTGGGACATTACATTGTAGCGTAACGAGCCGGACCTCAGGTGCACACGGGCATTTTTGCCAGGCTGATGTTTGCAGTCCAGATATTCCATTACATTTCTGCAGGTGGCTAACCCACTTACCGTACTACCAAAGAAATGTCAGAATACAGAAACCATACGAGAGCCGGAAATGAAAAATATTAACATTTAAAGTCGGAAAGGAGACCAAAAAACCGGGAAGTCAAAAAAAAAAACACAAACACAAACCCCAAATTTCCGTCAGCAGGCGTTCATAAGTGGAATATTGCTGAAGAGGACGCCTGCCAGAGGTTTAGTGTTATCCCTAACCTTGGACGATTTGCTGTTTTTAATTATTTAAAGCATCACGACACATGGCTTCTGTCGCCGGAGAGCACTGGTCGTGTCTCAACAGTGGAGGAGAGGAAGCCAAAAACTAAACTAAATGGAGGAATGTTAACCTCTGGGAGGTTTTAACAGAGACCCCCCGGCGCCGCTCCCCCTGTCCTTGGGTTCACTCGGTCGCTTTGAAAACGTTAAGTGAGGCGCCAGCCCAAAGTGTCTTCAAACTGTCGATGCCTGCCTGCCCTGTGGCTTGTGCTGGACTTACTGAGATCCTCCAGGCTTTGGGGTCACTGCTGGACCGGACCACAGTGAGGCTCACAAAGAATGTTCTGGAGTTGGACCGAGCCCGACTAGCTCTGCTCCTCTGGTGGTTTGGGAGCTCATGGCTTTTTATTATTTCACTTGTTTTTCTCTTTTTGTGAGCACATTGTTTGATGGTGGGCGTTGCGAGCCTGGTCTCTAAAAATAGCCCCCTAATTCATTAGTTCAGCCACAGGAAAGTGCAGCAGAAAACAACAGGAATGAAGGAGGCCAAAATGTGCCTCCAAGTGGGTTACGGAAATTGGTTTGGGATTTCATTTAGCAGGAAAAACGACACAACACTGTCCGGAGCAGGAATGAAGGCAGCGTCCCAGTGCCTTGAAAAACTCCACGCATCCCACCCCCCGCCGCCCCCATGTTGGCTTTCCCCGTTACTCACCTGCAGGGGCCAGAAAACGTCCGGGCAGCACAGGGCAAACTGGGCACACATCGCCCACGCCAGGCCAAGTTATGGTGTGTCTCGGGCATGTGGGAGGAAACGAAGCTAACCAGTAGACAAGGGGAGATGGTGGGCTTGAACAGACCGAGCTAAGGCTGCGCATCACCGGCATAGCTGAGCCTTGCGACTTCACTGAGGAGCGCAGCACAACTCTGAGCTTATGCTGCCCTCTGCTGGGCACTCCCATCATTACAGTCTACGGCTGGGCAATCCCGATGAGGACTGAGCAGAACACCGCTGAGAGCTGCTTGACGGAAATAAAATGTTAGATCTTTATTTTACAATCACTAATTAATTTATAAACCTGAACTGAAAAGGCTTTTACTTAACAATTAAACCTGAAGAAATGGAGTCAAATATTAAGGGGCTCCTAACTGTTCGTTTTACTAAATGCGACTGCAATTACAGAGAGTGGCCAGCAGAGGCAAGCGGACAAATGAGCTTTATGACTTAAAGCGTCCCGGAATTGGCGTTCTGCTATAAAGCACTTCACCTGCCTGCCTTATATAGCGCCGTGTGGGGGGTACAGGAGAAGCCTTCTGCTCGTCGAACTAGCCTTTCATATCCATCTGTCATACGGCGCTTTTCTAATGTCTGTCTGTTATAGACGGTCCATCCCACTCAGTCTGTCCAGTATATAGTGCCTTTCATGTCTGTCTGTCTGTCTGCCTGCCTCTTAGAGACCTATGAAAGCTACTATCTATTATATAGCGCCTTTCACATCTCTGTCTGACTTTTTGTCTATCGTCATTTTTTTCATGTCTGCCGATTTATGATGCCTTCCGAGTCTAACTCTGTTTATGAGATTGTGCTTTTCATGTCTGTGTGCCTTTCATGGCGGTCTTTCTGTCAGTCTCCGTCTATTAAGCAGATACGAAATGTACCATACACCTCTTTTATAGCACCTTTCAAGTCTGTCTATCTATTATATAGTGCCTTTCATACGTCTGTCTGTCTCTGCTTAGTATATAGCGCCTAACATATATAAATCTGTCATTTATTTGGTGTATGTCATGTCTGTCTCTCTGTCTAGTTATATATGGTATGCCTGTCTGTTTCTGTTTATTATATAGCATCTACATTCACTCCATCCATCTATTATAGTGTGTCTGTCTGTCTGTCTCCCTATTATGTACTACCTTTCATTTCTACATATCTTTATATTAGCATCTTTCATGTCTGTCTGTCTCTCTGTATATTATATGGTGTCTGTCTAGTATACAGTGCTGTTCATGTCTGTTATATAGCGCCTTTCCTCTTCTGCTGCCTCTCTCCCCCTCAGTGCTTGTTACAGACAGTGCCGTGACATCTTCATCTTCATCTCTGTTTCTTTGTGTCCCCTCCTGCCTCTGACACATTTCAATTCTCAATGCCGTGTTGTATGGCTCCTTTGTTTCTGTCATTTATTGTGCGACGGGCACACACGCCGACTGGCACTATCTGGCCTGGCTTTCTCTTGTGAAGCGTTTTGTTTCTTAATGGCCCTTTTCATTTCTCCCTGCAGGGGATGAGCTCATGCGCTGTGTGGATTTCTATAACCAGGCTCAGTCGAAGTGGTTTGAAGAAATGGTGACGACAACTTTGGTAGGTGTCTAAGTGTAGCGCCTTGTCAAGTCATTTTCTATACAATCTGTAAAGACAGACAGACAGACAGACAGAAACCCCCTCACTGGGCCACGAGGGTCTCTCCTGATCTCAGAGTCTCTGCTTGCAGCTGCCACTCACGGCCCGCCATCCCCATTGAACGTTCTGAGGTTTGACATGTAAATGACAAAAGGCTCTTGGAACCAATCACAGGTGCACAGTTGGCATGTGCTAAAGAGCTAACCTGAAAAATCAGAGATTATAAAAGAAGATAGAAAAGAAAAAGAAATAAAAAAAATAATAAGTGAAACACACTGGAGTCTAACATACTGACAAAAGAGGCGGAGCAACAACTTGAATGTAAAGGTGCAAAGAGTGAGGAGGCGGAGCTTCAGTCACAAGATGGAGAGCAAGAGAAGAGGCGTGGCTTCAGCCTCCATTTATAAAAGTTAAACAGGTAGAGGGAGAAGAGGCGGAGCTTCGGCTTTAGTTATGAGAGAAAAGGCGGAGCTTCAGTTTTATTTATAAGGTAGAGATGAAGAAGAGGCGGAGCTTCAGGCTCAATTACAAAGGTAAAGAGATGGATAGAGAAGAGGCGGAGCTTCAGTCTTATAAGGTGGAGAGAGAGAGAGAGTGGGGAGCCGGTGCTTTAGCCTTAATTATGTAGAAAGATGGAGATAGAAGAGGTGGAGCTTCAGTCACAATTAAAAGATAGAGAGAGAGAACAGCTGAAGCTTCAGCATTAATTATAAGAGAGAAAAGGCACAGCTTCGGTTATATTTATAAGATTGAGATAGTGAAGAGGCTGACATTCAGTCTTAGAAGGCAGAGAGAGAAGAGGCGGGGTTTCAGCGATGGAGATAGAAGGGGTGGAGCTTCAGTCTTATAAGATAGAGAAAGAGAAGAACCAGTGCTTTACCTCTTATCTCCATCTTTTGACATTCTAATTTAAAGCTAAAGTTTCAACCTTATAAGGTAGACAGATGGAGACAGAAGAGGCGGGGCTTCAGTCTTACAAGGTAGAGAGAGAAGAGGCGGAGTTTCAGCCTCAACTATAAAGTTAAAGAAATGGGGAGAGAGGGGTGGAGCTTCAGCCTTAATTCTAAGGTAGAGTGGAGAAGAGGCGGAGCTTCAGCCTTAATTGTAACTGTTGTAACTTACGAGCCTGATAAAGACAGTAGGCGTCATCAGGCTAAATAAAGTTCTGCCAAGATTTCGGACAGAGAACACACCACGAGTCGTGCAGGTGATTATGTGCTTGGTGGGTAGTTAGTCAATCAGCAGGCCTCTTTATGTGGCACCTGTCATGGAGCCCACCTAGCCCCTTAAGCTGGTATGGCTGGACTATCCCCTTTACTTTGTCACTGCTCTCCTCTTCAGCCATGTGAAAGGGTGACAACAAGTGAGGACATCTGAGATTTTTGAAATTGCATTCTGGGGATGTGATGGCATTCACTCGGCCCGATACCACATCAGTGGGCAGCGTTGTCTTTGAAGGATGGCACAGCGCCTCTACTGACACGTCACATGTTGATCGGGCACAATGTAGTCAGTAGCTGTGACACACACTTGTTGGCCCCTTCACGGAGCACTTTGACTCCTCTGACTGCCAGTGAAGGTTGGCAGAGGCTGTGCTGCCATCATTGAAGTGCCCTGTTGTGTTTTTCAGGAGCTGGAGCACCAGGAGGTGGACCGGGTTGAGGTCATCCGGCAGCACCTGCGCCAGTACACCCAGCTGCGGCACGAGACCGACATGTTCAACCAAAGTGTAAGTGAAGCCGACGCTCTTCCCAGCCCTGCACTTCTTGACCTCCGTGAGCAACTCATTGGGGTGGGTGAAAGGAATGTCTCTGTGCCCGCCGGTTTGGTGCGGGATAAGCGAGAGGCGGGCCGTTTGACTAGAGAATAGTGAAGGTGTCCCGACGCTTTTTAAAGCTCCTCGAGGTCTCTGCCTCCACCTTGCAACTCCACAGCTTCTGCCAGACTGGCACAACCCTGGGCATGAAGAAGCTTTTCCTGGCTGCCATCTTAACTTCCACTGCTGTCCCTGGGTGTGGGGTTCCCTATTTAATTGAAAGAAATCTAAGCGATTGACCTTATCGAGACTTTTAGGTGGTGTCCCCATGTTAGGGGGTGCAGCTGGTGGTACCTTATTCAGCCGTAGTGTCCATCTTGTGTTGTACTGGACGCCAATTGCAGGCTCGCTATCGCTACCTAGGGTCTGCCCCTTGTCGTCCCCTCAGTCCTGAAGCCCCCGTCATACTCTGTGAGTTTTACGTTAATTATCTTTGGTCATTTCTCCTTCTCAATTTCTCTGTGGCGTTCGCCCCCTTAATTGTGTCCCGATGAGGACAATTCATGGCAGTCAAAGCATACGCCATGTGACACCCAGACCCTTCACACTGGGCAGCGGGTGGCACTGGAGCCTCCATTACTCCCAGTTGACACATAACAGGAGCGCCAGTGCCATTGTGGTGGCTCCCATTGCCTCAAGTCAGCTGGGCAAAAATTTTTTTAAAACCCCACCCATTGGAGCTCAGTGGGAGAAGGACGCCCCCTTCTGTTTAAAATGAGAAAATGTCACCTTTTTCCATTCAAGGAGCCACACAAGACTGCTTTCGAAAATGAGGATTTATTCCTGTCGCTCCTCAGGCAGCCGGCTGGACTTCTGCTGACAATCGAAACGCTTTGAGTGACAACTCGGTGCTTATCTGATGCCATTTCAGGGTATGAGGTACCCTCGCCCTCATTGTCTGTGCCATTGCTGCTGAGCTTATTGTGATGAGTTTATGTCAAGACTAATAAAAGCGAGGAAAAACTCAATGGCATATTGGCTTGTAAGCAGTGCCAGTCGCTGCCCATACGGAGCCCTAGGTGGGCAGAGACCTGCATGTGCCCCTGGCTGAAGGGTCCAAAGCCTGTGTTGCTTTGCTGTGTCTGTGGTTCATTTTCGGTGGTATTGGACTCCGAAGACCACTGGGCTCCCCTCTGTGTCTGTCGCAGGCCTCTTACCAATGCGGTGCCCCTCTGAATCCACAGTGTGGACGGAGGGTCCGCCGGTGGAAAGGTTCAAAGCCACACACACACACACACACGAGTCCCATGAATGGTGCCCCTCAGTGCCCTCTTAGGTTTCATAAATGGTGCCCTGGCACTGCCCTCCACCCTATGCATCCCGAGGGTCTCTCACAGTTCCTGGTGGCTCATTTGAAATGTGCCAGCGAGTTAGCGAATCGACATTTGTGCTTGTTGTGATTTGCTTTTTGAGTTTTTGCCGTTTTTTCGCCTGTGATTTTGGAATTTGGATTGGCACTCCATCTGATTTGGATGGTCTCTGCCTTACACGCAGTGCCATGTTGCCTTTGTGTGCCACGGAGCTTCGTTGTGTTTGGTACCCTCTCTGTGAGGAAATCCATCTTTTGATTTGTGAGGAGTTTGTGTTTGATGGTGACTGGCCCCCTCTAGTGGGCATTAGCGGAAGTGCTTTAGTGCTTGGGGTCTCCTAGTTAATGACAGCCAATTATGGGGGGGCTTAGTGTGGCACGGAACATTTTCAGGAAAAAATTGGAGAACAAGGCCACTGATGAACCGCGGTGACATTTTACAAAGCTACAAGGGACCCTCTCTGTCACCTTCCAGTCAGGGAAGGGTCTCGTCCTGAGCACAAGCCAATCGGAGTGCGATTAGAGTCAGACCCCCGCTGAGCCGGCGTTTTCGGGTTTTAAAAACACTGGTGAGGTGTGAGTGAGAAGTGAGGACGTCATGTTTTGTCACCGCTCATTTCTGGGCGTTTGGCCGGTGACCTCGTCTTTCCCCTGAAAATGCACTCCCCCACCCATAATGCTTTGCAAGGCCAGTGTGTGACATCAGAAAGCTGTAGAAGCCCCCCATTGGGTGGGCCAGCCCACCGAGGGGCACCCGAAGTTGAACAAACTGACTGACGGCCCTCTCTGTCGTGTTGGGATTCCCTCGTGACGCTTTACGTACGATGCGTTCGTTATCTTCGGAAATCGTTTTTGGGGGGGTGGGGCTTCCACCCTCGGAGATTTGATGGGCACATTCATTAACTGCCAGTCCTCGGAAGGGCAAACGGGGAAGTGGTGATGCGGAGCGCCGGAGCAAATCAAGCACTGCTGGTAAGGTTTTGCACAAGAACCACAGAGGTTTGCGATTTTAAAAACGCGAGCGGACCCCCCAAAGCGCCAACTGCTGCATTTGAAGTCGAGAGCCTCGCCCCGGGACGCCTCTCGTCAGCCTGATACTCATTAGCAGGCTGCTATGCTGGGATCGTTTGCAGCACTCGATGGCCCCGCAGCTGTGGATGTGAACTCTTGGACTCCCACCCAAGCGAGTCTTTACAGGGGCTTAACATGACACCGGGGGGCTTTGAGGCCTGTGCAGTGAGCGGCGTGTTTGCTCTGCTATGCCTGCAACGTGGGCCGTTACTTCCAGAGGGACGGTGTGTCGTGTTACGGCGCCGCCATCCCCAGCTGCTCCTTAAGAGGTGTTAAGTGGGGTGGGAATTTCAGAGGGGCTTCAACTTGTAATTGGGAAGCAAAGGGGCCTTAGGAATACAACGGCATCCGCAGGAACATACGGGTAGGGAATCAACTGCCATTGACCACAAAACGAGAGCAAATCCTGCGGACATAAGCAACTAAGTTGGTAGGTCCTTGGGGGCATTGGTTGGGGTGCCCGGGTAGTGCCAGTTGGAGAAGGTGGTGGATGTGCTCCTAGAGTCTTGGGCGACTCGGTGTAAATGGGCACAAATAATCTAAACATTGCACAATGCGGCCCTGGGCCACCCCAAGTGGGATTGAGTGCACTGAAGGATTGTGGGCTCCGCTCTGCCAAGGCGTTTTAGTGTCTTTGACGATTTCCACCTTCTGGGTGATAAACGTGGAGCTGCTGATGTTGCCGACCTCCTGACTGAAGTGTAGCCCCCTACATGTCCGGGGACCGCTTATCAGAGACGTCGATTTCTGTATCGTTACGAGAATTGTGAAATCTGCAGAGGACGCTAAAACTGAAGAAACTGAAGCAAAGTCCGACATGCAGGAGGCAACAAAAAAAAAACAATTTGGGACGACTTGGATGAGCTTTACTGTACCCGGGGACCGCGTAACGTAGAAACGTGCAGAGTGCTACCCGTGGGGCAAAAGGAATACGCGTAGTAAACACAAGACGGGAGACACGGAGCCTCAGAAGGAGATCTCGGGATTCGTCTCAGCAACGAGTAGCGGCGACTAAAAAGGCAAATGGCAGGCTCCCTCGTTCTGGGCTCGCAACATAAAGCCCTCGATTTCTGGTACCACGGACTCCTGACTCCTCGATTTGCAATCGGGCGAATTCTTATATTTACAATACGAGATACGAGGCCAACGGGAATCGCCCGGCGACCTTTCAGCACTCGAACCTAATGAAGTTTGGGTTTAACGGCGGTGGCGATGCCATTAGGGCTTCATTGATATGATTTATTACAGAAGTTACAAACGTGCCGTAGTATTGAAGATAAGTCAAAACTTACAAAATTCAAAAAGATAATTAGTCGAATTTAGTGTACGCAAAGTGGGGTACTTAATTATTGTGACGCAAATCGGTGGGGCCGCCGTCCCACTTACTTAATATTTGCATTTTAAATTATCAGAGTGGCCTACCCAACCACAAATGCTAACCTTAAAGTTGGTTACCTAATGTTAATGTCCCCTTTGGGTGCCTAATCTTAAAAACGATAATCCGATTTGTGTCACGATAACGGGAGCGTCAAACGCCACTACATTACAATTTCCATTTAGTCGGAGTTGCTGCCGACTCCAGCGACCTACCAGCTCATGACGTGCGACCCCCACGGCTTTGGTTCAAATCGGCAGATGTCCTGCTCAGACCATAATAACACACGAGAGACGCTGCACTGGGGGTCCGCGTGCGGTTCTGGTCTCCTCAGGCGCAGAGGACAAACCACCAGGTGCATGCTGGGGCGTCATGCCGGAGGAGCAGAGGACCTCCATTCAGGTCTTCGAAATCCTCAAAGGCGTCCAGAAATGGCAAACTGAGGACGCCCAGAGGCGACTGAGGGGAAGTGCAGTTAGGACTCGAGTCAGGAAGGACGTCTTTACACACACGGAGTTGACGTGGACGCCTTTGTAGCAGTGCTGCAGCTCAATGGACGCCATTTCCCAGCCTGCCCCGAGGGTATTGCCCCGAACGGGCTGCAGGGAACTTTAAAAGGGGGGCCTGCTCGACAGCGTTGTGTGTATATGCATCCCCCCGTTTTGGTCTCGTCTGTGGAATATCGTTTATACGCCGGATTGTGAACCCCTAAGGATGTGTGGAGTGCCTCGTGCCAGCCTGTAGTTTTTGGATTGGTCGTCGTGTTCATCGGGGGGGAGCGCACCCCCAGCCTCAGGACCACTGGTAGGACTGTTTACTTACACAAAGTTGTTGGCGGGATCGTCATCTTTTGCTCCGTGCTGGGACTGTGCGAGGGGCTTCGGCGTGTCGTGTCTTCGTATTTGATATCGTTGTGGGGGAAAAGGGTGGGCTATCTGCCGATGTGATGTTTATAGTTTGGTTTCATTTCATATCTGACGCTCGTGCATTGACTCGTCGTCTCTGTCTGTGAGCGAGTGAGTGCGGGTCGGGCCAAAGCGGGGTGCGCTCCTGGTGTCCCCATCAAATAAATAAATAAATGGCCGTCCCTTCAACGGTGTGAATTTGAGCAGCGGCACCAGACCACCACAACCTTTGAGAAGGGCCAGGATGAGATGTGGTGGCAGCGTAGCTATCAGCTAATCCAAGGAGCTCGAGGGACTGAGGGGACGTCCCTCGTTTGTCATGTCCTTGTCATATCTTATTGGACGTGGCCCTGTGGCCTCACATTGGCATCGTGTCTGGTGCTCGTGGGAGCTGCTCAGAGACCCTCCCGACGCCCGCCTACTTTCGGCTGTCCCCACCTGGCCAGTGGCGTCTCTAGGGTGGCTCCCCACATTCACGGAAGGGGGATACACCAGGGCGGGACATCCCGTGGAATTGGGTTTGCAAGATAACCAACGTGTTTGGAGTGGGTTATAAAGGGTCTCCTGTCTTTTGTCATTTCCAGACCGTGGAGCCAGTGGATCAGCTGCTTCAGAAGGTCGACCCCGCCAAAGATCGAGAGCTCTGGGTGAAGGAGCACAAGACGGGCGAAATCCGGCCGGTGAACATGGAGATATAGACTGTCGTCTCGTCCCGACGAGACCCACTTCAGAGCACAGCACTCCGAGACAGAAGCGCGCCGGCCATCCAAGTCTGCCGGCTGCCTGCTGGATTCTATTTCAAGCAAAATTGGAAGCAGACTGGTAAAGCACACCCTGGTGACTTCATCCCTTAACTTGAAGGACGCATTGGGCCAAATAAACCCCGTTATCACGGACGAATTACACAGAGTGGGTGTTTGGGGGTTAGTGGGTGGTCTGCCTCCACAAGGGTACAGCCGTGTCCGTGAAAATGCGTGACAGTAGATGGCTCGGCTAGTGGAGGGGGGTCCAAAGAAATTAATGAACAGCAAACTCGATACCTGATGGGCAGGCACACGAAATGAGGGCCACGCTGCCAATCCAGGACACACGCGGACCTTCAACCAATGGGAGCGGAGGTTAGCCTCTGACATCCTCGAGGAGGGCGGGCACAAAAAACCACACAAAATCTAAAAAGAGAGAAGATCTTCATCAGTCGGTAAAAAGCTTGCAAACCGGGAGGAAGAAAACGCTCTTTAAAAATTTAAACAAATACACGTCAAGAAGTGTCTGTGCCGTTCAGGTGCGTTCAGAGGCAAACTCTAAAGCTGATTGGTTGAAGGGGACAGCTTTGACGTGGGCCTGAGGGCAAACACACTGGCAGCCTGAATTTGGTATCTGCGTATTTAAAGGAAAAAAGTGTCACACACAAACACGGACCACCAGAATGACGGAGGAAGGTAAACTTGAAGAGGCGTTCATGGATGTACAGTAAGCGTCTCTGTGTGCACACATATATATATATATATATATATATATGTGTGTGTGTGTCTGTGTGTGTGTATCTGTGTACGCATATATACGTATGTATTTGAACACACACACACACACACACACACACACACACAGAAGGAGTCACCCACCACAGGCACATCATGGCACATACAATTGAAGGCACGAGGACACCGGGCAGGCCTGTCCTCTCGCCACACACCGCCATCTGCTCAGCTCTGCCCTTCATCAGCTCCGCCTTACACTTTTGTCACCGCCTTCTTTTTTTTTTTTCTTCTGTGACTCAATCATTATTGGCAGTGGATGCTGCCATCTAGAGGAAAGTTCAGGTACCGAACAAAGCATATTTTGTTACCTCCTAATGTGTTGCTTTAAAAAGACTGTTAATTGTTTTTTTTTTTTTTGCATGTGTACTAATATAGAAATTACGTAGAACTTCACGGAAAAATACAGAGTCTCAAAAGTTAAATGTGCTTCTGCTTTTATTCTTCAGCGTAAGATGTCACCGTTTGTTGTTGCTTTTGAAGAGGAAAGCCCTGTCTATGTGTGTGGTTTACTAAATCTAGGGTGGCATGGTGGTGTAGCGGGTAGTGTCCTGGGTTCAAATCCCATGCCCAGTGTAGAAGATGCATGTTTGCCCCCCAGGCCTCTGTTGGCTTTCTGCTGGGGGCTTCACCTTCCACATTCTTAGAAGACTTGCATGTTAACTTTGTGAATCAAAAATTGGCTCCATCTGGGTGGACCCTGCAATGGACTGGCCTTCCACAACCTTCAGCTGGATTCAGTGGGCTTACCAGTGTGTGTGTGTGTGTGTGTGTGTGTGTGTGTAAAATAACCTCACTCGGCTAAGAGACTGAAATGGGCCGCCTCACTCAGCAGGGGCTTTCACTCTCCCTGCCTCCCTCCCTCCCTCTCTTTTTCTTTTCCCTCCTTGAGTGGCTTCTCAATGCAATGAGGAAAGAGAAGACTATGGGAATGTCAGCACCCCCTCATGGCCTGGGGTGGAACTGCACACCTCTTCAGACATGCATGACAATAAATACAAAACTACACCACCACATTGTGTAAATCGATAGATAGAGAGAGATATATAATTTGTAGGGATCCACAATGGGATTAAAATCAAGACCTTCAAAGCCCCCCATAACCTTTGCCCCTCCTCTACCTCACTCACTTAGCTCCTCACACTCCTCATCGCTCTCTCAGGTCCTCACACAGTCATCTCCTTAGTGTGCAACACACCAGACTCTCCACCCTGGCAGGCATCTCCATTAGTGTGATGGCCCATCTTCCTCAGTCTCTCAGAGTTTGCCCGTCTTTCTCCACCTTTAAATCTCAACTTTCCTTCTGTGTAATTTATTATTATTTTTTTTTTGTGTACGTAAAGGCGCTCTATAAGTGCAACTTATTAGTTTTGACAACCTGCCAGGTGTCATCATCAGAGGAAAATGATTAGAGACACAAGAATCAAAGGCGATACACAGCAGGAGGAGGGCTGGGGTTTGGAAGGTGTTGGTCACAAAGTGTTTTACGTTATATTAGGTGGTCTTCTTTTTAAGTCTCCATATGCTGGGGTCAAGTCCAAGGGTCTGTTAATGGGGTCTTCATTAGAGAGCCCGCTGTCTGGCACTTTTAGTGTGTTGGCCCTGAATTTTACTTTCACTGCATCTATTCACACGTGTGTGTGTGTGTGTGTGTATATATGTGCAGTAAATAAAGAATCAGGATTGTAAATAGTGATACACAGACCTGTACAATTTATATAGCATTACAGTATATGTGTGTGTGTATACGAGGGACCTTCAAGATGTTTCTATACTTTTTTTTTTTTTTTTTTACTCTGTTTGTTAAGAATTTCAAAAACAAATGATGTCACTTTTCTACATCGTCACCTTCAAAGCAATTCTCCCAGCGTCACACAAACTTTTTAATGCTCAATTACTACTCCGTTACTACTCACTGTTTCCAATGATGGTATAAAAGTGCAGAAACTTCCTGCATATCCCTCATATATTAAATACACACACACACTTTATATCGTGTAAACATTTATTTAGTTTCACAGTGTATATCGTATGTATTTCTGTGAACAATAATGCATTTGTACTACTCTATAAATGGTAAAGCAAGTGTTGTGTACACACACACAGGGCGAGTCAAAATTCTGTTAACATTTGAATGGTGGAAACAATGAATTCACAGAAGACGCTTCACATGTGCCAGGTGATTCACAGGAATGTCTCCAGCTGTTCACCATCACGTTCAATACACAAACCAACGAGCAACCGCGCCATTTAAAGCTCAGACACGCATTTCGCTGAGAACAGATGACACCGCAGTGCGCATTCTGTCCTTCAGGTCGTTGAACTGTCCTGCTCTCCACGCGCTGCTCCTTCAGCACAACCCATAACCAGAAATCACAAATCAGGGGAGTGTGGAGGATCCTACCTATCGACCTGGAAAGGTGCGCTTCAGAGAAAAAGAATCCATTAGTGCTAACATCATATATAAAATATCTCAATCTATAAAAATGTCTCTCTCTAATATTTTATATATATATATATATATATATATATATATATATATATATATATATATATATATATATATATATATATATATATATATATATGTGTATGTATCTATGTATATGAGAGAGCGATATATGATATGGTAGATTTTTAGACAATTCTAGCTACACATGCAGTCCGTCCGTGTACGACACAGGGTTACTACAAGGTGGCTCAGATGCACAATTCCTAATTAAAACTGCGTCACCATAAATGAAACTCGCCGAGGCCTGGTACCCTGAAGTGTCGTGCGATGGCCCTGAGAGGACACTTTTTGTCCCAGCGTGTCTGTCCTCGCAGTGTGGCTCGGCGGGCCACTGTGTTGCCTCATTTCGGCACATGATGTCTGTGTTTGTGTTTTGTTTTTTGTTTTTTTTTCCCTTCTTCACCCACCCATCCCGGTGGGCCGCCCTTTACCAGTCTGCTGCCAGCGTGCACATTTCTTTTCAGTGCCTTCTGTCCACAGTCCACCTGACTCTGTCGACGTTCTTAACCTGCCAGTCCTCCTGCCCAGGTGGAGTGGTCCGAGTGGTCTTTGCCACGCCAAGCGTGTATATAATTCTTGTATTCTGTGTACATTCCAGCTGCTGTGGCGGTGCCCGTTTTCGGACTCTGTACATTCCAATCGTATTCTGGGCCCCCCTGCTTGTTGCCCCTTTTTCTTTTTCTGTACCACTTGCTGCTCCCTGCTCTCCCAACTTGAGATGTGTGTGTGTGTTTTGTTTTCCTAATAGAAATGGTGAAGGTGGTCTTCTGTTTGAATTACACAACGATACGAAAGCAGCTGTGCGTTTACACCCGCCTGCTGGGTTCTCCAACTTTAAAGTTCTATTTGTTACAAATCCTGTCATGTCTGTGATCCTCTTCTCCTGGTGGTGTTAATTAAAATGATAGGGACAGCCACCCTAATGGTCTGATATTGGGGGTCTCAATCTCAGGTCCTGATTGGCCAGTCTGCCCTCATTGTGGCTGCCAACTGAATTTGTTGTTTATTTCTGCTCTCATTTTGCTGCATTAATAAGGGTAGCCCACCCACTCCTTCTGTCGTTCTTTTTATTTACTACATTTGTGTTTCAATTTAAATTTTCCTTTCCTGAGTTATAACATCCACTTGTCTTTATTTTCTAGATGATTCTCAACTGCAGGGCTAATATCTGAGATGCGCCATCTGCTGGAATAAACACGGCATGCGTTTCATCACATCGTATTACAACACACACTGCGTGTGATTTAAATGTTAGTACAGCACAAGCCCAGCAGAGCGAAACTGACAGAAATCGGCTTCTTGTCTATAAATCATTCACGTTTTAAAGCTGGATGAACGGCGACATCACACCGTGCCTCATTAACGCCGAGTACGGACCTGCCGGCACCACAGAAGTCCGTTTCTGTTGTACAGATCAGGGCTTCTTAAACTGCGAGTCGCGACTCAAATTGGGTTGTGAGTTGCCACCATCGGGTCACAGGTTACTGTTATAGTTAATACTAACGGGTCGCGGGCGGCTTGTGAAGAGTCGCCGCTGGTTGATTAAGCAATCGGCACCTCGCCTTGATGATCGTCCTCGACTGCCCCCAAAACCGTTGGCCGCTTGACTGTATTGAAGACGCAAAAAAAAAGGGCAAGATGAGGTCGTGACAAGAAAAACAAACAAAGGTCGGGACAAAACGACAAACTAAGTCCCCATCTTTAACATCACAACATTCCTCATTAATGACGAATGACGTCCAACTGACAGAAGTCGGCTTTAACCGTATAGATCACGGGTTACCGTTGTATTTCATGCTAATGGGGTCACAGCGAGTCGCTGTGGGTTAAGACATCTGCGTCGCTCTGACGATCATCATCGATTACCCCCAAAATTGATGACTTGTTTGAGCCTTCAACGACGAACGAATGGATGTTAGACGCTAAAAAAGAGCAAAATTAGGTCGTGACAGAAAAACATCGAAGAAACCCTTCTGGAGATCGTTCATGTTTTAAATCGGAATGAGCATCAACATCACAACACCCACCGTTTATCGCCGAGTACGTGCAACTGAGCGGGCCTGCCGGACTGACGGGAATCGTCTTCTATTGAACACATCAGAGTTTCTTAAGCTAGTTGGGGTTGCGGGTTACCGTTGTTACGTCATGAGTTACTCTATTTCACGTTAACGGATCACACGGTTTGGTTAAGCACTCGCCATCACTCCGATGACCATCCTCGATTACCCTGCCTCTCCCCAACGATGATCTTACTCCGAGCAGCCAATGAGGAACGCGATTTTAAAGACCCTGCAAAGGGCAGGATTGGGTCACAACACGAAAACGTTTAAGAAACCCTGAAGGAGATCATTTGTGTTTTAAATTAGAATTCTGCACCCATCTTTAACATCACAACTTCCATCGTTAACGCTGAACGATGTCCAACAGACAGACAGCGTTGCTTAGACGGTGTTGGATGAGGTCACGGGTTTCCACCGCTGCGTCATGAGTTACCGTTGTATTTAATGGGGTCACAGTGAGTGGCCGTGGGTTGATTAAGACATCGGCGTCACTTCGTCGATCATCCTCGATTATCCTTAATTACCCCCAAAATCGTCGACTTATTTGAGCATTCAGAGACAAATGGGTGTTGAAGACACTAAAAAAAGGTCATAAAAACATTAGGTCGTGACAAAAAAAAATGTTTTGGAAACCCTGTTCATGTTTTAAAAATCTGAACGAGTATCGACATCACAACATCCACCATTAACGTCGAGTGCGTCCGGCTGAGTGGGCCTCCCACACCGACAGAAATCGGCTCCCATTGAGTCTCTTAAACGTGTTGGGGTCGCCGTTGTTGCGTCACGAGCTGCTCTTCTATATCACATGAACGGGTCGCAGATGTTTGACGGTGAGTCGCCGCAGTTGATTAAGTAATCGTCGTCTCTCTAATGTTCATCCTCGATTACCCCCAGAAGTGGCGACTAATTGTGTGAAGGGGTCTGGAAGACACCAAAAAAAGGGAGATGTCTTATTTATTATATATATATAAATAAAGCTTGTTTTAAATCGTTTCAGTCTGACGGAGCATTTCAAAATGGCAGCCTCATTGGCATAAAAGGACACCACTGTGGGAAAACGAGCTACAAAGAGACCACCGGGCCATGTTCTTATTTTTCTACTGACTAACACCTTTTTTTTTTTTTTAGTTTCTCTTTAAATGTTATTTGATATTTTGAACCAAGGGATGTGTGTGTGTCTGTCTGTGTGTGTGTGAACTTCTCCTTGTAAATATCCTGAATATCACGTGAGCTCTCCATGTAACACGGCCGACTTGTTCTGTATGTAACAAAACCTTTTAAGAGTTTAAAGACTGTAAATGTTGACAGCTGATGACTAATAAAGAATGTTTTACATTATTCCACAATAAAAGCTATTTAAATAAGGCTGTCCTGAGTGGCTGCGGCGGTCCGCATCAGCGCGTTGTTCTCCGTGTTGCTAATCTAAACCTTCAGAGCTGAACGCGCGTTTGTCCGAAGTGCAAATCCACGCCGTTCACCTCATCATCTTCCCCTAGTTTTACGGGTTTGGACCGTAGGCTTTTGTTGCTTTCCAAAACTGAATCCCCCTGGAGCTTCCTTGAGTGAGCAGCCCTGCACTTTATTCCAGCGTGGGAGACCCCCACTAATCCATTCGAGGGTCACTCCATCACTCTCTGTGCTCATTTCGTCCCGCCGTGCACTTGTGGAGTGTTGAGTTTGGACCCTCGCCAGGCCGTCTCTCTCTTGTTTTCTAGGGGGCGCCTCCTCTGAAGAAGAAGCAGCAGGAGCGAGCAGGGACCCTCTTTTTAGGGGCGGAAGGTGTACAGACAAAGTGAATTTAACTGTGACAGAGAGTTCATAAACGACCGGCGCGGACTTTGTAAGCAGACGTGCAACTCCACTTCCGTTTTTTACAGCACTTCTTCTTCTCCTCTTTTTTCCCAAATGTCATGACGTTTGTTGCCCCCACATTTTGGGTCTTCTTACAGCACTGGTTCAGACCCGAAGTGGGGGTCTCTTAATAATTCACAAAAGTAAGCTTTCTTCACACAAACCTGATTTCTAAAACGCCGTGTAAACTCTTACTCCGCTTTGAGAATTAAATGGAGGCCGATGTCTTGGCGAACGACCCAGTGATGTGGCCGTGTAAACTCTTAGCCGGGTTACTGTGAAGGATCGTCTTGCGCTCTGCCCACCCGCCTACGTATTCACTCCGTAGGCATTAGAAGCAGCCCTGCGGGTAGAAGCGTCCACCGTAAATCAAATGTCCCGGCACTCGTGTGATTCCTGGCTGAAATAATCCGTCTCGCTACCTCAGAAATCCCCAAATCTCTGAACGCCGCAGCACAAGCTGGAGGGCAGTAGATTAACACGTTAAAAGTGACGCAATCCGATTTTACTTTTTGAATTAACGAGTAACCTGACGTAATTTGGCTGTCAGGATGACCTCCACCTTCCCATGATCCTCTGCCAGATACAAAGCGAGGGTAAGAAAATGTGCAAATGGAGGTGGGCTCCTTATGAGCAGCGTGCCCCACAATCAGCGAATGGACATCCTGTCCACAACTGGCCGTGCCTCCCCCCAATATGGGCTCTCTGGATGGGCACTGGCATACTGCGGTCAAGCGATGAACATCCAAGTCCAAAAGAAATGTTGGGGGGGTCAGCCCGGTCACCCCTTTTAATTATGGTGATGGCCAGCAAGGCAAATGAGACAGAAGCACAATTTTGACTGTGAGACCTCCAAAGAGAGGTGGTCTGTAATTAGGTGGGCGCGCCACCACCTAATGGTCTTGCAGTCCTTGGACCAGAAGGGGCGGAGTCAGTTGGCCTCATTGGGTGTCATCTTTGAGCTGTGGGCGGAGTAAGTGACTGCGCCCCCCTCGTGCCCCGACGTGGTACCAATCGCCAGTGCTGAGCCCGGGATGGGACCCTAAGACGCCCACACACGTGACACTTTACAGGCAGATGAAGAGTTCATTAATAGTTTATTCAAATTCTAAACCCACATAACAGAGTGCCACAAACCACCATTTTGAGAGAAACTTGAAAACTGCTGCTTGCTTTCATTTCTCGGCGGCTCTCGCAGCTGACAAAGCTTCCAATGAACACCTCAGGAATTTCCGTTCTCCAGGCCCTTATGCAGTTTGTTGCGTTCCAAACGGAAAGAGCTGGCATCTGAATATTTCAGCATCTCAACTGGGGGGGACGCAGAAGCTTGAAAGTCAGTGGGCCGACATTCAAAATGGCCAACGAATTTCAAGAATTACGACATGTATAGAATAAGCCAGCCGGGGGGGTTTTACGAGTGCACGAAAGGCCAGGACCACTGGGCTTAAACAACTGGAATCATCAACGGCGGGCATCCAAAGCCTCGGTGCCCCCTGTCTAACCCCGCTGATCCGACTTGATGGACCTCAGAATGTTTCCCTTTGCCTTGTGTGGCATTTGAGCCCTTTGGAGTCGTCGGTTTATGCCGTCTACGACCGGACCGAGGGTCTTCTTGAAACTCATTTGGACGTATGTACCATTTTGAATATTTCACTTTGGCCAAGCTGCCTTAGTAGTGGAGACCCCTCTCATCCCAATTCATATAACATGTTAGTAAATTAATTAATTCATTAAAGTGTACAGAAAGATTCTTAAATTGTGTATAAAGCGCATATTCTGAAAAAATGCCCCGATCTCAGACATCCAACGAGATCTCGACCATAAACTGGTGGTCACGAGACCACCAACGTCTGCCTGCTGCTGAGCTAACATTGCAAAAGCGGGTGGGTTTAGCTGTGACCCTTGAAATTCCGTGTCTTTGTATATACAAAGTGGGGTGGCACACTGAATGAGATATCACTCAACATGTGCCCCCAACTGGCATCCTGTACCCCCTGGGATCAGCACTGCCATCCTACAATTTTTTACAGGAAGAAAAAGACATTGGGAGTAGAAAACAAACGGGTGGGAGGTTTGCATACACAAATGTGGGTTGGTCGGCAGAGTGGGCTCTACAGGGTGGTCACACTTTGCCCCCCAAGCTGTTTTATTGAACAGTTTGATTTGAACTTTAATTTGATTTTGTTTTTTTTCTCCTAGTCAATCATCAGCTTCTTCAGTGAATTGAGATACGCAGGGATGAGGGAGGCCGTGTCTTCATCGCCAATTAGTTTTTCACCTCGACCTTCGGATCCCGCAGAACTTGGAGACCTGATGGTGCCGGTGAATGGGGTGCTGTAGCCCTGCACAGATAAAGGGGGGAAAGTCAGGAGTGGGGGCTCTTCTTGACAATGAGCAGCTGCAGGTAACAACGGGCTGCCTCACCAGGTCACAGATTAGGGGTCCTCTTCGTGTCAGGTAAGGTAATCTGTGGCTTTAAACTGGCCCAGTATCAATCTGAGCACGGGCAAATACCCCCACCCGCCAAAAAAAAAAAAAGTTCCGTATTCTTACCGAAGAGTAGCCTTTCCCGAAGCTCGCCCGGTTCTTGGTTCGGATTTTCGTGAGTGCCGCCTCGGCGATGTCCGCCCTTTCCTCGGCGTCGTCCAGCTCGTGGACCGTCTTGCGATACTTCACCAGGTTCACGTTGGCTTGTTCCTCCTAAAAGAAAGATGAGGAAGATCAGCCCGGAGCACAGACAGAAGTCCAAAAGCCCACCTGCGCTCTGGTTTCCTCCCACAGTCCAAAGACATGCAGGTTAGGTGCATTGGCGATCCTAAATTGTCCCTTGTGTGTGCTTGGTGTGTGTGCGCGGTGGGCTGCACCCTGCCTGGGGTTTTTTTCCTGCCTTGTGCCCTGTGTTGGCTGGGATTGGCGCCAGCAGACCCCCCACCCCCCCGTGACCCTGTAGTTAGGATATAGCGGGTTGGATAATGGATTGATGGATTGTGACGTTTCTTTAAAAAGTGCAGCAAAAAAAAGTATTTGCTGTCCGGGGACATTACCCCAGTATGCAGCAGTTTAAGGGTTAAGTTTGCAGATGATACCAGACAGTCTTAGAGTGGTTTTCTGCCATGGTTGCAGTGCTGGCATAGGCCTCACCCCAAGCAACCCTGCATTAGACGGGAAGATAAAGAGCAAGCTGGTTAAGTTGGCGGGTGATGCCAGGTGTGGTGGACGGGCAGATGATCTTGAATCTGTTGAGTCAGCACTGAGGGACTCAGGCGGAGTTGTGGACGCTGACATGTAATGGCAGTAAATGTGAAGTGTGACACGTAGGAAGTTGACACGAGCTCCCAAGCTCTGCACATTTGCCACGCTTCACTTCTACTTCCAGCTGTAAAACCGTGCGACTCGTCACCTAAATGCTGTCACCATCTGCCTATTTAGATGAACAACGCGCCTTAGAGGACGTCTGTGTCACGCATCACGTACAGTACAGCAAGCCGCTGACATTTGTCAATGCCAAGTCAAGCTAAAGTCTTCATGTGAGTTAAACGATCCGCGGCTACCCGTAACTGTCGCCAGTTTCCCAGCATGCCTCCTGCTGTGTCCCTGTCTATTGCTGGGCTCCTCCTTGCAGCTGATTCTACTTGCTAGTCTGGAAATCACCAGACCACACTGTCATCATCATCGTCACTACGGCTTCCCGAGGAGCCAAAAGGCTGGAAACGCCATCTGTTGGATGCCTTGCATGTACGAATGTGCAGACACACACACACACACGAGGTTATAAGATGCGTCTTGGTGACGAGCAGTTCTCTAACATTCAAAGCGGACATGTTGGATAAAGCTGAAGGCTTTTGTTTGACGTTTGGACCTCAGCCTGACTGGCCACAAGTTGGAGTCACTCGGGAAGGTGTGGCTTTCTACAAAATGGCCGAATACAACTTGACGTAACTAAACGAGTGCCTGGCAGAAACGACAGCAAAGCCTTTAAACTCAAAAATACCAGAAATAACCCATGAAGGTCTAACACTGTGAGGAGTGGCCCAGGAAGTGGAACCAATGCCAGGCTCAGACCAAGCTGGGACCTGATCAGAGAATTTTTCAGAATGACAGAAAATCAAAAGGAGGGGCAGCACACGAGTTAGGGTTCAGGGGTCTGAACGGCGCGCTACGTACAGCTTCCTCCACTTGTCTCTTGTAGGCCTTCAGCTTGTTCTGCAGCCTCTCCACCAGCTCCTGCATGCGGTGTTGGTTCTTCTGGTCTTCCTCCGCCTGGAAGACCAGCTCCTTGAGACGGCGCTCGTTCTTGCGGAGGGTCTTCACGCTCTCTGCGTGCCGCTTCTGTTCTGCATCCAACTCCACCTCGAGCTCCTTCACCTGCCAAGGACAACAACAAGGCCATTTTATTGCGCTGAGCCTGGCAGGGATGACGACGCCAAGCGGAATGGGAGCCCCCAAAAAGATGGAGCTTATAACTGCACCTAGGAAATGGGGTGGGCTACCACAATAAAGTAACTTAAGACAATGGAGGCCCACCTTTGAGCTTCAGTTCAGGAACACAGAGCTCAAGTGAGAGTCGACAGGAATGCCACCGTGGTGGTGTGGTGCCAGCTGCTGGAGGACCACCATCACGTTTAACAATATATATAGCGCCCTTCTCACTACTCAAAAGTGCTTCAGTGAGTGGGGAGCCACTTCAAACCACCACTAAAGCGTAGCACCCACCTGGATGATGTGATGGCAGCCATTACTGCGCCACTCTGCTCACCACACGTGAGCTGTTAGATGGCAAAAGGGCGAGAGAGAGACAGCCAATCAGAGACTGGGGATGATTAGGGGGACAGAATGACCAGGCCGTGGTGAGCAGTCTAGCCTGGATATCGGGGTACACCCTAGTCAGGTCTGCCCTTTGAATCTCCAAATGTACTGTCGTTGTGAGGGATGTGCCCCCCACCTCTACTTACCCGTCCTTCGAGTTTCTGAATCGTCTTCTTGCCCCCCTTCAAAGCGGACTGCTCGGCCTCCTCCAGCCTGACATTCAGCTCCTTGACCTGCGCCTCCAGCCCTTTCTTGACCCTCTCCAGGTGCAGAGTGTGGTCTTGTTCATGGCGCAGCTCTTCTGATATCCGCACAGCCTACGACCAATGGCGGTGAGGTTAGAATAGCTAAGGGGGTTAAGCCAAAGACCCCTGCACGCGGGAAGCTTTCAAGCGGTCATTTTTTACTTTCCTTATACTTTTGTATACGAGAAACGACTGGCAAAAATTCGATTTCGAGATTTTGATGAATCTCGATGTTTTAGACCACCCGGAGTGCAAAAATAACATTTTTGGCATTCTGTCTGTCTGTCAACACGATAACTTGAGTTTGCTTTCACTTCGGTCAACCAAATTTTACATACAAGTATTCAGTACAAAAATATCAATTTCTACCCATTTCTGAGCTCTTTCCGTTAACAGGAAGTGGGACTTTACCCGAAACGTTTCCCCAAAAATATTAACAATTCAATCATTTCACATCACATTATGGTAAAGCACCAACTTCTAAGCATTTTTTTGTCCCTTTGCATTTCTTCGAAAAAGGACCGTTTATTCGAGATAATCGCAATTTTCCGTTTGACGTTCAAAGGGTAATCCATACGTACGTCTTTGAGAACGTTTTGCTTTACGTAAACGGAAATTTTGCGTCCAAGTGTTACGATTATACGCGTTAAACTAAAGTCTCTCGCAACTTGCGACCCACTTCCGCTTACCGAAGGTGGTCATTTACCGGAATTGTTTGCCAAAATCAAATTTTCACAGCAAATGTTTTATTCACACAGCTGCAGTCTCTAATAATTGTTCAATGCATTATTATTAATGTGATTGGATACGTAATATAAAAACAGAATCCTTGTCTTGCGGTTTCCTCCTCAAATATCCTGAGTATACGAGACAGTCGAGGGGCGACCTCACCCGATTTCTGATTGTTACCGATGTGCGCGTTGGGCCTGCAGGTCAACAAACCGCCCGCCGGTTTCTCACACAACATCGACATTCCCAGATCTTTCCAAAATCATTTGCGCCAGCCACAGCTTGTGAAATGAGCCACTAAACACCAAGAGGATGCCATCTGTGGAGGCTGGCACCTTGGGCGGGGCAGCAGCAGCACATACCTCAGCCACAGCCTTCTTGGCCTTCTCCTCAGACACCCGCAGCTCCCCTAGAAGCTCCTCATGCTCGGTGCTCATCTGCTGAAGGTCCGCTTCCAACTTCCGCTTTACGCTGGTGACCGCCTGGAACTTTAAGAAGCAAAGAGTCCATCACAATGGAGGAGGGAGACGAGGCCCAGACCACCGCTTTTAGTCCCAAGAGCTTCAGCCCGTAGACTTTAGTGGTTCACAGCACCGCGCCAATCACTACACACTCAACTAGCGGACCATCCGTGACTGAAAACGCCGTCTTCAGCGGCCCCCCCAACACTAATGGTACATCTCGTGTTTGCCTTCTCTTACCTGGCTATTCATTTCATTGCTCTTTTCGGTGGTCTCAATCATTTCTTGCTCAAGCATCTTGCGGGACCGCTCAGCTGCATCCAAACCCGCTCTGATCTCCTCGATTTCGGTGGTGAGAAGCCCACAGCGGCGCTCCATCAGACCGTACTGCTCCCGTAGCTCCTCTTGCTGTCGGGCCTCCTCTTCTATCTGCGTCTGCATGTCCTGTCAGAAATACACAGCGACTCAGGGTTAGGGGAATAAAGAAGACCCCCGCATTGCACTTGCCGATATAAAGGATGCCATAGGCCGTGTGTAAAGACAGGAGGACGGCAGCTCATATCTCGGCTATCCTGACCCGGACTAAGCAGGTCTGACAATGGATGTTTGATGATGATAATGAAGATGATGAGGCTACAGTCAAAGAGCCTCTGGGGGGGCTGTCACTCTACTAGAGATAAAAGCGAGGGGCTCAAAAATGAAAAGTGGAGCACAAAGAGCAAAGGCTTGGGGGGTAAGAAGTGTAGCCAACCTCAGTACTGAGTAGAAGGTCCAGCGCAGGGATGCAGAAGATGGACAGGTCAGGTTTAGTATTTAAAGGAGCCCCCCACCCTGTGTTAACTGCTAACAGGGCACATGAAAAAAAAAGTACACCAGAAGCCGGTGTCTGTTTTAAAAGTGGGGTGGCACGGTTACCTTAATCTGCTGCTGCATCTTCTTGGTGGTCTTCAGTAGCTCACCATTATTTTTATTGGCGAGGTCCAGCTGCAGCTCGAGCTCATTGATGTCCCCTTCCAACTTCTTGCGAATTCGGACCGCCTCGGTGCGTCCTTTGACCTCCACGTCTAGGCTAGCGTGGGCAGAGTCCAGGGCTCTTTGGTGGTTCTTTCTAGAAATGACAAATCAGTTACCCCCTGAATGCTGTAAACAGCCCCTCCGTGCACCCTATGAGCCCACTCACTCCATGCCAAACCTGTAATTTACAAAGCAGGGATGCTGAAGGAGATGGGGAGTTGGCATTATTTTTTCCACCTCTGGCTACAGTCCTGGATGGGTCCTATCTTCAAGGACCACCTCGGCCCCCTCACCAATATTCAGTAACCCCCACACACGTTTATGAGCGACAGGGTACCACGATAACTACGTGCACACCTACACTTGACGAGCCAACAGTGAATGACACAAAAGGTACAAAGGTGTTATCAAAATGCAGTGCCCCTCCAGAGGGGGCTCTCATAGTGCCGAGACCCTCACCAGTAAAACTGCATGGCATCCCAGCTTACGGCTCTTCTATGTGCACTTGGGCTTCCGACATTTTATTAGAAGAGTCACAGCTGTAGGCAGCCATGGCAAGCAGCAGACCCGCTCAAAGACCCTTAGCCATACTAGACGTTTCAGGGGACTCGGCCAGGAAGCCCCCACGTGAGCTTTTAACTTGGAGACGGATTCTGCGCTCACGCTCTCTCGGACTGTTCGGAGCTGGGACGTGTCACATTCCCACATTCCCATTCGGGGATCACAGTTGATTTGTTACCTGGTCTGCCAAGAAAAAGGCCATTAAAGATAAGCGACATTTTTATATGGAAATAAAGAACAACAATAAAGCCACTGAATACAAGTCACTTTTCTTCCAAATACATGCTGACCACAATACGGCATTCCGGGAAGACCAGGTGACGTGTTTTAATTCAGACAACTGACTGAGGTGAAAGGTCAGCGTGGCGTCACCACTCAGACAATCTGAGAAACTTTCAGAATTTTCCGAGTTGTAATTCTGAGTTTTTCAGGCGTTCAGGAGGTGATTTCTGACACGACAAGTCAGATTTACCCTCCTCTTCCTCTTCCATTTCCATTCGGGAATATTTCAACTTTTGTTGCTCTTTCCCTTATCAGCAGAAAAACAAAGAGTCCAGTAGGGGGCAGCATTTAGCCACACTGCTGCGGAGCACCAGAACTCTACAGAGGAGTATTTGTGTCAAAATCAAAAACAATCCAAAATGTTCACTAAATTGAGAAGGTAGTGCATATGCACAGGAGCATCGGATTCCGGCCCGCTTTAATCTTGTCATAATTAAAAACAAATCCACCAAATGATTTCAATGCTCTTCACTACGCCACCCAATTTTCTTATCAATTAAAAATGAAATACAAAAGCAGACTGCATTTTCATTTATGCCCAAGGATCATGTCTCCTACGTAAAAGCAAAGAAAACACATTGCATTCTTCTTAGCGGAGACTCGAGGGGATTGCATTTCGACACCACGTGTTAAACGCACCAGCACTAAACGTAATCAAACGACCAATCAGCATCAAAAGTGAGGAAGGGGGTGTCAACAGCTGGGGGTAGAAGGAGAGGATACAATGCATCTCTGTACCCTGGAGTCTCCAAGTAGGAGGAGTTGACTCCAATGGGGAATGGGGAGGCGCATTCCAAGTGGGAGGAGTTGACTCCAATGGGGGGCAGTCCAAGTGGGAGGAGTTGACTCCAATGGGGGCAGTCCAAGTGGGAGGAGTTGACTCCAATGGGGGGGCATTGCAAGTAGGAGGAGCTAACTGCAATAAGGGGGGGGCAGTCCAAGTAGGAGGAGTTGACTGCAATGGTCGCCAGGCTAACTGCAGACCTGTCTACACTGTGGTTAACATCAGGATTGTGGGAGGCTCGACTGACTCAACTAATGCAATAAGAGTGTCCATTAATTTGGCTCCACCTACTTGGAGCTCCAGGGTGGAGCGAGGGTATGAAGAGGAAGCGATGAAGAAACCAAGCTTGATGACGCTATATCCAGTATTTAGTTAAAACCTTTGACACCCCACGCCTTGCAAACATAACTGCACGGCTTATTTTATTTAGTGTTTATAAAACAACTTAACATAAGAGGAAACTTCTGCGGTGAGCCCCAAGCCAGCATCCTCACTGATGAAGAGTATGCAGGCCGCCAGAAGACACAAGTGTTTAGGCCTCTTAGCACAACTGCCGACGCCCCCTGGCCCCGCCTCTTGACACGGACTGATCATTTAATGACATTTAGCTTTGGCACAGTTAAAGTGCCGTCTCAGAGCAGCCGGTAAGCGTAACGTGCCAACATGTGCAGCACTTTTAGTTACGACACACAATCTACGGACACAAACTGAGGAAGCCATGCAGCGTTTTAAACTGACATGAAAACCGCGAGGCGTAGTGAAAAGCCGCTGATCATTTGACTGATGCGTTTTTAAACTGTGACGTGATAAACGAAACATCCCACACTCAGATGTCACTCATTCTGACACAGTTCACCTGTTGGCTTGCATGTCATTTTGTCACCAATGAGGTTCTGCCACCACACGAGAGGGTTTCATTTGCACCAAGTGTGTGACAGCCATAGCCGTTCTGTGCGGCCACTCAAGACAGGACACCGAAGGACACACACAAAGATGACGCGGTCAGAAGAGACTCACCAGAAGGACGGCAGTTGGCTGAAGGCGTGAGGGAGAAAAAAAGAGGAAAACGTCAGCAGAAAGAAAGCGATGAGGGTTAGGGTTCGAGTCATTCATTCAGATTTGACCATGCAGAGCCCTTTACTTGCCCAAACCCTAACCACTGTGCCACCTGCGTTAGACCCATTTATGTTTGAAGGGCTAAGCTTTGCTGTCACTGCAGCTAAACCCCAGGGAGGGAATCTCGTCTTACACACCTCGGTGGGCACTTAAACTCTGAACAGTGTTAGCTGAGGTCACCACCAAAGCATCCGTTTAATTAAGGTGGTGTGGCACTGGCACTTGCTTACTGCACATACACATCTAGCACTCGGAGACCAAAACTCAGCCAGGGTTACATGGCAGGAAATGCCCTTACTAAGCGGCCATGTCTTTGAGAGTGGAATTCACTTCAAAGGGGAAGGAAGACCAAGACAGACGTACCAAAGCCTGCAGCACGATAGCCACTCCACCTTAATAAAAGGACAAGTGTCTGTGTGTCCATCCAGCTGCTGTGTCTCTGTCATTCCAACAGATGGCACATCACAACCATTTTTTATGGTAATAAAATGCATTGCATTTGTCTTTCCTACAGAAGGTGCAGCACAAACATGAACACTGCTTTTACGAATCCCATACCAAATGGCATTTAACACCGACACGTGCAATGCATGGTGTACCCGGAGGTCCAGGTGGGTTACTTAAGACTTCAACTCATCATAGATGGGTAGCAAAGCTGGTGAGAAATTATAAGGACATATTAACAAAGAGCCATTCACTCGCTGCACTTCAGGTTGGCTCCAGTCTGTTTCTCATCTCCAGTGGGTGACTGGTTTGCCACCATATGTTTTATTTGGGGCTGATCCATCTAAGCTCCCCACATTATCAACTACTTACTACCTTCTATCTTAATTAAAATTAAGGCAAAAGGGTTCATTAGCAGCGAAGTGCAAAGTGAGAAAAGAGTTAGAATGCCTCTGCAGCCTCCCAGGAGACCCCCAGCTCTGGTGAAAACCTCTGCACCAAATGTTTCCTTCACTGCTAAGCAGATGGGTGTACCTCGTAGCTTCAAACTCTTCTTCCTTCTCTTGGATCCTGCGGTCAACGTCCGCCTTGGCCTGTGTCAGTTCCAGCTGCAGGCGCACTACTTTGGTCTCCTCGGCCTGCAATGCGGGGAAATGAAATCTCCTTTTAGACACAAAATGTGCACACATCACGAAACAGACGACAATGAGACCTGCATTCTAAATCACCTTTCAGAGTGAAGACCAGCTTCCTGCGGGACAACCTTTTGATTTAATTTACACTCCAAACCCACTGACCACTGCGTTACACTTCATGTAACACTTCATGACATTGCACAGAATCTCAGGCGTCTTCACTCCCTCGTCATTCACTTAGCTCTTTGAGGGCTGAATATTTTTCCAAAAAGCAAAAGTTTCACACATAAGTCAACTTAAAACGTCGGTTGCTATGTGCTATGGCTGTTGTTGGCACATGTCCGAACATTTCCGGCAGCAGTGATTGCAGGGGGCACCATGATGGTCAACAGGAATGCACAGTGGGCCAGCTGCCTGCCTGTCTTTGCACAGCAGGTAGGCGGTGTTGGCGGTTGCAGTGTGACGCAATATGGTTTGTACCTCTTGTCATCGTAAGTGGTGGTCCTCCCAGGCAAACACTGCTATAGATGCATCAGCTACCTGAAAGTGTTCAGCACCACGATCAGCTGGGGACCGATCAGATGATGCTGCTACCTCACTTTGTTTTTCATATCCACCTCCAGATCACTTGCTTCCAACTCGGAGATCGACGAGTCAGTCCTATTCAATGAAATAACGTAAAACGTCCATGGAGTATTTTGCTTTGCACATTTGCTTTAGTCTCTCGCCAGATGTCGGTGCCATTTTAGAGGTTGTTTGCTCTTCACTACTAAAGCACGCGTAGGGAATTGAGGTTAAACCAACAAAGCTATGTAACTCTCCTTCTAGCAAAGAGAGTCAAACTAAAATGTAAGGGTGAGTTTTATTGCAGTTTACAGCTGATTACCGTCCACTACTCCTGAATTTTGATAAAAGTCGACATCAGCCCTGAAAGAGTTAGTATGACCTTTCATCAGCACTTGAGGACGGAAAAGTTAAGTAAGCAACTTATTGTAAAACAGAACATGAACAACCCTCTTGTTACAGCAGATTAGATAGATAGATAGATAGATATGTGTGAAAGGCACTATATAATAGATAGATAGAATTTGGTATAGTAGGCAGGTTTAGATAGATAGATAGATAGATAGAATTTGATATAGTAGGCAGGATAGATAGCTAGATAGATAGATAGATATTTGTGAAAGGCACTATATAATAGATAATTAGATATAAAAGGCACTACATAACAGATAGATCTGAAAGGCACTATATAATAGGTAATTAGATAGGCACTACATAATTTGCATGTATAATTAGCCATGTGGCGCTGGTGTTAAAGTGTATATCTGGTGGCAGTACTCACAATGTTCTCATTACGGTCAGCTCATGTACCTCTTAAATGTAAACACTGTAAGCTTTTCTTTCCTTTTCTTTTATTTTTCCTTTGTTTATTTTTTAAAGGGTACTTAAGGTGGATGGCTGGAGTACCGGTCTGGTCGAGATGTCACACATGCCCGAAGTAGGTTGCCGTTGACCCTACATTAGGCGTTAGTGAAAGTCCTGCTCATGGCTGCTCCAGCTCTGCAATGTCATATGTTGGCTTTGCAGAGCATCATGGGCGCTGGGGAAAAAATGAATCTCTGCCGGCTGCACTGCGAATTTAAAGGAGAATATCCAGTGAACAGCGCCACCGAGCAAATACAGCACATTCACAGCGAAAATGCGTCGCTGAATCTCCCGATCAGCACTACTGGTGAAGTCAGATGCACAATTTTTCCATTTGGGCGATAAACCAAATGCTACAGCAAAACCGTCGCCACTGCACATGAGTGTCAGACACAACAAAGAACGAGCCACCCCACAATAAATTAAGACAAAAGAAGTAAATGTGATTTCTCCTCAGCTGCTCCACAAAGAGTGCTGGACGAGGTTCAATGAAGGAAACCCACAACCGCACGTTTAAACAGCCCTCATGCTGCCACTTCAATAGTTAAATTTTTTTTGCAATGATTACACATGTCACGCGATGATCCAAAAGCCACCCGCCAGACAGGTCGTCACAGCTCAGCGCCCAAGCCGAACATTTCACTCAACTCTCTGCTCTAATGAATCCAGTCTTTCCATCAAATCCTGCGTTGTTACAAATCCTTGACATGGTGGCTGCGCTAATCTGACTCTGTCTGAGGACACAAAACGCTCCATCCGCTGCTGTAATTCCCCGCCACGGCCCCGGTCTCTTGTGAGTAGGCCTGGCTTTGTCACCCTACAGTAGAAATGAACCTCAGTGGTTACACGGCACCTCCTCAGCCCTCTCTGCAGGACAAACCAGCACAGGATGAGTTCAAAGACTCGTCCAACTGACACAGCAGAGGGCTACAATGTTCTCTCGAGTTGAGTGGCGGTGGGCTGCAGGGAAACATCATTCTTCCCTAAAGTCCTCCTGTCTACCACACTACCTGGTCACTCCTTCCACGTGTCTGTGTGATGAATAACTTGGCAGTGTTTGTGTGAAATTCACTCTTAGCAAGTTTCCAGCTGTGTCCCGTGTTGTTTAAGTCACGGCCTCGATCCACTGGACTAACTCCCTGAGATCCTCCTGTCCATCACACTGCTTGGTCGCGCATCCCAGGTGCGCTCTGTGGCTCTCTGTGTGAAGATTAACCTCCATACGTTTGTGTGAAATTCACCCTCAGAGTGTCCCCGTGTTCTTTTGACTGCAGCCAGGGTTACATGGCAGGAAATGCCCTTACTAAGCGGCCATGTCTTTGAGAGTGGAATTCACTTCAAAGGGGAAGGAAGACCAAGACAGACGTACCAAAGCCTGCAGCACGATAGCCACTCCACCTTAATAAAAGGACAAGTGTCTGTGTGTCCATCCAGCTGCTGTGTCTCTGTCATTCCAACAGATGGCACATCACAACCATTTTTTATGGTAATAAAATGCATTGCATTTGTCTTTCCTACAGAAGGTGCAGCACAAACATGAACACTGCTTTTACGAATCCCATACCAAATGGCATTTAACACCGACACGTGCAATGCATGGTGTACCCGGAGGTCCAGGTGGGTTACTTAAGACTTCAACTCATCATAGATGGGTAGCAAAGCTGGTGAGAAATTATAAGGACATATTAACAAAGAGCCATTCACTCGCTGCACTTCAGGTTGGCTCCAGTCTGTTTCTCATCTCCAGTGGGTGACTGGTTTGCCACCATATGTTTTATTTGGGGCTGATCCATCTAAGCTCCCCACATTATCAACTACTTACTACCTTCTATCTTAATTAAAATTAAGGCAAAAGGGTTCATTAGCAGCGAAGTGCAAAGTGAGAAAAGAGTTAGAATGCCTCTGCAGCCTCCCAGGAGACCCCAGCTCTGGTGAAAACCTCTGCACCAAATGTTTCCTTCACTGCTAAGCAGATGGGTGTACCTCGTAGCTTCAAACTCTTCTTCCTTCTCTTGGATCCTGCGGTCAACGTCCGCCTTGGCCTGTGTCAGTTCCAGCTGCAGGCGCACTACTTTGGTCTCCTCGGCCTGCAATGCGGGGAAATGAAATCTCCTTTTAGACACAAAATGTGCACACATCACGAAACAGACGACAATGAGACCTGCATTCTAAATCACCTTTCAGAGTGAAGACCAGCTTCCTGCGGGACAACCTTTTGATTTAATTTACACTCCAAACCCACTGACCACTGCGTTACACTTCATGTAACACTTCATGACATTGCACAGAATCTCAGGCGTCTTCACTCCCTCGTCATTCACTTAGCTCTTTGAGGGCTGAATATTTTTCCAAAAAGCAAAAGTTTCACACATAAGTCAACTTAAAACGTCGGTTGCTATGTGCTATGGCTGTTGTTGGCACATGTCCGACATCTCCGGCAGCAGTGATTGCAGGGGGGCACCATGATGGTCAACAGGAATGCACAGTGGGCCAGCTGCCTGCCTGTCTTTGCACAGCAGGTAGGCGGTGTTGGCGGTTGCAGTGTGACGCAATATGGTTTGTACCTCTTGTCATCGTAAGTGGTGGTCCTCCCAGGCAAACACTGCTATAGATGCATCAGCTACCTGAAAGTGTTCAGCACCACGATCAGCTGGGGACCGATCAGATGATGCTGCTACCTCACTTTGTTTTTCATATCCACCTCCAGATCACTTGCTTCCAACTCGGAGACCGACAATAAGTTCCTATTCAATGAAATAACGTAAAACGTCCATGGAGTATTTTGCTTTGCACATTTGCTTTAGTCTCTCGCCAGATGTCGGTGCCATTTTAGAGGTTGTTTGCTCTTCACTACTAAAGCACGCGTAGGGAATTGAGGTTAAACCAACAAAGCTATGTAACTCTCCTTCTAGCAAAGAGAGTCAAACTAAAATGTAAGGGTGAGTTGTGTTGCAGTTTACAGCCGATTACTGTCCACTACTCCTGAATTTTGATAAAAGTCGACATCAGCCCTGAAAGAGTTAGTATGACCTTTCATCAGCACTTGAGGACCGGAAAAGTTAAGTAAGCAACTTATTGTAAAAACAGAACATGAACAACCCTCTTGTTACAGCAGATTAGATAGATAGATAGATAGATAGATAGATAGATAGATAGATAGATAGATAGATAGATATGTGTGAAAGGCACTATATAATAGATAGATAGATAGATAGATAGAATTTGGTATAGTAGGCAGGATAGATAGATAGATAGATAGATAGATAGATAGATAGATAGATAGATAGATAGATAGATAGATGTAAAGGGCACTATATAACAGATAATTAGATATAAAAGGCACTACATAACAGATAGATCTGAAAGGCACTATATAATAGGTAATTAGATAGGCACTACATAATTTGCATGTATAATTAGCCATGTGGCGCTGGTGTTAAAGTGTATATCTGGTGGCAGTACTCACAATGTTCTCATTACGGTCAGCTCATGTACCTCTTAAATGTAAACACTGCAAGCTTTTCTTTCCTTCTCTTTTATTTTTCCTTTGTTTATTTTTTTAAAGGGTACTTAAGGTGGATGGCTGGTTTCAGTCTGGTCGAGATGTCACACATGCCCGAAGTAGGTTGCCGTTGACCCTACATTAGGCGTTAGTGAAAGTCCTGCTCATGGCTGGTCCAGCTCTGCAATGTCATATGTTGGCTTTGCAGAGCATCATGGGCCGCTGGAGTCCTTACTCTTGTTTGCCTCGTTCAGAATGTTCACCTTGTTACAGCTGAAGTCAACGGTCCCCGGGTGAACACACACACGGAGAACGAAGCCAGCATCTTCAGACAGCAAAGTCACAGCCACGTCACTCGGCCTGTGTGACACGGTGCAAGTCACAGCACCACCTCAGACCCTCAGCATCGCTTCGCTCCATTCCAGGACAATGTGGCGTTTGCATGTTCTGCCCATACCTGAGTGGGTTAGTCCACCCTCCAAAACACAAAGATGCGTCTGAACGTTCAATCGATGTGACGCCTCAGCACTCGACTCACTCGACACCATGGGGCATGCGGAGGTGTGTAACTCCCTCCAATAGGACTCCTTTATTTTGTACGCGTTGGTGTTCCGGTGCTAATTTATTAGTGTTTTACTATTCACGCCTGCCCTGAACGGCAGCAGTCACACTTCAGGGTTTGCTGAGACGAGTTTCTAATCCGCCATACGACATTTAAAGCTAACAAGATCAACAGCTGAGGCAAAGCAGACTTACAATCAGCTCCACGCTAAGCAGATAAAAGTGCAATTAAAGAAGACCACGGGCCGGAACCCGACGGTGGGTCCCTGAGAGCCCCCATCAACCAGGCCTGCATTTGGTGGGCTGTGGGACGGGGCTGCTGGCTCAGTTCCTGGGTGACCTTGAAGCAAACACTCAATGCTGGCATTGCCCTGATGTCCCTTTTCCAAAAGACCTTCTCCAACTCCCCTGAGTGGGGGGTGGACACAGACCAGTTTGAGAGATATCATCTATCGATGAGGTCCTGGGTCTGCCCTGCGGGTCTCCTCCCAGTTGGATGTGCCTGAACCATTGCACCAGGGGTGGCATCCTGATCTGATGCCCAAATCACCTCAACTGGCTCCTTCTGATGCGGCTTTACTTTGAGCTCCACCTCAATGTCTATGCTCCTCACCCCGTCTCTAAGGCTGGGCCTGGACACCCGGCTGAAGGAAGCCCATTTCTGCTGCGTGTACGGGTGGTCTCAGGTCTTTCAGTCAACACCAACGGCTCGTGACCAGAGGTGACAGTACAAACGTACAGCAGATCGAGACCTTCACCCGTTGGCTGTGTTCCCCTTTCACCATGACTGGCTGGTGCAACGTCCAGGTGACTGCAGATGCTACTCTTATCCGCCTGCTGATCTCCCAGACCCCCAGAGAGGCTTAAAACTCCTCCGCTTAAGGCAGCACCTCATGCCCAACCTGGAGAGGATATCCCACTCTTCTCTGGATGAGTGGGCCCACCATTTGCAGGACGAGTAGGGGCTTGAGTGCCTTGGTGGGCCAAATGTGACTTCACTCATATGATATGCTGAACACATTTTTAAATCTGCTACTCAACCCGCACTGTTAAGGAGAAACTTAACTTTCCATGGGGCATGGAGATTTAGAATTTGTAATAATAATAATAATCCTCATCATTCTTTACATTTATATAGTGCCTTTCTCACTACTCAAAGCGCTTTACGCAGACGGTGGGGAGCCACCAGCAATGCGATGCAGCGGCAGCCATTTTGTGAGAGTCGCTCACCACACATGAGCTATTAGGTGATGAGGGTGTGAGGGAGAAGGGCAGGGGATGATTAGGGGGGCATTAATGGTTGTGGTGGGACAACGGGATAAACCCTACACTTTCGAAAGACACCCAAGGGGTGTTGATGACCAAAGAGAGTCCAGACCTCGGTTTTACGTCTCATCTGAAGGATGGCACCGTATTTTCAGCCCTGTGTCCCCGTCACCACACTCAGTGTAAGCCCACCACACATTAGCTATTAGGTGGTGAAGAGCTGAGAGAGACTGGTAGCCAGTTTGAGACTGGGGGTGATTAGGGGTCACGATGGGCAATTTAGTCAGGACATTGAAGTACACCCTGCTCTTTACGAAAGACGCCCACGGATGTTTAATGAGCACAGAGAGTCCGGACCTCAGTTTTACGTCTCATCTGAAGGACGCCGCCATTTTTAGTGGCACAGTCCCCCTTCCCCCCATTACTGCAGTGGGACACACACTCCGATCACAGGGTGAGCGCCCCCTATTGGCCTCGCCAACACCTCATCCAGCAGCAACCCAAGCTTTTCCTAAGATGAAGTACCGGTGGGGCCTGAACATGCTTAGCTGCAGGTGGGCGGCGGTGTGGATACAGTGGGCTTCAACGAGGGTCCATCTTGAACAACAGAAAGCAACAGATAAAAAGTTTCTTACAAATTTCAAATCACTTTGTGTTGCATAATCCAAATGCTGTTAGGCATTCCAACACTCATAACATTCTGAACTTGCTTATTTTTGGTGAAATATTGTCAAAGATAACACGTCCAGGAAAATTCATTCATGTGTTAAAAAGTGAACGACGATAACGATGGCAACATTTACGTCTCTTGCGCATTTCATTAATTTTTCAAAAACAAGACTGCATCTCAAGATGGACCGCTTTGTGGAGCTGAGTTAAACGTCATGTCTTGTCACGTCATGTCATGTTCTAACCTGCCTAATCCAGACCAGGGGTGTGGAGCGGGGTGTTGTAGCCTATCCCAGCATGCACAGGGTGCAAGGCAGGAATAAACCCTGGACACGGTGAACAAACACAAACACGGGCCAAACCGCTCGTAGTAAAGTCTATGACTGCCAAAGGGGGCGGTCCGGCTAATCTCATAAGCTGAGACGATCCCTCAGTGACCTCACCAAGCCTGAGCTGCACAGCCACCAAAGGTTAGCCGGCCTCATTATGGCTGCTTTAGCTACAATTACAAGCGATTAAAAACGGCTGATCTGAACAACACATGGCTGACTTTTGTTTACTAACTGAACTAATCTGCGAGTGAAGAGAGCGTGGTGGGCCGAGGTGAGGGGGGACGGGTAGCAAAACAAAGACCCTGAGAAAACGGGACACCAGTGGGTAAGAGGATGGGCAGAGGATGAAGAGGACAGGAAGCAGAGGAAGGGTTCAGGATAAGGGGCTGCAATGGAGCAAGAGGATGAAGACAAGCAATACATGGCATACACAAATGAGGAAGATGAGGATGGTGCTGATGAAGAAAGAGGATGAAAAGTCAGTCTAAAAGTTAACGATGGGCTAGAATGAGATGATGGGGAGGAAGAGCAAAAAAAAAAAACACAGCTGAGGAAGATCAAACAGAATAAAAAGGAAAACGACCATAAGAGTGGGCACAGCCTGGAGAATGTCACGCTGACGCCTACAGGGCTCGTCTGAGGTACGTAATACCACGCTGGGACTGCTGTGGGCGCTGGCGCTAATCATGCCCTTTTCCACTCCCTCCACAGTGCCAAGAACTGACTCCGCCCCTTCCACCCCAAAAAACTATAACTCACAGGGTCACTGGAAGGAGAAGTCACTCTGTGAACGGAGCTCCTATATTGCGTCTACAAGGACCCTTTATCGTCAAGCCCGACGACCCTTTTATTTCGCTCGACTTTACGTTTGATTAAACGGGGCGACTGGCTTGGCACCTCAACATTTCCCACTTGGACTTGTCGTGTCTCACTCGACCACAAGATCTACAAGGAATGGGAACTAAGAAGAGAAAGAGGAGCAAGTGATGCACAGAGGGGATGGAACTGCACGTAAAGGGGTCCAAACGCATAGGTGGGAACGGGAAAACAGAAAATGAGCACACGGTGGGCATTAATAAAAGTGTGGGAGCATCAAAGAAGAATTACAAGGTGGGGTACTGATGCCAAGGGTGATGAAGACGATGACAATAAAAGCACACGGTGGGCATTAACTTGTGCTTGAGGACTGAGAAGGCGAATAGGAGGACAGAGTGGGCACAAATGGTGGACGTGCAGGACAATGAGAAGAAAAAGATCATAAGGTGTGGGCCAGTTGGGGGGAGATGGGGAGACAGTATGGTGTGGGTTGTAATGAAGCGAACTGGTAAAATGAATATGAGATGGGCACTGGTGGGCACGAGTGAGCAGTAACAAGAGTAGCACGGGGTGGGGACTGGAGAACAAGAAAGACGTAATGAGGAAGAAGAGCAGGATAAGCCAGGAATTGAGTTGCTCCTCATGTTCTTGTGACTATGAAGTGGGCTGAAGAGGTTGGTGCCCTCGTCTTACAGCTAACACACTCTTAAACTCACACTCACTCCGTTAATACGTCTCACCCAGCATCAGCAGCACCACAGGAACACCAGCCTCCCACAAAGCTAACATCTTCATTCTAACGAGTAACTATCACCTCCTACAGTGAGGGTCCCAGCAAAGCCAAGTCAGCGGCACACATAGAACCGCAGGAGACTCGGACCACAGCGGCCTTTCCATTCTCACCCTGGCTATCTGACACCGTTTTCCGATTCTTCCCAAGGTTTAAGGTAAAACCAAAACAACTGGAAGACGTTGCTCTTCTCTACAGCTCGTGGCCGTGGGTTTCATAAGATGTGTCAGTCAGAGACTCAGACCACCACATCGTACCTCGAGAGCTGCCTCCGACTCCTCAAGTGCCCCCTGCAGTTCCTCCTTTTCCATCTCTAGCTTCTTCTTGGATTTCTGAAGCTCGTGCACACTTTTCCCTCCTTCGCCAAGCTGGTCTGTTAAATCCGTGATTTCCTCTGAAATGAGATGACAAATACATAAATAAGAATCATCTAATTGGAGCAACAGCCCTGCATGATGGACCACCTGACCGGCCAACTACAGTGTCGTGTGTGAGGAACACTGCAGCACCACAAGGACCAGGCCTGTCACCTGTGACCTTCACCATGTAAACACCCCGACTAGAAATGTAACAGCAGGTCACGTCACTTGTTCACATTCTCGGGTGATTCTGCACTTGGGGGGGTATTGATAAGGGGGCAAAGGAGAGGCGTCAGGGGGAGAACAAAGACCTTGAAGTACAAGGTCTAGCAGAGCCATGAAGCACCTGCTGTGAGACTCAAGCAACAGGTCCATGGGCAACGATTCACTAGTGCGAGAAGCCCCTTCCACTTCCAACTTAACCAGTTTCCATTGGTCTATCACCTGGGAAAGGAAAGCGGTACGTTGATCAAATCATAAAGACCGCCAGCCTATCAATTGTGTGCAACATCACACGTCCTTTATTATAAATATGGCTTTGTCCGTGGGACCGAGAGTGGTGATGAAGGCAATGACATCGATCAAGACACGTGTGGACGTCAGAGAGCATCACCCCCGAGTAACGGCGATCGCTAAATCGAAACACCACCCAGGGCAACATCCACTCCCAGGGGAGCCCTGAAGTTTAAACTTATATTGGGGCTACGTTTGTCAGTGCGGGTGACAGCGAGCCCCTGTGTAGGGCACAAGGAGCGCCAAGCGTTTGGCATCACTCTTATACGTTGTCACACACGTGCGATTAGGAGGCAGCTAGAAGGCCTGAGTAATTGTATTACCACCACTGACCAGGGGGTGGCGGAGTGTGCGGTCTGTCTTTCTCAGTTACTTGCAGACTATTCCTGGGAAATCCCGCCAGGTTCCAGCACCCTCGATGACGTCACTTCCGGTCCCAGCCCTAAAGATGATGTCACTTCCTGAGCTGGCCTTTAAAGCCGCCATCTTTCTTGGCTTTGATCAGGTCCATCTTAGACTTGTCTTGTGAACAGCTCTGTTCATCAATTTCAACTTTAACAGCCAGGACACATTATAGGGGTGGGCGCCCCAAACCTTAGTCATGTCTTCTGGTATTCTTTATCACAACGTACTTCAGTGAAGGAGGTCCAATGTGGAATACTGGAGAGTGACTGGCATCACCCGAGACTTTGCCCAGATAAGCTCTCCATGTGTGTGTGTTAATCTCCAAGTGTGGACGTAGATGACCCTCACGAACACACCTGGGGAGTTTCACAGTAACACACGCCGTACACTCTTGGTAATAAACCACCATTAAGGCTCCAATCACAAATGGATCCACGTGTCATTTGGTTGCTGCCTCATCACAGACCCCCTTTCAAGTCCCAATGAAAACAGCCGGGCCCCCCTCACCTTGCAGTGTCTTGTTCTCCCTCTTCAGCATCTCCATTTGCTCAACTGCCTCTTCGTAGGCCGTTTTGACTTTAAACAGGTCAGTGGCCAGTTGCCGGCATTCCTTCTGACAGCCATCCAGCTCCACCAGGACGTCCTCGCACTTCTGCCGCCAGTCGGCCAGCTGCTTCTCCATCAGCCGCTGCTTCTTGTCCAAGGAGGTGGCAGAAGCGTTTGCCTTGCAGGGAAGGACGGAAGGGGAAAAAAATTAACTTCATAAAATGAAAATAATGAACTCACAGCAACTTTTGTCTTCTTTGAAATGAACAGAAGAAATGAAATTAGGAAGATGTCAATTGTCAGAGGTAGTGTGACGTGGTTGGTACGCTGCTAAGCTTTTCCTCCGTGCCCCGTTGCCTCCAATCTAAAACACCAGGGCACGTAAGACATTTGTTTTAATTGATAGAAAGCTCTTAACTTTAGAACACAATTTTGTGTGGCAAATACAGAAATAACAAGTTTGTGAAGAAATAACTTTGACTTGGAAAACTTCAATTGTATTCCTTGAGTGAGCTTCAATTAAAATATATTCAACTTAACATGAATTGGACGTATAGGAACGCAGAGCACTCCACGTGGCATCAGGCCACAGGTGGAGATGAAGACTGATGGATGTTACGAGTGCAACTGAGGACAGATGGGCATCCCGGATGGACGATGGCATGACCTCTGGACAAAATGGTAGGTGCCAGGGAAGGGATGAGCAAACACCGGAGGCCAGGAGCAGTTCCATCCCCCATACATTAATTGCCAGTGGTCTGCTAGGACACCCGCAAGGGTTCATGGGAACTGGAGTCTGGAAGTACAGCCCTTTTGGGGGAGGACTGCGCTGGTTCCCAAACAGCTCAGAAGTACTTCCCACAAGTCACGTTGGGTCACTGGAAGCCATTCCGGGTCCAGTATAAAAAGGAGTCTGTTGCCGTACCTCGAGGAGTCGGCAGGCAACGCTTAACTGGAGGAGGAAAAAGAGGAAAAGACTCGTCGTTTGTAAGATTATTGGTTCGGCGTCACGGTACTTTAGGGTGTTTGGTGGATTAAAAATCCATTATTTACACCTGTGACTGTGTTGGACATTGTTGTGATCCGGGGGCTTCCAGGCGCCCCCTATTAGTCACAATTGGCGTAGTCAGCAGGTTTTCCAGCTATTTGCTTGGTAGGGACCTGCAAAAAATATTTTTTATTGTAACCAAACCCTAATGGGGCTGCACTTTTGGACTCCAGTTCCCATGAACCCCTGCAGGTGGTGTCCAAGCTGCAGACCATTGCCTCCTAAAGTACTGGGGATGGAACTGCTTCTGATCTCTAGGTTCTGTTCGTCCATTCCATTTTGTCCAGAGGTTGTTGTCCGTCATCCAGCCACAATGGCCGTCTGTGGGCACAGAGTAGACTCTTCTCACTTGTCAAGCGAACTTCTGCACATCACCTTTCAAAACCCCTTACAATTCTTGCCTCATGTAAAATCTCTACCAGGCTGCCAGCTTGACGTCTGTTCAGCACAGCTTGGCTGACTGAGCTGTGGGTCCACTGACCTTCTCCAGATCGATGCACAGATCCTCCACCTCTCCCTGCAGCCGCTGCTTCGTTTTTTCCAAACTTGAACACTTGGCCTGAGCGACGTCAACCGCCTCTTCTGCCTCCTGGAGTCTCGATGACAACTTTTTCCTGAAAATCAAAGTAGGAATTTTGTCAATAGTGTCTTACCTCTGAATTGTTTTCAGCTTTCCCTCAGTACGTCGCCCATGTGTGTGTGGCACGGATATTTATGGACTTATATACGAATACGTTTTTTCGCATTGGGACGGAGATTGAATTTGAAACGACTGAATTTCTCGAGGCTTTGGGAAAATCTCTGCTAGGAATTGCCTGCCACGCCACTCACTTGGCCTCCTCCAACTCGTCCGTGCGCTGAATCGCGTCCGCCTCGTAGCGGCTCCGCCAGTGGGTCACATCACTGTTGAGCTTGGACACCAGCCTCTGTAGCTCCAGTTTGCCCTCTTGCTCCTCTTCCAGCTGCTCCTTCAGAAGCTCACAGTCGTGTTTCATGGTCGCAAAGCTGTTTCCGAGTGCGGCCCTCGCCTGTGGAGAAAACAAAGACCACACAACGGGTGACCCACCTGGTCTTGACGTTATGAAGGGGGGCAAAGGTTTGCTGTTGTTTTAAAGGGCATTCCAGTGGACCCCCAGACCAGCTGCCCTTACTTTAATACACTCATTAAGACCTTTGAGTGGCTGGTCCTCAAACAGCTATGGCCCCCCCTGGGTTTGAGAACATCTGGACACATGCAGGTGTGGAGGAGGCTCTCATCTCCATGCTCCACAGAGTTGACTCCCACCCCACTCTCCGCCTTTAACACCATTCTGCTTCATTTACTGGGCAAAAAGCTCAAAGATTGCCCCCCTCAGTCTCCTGGAATACGATCTACCTGACCACCAGAGAGCAGCTTGTGAGGCTGGGGGCCTGCGTGTCACAAATGGTGCTGTGTGGCACTGGAGCACCTCAGGGGACCGTCCGGTCTCCCCCTCTACATAACAGACTTCCAGTACACATCCCATCCACAGATGTTCTCAGATGACTCGCCCACCACAGGCTCATTAATAATGGAGATGAAGCAGAGTACAGGAAGGTTTGTCTTGTGGTGTGGGGAGAACAATGTCAGCAACACAAAGGAACTGGTGACAGACCTCCAGCATGCCAAGGAGTCTCCGAGACCGGTCACCCTCCAGGGGTGATGACGTGAAACTGACACAGACAAATAAGTACCAGCAAAACACGGGCAGTCTAACATCACGGTGGCACCGGACAAGACAGGCCAGAGCAGGCAGCACATGCCAAGGAGCCTCGGGGCTGCTGATGTGTGCAGTGAGCAGCTGGAGATGTTCTACCAGTGTCCATAGTGGCCAGTGTGGTGTTCTATGCGGGGGTCTCCTGGGGGAGTAATGTGAGCTCAAAAGAAGTCCAAGGCCTGAATGAAGTCATCAGGAAAGCCGGCACCACAACCGGGGTCAACCCTGGACGCTCTGGAAACTGTTGTAGAAAACGGGAGGGTGGCAAACTTGGATGCCATCAAAAAAAATTCTCTCTTTAGCCACAGGCTCATTCCACCATTACGGTGGGCTAAGTAGAGCCTCTGGGGGTCTTTTCTGCCCACTGCTATTAGGCAATTCAATTCTTCCACCTGATGTTCTCAACAAGTTTATTTTTATTGATTGATTGATTGATTGTCTGTCCTGTGCGTCTGTATTCTTGTTCTTTATGTTTCTGGGATTAAAAAGTTTATCTAATCTAAAAAAAAAAAAGTGCAGCCCAATTAGGACTGAGGGTGGTCCTCTCATTCACTGCATTTCATAATCTGCTCATTTCAGCACAGGCACTGCAGAAGCCATCCCAGCTCACAGCCGACCGAGTGGCGCTGCCACACTCTGCAACACAAAGGCCGATTAACGTAACATGGACGAGCCCACAGAGAAACGAGAAGACCACCGACAGCGACACAGCATGTAACTGGGGCTGTAACATGGCACCCAGGGATCAATGACGTCTCACCAACGACCAGCATGTTTTATGTGAGCCCATAGGGTCCCAGCATGAACATCCAGTAAGCTGGTGGGCAAATAGGCCAAGATGTTAATCAAGTGCCATCAGGAGCCACAAGAGGGCAGCATATGGAGGTGGCTTTGAACTTGGCATCACTTGTTGTTTCAACTCACATTTAATTAATTGAGAATTTGAGAAGTTTTGAGACAAACGACTGTATACGGGAAGGAAGAGGAGAATGAAAAATGGGAGAGGAGTAGAACCAGTGGTGGGTGACCAAACCAGCAATTAAGGAGGCAAATGTGATGGCACGGCTGGTGTTGCACGTTATTGTTCTCCTTTCTCCCTGTGATTATCCCCTCCTTGTGTGTTGAAATCTTTTTAGGGTTTGGCTCCCAAACAAGGAGGTGTAAGAGAGAAGCCCACTCTTATTGTTACTACTAATATAACCATTAAAGATTCACAGAGTGGCATATAGACCAGCATGGAGGCAGTGTGGTGAGCGTGGCCTACCATCAGGAGTAATGTCACACTTGTGGGTTAAAATTCCTCGGGCTGTTGGGGCAAAAGAAAACGTTGGATCAAGCGGGACAACGGGGTCTCAAAACTACACACATCTGCAGATTCAGAAATAACTGTATAATTAATTCTACAATTCCCCCATTACAGAATTTACAGGATGATGACAAACACAGAGACCCCCACCCACCCCAGCACCGGCCGGCTTAGCTCTTACTTTAATTTCTTCTTCCAGCAGCTTCTTCAGATCTTCATTCTGAGCCCCCAGCAGGGTCTTTGTTCGCATGCTTTGGCAGGCCCGGTTTTCAATTTCTTCCAACTGTCGACTCAGGTCATTATTTTCACCTTAAATGGTCAAAGCAGAGCTTTATTTGTTGCACTGGGGGGGCCGTGCTGCTGATGTTCAATAAAATGAACTTTTAAATAAGGAAGAAAGAGGAGGAAACTGGTAATCGAGGCCTCGCTCCACAAACCATGAAGTCCCATCATGGACTCAAGAACGGACACATCAGGAAGGACAAACCCGCACCAGTGAGACTTGGTCTTATATTAGAACCTGTCAAAGCAAGACCACCATAAAAGAGACAACAGGACACCCTCACCAGATGGAAAAGGAATACTTTAGGATGAATAAAAAAGGCAAAAGACGCCTCTACAATGAAACTAACCTTTAAATAAAATGTAATTGTTGAGGTGAACAAATGCGGCAGAAGACCACCTTCAGAACCTCAGTTTAATACAACAGCCACCAGAGGGCTCTACCTCTCATGCCTTTTGAAGCGAGCAGTTTTACGAGGCGCTATAGAGAGCACTTACTCATCCACCTTCATAAAAGGACAAGTGACTGTGTTTCTCTGTCTCCGTCCATTTGCTACATCTCTGTCATTCTAACAGATGGCGCATCACACATAGTAACACTGCTTTTATGAAACCTGTACCATATGGCACATAACAGAGACATATGCATTACATTTGTCATTCCAACAGATGGAGCATCAAACAATGAACACTGCTTTTATGAATCCCATACCAAATGGCATATAACAGAGATATATGCATTACAATACAATTTATTTTTGTATAGCCCAAAATCAAACAAGAGGTCCTGCAATGGGCTTTAACAGGCCCTGTCTCTTGACAGCCCCCAAGCCATGAATCTGTAAGAAGACAAGGAAAAACTCCCAAAAAAACCCTTGTATGGAAAAAATGCATTGCATTTGTCATTCCAACAGAAGGCACAACATAAACATTAACACTGCTTTTACGAATCCCATACCAAATGGCATATAACAGAGATATATGCATTGCGTTTTTCATTCCAACAGATGGCGCATCATAAACATTTGTAGTAATAAAACTGTATTGTATTTATCATTCCAACAGATGGCACATCCCAAACATTATCACTGCTTTTGTGAAACCCATACTTAATGGCAAAAAACAGAGACATATGCATTGCATTTGTCATTTCAACAGGCAGCACATCACAAACGTTAACACTACTTTTATAAAACCCACATCAAAGGGCACGAAAAGGAGATAAAAGCACTGCATTTGTCATCCCAACAGATGGCATATTATAAACATTTGCAGCAATGCCTTTTATCATTGCAAATGCTTGTGATGCGCCATCTGTTGGAAATACAAGTGCAATGCAGTTCATTACTACATGCATTGCAAACCACATTCCAAACGATGATGCACTGCAAACATTAAGGCTGAGGTCTGCGTTGACTGCTTAGATTTCAACCCGTCTGAGATGGCTGGCACAGCGAGTACTTTATATATCTAAAGCATCACCTGGGGAAATGTTACATACTAACAAATCGGACATGGCACATGGGGTAACCTTCATTCTGCAAAAAAATAAATCAATAAATAGATAAATACAGCAGACTGACATGTTTTCTGAGAAAGCCATTTTGTTTTTGAACCCAGAACTGAACTGCAGAAGTGCCAGAGTCTTACAACCCAAGTGAACAGAATGACAGGCGTCAGCTGTGCTAATACAATGTCGGAGGTTTCTCTAATAAGCAGTTGGCAGGTCAACAGCACTAATTAAGGAGAAGATAAGAGAGATGACATTAGAACACTGAAGGAGGTGGCTGTATTGTGAAATCAATGTAATGGCACCTTGATAATACAAGATACGAGTTTCTGTCAAAAACATCAACATTTGTGGTTGACCCCAAACTTCTGAACAGCAAGCGTATCTCAATAAACACCAGGATAGGAAACCAAATCATTCAGAACAGAAGACCAGCAGAATGTTAAAATCCACCCAATGGCTGCTCCCTGGAGGACCTTGACCCAGTATGCTAAATGCATTGGGGCACACTGTCAGGTGTGGGTTTCAGCATACCCTGTGTCTGAATGCAAAACGGCCCCCCTCTATTCTGATCTTTCAGCCTCTGCACTTATTTACCTGTCAGCCTGGTTTTGGCCAAGTTCACTTCTGAAAGGGCCTTCTGGAGCTCCTCGTTCCTGGAATTGGACTCGGCCAGCAAGGTCTCCAATTTATGTATCTGTAGGTCACCCAAAACCTGCGAGGACAAAAAGAGTGGCCTTCAGCGGAACAGAACACTCATTGGGGGGAAATAGAAGAGAAAAGGACGTGTGTCGGCCCACTGCACCCGCGCCAACAGGAGTCGTCTTCTTCTCCTTGTCACTAAAGATGAAATGTCAGCACCCCATCAGCGGTCAAGACTGGCACAGTTAAAAAAAAATGAAGCAATCACAGGGTATACATAACGATGCAACGATGGCGAGAGATCATAGAAAGCAACTTAGGATAAGGCAGGAAGTAAAGAACAACCATTAAAAAAGGCAAGTTGGCACAAAAATGGCACTGGAAACCTGCCAGTTGGTATTTAAAAAGCACCTCCTAAAACTGGAAGCCACTTGGGCTTACACAGCGGGCCTCAGATGGGAAAGAAATGCTAAGGGACTGGCGTTTGCCGCAGACAATGGTGGATATTGGCGTTGGCACTGACTTTCATAGCTGGAGGTTCAACCACTCACTTGGGAACAGCACCTTAGAAAATGTTCTCATCTCCTCAACCAATTGGGCCATCAGGACAGTGCGAGTACCCAAACACTTAAGTAAATTCTGGGGGGGAGGGGGTCTGCAAAAGGGTCCCACAATTTCATGGGTGGAGTCGCCTCATAAAGGAACACTTTGGATCAAAAAGCCAAGGAAGAAGCAAACAGCACAATCTGCACTTTTGCCCCTGTTAACACCCACACATGTATCTAACCATCTTGGCACCTCAGATTCAACAAAAAGAGGCCTGCAATTCCACCCCCCATGTCACAGGGAGAGGAAGAAGTCATCATTGTATTTATATAGCACCTTTCTCACGACTCAAAGCACTTTTTTCAACCACCACCAATGTACAGCAGCCACCCAGATGATGAGATGACGGCCATTTTGCTGCCATCTTCCAGTAGGCTCAGCCAACATTAGCTACAAGGTGGTGAAGAGCTGAGAGAGATGGGGGATGATTAGGGGCCATGGTGGGCAATTTAGCCAGGACATTGACGTACACCCTACCCTACTGAGTACAGACAGTTAGGCCCTCGGCTTTAGGTCTTGTCTAAAGGACGGTGCCATTTTTGTAGTACAGTGCCCCGTCACTGCCCTGAGGCACTGGCATCCACACTCAGACCACAGGTCGAGCGCTCCTTGCTGGCCTCACCACACCTTCTTCCAGCACCAACCCGAGCTTTGACTAAGATGGTTTCCCATCCAAGCAGTGGCAAGGCCTGAACACACTTATCTGTAGATGGGTGACCCCTTCTGAAGTGCAGGTGGAGGTCGGCACGTCTGGAATACCTTGGATTTCTGCAGATTTTCCAAAGTAGCTGCCAGGTCCTCGATTTCCAGCTTCGTGTTCTGCTTGTCCTTCTCCAGCTTGGCGCGCACCCGCTGCAGGCTCTCGTACTGCTCCGTCATCTCCACCAGGGCATCCGCGTGTTTTTTGCGCAGCGCTGCAGCCACGGCCTCGGATTGAAGGGACGCGTCTTCCAGCTGGCGCCGCAGCCTCAGAAGCTCCGTCTCGCGCTTCTTGTTCATTTCCACCTGGAGTTACAGAGAAACACGGCCAGGATCTGTTAAACGCATCTGCATGGACCGATACCAACTTCAGACGTGACTCACCCCATTCACCCCTGCAGCCATTGAGGAGACTGGACATTCACACATTTAACTGGGCACGCATGCATGCCAGAGGATCGCCTTCCTGGCTCATCTGAGTTATGCACTACCACCCCAGAACAAGAGTGGGCGCTGCTGCTAATTGTCTGGTCTCCTTTCCATTGCGACAGCACCCACTGAGGCTAATGAAGCCTGAGAAGCCCCGCCCACTCCCGGGTACAGACTGTACAAAGGAAGGTGTCCCAGGTAGGTGGCACTGAGCTGCCGAGAGACTTGAGCCCCTCCAAAAGCTGACCAGTTCATTGTTACGCCACTAGAGGGCGACCTTGAGGTGATTGTTCATATTTTCTTGAGGTTTCAGCGCCGCCAAGCACCTGTTGCTTTTGCTTCCTTTTTGTTTGAATTAAACAAGGGTGTCAGCATGCCCCGTGTGCGTGAACGTTAGGTTACGTATGCACGACAATTCACAAAGTCACGGGCTGCATATTATAAATGACGGGTGACAGAAATATAAGGGGATACCAAAAACTCTGGGCAATTTGAAAATGACGCGATAACCGCAACGGGCGGAAGCGGACGCAACACAACGCCTTGGTGATGGCTTATGGGTACTTGAGACATGCAGGCCACGTTAGTGTAATTGAAGCCAAGGCCAAATGAATACAGATGCTCCGCTGCGGGATGGCGCCGCTGTTGAGGTTTCTGCGGTCAGACAAAGAGAAACCTGCGTCACTTTTATTAACGCCACCCCTCTGTGTACATACAGAGCACGTGTCCCTTAGCTTTCATTAAGAGCACCCAATGCATGATGGCGAGCAGACAGTAGAACTAGACATCAACGACCAAAGCGACGTTCGGAGCACGTGCCCCTTCTGTTGCTTAATTGGGGCCCCTTGGCGTTCACAACAGGTAATCACAATTAGACTTTGACGACCAATAGGGTGGTCTCTTCTTTGGTGTCCGGAGTGAGTGCCCCTTCATTTATATAATGGCACCCCTCTGTGTACAAACTGGAGAATTTACAGAAACTACAACCCCTTAGCTTTCATAAATGGCACCCCTTGCATTACTAGACTTCGTGGACCGGGAGGGCATGGCGGGTCCCCCCACAGATGCATAACTGCCACCCCTCATTGCTCATAACGGCCAGTCAGAATTAGACTTTGATGACCAACTGGGGGGTCCCCCTCATTTCCATAAACAGTGGCCATCTGTGTACAAACCGCAGAATCTACCAAACATGCAACCCCTCAGCTTTCATAAACGGCGTCCAAGCAGCATTACTAGACTATGACGACCAGGGGGCTGTGTCCCCCTCGTTGTTCAGAGTGTGCCCCCTTCAGTTGTGTAACTGGCACCCCACTGTGAACATAACTTGGGCTTTACGGAGCAGAGCACACACCCCTTAAATTTCATAAATCCTGCCCAAACAGCATTACTAGACTTTGATGACCAGGGGGTCCGGGGCCCCCCTTTGGTGTCTAGTTCAGTTGCTTAATTCCATCCCTTTGCGTACATAAAGCGGACTTTACGGAAAGCACATCCCTTAATTAATGGACTGACCGGCTCAGTCCATTAGTGATTACCAGCCTTAATTTTTTGGTGAGGGCGCCCACCCTGTGCCACCATGTTGCCTGTACCCAAATCCACCCACCATTACTACACACACCCACAAATGTGCACGACAACCATTCTAACTTTCTTTCTGAACTTTTTAAAATAAGGATTATGTTTCAGAAACAAATAATGAAAAAGAATTAACCTAGCCGTTTTGGTCGCACTCAATTCTGATTGGCTCTTTGGTGTAACGGCGATTCTGATTGGCTCTCGAGTCTAACAGCAATTCTGGTTGGTTCTTTGATCTAACGGTGATTCTGATCGGCTCTTTGGTCTAACGGTGATTCTGATTGGCTCTCGAGTCTAACAGCGATTCTGGTTGGTTCTTTGATCTAACGGTGATTCTGATTGGCTCTTTGGTTTGTAATGACTCTGCCCTCACCTGCCCCCTGCCCATGAGCTGCTCTCGGTGTTTTGGCCTCCAGACTCTTAAAATGTTTTTTGATCTAACATAACATTTTATATTATGGGCTGTTAGGTTACATGACGACATGGTGCGCACGTGCTGGGTGGAATACGCACCAAATAATTCAAAGCACACAGAGGCTCCTCTGAAACTCACTACTGCTTCAAAGTCTGGAGGTTGCCTTTCAGTGTTCAGTCACGTTTTGTCCGTTGGCCGTTTGCTTTGATTCACACTACAGTGGATGGCCAGTAGTGTTTCATTCTGATCACGTATGGACCCCATCATGTCACACGGTGATGTGGCACTGTGTTTTGAACGTCTGGTCATCGGTGTGAAGTTGGCACATCAACGCGGGTTTTCTTTGGATGCTTTGATTCTAACGATGGAGAAAAGGCCATTGAGCTCTTTATGAGCGGGTGGGCCCGGCTGGTGTTCTAGTCGGGGTAAACTCAATTCATTGAGCTCAGTGCTGTCCGGAGAGGCTCCAGGCCCGGCGTTACAGTAAGTGGGTTTGCAAAAAAGAGAACAACAAAGAAATGGCGTGTGGTCACCCAAACGTGTCAGCTGTGAGTGATCAAAATGGATTCTTGTTTGCGGTCCTCTTGTTGCACTTTGCCTACGAGGCGTCTGCTTGATGAGACAAAAGGATCAAATTCAAACCTGCGAAGCGGTCGCACCACCGGCCTCCTCCAGCCTGTCGGTGAGGTCGTCGAGCTCCCTGCTGAGGTCTGAGCGCTGCTTCTCCACCTGTTAGGAAGAAAAAGACGCAAAATCAGGACATGTTAAGCATGATGGGTGACACAAAGGCAACGGAGTACCAGCTTGGGATCCCACAGTGCAAGTTGGGGGATGGGGACGGACGTGTGGTGTTTTTTCCCTCCCCAAGTTTTCTTCCTTTTTTTTTTTTTGGCTACAAGGGAGTGAAGTGAGTTAAGGCTGGGGGGCTGTCGAAGCCCATTGAGGCAGCCCATGGGTGATTTTGGGCTATGCAAGAAATAAATTGTTGTTGATGTTGTGAGCCTCACTGCTAAGACTCCCCGGGCTCAGATAAGTGGGTGGGTAATAAATGAATGAATGAACGAATGAATGAATCATCACTTATTTCTTTTTTTTATTTTTTGGTCTTATAGTCTACAGTGTATGAGGAGATTCCGAGAAGACACACTTTTATGTCTTATAAAGGGGCTTGTGCCACATTTTCATCTTCAGCGATGCGGAGACAACAGAGAGCTGAACACTTCAAAAAATCCTCCACCTTTACAAAAAAAGGCATGCACTGCCCCACCATGGCCACTAGAGGGGAGCCTTTCCTCACATCCAAGCTTTGGGATTGTAAAACAAGGAGGCGGCAGCACAGACCTGGAATCAGAAACCACGTCGAACGACTCCAAATCCACTCAAGGATGTCCTTAGGGGACACCAAAATGTGTCAGGAAAAGAAGCAAATGACAATCCGCGAATAATTTCTTGAACATTAAAACAAAAGACGTCATAGCTAAGTCCTTGTCACTGATTTCTGGCTTTCGTACACAGGGGTTGGGTTGTGTTAAATCAAAAGGTAAAGGCAATTTGACAATGTATGTGGTAACTATTAAGGACAGAAGCGGACACAGTACACCACAATCACAATGGCTTATGGGTCCTTTGAACACACACAGGGCAGGGCCATCTTAACACCATCATAGGCTCCCCAGGGTAAAGCAGCACGCTAGGGTCCCTGTTGTGACAGCAAAACAGAAGCAAACAAAGGCATCAGAAACATTGTGAGCTCCTGTGCTCCTGAAGACCCCAGCCAGTGCCCAGTGTGCCCAGATGTTAAGGTGGCGCTGGGCGCAGCGCTCTGCCATTAGTCGAGTGAACACAGATGCTCTGCTGCGGATTTCAGAGGGAATGAAAGCACACAAAACGCTGGACCCACACACTGCTGTAACAAAGCCCACCTAACTTCATCGAGCAGCCCTCCATACCAGAAGGACACCTGGCAGGTACAATGAAGTTATCGCCGCATTCCTCTCCTCTTAGCACGGCCGGGTGAGGCACACGAGTGACTTAACACTGACATGCCGTCAACCGCTTGGCCACTAAGTGGGCTCGTCTTCCAGAAATCCGATGGCACTCCGAGCTTGGCATCTCCCAAGCAACTAAAACAAAGACAGAACGGACAGAAAAGAAGCTGAAGTGCACAGAAATGCGTCCGGATCACCTGCCGCCTCATTTATAAATGTCTATGTGATAATACGTGTTGACCAAAATAAACAGGAAAAACACGAACGGGCCAAAAAAAAAAAATGTATACAACCTGGCGTGCGCACACCGCTACGCGATTTATCGTTTATAAACGTGCAGACTCCGCACTCACAGCATGCTAATCAACCTTATACACCAATCAATCACGACACTGCACAACTTCATTGGCTGATAAGAGCCGCCTCCCACCTGACGCTTCCAGACCCCGCCCCCCTGCATTCAAGCATATCAGGCTGCACTCCCCAAATTAGGGCACATGATCACGCATAGCATTACAGCACCTCTCCTCTACGCTCTGGGGTCCGAGAGCGGGTAGACAGGTGATGATGTGATTGGTGCAGGCCATATGAAGCACCATGGAGGGCTCAGCCGGTCACCACAGCCTGCCAAGACTACTAGTCAAAACAAATGACTCACAAGCTGACCCGGACCACCGAGAGACGACGTGTGTCAGTCACATCTGGGATGACCTGTGCGTTACTGGAATGTCGCTGCCCACGGTTAACAAAAGCCTCTTCATTCCCGCTGGGTGCCCTAATTGCAGTAAAAGTGTTCCGATTGTTGCGGCTGCTGCACCACTTTGCCTTCTTAGGTTGGCAAACACTTGCTATGTTTTAAGAAGCTGCACCCACAACACACAAGAACTGAGCATTGTGCCCACAGGTTGCTTAATGGCGGACATGACGGAGTGAAGCTAAGCCGAGGTATACCTGACCCGGTGACAAGGTAGCCAATATAAACTGACGAAAGACCAAAAAAAACAGTTATCTGGTGTGAATATGCGGCCCTCTTAAAAGGGAACTAAAATACAGACTTGTGTGTCACGGTCATCACACTGGAGGTGTCACAGGTTTGTCACATTACAATAACAGCCCAGTGACATGTCATCATACACGTGAGTTGTCATTTAACTGCTTTGCCCTACTTGGTGGGGGGGGGTCATCATTTCCCACTTTCTGCTAAACGTTGCCTACAGAGGGGTCAGAGTTGACGTAATCCTACCCACATACCCCTCTCATGATGTTTGCGTGGGACGCTGCATGGGCGCACGTTTTGGGGCTCTTTTTGTTTCGTACACAAGCTTTATAAAGGAGGCCCCAAGAGAATCCAAAGCAATGACAAATCTCCATTACCCCCCCCAACTCCAAGGCTGAAGGTCAGAAACTTGTCATGGGTGGCTTTGGAATGAGCTTGGGGATCTGGATTTGCTTCCTTTACAGCACCAGCCTGCTCATGTAGGTCACCCTGCTCTCGATGGCCTTCCCCAGCACTCAAAGGGTCAAGCTGGCCGGAATTTGACTCGGCTACATGTCCCCCGCCCCGCAATCCCCTCCTTTAGAGCCTACGGCAGAGGCACTTAAGTAAGGCCAAAAGCATTCTTTGAGTGGCGCTCTCCAGTGTTCTGCCCCTAAATGGGGGATTAGGGAAAACAAAAGCATTCCAGCTGTGCCCAGGTCGGCCTGTTTATCCTGTCACTTCCATCACATACCTTGGCCCTTATGGCTCGCTCGGCTTCCAGCTCCTCCTCCAGCTCTTCAATCCGCACCTACGATGACAGAAAACACAGGCGGGTTAAGCTCCAGGCGTGAATGAAGTGAAAGATCTCGAGCGGCTCACTTGGGGATTTCCAGGTCCTCCCTCGTTACTTAAGTGGCGGACACTTTGATTCATGCGTTGGGAGGTTAAAACATTCATTCCCTGGTCACAAACTGATGAAATGTCCCTCCATGTCACTTACAAGACTGTCCCATCTCGTCTCTTTGTAATGAAACCGCTCAGGACCACCTTGGTAAATAAAATGAGACATGTAAGAAAAAAAAAAAACTACAATGAGCTTGCAGTAAAACTAAATCTGTTTAGGGGGCACCGAGACCCTCCAGCCAACTTCAGTGCATCTAATGGAATGACATAATGGGACAAGATGAGACAGGAATCCTACTGGCATTTCGGCGCTGACAGGACATGCTGGGTCATCCAGTGTGTCAGGTAGTCCTACCTTTACACCATTAGCAGGTGAGATGAGGCAAACACAACACAAACCAAATGACTTTAAAATGCTATATAGCACCTTTCCACAGGGCAGTTGTGTCACCAGTCCTAAAATGTGAACACAGCGACGTAAAGCAACTCGCTCAGGGTGACACAAGGAGCCCGTGATGGTGACTTTATATAGCGCCTTGCACCACACGTATCATTTTCTGCCATTTTTACATTCTGTTCATATATCTTTCTATCTATGAGCACCAGCAGGTCAAGCGACTTTCTGTGGTGACGATAGTGCCCCCTCCAACCCCCCGTCTGCTCACCGGCTTTGTTAATGGCATATTGTTTCAAACATTTGTCTTTAATGTTGAGGTAAGTAATACTGAAATCTATTCAGAGTTTCTCTTCACAGAAATTACGACATAACTCTTACTGGTTTGGTTTGACAACCATCACCTCGGGACTCACCGCGTTTCTTTTTTGTGTCTCCCCTAACAGATTGGCTACGCATGCTGCCCACAGAGTCAGGAGATATGTTAGGGTGGCAACTCAACCACTCAAGGCAAGCTGAAGATTAAATTAAGCTGACGCAATACAAGACCTTTGCAATGGCTTATGAGTAATTCAAAGATGTGCCGCATGGTGCTCTGCCGTCAGTCTTGTCGTTGCCAAGGTCAAGTGAACACGTGTTGATGGCACCACTGCTGACCAACGTGCCGTTTAGTGACATTTTTTAGGCAGAGGGAGTGAAACCTGCTTTGATTTACCAAAGGATGTTGGGCTCAATACGCAAGTGAAAAGAACTCAACGAAAAGTTCACGAAGGTCTTGGGTAGAACACATGGAACCGACAAAGCTCCACCTGGGTCAACTATCCACATCAGGCGAACAAGCCCCACATCGACATGGCGAATCAGAGACCGAAGGATTACGTGGTCTACTGCTATGGATCTGCACGTGTCAGGGTGCAGGCCGACTTGGGGTGCCATAACATTTACACAAGGTGGGCACCCAATCAGCTCACTGATCAGCACAAACCAACGTGTTTCGGTGAACGTCTGCAGGTTTCAAGAGGCATGAGTGACAACCATCACCTCGGGACTTGCCCCGTTTCTTCATCGTGTCTCTCCTAACAGTCTGGCTCCGCATGCTGTCCACAGAGTCAGGAGGTACGTTAAGGCGGCAACTCAACCACTCAAGGCAAGTTGAATATTAAATTAAGCTGACGCAATACAAGACCTTCACAGTGGCTGATGGGTAATTTGAAGATGCGCCACGTGGTGCCAAGGTCACACAAACACACAGGATGGCACCACTGTTGACCAACATGCTGTAGTGAGACTTACGAGAGCAGAAGGAGTGAAACCTGCTCCGATTCACCAAAGGATGTTGGGCTCGATACGCAAGTGAAAAGAACTCAACGAAAAGTTCAGGAAAGTCTGAGGCAGGAAGAACATGTGGAACTGACAAAGCTCCACCTGGTCAACCATCCACCTCAGGCACACAAGCCACAAATCGACATGGCGAATCAGAGAAGACCAACGGATTACGTGGTCCACTGCTGCAGATCTGCAAGTGTCGTAGTGCAGGCTGACTTGAGGTACCGTAACGTTTGCGCAAGGTGGGTACCCAGTCAGCTCACTGATCTGCACAAGCCAACGTGTTTTGGTGAATGTCAGCAGCTTTCACAAGGCTTGAGTTATGACGTAACTCTTACTGGTTTGGTTTGACAACCATCACCTTGGGACTCGTCCCGTTTCTTCATCGTCTCTGCCCACAGAGACTTGGGGTACCATAATGTTTGCACAAGGTGGGTACCCAATTAGCTCACTGGTCTGCACAAGTCAACATGTTTCGGTGGCACTCGTCCCGTCGATGTGGACTCGTGTGCGTGATGAGGATGGTCGACCCGATCGAGCTTTGTCATTTACACTCGTTCTTATCCACCATTAACTTCTCTCCCCCCTTCACAACCTCTCAATGGAGTCCCATTGGTTTTTACTTCCATACTAAGCCAACCACCTTTGGTGAATCTCAGCAGGTTTCATTCTTTCCTCGTACGTCTCACTATGGCACGTTGTACATAGTCATTTAACCTCGGTTTCAACTAGACTAATGGTGGAGCATCGTGCTGTGCGTATCCGAACTCCCCACAGGCCGAGGCGAAACAGCTGTACGCCGTCTGCACCTATCCTTTGTGGTCACCACGTAATTTTCAAATTGCCTTGACTTTCTGAGGTACCCTCATAAAAATGCCAAATTGCCAGCCTGTGCCAACAGCAGCAAGCAGTTCAGGCCCAGGTAGGCAGGCAGCCACTCCATGACTGGGAACAGTGGCACCCTCCACTGACTCAGAATTGAAAAGTCAGACTTGGCATAATGCAATGTCAATTTACTTGGTAACCTTTCACGCTAGCAAACATGGCTGCCTCATTGGCATGGTGTTATGGTGGTCAGGGTGCCATTTTCTCGAGTAATGGCCAAGTGGATTTGTTTTCACCAGACACTCACTCCTAAATAAAAAAAAAACAGAATTTTTGATTGAACCCCTAATTCAAGACAAAGTGGCCACTTTATTGGGTACACCTGCCCTGCAAATGAAATCAACGTCTCGGGTGGCGAGAGTGAGCAAACTGCCATCGTCAAGCACCACAGCCTAGGGACTAAAGTGTGGTCCGGGTGATTTGAGACCCCCAAAAGCAACTCACAAAAGCAAACAGTGAGCAAGGTGTGTAGGCATCAGGTGGGTGTAACACGGAGGCACATAAAAGGAGCTGTGGGCAGAACCCGGAAAGCCAGAGGCATCCAAAGGGCTGTAGAAAAGAAAAAGAACAAAAAGAAAGAAAAGAGCAGGAGGGGATCAAAGGTGCTGTTTGCCAGCAGATAAGGGACACTCGACTTTCAGTTTTAAGAGCTTATGTGCCACTTGAAATCGTTTCAACAGAGCACACTGCTCGAACAAAGCAGAGTAAGCAGCAGGTGGAGAGAACAGTGGGCTCTCAAGAGTGGGCACGGCCTGCTAGTGTGGACCCGACCCTGTCAATCAAAGTGGAGGTTTCATACTTTACATTTTAGGACCTGATGTGACGTTAGCAAAGGGCCCAGAGCACTTGGCTGGAAAGGGGCGAACGATTCATTCTGGGCCCCCGTGAAACAACACAGCGTTACCCTTGTCAAAGCCCCACGTTCACATGTTTAAAATCTCATTATTATAATAGGACATGCGTGAGGGGGCACCTTCTGCCCCCCATGCCAATGAACTAGACCCACAGGACAGCGTAAACCTGTGTTAAGCCTGGAGACCCCCCTGCTGGGCCCTGAAACGGCACTGCCACCTACGGACGACAAGGGACGTTGATACCGATCACTTCTCTCTCCACCACAGTTCTGGGAAGACGTCAAGGAAAGGCACCTAAGCTCCACCCACAATGCCAAGAGAAGGCTCCGCCCCTTCCACCCTGGATGCCATAAAAATGGCCGGATGGTGTGCAGTCTGGGCCAGGGCCCTGACAGAGACACGGCCCCCGCTGAAGTGCCATACTATAGACTGGAAAGCCTAAGTGGTTTGGAGGTCCATGATATTGTTTATGGGGTCCCACCAGGACCTTTTCAGTCAGCCCGATCCCATTAGTCCAGATGACCTCAGAACACAAGGTGGACCACCACAGCCATACAGGTGACGTACAGCTTTACTTACCTATTGTGCTTTTTTTCCTTATTTAAATTGAAGAAATTACGACCCCTCCATTCAGAAACACAAGACAGACATCGGATCAGAGCATCGAGAGGGGCTGCGTCATCAAATAAGACGTTTTATTGTCACTGCACAGGTGTACAATGTGTTATCCAGATTTTGGTGTATGTCTGTGCAGTGACAATAAAAAGCCTTCAATTCTGTTCTGATGACCCTGATATTCCTGGCGCTCCGACTCCGTCCGTCTTGGATTTCTGAATGGGGGAGTCGTAACGTCCTCCAGGTAAATAAGAAAAAATCTGAAATCTAAATAGTGAAATGTAAATAGCGAGGGTACTACAGGGTGGTCCAGATCTAATTATGCAGATCCACATCGTCTGGATGACTTTGATTTATGTGGCGACGATTCCAGTTCGGCGCAAAGACGATTCTTCATGTCGTCAGTTCGCACATTTCTCTATGGTTCAGGATTTTTTTCGGGTGATTAGCTATGTAATAAACTTAAGTTATAGCGTAATGAAAATTGCATAATTAGATCTGGACCACCCTATAGAAGGAAACGTAACCCCTTAGTACTAAAACGTTTAGGTGTAATCTTGACCTAAATTTTATAACACGTATTAACCAGACTACTAGGACCGCATTTTTCCATTTAAAGAACATTGCAACAGTGAAGCCTCTAATTACACAGCAGCATTTTGAGAAACGACTTCACGCTTTTGTTTAGCTGGCTGACTGTAACGTACTGCTGACTGGACTACCGCAGAAAGACCTCAGGCGGTGTGTCACACAACACATGCGTTTGGGAGACAGGTTACAGGCTCAAATCGACGCAGTTACCTGCCAGACCAGGGGTTGGCACCGCCCTCTAACTCCTTCTCCTCTCCCCCTGCAGAACAACTGAAGAATCTACACAATAACGACATCACTTTCCGGCCCCTACTCTCAAGACCCCACCTCTTCCCGACATCACTTCCGGTTCCAGAATGCCTTTCACCCCAACCTCACTTCCTGCAGCCAGCTTTATATATACTGTAGCCTCCATTTTATTTTTGCCAGTTCTGTTTCGAACTTTTGTCTGTGAAGACATCATTTCTCTTTTTTATTGTGCTACGGTATATGGGAGGGCACCACTAGTCCCCAATTCACCAAAAACCTTTGACGGTGTTTGTGTCTTTATTTTACCAAGTTCTGAATGTTGCAGCAAGAATCTTCACTCAAAAAACTGAAATCCAAGCACATCACGCCAGTCTTGGCACCACTACACTGGTTACCTGTGTCCTTTACAACTGACTTTAAAACACTAGTAAAGGTGCTGTGACAGATGGAGGCCGGTGTCATTACCCGACCGGAATGCCTCCATACTGTATGGACAGGGGAAGATGATTTCTTATGAGGGGCGCGATCTCCCCCAAACTGCTATTTGGCAGTGCCCCTGGGGTGTAACGGCCCCTTGGTGTCCCACAGGGCCATATGGGACATGGTATTGGTCGGCTCAGCCCTGTTGGGTACCCAAGATGCCACCAGGGGGAGCTGCAGAGCCCTACTTTGGGCTTCCGCTACACCTCCCTAACAAACCACCTGGAGTTCTCCCTTAAAAGGTGCCAGCTACATGAGAAGAGAGCCTGAATCGGGAAGAGAAGGATGAAGCCCACCTATGAGGTGAGGAGGAGGAAGGGGGCAGCGAGGGTCTGGAGGAAAGCGACAGTGTTAGTATAGTACTTGTGACTGTGGGTATCAGTCCCTGGAGGCTGCTCTGGATTCCTTTCCCTAAATAAACGGGCAGAACTGGTGTCTCTTTACTCTGTGTCGGGTCAGGGTGGCAGGTGCGCCCCCCAGTTACCACAATGTACGAAGCCTTAGATCGCCTGCCCCCTTCCTCTCTTTTGGAGGGCCTGTCCCCCCCATCCTACACTCTAATTCATAGCCTTAGATCTTCTAATGGTGGCCTGGTTAGAATTCCAAGAGAAGCAGTGCGGCGGCCATTTGCTGTTATCCACGTAAACTCCGGAGTACCGCTAAGAGCTACGCCAGGCAGACACTGCGGAGCGTTTTAAGAAACCCCTAAAAGTCGACTTTTCTTTTTATCTTTTTCATAGTTTCAATACCCACACTGAGTTATCACTCCGTGAATCTGTAATTCCTTATTAATCTTCCATCCACCTGATCAAAGTCCTGTGATTTCAAAATGAAAATGGAGAGCAACCCCCCCCCCACCCCCCGAACCTGTCACAAGACCCGCTTTGACGAATCCTTGAAGGTGAAAACTGATAAGAACCAAAAAAAAAGAAAGACGAGAACAAGAACTTGTCAGAATACCCAGTGTTTGTTGTGGGGCTTGCCGGATGGTCTTCTGTTCCTGAACCCTTGCAGATTTTGTTTTTCTTACCCACCCGGGACATGTGACCTCATCACTGGACTGTCATTTAGAAACTTACAGTCATATGAAGAAGTTTGGGAACTCCTCTTAATTCTTTGGATTTTTGTTTCTCATTGGCTGAGCTTTCAAAGTAGCAACTTCCTATTAATATACAACATGCCTTATGGACACAGTAGGATTTCAGCAGTGACATTAAGTTTATTGGATTAACAGAAAATATGAAATATGCATCATAACAAAATTAGACAGGTGCATAAATGTGGGCACCCAACAGAGATATGGCATCAATACTTAGCTGAGCCTCCTTTTGCTCCTTTGAGCCTCTCGACCACAGGTGTTGAACTCCAGGCCTGGAGGGCCGCAGTGGCTGCAGGTTTTCATTCTAACCATCTTCTTCATAAGTGACCAGCTTTTGCTGCTAATTAACTTCTTTTGTTTTAGTTTTAATTAACTTGACTCAGGCCCCTTAGTTGTCTCTTTTTCTTTAATTAGCTGCCCAACAATAATGAGACACAAAACAAGCTGCCACATGACCAGCTCACCTGTGCCCGTCACACAATATCTGAAAATAAAGAAAAGTGAAGGTCTCAGTAAGGCTGATCTCTCAGGTCACCAAAACGTTTGACGGACAGAAAATCAAACAGTTTTGGAAATGTCTGCTGTGGCAGAATGAGAGCAGCAACAAACCACAAAATTAAATAACAGCAAGAATCAGCTCGTTTCACACCTCATTTCTGTTTGGCTGCCAGTGAATAAAGAAACAAATCAATTCAGAGGACTGAATCCTTAAAAACAGGGCCATTAAAACAAAGGGAAAAGGAGTTAATTAAAAGCAAAAACTGGTCAATAATTAGGAAAAAGGTCAGAATGAAAACCTGCAGCCACTGCGGCCCTCCAGGCCTGGAGTTTGACACCCCTGCTCTCGACGCTGTCCTCCTGTAGCCTATGATGAGTGTCTGGATTCTGGATGTTGGTATTTCTGACCCCATTCTTCATACAAAATCTCTCCAGTTCAGTTCAATGTGATGGACAGCCTGCTTCAAATCATCCCATAGATTGTCGATGATATTCAAGTGAGGGGACTGTGACGGCCATTCCAGAACATTGGACTTCTCCCTCTGCATGAATGCCTTTGTAGATTTCCAACTGTGTTTTGGGTCATTGTCTTCTTGGAATATCCAACCCCTGCTTAAGTAACTTCAACTTTGTGACTGATGCTTGAACATTATCCTGAAGAACTGGTTGATATTGGGTTGAATTCATCTGACCCTCGACTTTAACGAGGGCCCCAGTCCCTGAACTGGACACACAGCCCCACAGTATGATGGGACCTCCACCAAATGTGACAGGAGGTAGCAGGTGTTTTTCTTGGAATGCGGTGTTCTTCTTCTGCCATACAAAGCATATTTTTGTTCTGACCAAATAACTCCATTTTTGTCTCATCACTCCAAAGCACTTTGTTCTTAATGAATCTGACTCGTCTAAATGAGCATTTGATACAACAAGCGACTCTGTTTGAGTTGTGAGTGCAGAAAGGACTTCTTTCTCATCACCCTGCCATACAGATGTGCTGAATTGTAGAACGATGTACAGATACACCATCTGCAGCCAGATGTTCTCGCAGGTCTTTGGAGGTGATCTGTGGGTTGTCTGTAGCCATTCTCACAATCCTGCCTCTTCATATGCCGCTCCTGGATTTTTCTTGGCCTGCCAGACCTGCTGGGTTGTTTTAACAGCAACTGTGCCTGTGGCCTTCCATTTCCTGATTCCATCCCTTACAGTTTAAACCTCTGAGATGGCTTTTTGTAGCCTTCCCCTAAACCAGGAGACTCAACAATCTTTATATTCAGATCTTTGGAGAGTTGCTGTGAGGATCCCATGCTGTCTGTCGCTCTTCAGAGGAGAGGCAAAGGGAAGGAAGCACAACTTGTGATTGACCACCTTAAATACCTTTGACCACTCATGACTGGACACTCCTGTCTACGAAGTTCAAGGCTTAACAAGCTCATCCAAACAAGTAATCAGCATTGAGCAGTGACAGGCATTCAAATCAGCACAATGACAAGGGGACCCACATTTCTACACAGGCGGGTTTTCACATTTGATTTCATTTCATACGACTAAATACTGCGTCACTAAAAATTTTGTTCAGAAAACACTGCAGTACTCTGATGTTCCTAGGAAATGAAAGACATACCACTGTTATCTTTTATGTTGAAAGGAGAGTCAATTATTATGTGGGCCGAGAGGGGGTCCCAAACGTCTTCACATGACTATAAATTCCGTAACTGAAGGTTTTTTTTTCCCCTCAATCATACAAGTGTGTCTTGTGTATTCATTTTCCACATTCCTTTTCTATTCCTTATTATTCTTCTCTAAATTTAAATGTTTTACTTTTTGCATGTGACGACTTCTCCAACATCCTTTGTATGCAAATGTGGCAAAGACTGAAATGTTGTCATAGTCGAGTGCCCAGTGCCCACTAACCTTTTTTTTTTTTTTTTTATTTTCGTTAGCATTCACTTGCCCACCTGGCACCTCAACTTCTCTCCATCACCCTCGGTCTGTTCACTCAGTTACAGCATATACACGTCTGCTTCAGTCCTTTCTCAAAGTGAGCCCGCAGCCTGGCAGCGGGCAGGCGGGCACAGCTCCTTCTTTGAAACCTCCCCAACCACCTTACTTGTCAGTTGAGCTGAAGGCTGTCAGAATTCCTGGCACGATGTGTCATGCCTTTTCATTTTTTTTTCCTTATGCTCTCCTGCTTTCCACGTTAATTGAGTGCAACCTGCCAACATTCCTGGGCTTTTCAAAGGCGCAATCATTAAGAGAAGGAATGAAATTAAAAGAACGCCACCATAAACGAGGGCTATAATTGAAATACCTGACATGGCTTTGCCTTGACTGGTTCGAGTTACTCGGTTGCTGAGCTTTGCACTTGCCGGGTGTCCCATAGGTTCTGTGGCAGCCCCCCCAACACACAATGCCTAAGTTTACCTGCACGGCAAAATCAGCTTCTCCATTTATCACACCGCAGCTCCCACCATTCTCCGGCTTTCAAAGCCCACTACAAAAACATGAAAAGCGGCCGACCCTGAAACGGACAACTAAGACCACCAGAAACGGCGCTCGGCCTCGAAATTCCACTTACGTGCCACTGAAGGATTTCCGCAGAGAGCACAGCCATCTCACCGCAGTGCAGCGCAGCACAGCATCCAGACAACTGAAATCAGATATTGCAGACCCCTCCGAGGCCAACAGGACGTCGCATGGGCACTTTACAAAAACATCACCAAAGGAAAAAAAATCCCCAGTCCCCCAAATCCTCCTCCTTCCCTGTCAAGTCTCCTCTTACAAGTACAGACAACAGCCCAGCTTGAACGACTGAATGGGCAGACCCCTCAGAATTGGAGGAAAGTGGGATAAGAAAGGTGAACAGCTAAAGAGTCGGCCAAAACATTTCTTTCTGCCTCCGTTTCTGAAAAATCCGCCCCGACGCTAAAAGCGCAAGACGGGAGCCGACACTGCAAGGGGACATCAGTTTATTAAAGGGTGCAGTCACTTGTCCTTCGATAAGCACGGTGAATTAAAGTCACCAATCATACAGCTAAAGAGGGCGGCCAAAGATGTAAAAAAAAAAAACAACAACGCGTGGAATGTCAGGCTGGCGTAGACCAAACCTGAGCTGAATGCTGGGAGACAAAACATAAACGTCTTGTGATGCGGGGAGCCGGCCAGTATCCTGACTGGTGCACCCAGCAGAGGCACACTTAATGCGGCAAGGTCACAAGTCTTACTTGCTGGCATCTGGGGGGCTCCTGCTGGCCCTCATAATGGGAAACTGGCTGTAAATCCCCAAATACCATCAGCTAAGGCCCCGACAAGGAGCGGGTAACCGTAAACCTCTGGCGGTATAATAAAGGGCAGACCAAGAATCAGCCACCTTAATAAAAAGACTGATGACTGCGTGTCGCTCTGTGGATCTGTGTGGCTCTGTCATTCCAAAATGATGGTGAATTGCATTTGTCATTCCAACAGATGGAGCATCACAAACATTAATATTGCTTTCATGAGTCCCATACCAAATGGCATATAACAGATACAACGTGTACATAAGAGCTGAATTTGTCATTTAAACAGGTGGAGAATCACAAACAATTTTAGTAAAAAAGTGCATTGCATTTGTCATTCCAACAGATGGCACATCATGAACATTAAAATTGCTTTCACAAATCCCAAACCAAATGGTATATAACAGAGATGCCTAGCATTTTGCCATTCTAAGAAATGCCGCATCACAACATTAACACTTGTTTCACAAATTCTATGCCAAAAGGCACATAACAGAGAAAGTTTGGGAGGCATTTGCCACGCCAATAGATGGTACATCACAAACATTTGTACTTCTGCATTTTATTACAAATGTTCATGATGCGCCACCTGCTGAAAAGACAAAGGCAATGCATTTGATTACTACATGCATTACAAAAACATTCCAATAGATGGCACACTGCAAATTCTACCACTGAGGTCCATGTTGACTATCATGATGTCAACCTGTCTTAGACGTGCAGCACAGCTACTCCTTTATATATCTTAAGTATTTCCTAGAGAAACATTACATACAAGATAGGCCATTTGCTTACGCAATTTTTATGAGATCTTTAGCAATGGGAACTGTAATTAATTACATTTGTCATCAAAATGTGTGCATGACAGAGCCCTTTCCAAGGATGTTTGCTGCCTTGATGTAATCTGAAATACATACTGTAAAGGGAAAAAAAAAGCTTTGAATTTATCATTCCAACAGGTGGCACACCACAAACATTTGTATTCATGCATATTATAACTACCTGCATTACAATGGATGGTGCGCTTTTATAATGCTTGAATACAAATGTTTGCAATGTGCCATCTGTTGGAATGATAAATGCAATACTTTTCAGCGGTTACAGAAACTCTCCATTCAGCCTGTCTGGCACCAACAGTCATCCCACTGTTTCCCCCATTCTGATGCTTGCTATGGACATGAACTGAAGCTCCTGACCTGCATTGGCAGGATTGTATGCATCTGATCAGATCACTGCATGGATTGGCAGGTGTACAGGGGCTGCCAGTCATTTGCCCTGTGAGTGTACACACACACAGAGGTCAATGATTTTAAATAGAGAGTTACGTGGCACCAGCATGCTGCTCCAACAGCATTAGGCACAAAGTAACAATCCGCTCACTCAAAAGATGCCAAGCAGCGTAACCCATGGGAGGACATGGCAGTACCAGGACAAAGACATTCAAAGTCCATGCTTGTGACTGCGCTCAGGTTCAAACCCGAGTCCCACAAACTGAGCCACGGGGCCAGATGAAAAAAACAAAAAAAAACAGGTAAGCCGTTCACAACAAGCGAAAAGCAAAATGAGGAAGCCAGCTGAGCCGCGCCCGCTTTGCTCCCCTGGCCGCCTTCTTGGGCTTTGACGCTGTCCCATTTCTCATTCGGATTATTATTATCTCTAGAGCAAAAGAATTAAGTCTTTAATCATAAGACATAACAGAGGGGCCCTGTCAAGCGGGCCCAATGAGCACATTCATGTCAGACGGCGTTTGTTCTTGCGGCCCGATCGCATGCCTAGATAAGGTACCCGCTCCAGAAGACGTGTAATTAAATTTTATACTCGCCACCCCCAGACTTTCTTCTACCTGTACGTTACTCACAGCCATCAGGGTTTGTTGACAAAGAGCTCCGCTTGTATGAAACAGATGTGCTCAGTAGGACGACATCTGCGTGCTGTTACAACAAGTCGCCAGGCAGGGCTGCAATGAGGGTGGGGTGGGGGGGAGCGTGGCTGGGGGGGTCTTTGGAGATGGCGTGTGACCTGTCCATGGGCTCCCGTCACGTTTTGTTCCTGTGATTTCGACAGCAGGCCCCACTTCAGTGGTGTTTACGACATTTACGTTGGGTCTGAACACACCTGTCATCCGAGATGCTCTTGCGCCATTTTGCGTTTTTCTCTCGATTGCTTTCAATAAAAAGGCTACCAGATAATCGTCGTAATTAAATTTGGTATTTTTTGGGTCCAAGTTATTCCTTCACAAATGTGCTACATAAGCATTTGCCATATGAGTTGTAATGTTAAGTGCGTGACGGACGAACTGGCCTCCCACTCCCTGACCTGGCCAGGAGGCCTCAATAATGGAGGGCCAGGGACGGAGCGACTTCTCCTCCTCTCCATGGAAGGACGTCATGGCGGCTACAGCGGGACTGGCATCTTAACAACCAGCGAGTGACACCCGAGGTGGACTCGGCAACCAGGAAGGTCAGAACGGTGGCACCCCCTCACCCACTCCCATACACTGGGTGGCAGCACGTCAACTGGCAAGCCCCCGGTATGGACGGCAGCATGATAGCTGTGGTAACATGGGCCTGCCCTGTTGGGTTTTGTGGGGGGCCACCAGGGGGAGCTCTTGGGACAGAAATGACACAAAGACAGTGGTGGTCTTGGTTTCTGACAGCAATATATACAAGCACTGGAAGTACTCTGGGGTCCGGAGTGAAAAGAGGGCCCTCCACTTGACTCAGGGGAGATGGAGTCAGGAACGGAGGAAGAGAAAAGATGAAGAGGAGATGCACTGTATTTTGAACAAGAGCCGCCTGGTATGAAGGGATTGTTTCAACACTTTAGCTCAACTGGGATGGTGGTGGTGCAATGGAGTCTGGGGGGTTTAGGGGCTCAGTGGCACCCCCTAGAGGCCACAAGCACTTCCTATAAATTTTAAAAAGCATCTTGCCCGCACTGGCATTTTACATTACAGCCCACTACACTTACTAAATACTGTACGTCCATTTTACACACTGGAGAGTGTAGAAAAAAGTCTTGGAGGGCAACCGGCCAACGTGGCAAAGTCTGGAAAAAGACAGCGGTGATGATGACGATGATGATGATAGTACTGTCATGCATGCACGTCAGAGGATCTCCTCACAAGCTCAGTCGAGGTGTGTAATAACCCACCGGGACAAGAGGGGGTGCCATCACTCACACTGTCATCTCCTCCTGCCTAGTGAGGGTATCTGACTCCGTCCCTTCTGGTTTATCCTCCATAAAAGCCCCAGCTTGGCTTAGGTAAGAGCTGCCCACCGGACGGGGCTCAAGAGTGTGGCTAAAAAGCCAATGCCTTTTGTTTTGTTGTCAGCCCTGAAACCCAAAGGGCAAATATGCCAGAGTGTGTGTCCCTTCTGCTTTGAAATATTGGACATCAAAATTGGGACAACCCGGTTGGCACCTCAAATTTTTCCTTTTGTAACCGGACATCCCTGAGCCCGGCCTCAAGTTCATCTACTGTGTTTGTCTGCGTAATCCCTCAAAATGGACTAAGGAAAGGAAAAGTATGGACACATGTAAGGTGCCCTGTATGCATACATGGAAGTTCCACGTGAAATGCTGTCACGCATGTGCGCCTGGGGACCACCATCAGGGCTTCATTAAGGTAAGCCATTTCCACCCCAGACCAGGAGGAGGCGCTGTCGCTTACCATTCTCTCTCTCTTTCTCTCTTCCATCTGCAGTACTGAGAAGAACCTCAATGCCTGACTCCGCCCCCAGGGCCAAGAGAAGGTTCCGCCCACTGGAGGCCAACCCATGCACTGGGTTCAAAAGCTCGGATTGGCCAATTCTGTTGCAGGCCATAATACCATTGAGCTCCTTTCATTAATTGGGGTCACCCGGCTGGCACCCCACTGTGGTGACTGTGGGCTCCTTGGGGTTTACAATGCTCAGACCTGCCTAATTCAGCTGAGGGGCATCCCGATACATGGAGTTAAAATACATGAAAAATGCAAAGTTTCAAATTAACACAGAAATAATAAACGACAAAATGAAGGACCTGAAGGGACAGAAGACGCGTCAAGATGTCCCCCCTCAGAGTCCAAGGCAGAGTCCGTCTCCAAATAAAAGACTGGGTGGGACAAAAAGCGGCACCTGCGACCCTCGTGTTCACTTTTCATAAACTGTCGTTATCACAGTTGTTACTGATCCGCCACTGAACACATCCAGCCTGTTTTTCCACAACAGTTCAAAATGACCCAAAGTGAAAGCCTCCTTTTATAAATCAGAGGAAAAAGGGGCGGGGGCTTACACTGATACACAGATCAGCTTTCAAGCCAGCAGTGACTGGGAACAAAACAGGACAAAGGGGCGCATTCATTCACGGAGGGCTGAGCGGCATGTTGTATTCAAACACAACGGCCAGTGGCATTAATACCCGCTCACCACTAGTGGACGTGGACAAGAAAAGCAGATCAAGATACCCATCCTGAAGCTGCCCGCCATCACCTGAGCCATTCTTCACACGAGGAGAGACCATGAGTGCCCAAGCCCATGTGGTCTGCGTTGGCCGAGCGGAGTGGCATTGCACATAGTGTGGGCTTTTACTTGACGTCCTCTTATGATCCTCTGCAGGTACCAACAATCAATGTCACGCATTCTGACAAAGCACACGCCAACTATGAACTAAAGGTGCCATAAACTATTCTTAAAATTAAAGTGGATCTCGTAAGAAAGTATCACCTTCATCACCCCTCATCACCTAAAGCTCTCAGGGCTTTGTCACCTGCTCAGTCACGACTGGTGTTTTAATTCTTGCAAAGGGGCAGACAGTCCTGGCCAAACAATGGCTAACTCCCTGCACACGCCAATCACAGGACACAATTTCATTCGTCACCTAAGCAGCTCGTCAGGACCTTTGGAGCACCCAAGGGCCTCACTTATAAAGCTTTTTCGAGGGACAGGGGGTTCCTGTGTGTATGCAGCTTCTCAAGCAAATGTCAGGATTAACAAAATAACACGTGGCTGGGGGGTACGTGCGTAGATTTAAGTCAACTCTGACCCATGCAGCGTTTCAGAGAATATTCTAAAGAATCCGGATGAGAACAGGCCATTCGGCCCCACAAAGCTCACCAGTCCTGTCCACTTATTAACATCAAGTGGAGTTCTGCAGGGCCTGCTGTCCACCACACCACGCAGAGTCACCCTGTCCCTGACACAGACAGGCAGGACACGACTTTGCCACACAGTCCAGCACCAGCCCATGCCACAGTCCTTCCACCTCCACTGCTTCTCCAGAACATAGTCTTCGTCCACCCAACTCAGGCTCCTTGAATGGAGTGAGGCGGCACCCTTTTAGAGGGCACCCGGAAGTGCTCTAGGTGATCCCAGATCTTCTTCCGGCTGCAACCCAGGGCTCAGGAACTGTCCAGGAACCCCATGGTGGTGGCCAAAGGCCCCAGCAAGGTTGAGTTTCAAAGCTCCAAACTCGTGGCTCCGCTGTGAGCCAGGGGGGTTGCCATCTCGTGTTCCGGGGGAGGTACTGCCCTGAATATGCCCCTCTTCCCCCGGTCCTTCCATCACAGGGGCATCCCAGCAGGGCAAATGCCACGCAACAAGTACAAAATATGGCGGCTTCAAGCCCAAACTGCAGCTCTCGCTCAGTCGCTTCGTGACAACACGGCCAGCGCCCCTTGGGGACCACCTGAGCCAAACAGTTTGAAAAGCTGACGTCAATACAGTGGCTCACACTCTAACTCCTACGTCATCTCCCTTACCTGGAGCTCCTTGTTTTTCTTCTGGACATTCAGGTTTTGTGACTCCTCTTCCTCCAGCTTGTCGCTGATGGTGGTCATCTCCAAGTCCTTCCTGTAGAAATTGAAGGAAGAGTGACATGTAGAACCTCCAGTGTCCTTTGGAAATGGCGTGACAGTGAGGGCTGCTGTCAGATTTTCACGAGTCCGGTTCCTCTCCTTGTTCTCTAACCTGCTTACTCGGTGATTCTGCCAATTTCAGTGACATCTGTGAATTTCCCAAGTCCTCTAACTAGACCCGCGTCAATGTATGGGGAGATCAGTTTACAAATGTGAGTAACAATTACAATCATTTAAACTATTGTTAATTTTACAACGTATACGTGAACTCCTGTTATATAACATTTTATTTTTCTATGCTAATTTTATGCCATCCACATTTATTTCCACTACTGTGTGTGAAGGCAGCAAAATCTGATGGTGTTATGCGTCACCAGGAGTGTACGTGTTTGATTATTTTTCATATCTGCACACTGCCATTCTATGTGTTCTATGGGTGGAGCCCCAGGAGGTGGTGCCTCCCTGACATCACCAACGCCGGCTGAGACCCAGGAGGCGTGGTCTCCCTGACATCACCAGTACTGGATGAGCCATAGGAGGCGGGGTCTCCCTGACATCACCAGTACTGGATGAGCCATAGGAGGCGGGGTCTCCTTGATATCACCAGTGCTAGCTGAGCCACAGGAGGCGGTGCCTCCCTGACATCACCAGTACTGGATGAGCCATAGGAGGCGGGGTCTCCTTGATATCACCAGTGCTACCTGAGCCACAGGAGGTGGTGCCTCCCTGACATCACCAGTACTAGCTGAACCATAGTAGGCGGGGTCTCACCGGCTGAGCCATAGGAGATGGAGTCTCGCTGACATCACCAGTGCTGGCTGAGCTCCAAGAGCTGGGGTCTCCCTGACATCACCAGTGTCAGCCAAGCCCCAGGAAGCGGGACCTCTCTGACATCACCAGTACTGGATGAACCATAGGAGGCGGGGTCTCCCTGACATCAGCCCAGCCAGTTGTTCACTGCAATTTCTACGAGTCTTTTAGGTTTTACAAGTATGGCTGTTTTTCTTGTTGGATTTACTGCTTTTTTGGGCGGGGTTACTGTTTGTGGATCATAAATTGGGATTTCTTCGATTGCCTTTTTGGGCAAATCCTTTTGGCTTTTTTACGAGACATTTCTGCCTCATTTTCTGCATGGTGGCATCTCCACGTGTCTCTATGTACTTCAGGCTCCTCCCACATTCCCAAAATGTCCATATTAGATTATCTGGCCACCACAAATTGGCCTGCTTGGAGTGAAAGGAGGTGAGCGTATCAGCATACACTCTTGTGTTGTGTGGGATACTGAAAATCCCACCCTTTACAATGGTACGGTACCAGCATCTTGGGAGTTTTCATTACAGGAAGTAACTGTCAACCTTCCACTCAACCAAACGCTCCAAGCCCTCAATGCACTTGGTACAGGAGAATGGTGCTAGAAAAAGTGCTTAGACACTGTGGGGACTTCACGAAAAGGCAGGGTTCGATGCGACTGAGACTTCACAGCCGACCCCTTATTGCTTTGACACAAACTTTACGCTTCTTGAGGGAAGTGGTGCTTAGGGTGGCACAAAGGCGTGGAGTAGGACAGGTGGGATTTGGAGTTGAAACCAAAGGCTTCATAACCGTGACGAGACTTCACAGATTACCGAGACTTAACGTTGCTTACTGCTTTGACGCCCACTTTATGCTACCACTAGGGAGGCCATGCGTAGCACAGGGCGATGGTGCACCCCATAAGGAGTAAGACCCTTTTGACGTTCTGTGTTATTTGCTTCAGAGCCATTTTGGTATTGAGGTCCGGAAGCGGGCATTGATAGTGAAGTCAAACCCCACCAGTCCACTCTATCATCCAGCCCTGTGCGCTGTATTGGGTTCCCAGTGTGGATATGCTGGCATTCCACACAATGGCCTGGCAGTTTTTCCTGGATAGGCCCCTGCTGCTTGTCCTGGCCCTCGCTATTTGTGTTGCACCGTACCTGAGAAAATCGGCAAAGCAGCAAATGGACGGACGGACGGACAAATGACATGCTGAAGTCCAGGCAACTGTCATTTGTGTGGCTGGCAGCTGTGCCTCCAGTTTAAGATTCAATGGCTACAGCCTTATTAAGCTGTATTTCAACTCTGAGAGTCTGGCTGAGGGTCTTTACAAGCTGCCTCCCACCCGTAAGAATACACAACTTACTTCTTGATGACATCCTCCAGGTCCATCTTCAATCTCTCCATTTCGCTCAGATTTTCGATGGTCATCTTGGTGTCCCCTTCCAACTTCTTCTTGGCTTTGTCCAGCTCTGACCGCTGCCTTTTCTCCTGCTGCAACAGGTAATCCAACTGAGAAGGAAAAAATCCACTAAATTAAATTAGTAGTAAGTTTAAAAAAAAACAAAAACACTTCAGTTACGCAGCAAATGCTTTAATCCCAACTAGAGACGTTCTGTCTTCAGCAGCCGAGGAGTTCCTGTTGGGCGCTGGCCCTGCGCCGCCTGTGGTCCCCGCCACTCCTGTGTGTTGCATTCCCACTACACAACCTTCAGGCAAAGAAGAGAGAACGGGGGACCCCCATGAGTCTGATGTGGCGGCAATGAAGAGTGATGTGGCGCTCCATGAAAACTCTCCAACGTTCCCCAAAGCACTGGCACCATTACATTGGAGGCTACGGGGCACGGAAAAAAAGCTTCAAAACATACATCCATTTTTCAAGCCAAGACTGCTGTCGACTATCGCTCCATATCTTGCGATTACACAGACATTCTAAAATGGTTTAGACACGTCATTTATGAACAAAAGACGCACCAATACTGCGAGATTCGGACATTTTAGAAGAGCAGCCGTACGCTATCGCGCATCTCTTATCCTGCATTGGGAAGACAGAGGTCGCCATTGTGTCATTTGTGACCTCAAGTGGGAAAGCAAACAGGGAGACCCCCATCAAAGCTGGTGTTTCAGAGACACACTGATACATACACTAAGGTTTCTCTAATAACCCGCAAAATTACTTTTGAATTTTAGAGATTTTTACCAGGCTTTATATTAATTTCACCTGTTGGTTGTCTGGTAGAAATCTTGCAATCGATATTTAACATACTTGCTATTGTCCAAATGACTTGAGATTTTGCAGACTTACTCGCTTCCAATGACAATACGTGAACCAAGAATCAGTTTCACTAATTGATCAATTAATCCATGTTAATTGAGAAATGAAATTTTCATATGAGGGCGGCACGGTGGCGCAGTGGTAGCGCTGCTGCCTCGCAGTTAGGAGACCCTTAAGGGTTCGCTTCCCGGGTCCTCCCTGCGTGGAGTTTTGCATGTTCATCCCGTGTCTGCGTGGGTTTCCTCCCACAGTCCAAAGACATGCAGGTTAGGTGGATTGGCGATTCTAAATTGGCCCTAGAGTGTGCTTGGTATGTGTGTGTGTGTCGTGCGGTCGGTTGGCACCCTGCCCAGGATTGGTTCCTGCCTTGTGCCTTGTGTTGGCTGGGATTGGCTCCAGCAGACCCCCGTGACCCTGTGTTCGGATTCAGCGGGTTAGAAAATGGATGGATGAGTTTTCATATGAAGAACAGTTCAAGATTTCACCAACAGATGGCGCTAGTGACAGATAGAAGTATTATATTAATTACACAAGTATACTAAAACAAACACAAGACTAAAAAAGTTGAATATTTACATAAAATATACTTTTATCACACTTTTATTTTCCGAGACCTATTTTTTTACTTTTTAGTACACTTTTTAATTTAATATAAGCGTGGTTTTTAAAACGTACTTTTTTATATATACAGGGTGGTCCAGATCTAATTACGCAATTATGAAAAGGCGAACACATCGCACCCGCTGCTCGACTGACAAACGTCTCCCCGCCACTTTGGAATGCAGGGCAGGTGCTGCCATCTATCGGCAACAAAAAGAATTTTTTGTGATTTTCTATGCAATAAACTTAATAAGTTATAGCGTAATGAAAATTGCATGTTAGATCTGGACCACCCTATATATTATTTTATCCTTGTATTATTGCTTTTTAAAACCTCAGAATTAGTTTTAGAAAAAATTGCTTTTAACTGTCTTAATTTTGCAGTTTTAGATATTTATTTATTTATGCAAATGTTGTACAGTTTTGCTTAAAGTAAGATTTACAAATATATTTTAAGAGGTTTTTGTGCAATGTTTAAGGATTTTTTTACAGTATTTTAAAGGCTCCTTTTTCCTTGGATAAACTGTTGAGGCAGAGTTAATAAAGTTTCGATTCTCGCAGATAAGCGTGCCCATGCATTTCTGTCCTCCAGGGGACAGTATTTCTTTCTCTGTAGCCCTAACCCTAACTTATAGTTTTATATCCCACATGAGCAAGAAAGGAGTAAGGAATGTGCTGTCCTGTCAAAAAAAAAAAAAAGATTATGATAAGTAATATGATTTTCAGCTTGGAACCTACAATTAAAAAAGCTGCATGAAGCGCAATGTGCGAACATCGATGAGTCCGCCGCTTACAGTATTAACGTTTACCTCCTCGATATTCAGCATTATGGACTGAGGGGATTCGTTTAAAGTAAATTCTTCTAATAAACAAACTAAACCTACAAAGCGTGTCTGCACTTCCTGTTTGCGGTGTTCAGTCGCCATCTTGGATTGACCTCACAATTGACTAGAGAGCCCAGGCACCGAGATTAATTCTGAGCTCTGGGCTCGTTTTCCGAGTCGGTGTTTGTAAATTACGAGTTCAAATGCACCCCTCAAGTCTTCCTCCACTGTAACCTTTCCACTCCGCAGGGCGCGGTTTTCTCTCAAAAGACCAAATCACAGTAAACTTTTCGCACCCCTTGGTTAGTTCTGTTTGGATCAACTTCCATATTCACATGAGAAGTCGCTCAAGTGAAGAGAAAATGAATCTTTACCACGCGATACATAGCACTGGGAATATGCCATCAAATGATAATTCCTCATCCCTTTTGTTTTTCACAAAAATGTGTCAGAAACGTGAAAGGAGCGGATCAGGACTCGACAGCTGCCTTTGCTTGAAAAATGGCCGTTTTGTTCAAGTTTTTAAGCTTTTTCTCCATGCCCCATAACCTCCATTTTAAAGCACCAGAGCGGGCAAGATACTTGTTTAAATTTATAGAATGCATTTGTGCTGCGATTAAACGTTAATTACGGCTTTGCGTCTGCCACTGTTTAGCTCTTTGTTGAGCTCCGCCCCATTTTCATTGCCGTTTTTTAGACGCCAGCTAGAGAGTCGAGTCCAACTGCAGCCCACAACGTCATCACGAAGCGCCCTTTGAGTCAGACAACAACCCTAATCATGCAGTGCGATGGGCGTTTCGTGACGTTGAGGCATTACGTGGCTGACCTCACAGGTACTGCATTGGCAAGCACACTGCTGCAGCTAGGAGCCATGGGGGGACCCCTTGGGCAGTGTGACGTGTGACATCATTGGCCATCGCTGTCACACATATGCACATGGGAGGTGCACTGACTGTTTCTCTCAATCCTCTGCAGACCATTCTTGTGATGACGTCACTTCCATTTCCAATCTCCACGATGACGTCACTTTCCGGCTCCACCCTCCACGATGACGCCACTTCTGGCTGTGGTGCCCGTGATGACAGCACTTCTGCTTCCACTTTCCATGATGATGTCCCTTTCCGGTTCTAACACCCGTAATGATGTCACTTCTGGTTCTACCCTCCGCGATGACGTCACTTCCTATCCAGACCATTAAAGCCGCCATCTTTGCCACATGTCATCAGTTCAGTTTGGGGCTCTGACTCGTGAACATCTCCTGGTTATTCCACCCTTTTGCAGCCAGGGCACATCAACACAGACGTGACCTTTGACTCTTATCGCGCTTCACAATTCTGTTTTCCAGCTAACGAATTCTCGGGGGCGTCTTTTTTTTTAACTTCGGCTTTGTTTCGCATTTCGGAGTGGTCACTCTCTGATCGTCTCCCTCTTTCTCCGTCTTCCTCATTTTGTTTTTTGCGGCCTCATTTCCTGCTTTCAACACCCGTCTTTCTGACGTGACTCCGCCATAACGGCCTTAATTTAGAAGGCCACTTCACGTGGCAAACGCACACAAGCCATGTTTATGAAGAAGTAACTTGAAAAATTCTGAAGTCATCCTTTAAGCTGGGAGGGCCCGTCATGCATGTGTGTGTGTGTGTGTGTGTACGACGGTTGATCGTAATCTCCACCATGAACGGCCTGTCTGGGATTCCTTTGATAAAGTGACCACATAACGGGGGCCGCAGTCACACCTTTCAGTGCCAACAGCGCCCGTGGTGCGTCACCTCAAGTGACGAGCTGACACCTAGTGGTCCGTCATCGCCGGCCTGTTGATTGGTTTTGGGTGACTTTCTTCATCTCTAAAAATAAAACAAAAAAACCTCCGGCTAACCTTACTGTCAGCTTTTGGGGGGGGGCTTGGGGGGTGACTTTGAGCCAAATGAGCCTGATTTTCAGCAGCCGCTTCAAGACGTTACGTAAATGAGGAGCTGCTACAGCGACGTGGACGGCTCTACGGCGATCACAGATTGCATGTTTAGGAGGCGATGACTGCTGCCAAGCATTTCAGGGCAGTGAAACATCAGCTTGTCAGATCAAAGAAGTGAATAATGGGTTCAGACAGTCCATTCCTTCCAGTTGTTATGCCAAGAAAAAAAAGCAATCTCTCACTAAAAGTGTGCAAGTTGTACGTGCGGAAATCTAAACGACGCCGGTAATGAATGCTGGGCCTGAGTGGCGGAGGGGAAATTAAAATCAGGCAAAACAGTAAACACTCGCAAGAATTTCACCTGGGGGCTCCCATTACTGACTGCCATACAAACCCACTAATGAGAAAGTGCAGTATGTGCTGTAGGTGAACAGGACCCCTGTGGCCACTAGGGGACGTCACAGACCCCCCAAAGCCCAAGAGCAGCCACTCAGACTCCAGTCCAGGTTTATTGTTAATAAAACACGTGGTCTGAATGGCACGACATACAATTTTGCACGAGGACTTCCTGTTCCAAACAGAATGGTCGCCATCCACTTTATGTCATGTGGTGGGCTGTGGCAGCGAGTGGACCGACAGCTTTCTCGTTAACGGCTCAGTGTTGTGCCAGTGAGAGAACTGCCCATATACCTCTTAATGGATGCCAGGCATGGGCTGGCATCCCGGCTGGGACTTGTTTAAGAAGAACTGGAGGAGATTTGAAGGAGGATGTGGATGAGACATTGGGGCAGCTTGGCTATTAGCTAAACCAACGAGCTCGATGGACGGAATGATCTTTTCTCATTTGTCAGATTTCTTAGGATTCTTGTGTGGGTTTCCTTACCTGGCCAACAAATAGGCTGAGTGGTCTGTACCACAATTGGATACACTGCAATCCCAAAAAGATTAGATCAAGGATCCTAAACCAGCCAGGAGGAGGCAACCTTCCTGGGATATTCACCCTCCAATAAATCCCTGGGTTAAGGTACCCGTATGGGCAAAACAGCAAACACTCACAAGAATTTCTCCTGGGGGCTCCCATTACTGACTGCCACACAAATCCACTAATGAGAAAGTGCAGTAAAGTGCTGTAGGTGAACAGGACCCCCGTGGCCACTAGGGGACGTCACAGACCCCCTCCCCCAAACCCCAACAGCAGCCACTCAGACTCCAGTCCGGGTTTATTGCTAAGACAAAGCGGTTTGAATGGCACCGCATACATTTTTACACGAGGACTTTCTATTCTTCGGTTAGATCAAAGGATGAAAGAGTTCCCGAAAATGACACAGGGTCTCCCATTGGCTCAATTCGTTACAAGCCACAGGGCCTCATCTCACCTCCTCGATTTCCAGCTGGAGTTTTGCCTTCTCCTTGGTTAGCGAGTTCACTTTTTCTTCTTCTGCTTGCAGGTCCTCAAGTGCATGCTGCAAAAAAAAAAAAAAATGCCTTTTGTTATCCTTTAAATGCACTACATATGGTATACCACGCACTGATTTTATTTTATATTTCTCTTCTTTATCCTCTATGTGTTTGAAAATGCTTTTTTATTTATTTTTTAATCCACGTTAAGAGTGTCTGTCCGGTTGCTCTTTATCTGTCATTCCAACAGACGGGGCATCACAAAACATTTGTAGTAATAAAATACGTTGCATTTTTCATTCCAACAGATGGAGCATCACAAATGCATTACTTCAAACATTTGGGATGCGCCATCTACTGTATTGGAATGACAACGTACAGATGTTGCGATCCAATGTTTCACATGCAAGTCTGTTTACACCCCATGAGAATGAGGTTGAGGTTGGGGATCTCCCATTGGTGAATCTAAGATGATTCTAAGAGCAGAAATCTATCACCTGGCAACGGCAATCGCTTAGGCCAAACGCGCCGCCACCCAGTGCACGACCCACGGAACATCACGAGGCTTTGAAACCTAAACACAATCAACAGCATGTGAGCACAAATCAAATGAACACATACAGAGGAATCTGAAATGAAGAAAGACGACATAAATCATGAATCTGAACCCCAGCCAAGGGAGCAACTCCGGTGGAGATATAAGTGTGTCTCCTCCCGAATCCAAGACAATCATCAGTGAATCGAAGAAGATCGCCAGACCAGGGAGTGTAAATCTATCAGGTGGCAATGCCAATTGCACAGGCAACCCGCCGTGACCCCTTTGGTGACCCACCACAACCAGCTAGCATTATAAAGAATGGGAACTCGCGGCCCACCGGCGGCAGCCCATCAACGAAACACAGGCCGATTTAGTGGGATGGACCAAGCTAGACTGCACTCGTCACAAGGATTCCCAGGAGCTTCAGAAGAGGACAGTGGCGCCCCAAATTGGCAGTGCCAGGTGGAATATCCACAGACATGAGCGTCACTCTTTATTTAGCTGTACTCGTCACCGGTGAAACAATCCAAATATTCCAGAAAAGTCCACATTTCACGTCTTTTTCAGACCCTCTTCTGGAGTGGCATTAATGCATACGTTCAATGACAAGAGACTCAATGGATTTTGGGACCACTGCATGGGCACATATGTGCCAGGTCTACCCACCGGACATCCAACTTTGACACATCAGGTCAGCGTGGGACACTGATGCGATATCTACAAGCGTTGACCATAGGAGAAAGACCCTCTAAAAGCCAAAGGGGGTCCCTGTGGGCCTGTGGACATGTGAATGGCAGAGAAGATTATGGCTTCACAACACCAGGGTGAGGTTAAGCTGATTATGAAATAAAACTCAGCAGACATCGAAAGGTTTGCTTTGGCCTGGTCGCTTACAAGGCCATGAAGAAAAGCACCGAGACCCCCGGTAATTTGAGTTCAAGGTGTCAGGACTGGAGCAGAGCCCCCACCCCAAGGAACTCCTCGTCTAATAAAAACAGCTGGAAAGTCCTACAGGGATCTGGAAGTCTTCCAGCAGGATTCACCAGACTCCCAGCAGGAAATCCAAGAGCATTCCCACAAGTCCGGACACAACCACTCATCATGAATCTGCAGCAAGATTTATTCTGCCATAAAATCTGGAAGTGCTTCTAAAAAAATCTACAGAGCCGCATCAAACGCCGCTAACTCAGGATGGCTTCACGGCAGACAGGCCACAATTTACAACAACAACAAAAAAAAAGGTTTACACGTCAGCACCGACTTCTGAAGAACACGGAGCACTGAAAGCACCGGAGGGGAAAACGATGTTGGAATATCGCTGGCCACCGACAATGAGGACATTCGGTGAGCTTGAGGTAAAGTGGGACGGGACCACCGGCGAGTCGATAGTGTTGCCCAAGACCTCATCGCCTTGTCAGGTCCTTTACGGGTGACAACTGGACGTCAGGGAAGTCACCACTGGAACACTGGGACTCCATCCCAGAATACACAACAGTTTGGCTTGCAAGGCCTAAAGAGAACAAAAGCTTTCAGGTGGTGGAGCCGCAGACCGCTGGTAACTTTAACTGACTGCACACGCCCGGCGCCCACCACACGCAACCAACATGGAAGTGAGGGAACAGTCCTGTCCCCTTCTGCACCTCAGGCCGGGTGTTTGGCAGTGCATTGGGACAAAGGGGAGAGGTGGAGAACTTTGAGAATTGTTAACACCAGGACTGAACAAAACAAACAGAAGACAGAACCACTAGGAATGGTGGGAGACTATCCAATTCACAGGGCAAAGGGCAGTGCTGCCTGGGGGACCCCCCATCCCCCAAATGGGATAGAGCCAAGCCATTGGAAACTAAACGTAAGCGATGACAAATAAAATTTAACACATACAAACAAAAATGACCAAAGACGACACCAAACACGAATCTGAAGTGCAGCCTCACCCTGGCTGACACACGACACCCGTCACCTCGACTTGTGGGACGGACCTGCCGGTGAAGACCTGTGGTGACGTGTGGCGCTGCGGCTCTGCAGTCGGATATTAGAGCGGCTGGGGATTGAGGGGGACAGCCCCCTCTAGGGGCCATTTGGAGAAGGGCTTCTGGAATTTATTGGGACTTGTGTGCTGTACAGGAGAATGTAGACACACAGAATACACAAAGGGAACACCTGAGAGTTCACTACGAGTTGTTAACAGCATTTTACAGCACATTGTAGTTAAAAACTGAGCCCACATACAGTAAAGCTCAAGGGGGCTTTCACAGACCGCATCTCCAAACTGAAATAACGTAAGCGTTGCATCAGTTGACATGCAGTTGACATGAAGTTGACGTGCAGTTGATGTAGGGTTGAAGTTGACATGTGGTTGATACGAATTTGACGTGAAGTTGGACGTACGGCGCGCTCTCCTCGAAATGCTTGAACCAAAACTGAAATGATGAGATGCTGTTGAGGAATCGAGTGAGCCGCATGTAAAAGGAATCAGACGACTCAATCCCACCAGGCTAATTAAGAGACACAAATCAGCTCAACGTCTTTGGAACGCTGGAGGAGACCTGATTGAAAATTCCGAAGGGAACAAGTCCAGTGGACCGAGGGGGTTCAACGGGGGACACTGCTGGGGACTCGTTCAGGAGAAATTTCACACAAACGTTAGGAGGAGAACCACAGTTAGTGACCTGAGGGACCTTGAGGGGGAATTAAGTGGATAGAATGGGGGAGCTTCATAGGGCCTGTTCTCGTCCAGACTGCTCTAAAGTGAGGAAATCCGAGCCCCCGTGATGAACCCACCTAGACAGGTGGAGCTCAAGTGTTGGACCAAAGTCCTCAGAGGTATGACTCTCCGGTGCCGACTCTTTATTTGTCCGGGTTCTTGGTGGGCTCAAGCTCGTCATTGGTTACAGGTTGGTATTCCAACAAAATGGCTGAATCCAAAGAACCGGAGACCAGCGCTCTCTGCTTGGGGGCTGAACAAATTCTGTCAGGGCTGCTGGCTGCCCACACAGAATGCTAAATCCCGAAATGGAGACACTGAAGATTTATTTTGCCTGAAGATAACTACATTGCACTAACAAATCATCTTTTATGATTATACTTAAAAAAAAAAAAAATTTACTGCCATTTAGCGTTGGCGCAGAATTCGAATAACGACGCCAAGCGCCAACAGCCAAAGGCACACATTTCAGGAGCCGACTGTGGACTGTCAGGACGCTCCCAAGTCGTCCCCAAACTCAAAGAAACCAAAACAACAGTTAAATGTGTTGGAATGTAAGTGACAGAGAGACGAGCAAAGGGGACAAACCCTCAGTACGGGGGACGCTAACAATGGAGCACCAATAATGTCACAAAGTTGGCCAACTGCTCCACCGCCATTGCCACGTGATACATGTGAGGCTCCTGTCACCTCTCTCTGAACGCCAGCAAGACTAAAGAGGTGACCACTGACTTCAGGAAGCACCGGATGGATCACAGCCCTACTGAAAAGGTGGGAGGGTGGGGGGCTATGGAAAGAGTCAACAGCTCTGGGGGGCTACCATCACACCAATGATCTTAAGTGGACAGAACCCACCGCAGCAGTTGCCAAAAGGCCCATCAGTGAACTGACATTCTCAGACGTCTCAGGGAGGCTCGAAGGTGGAAGTCCTTCAAACGGCCAATGCGAGGGGACATGCGTTGTCGTCGGATGGCGGGAAGGTTGTGGGTGGTATGCCTTCTTCATCTTTGGCTGCGAATCACAGGTTTCAGTTTCTCTCTCTTAAGCACCGCACAGAATGTCGCACTGGTCACTAACTGTCTGTGTTCCTGAAAAGGCACCAGAATGGGAGCCTTCACATCCCTAAAGGGGGGTCACACCATGATGGTCTTGGGGGAGGGGCTGCCATCTGAACTGGACAAGACGGGCATTTTGTTTCCAGTGCATGCTATGCCTCTTGCTTTCAGGCTCACAGTGACGGACCCTCCAAAACACTGTTATACTTGTGCCCATCAGTGAGCCGTTTGGGTACCCCAAGTCGTCCCGCACCATGGCACGTGCAGACCCATAGTCGATAATCCAAATGTGAGGCAACAGCGGACCACATAATCTGTCCGCCTTCCCTGATGAGGGCATTCGCCGTGTCCGCGCGGTCTCGTGTGCACGATGTTGACGGCAGACCAGCTGGAGAGTCATCGGTTACGCTTGTTCTTCCCACCTTGAGCCTTTCGGCCCTTTTGTGCTTTCACGTCGACACACTTTGACGAATTTCATCAGGTCTCCCTCCCTCACTGTGCAACAACAACAGCGCAACCCCACAGCGGGGCGTCCACTCGACCTCGGCTTCCACAAGACTAATAGTAGAGGGCGGCGGCATGCGTGTTCACACTACCCATAAGCCATTGCAAAGGTGTCTACTGTGTACTTTTCGATTTACCTGGTGGTTAAGAGGAGAGAGAGAGAGAAAGAGAGAGAGAGGGAGGGGGAGGGAGGTAAGCCCTACCACCCCGGGACCCCAGAGGGCACATTTGCCAACTCTTTAGTCTCTTTTTACACCCACAGAAGGGGACAACTGACCCCACCCTGCCCGGTCCATGAGCTTTCAAAAGAAGGGGGCTTCTCATTTGAAGCGTGAACCTACAAACCCCCAGTGCTACGGAGCTCCGCCCCTGAAGCCAGACCACTCTCTAGAGCCTTTTCATTGCTGCCAAAAGTCCAAATTTTGCATGTCACGTGCCTGTGAATTTGAGCAGACGTATTGTTCTGATGGCACCCCAACATTTCATCTCGCCTCTCGTCTCACTCACGGCAGACGACACCTCGTTTTTTGAAATACCAAATTAGGGTAGCCAATGATATTCAAAGCAGGAGTTCCCAACACGTTCCCCGCCATCTCTCTGATCTCTTGTGCCAACTCAATCAGACTCCAAAACGTGAAATCCCCTCAAGTTTACGTTACCGCCAGCTTTAACAACTCAATACGCCGACGGCCACAGCGCTACCAGTGGCAGCGGTGCGCTGAAATCAACAGGCCCTCTCGCTTTGGCAGGCCATTGCCCAAGCGTGCAGATTACTGTAACCGTTAATCACTGGCAGCGCGACACCAACTCCCTCCTAGCAGACGCTAACCTTCTAAGGAGACGTTTCTAATGGGGTAATAAATCTTGCCAATCTGTACATCCCCCTGATGTTTGGCAAGCCATCTCCTCAGACATCTGCGCTTGCACGGCATGAAAGAGCCGCTCGAGTCGAGTCTGCGTGTGAAGTGTGACTGGTAGTCCCTGGAGCAGCTCGCCATACTCATCGCTGGAGCCGACAGCCCCTCCACTCCCTGCCTAGCACAACAAGCAGCCGCAACACTCTTCCTCGCTTTTGGTCAGATTCTTTGCTGTGAATTACAGACTAGACCCGTAAGCCATACTTGATACGCATGTAATCATCGCTTTGTCATTTTCTACAAACAATACAATACAATACAATACAATACAGTTTATTTTTGTATAGCCCAAAATCACACAGGAAGTGCCGCAATGGGCTTTAACAGGCCCTGCCTTTTGACAGCCCCCCAGCCTTGACTCTCTGAGAAGACAAGGAAAAACTCCCAATAAAAACCTTGTAGGGAAACGTGGCCGACGTAGACTTGACTGTGAGGTGTCACGTTCTTGAGCATTTGTCTCAAACATTTTCTTCTCTCTGGAAGGCAATGGGGGCCCGAGTCTGTTCCCGTCAATCCTGCCGACTACACTAACTGACAGTCCCGGGCACAAGCGCAATACCCAACACAATTCTTCTCCTTTTCTTTCTTTCTTCTCTTTTTCTCCTCCACACCTTCCAACTCTGGCTTCCTGAATGGAGTGTGGCGGCTTCTTTTAAACGGCACCCAGAAGTGCTCCAGGTACGCTCCCATTAGCACTCCCGGGTGTGGCGGAAATGCTGCATGGGCACCCAGAATTACCCCAGGTGTCCCCGGGTCTTCTTCTGACAGCACTCCCAAGTGTGGCGGATGTGCTGCCATTCAGGGCTCCACAATTGTCCAGGTGCCCCCTGGTAGAGGTCACAGACCCCAGCAGGCTTCCAAGCTCCAATCCCGTGGCCCCCCGATGCAAACCAGGGGGGTTGCCCGCTCTTGTCCCGGGGGAGGTGTTGTCTCTCTCCTGGTCCTTCCATCCTCAAGGTGTCCCAGTTGGGCAAAAGCCCCAGCCGTCTGCCACAATAGATACATATATATATACGTTACAGGCCAAACCAGTTTGCCAAAGTGGATGGCATGAACCCAAGTCTGAACTCGATTATCCCGAAATCACGTGGAGCTCTCAGGTCAAGCTCATTTGTCCCAGTCTGAACTAGTCTGGCCTGCAATCACACCTTACTGGGCCAAATCGATTCATCGTATTGCACTTCGGTCAAACTGGCTTGGCCTCATCTAAACTAGTTTGTACAACAATTGGGTTTGGCTGGTAACACGCAGAAACAGCATTTGGCTCTGAATGTAAGCCAACCAGGGTACTTCTGTGTAGCCCCCAAACAAGACCACTAATAATGCCCTTTATGGAACGGGTGGAGAAAGAATTGACTTGCTTGTCACTGTTTACTTTCTCGTATACGAAGTACAAGGATTGGAATCGTCCAAAAATTCAACCTCAAGATTTTGATGAATGTCGACATTTTAGACCCCCCTGAGTCTGAAAATACCACTGGAGTTCTGTCTGTCTGTCTGTCTGTGTCTGTGTGTGTGTGTGTGTGAACACGGTATCTTGAGTGCGTATTCACGTCGGTCAAACAAATTTGGCATACAAGTATTCGGTACAAAAACATCAATTTCCATCAACTTTCGAGTTATTTCCACTAACCAGAAGAGGTACTTTACCTGAAACGTTTCCCCAAAAATATTAACAATTGAATCATTTCACATCATCTTACAGTAAAGCACCACATTCTAAGTTATTATTTGTCACTTTGCATTTTTTCGAAAAACGACCGGTTTTCGAGATAATTGCAATTTTCCATTTGACGTTCAAAGGGTAATCCATACGTACATCTTTGAGAACGTTTTGCTTTACATAAACAAAATTTTGCGCATAAGTATAACATCGTACACGTCACTAAAGTCTCTTGCAACTTGTAACCCACTTCTGCTAACTGAAAGTGGTCATTTATCGGAATTGTTCACCAAAATAAAATTATTGTGGCAAATGCTTTATTCACGCAGCTGCAGAGTCCGTTTTATTCAACTTTACTTCTCTAATAATTGTTCAATATCTTATCAATTTGATTTGATTTATTGTTGGCGGTTCTTTAAAGAACATCATATAAAAATAGAATCCTTGTCTTGCAGTACAGGGAAAGTATTGTAATCGCCCAAAAATTGGATTTCGAGATTTTGATGAATCTCGATGTTTTAGACCTCCCTGAGTCAGAAATACCATTTCTGGAACTCTGTCTGTGTGTCTGTCCGTCTGTGTGTGTATAAACACGATAACCTGAGTACGCTTTCACTTGGGTCAACCAAATTAAGTACAAAACGTCAATTTCTGTTGTGAAATCAGGCGGCCCGGACACACACAGGCCGACACCGGTTCAGCCATCACCACACGTTTATTTACACTATTTACAAATAGTCAAGTGCACCGCCACCAAACCCCCCAAGTCTAGGCTCTCAATAGCCACCTTCTTCACACACAAAACACTGGGGCCTCTCCTCGCCTCCTCTGCCACGACCTCGTCCTCCTCCTCCTCACCCGACTCCAGCCTTGATTGCAGGGCGGCGGCTCCTTAAGTAGGTGGCTGATTGGTGACCACACCCAGCCACCTGCGACACTGTCAACTTTTGGCCTAGTTCCGTTAACCAGAAGTGGCACTTTACCTTTTATTCGCGCAGCTGCAAAGTTCAATTTGTTCAACTTTCATAATATATTGAAAAATAATTCGAAAAGTAATTTGATTTGCGGTTGACAGTTCTTTGAAGTGCATCATATAAAAATATAATCCTTGTCTTGCTGTACAGGGAAAGTGTTGGAATCGTCCAAAAATTTGATTTCAAAATGTTGATGAATCTCGATGTTTTAGACCTCCCCGAGTCCCAAAATACCATTTTTGTGTGTGTGTGTGTGTGTGCAAAACATCAATTTCTATCAATTTATGGGCTATTTCCGTTAACCGGCACTTTACCTTTTATTCCTGCAGCTGCAGAGTTTGATTTATTCAACTTTACTTTTCTAATAATTGCTCAATTTGTTATTAATTTCATTTGATTTGCGCTTTATGGTTCTTTAATGTCCATCATATAAAACTCTAATCATTGTCTTACGGTTTACTCCTCAAATATCGATCCCCATATCTGAGCATACGAGGGGTGACCACTCCCTTTTTTTTTTAACTGCCATGCCGTTCCTTCACATTGACATGATGTGACACGTGTGTTGGGGAGACCCCCTTCGGTGCTCGTCGAATGGCAATACCACTCCGAGTCAAGGGGTGGCGCCGTTGTCTAATGCTTCTGCTCCCTTCTCTCCAGCAGATCTGATGGTCAGCAACGGGACGATGACGGACGTTACTTCCGGGTTGCCATCCCCTGAACCCGCCGCCCCTCCCTCCCGCCTTGGCTTCCTGTTAAGGGGTTCCACTGCCATCTCGCGACAGTCGAATCAAAGTCACTTCACACTCATTTTTCCGGAGTTCACCATATGCTGATTTTCTTACCTCGTCTGTTATTTCTTGCAGTGCACGTCGTATCTGACATTTCTGCACGGCTTTAAATTTCATCTTTTACAATTCAAGCGATTTCTTAGCAAAAAGCAGAGCTATGCAGAAAAAGGCGTGCAGGCCCCAGAACATCTGCGCGTGGGTTTTCAAGAACAGAATTTGTTCTAAAAATAAACACACACACACCATAAAAAAGGCGACCATTTGGCCTGAATACGTGGGGTGGCGGTGGCTCAGCGGGACCCCAAACACAGCGGAGCGGGTGCTTGTGAATCAGCCTTAGCTTTCAGTGCAAGATGGCGGCGAGGAGGTGACGTTCATGCAGTACCTGGACACTAGGCTCGGTCTCGTCAGCTTCCACCTAAATCAAGGACAGGAAGATAAAGAGAGACAGTGAAGACGGCAGCCATGCGACTTGTTAAAGACAAGAAAATGGCGTCAATCGCCGCACCCAGAGGGCCTTTGGGCCTTCACCTTGCATTATTTCGCAAACACCAGGTGATGAGGAACGGACGTGCTGCCTCAGGCTCTGCAGCCCCTGTGTGACATTCTTGTAGTCGATGGGATGGACTCAAACAAATTCATATTAATCATAGTTTTTAAAAAAAAAAAACAAGACCCTTCGAGCGAGAGAACAGGAATCGACACGCTGTGTACCCCCAGCCGCTTATTTTGAAATCCTCACAACAAGAGGCTTTGTTAGTCTGTGCAGAGTCGTCACGCCGGGACACTTCACAAGGACAGCACAGCTGTGTGCACTGAAAGCCACACTGCCAGCTTTAATATATAACAACCTCTGTGCTAATGGGTTTTCATTCTATGGCAAATGCCATTCAAGCTCCACAGTGCCCACTACAGGACGTTGGGCCCTCAGACCACCCTCATGAAGTCTGTTTCTGATTGTTTGGTCACAGACATTCACACCATTGGCCTGCCTGCCTGCCTGCCTGCCTGCTGGAGGTCATTTTGTAGGCTCTGCCAGTGCTCATTCTGTTCCTCTTTGCCCAAAGCAGCAGGTACCGGTGGGATCTACTGATGGGTTAAGGACCTTCTACGAGGGGCCCTGTCCAGATCTCCTAGAGGAACTGCCGGTCTGTGTCCTGGAATCTCCTCCATGCACCTGAGACTGTGCTGGAAGACGCAGCAAACCTTTTGGTAATGGCACATATTGATGTGCCTGCCATCCTGGAGAGGCTGGACTACCTGTGCCAGCTCTGTAGGGTCCAGTAGCGACACTGAGCGTAGCCAAATGCAAAACGAGTGACAAAACCGATGAGGAGGGAAAAATGTCCGTGGCCTCGCTCCACCTGTTAAACCATTCACTCCTGTTTTGGGGGTCATCTCATTGTTGCCCCTCTAGGGCACCAAAGCAGCTGAAACTGATGAACAAGCCCCTCTGCTACTTAACTGACCAGATCAACAGCCCAGAGGTTTCATTGACTTGATGCTATACTCGGATTAAAAAGAGTTCCTTTCATCTTTTTGAGCAGTTAGACAGACAGACAGACAGACAGACGGATGGATAGATAGATAGATAGATAGATAGATAGATAGATAGATAGATAGATAGATCTGAAAGACACTATATAATGATAGATAGATAGATAGATAGATAGATAGATCTGAAAGACACTATATAATGATAGATAGATAGATAGATAGATAGATAGATAGATAGATAGATAGATAGATAGATAGATAGATAGATAGATCTGAAAGACACTATATAATGATAGATAGATAGATAGAGAAAGACAGCCCCTGGACACAGACAGTCAGACAGACAGTGAATGTCCAAAACACACACGTATATTATAGACGACAACACCACAATGCCTTAATCAGCCAACTCAGTCCCTTCTTTCTCTCTCCTTGACTCCTTCTGCCACCTCTACTCCTCTCCCCACAAGCTCCGTCTTCCTCCTCCCGACTCCTGCTCATCTACTGGAGTGAGGTGGCCCCTTTTATGCAGTACCCAGATGTGCTCCAGGTGCTCTGTGACGATCTTTCGGCGGCACTTCCTGGTGTGGCGGAAGTGCAGCCATTTAGGGTTCCATAATCATTTGGGTGCCCCCTGGTGGTGGCCCCGGTCCCCAACAGAGTTGAGCTTCACAGCTCCATTCCCATGGCCCCCATGCAGACCAGAGCGGCTGCCCTCTCGCGGTGGGGGGGGTTGACCCAGCACAGACTGACCCAGAGGCACGTGTAAAAATACAACACAGACTTTATTATCTTCAGCTGGAGGGCACGTCTCCCCCGTAATCCCTCCAGCCACAACACAGTCCCAAAAGCGCTTGATCTCAACAACATGACTCTCCACTTTGGCACCACCACTCCTCCCAGGCCACCTCGTCCTCTTCCTCCCGTTTCTGGCCCCAAGTGGTGGATACTGGTCCTTTTTATTGCCCACCTGGAAGTGCCCCAGGTGCTTGATCACCTGTTGTTAACTGGATTTCCGGGCGGGGCTGTAGAGGTGTCCATGCTGGCTCCGGGATCCCTGCAGCACGCCCTGGCGGTTACCCCAGATCCCCGCAGGGTTGTGGAGAACACCTTCTCCCATGGAACCATGCGGAAATCTGAGGCACCATCGTCAGCCAGGGAGGCTGCCACCAAGCATCCTGGGGGGGATACTGAGGAGCCTATGGCTGTTCCCCCGGAACATAAGTAGAAGGGGCGCCCCGGCCTGGCATGGGACCCGGCCTCCCGCCACTATACATACATATATATATATATATAGATAAATATTGGCATCTTTGAATCCTGCAGCTATTGTTGGTGTAATTTGGACACAATTTTTCATTTCTTTCCCTAACAATATGCATTCTGACAAGAGTGAGATCTGCCCTTCAACACGATATGTGGGCCAGGGGTCTTCAATAATGGATATGGACGCTCATTTAAAAAAGCAGAGAAAATGAATCTCGTTTTTTGTGCTACGTCAGAGACGTATAACATGACATATTGCTTGTCGATATTTTCATAATTATTTTATTCCTGCCACATTTATAGCATTAGGAGATACGAGTGACCTTCAAAGTGCATTATTTTTGGGTATGAATGTTACAGATCTTTGCATCATCATCATCATATCATCTTCTTCTGTAATGTAGGCACGCAACACCACTAAATCTCCAGCTGGGGAAATTCTGAAGGAGAAACGTCTGACTTTTGTTTCGGGAGGGTAGAACGTGAATCTTGAAGTGAAGGATGGCAGCGCTATGGCCAGTTAAAGCAGCAGAAGGGTTAAACGGGGCATCTTTTCGGGGTCCCAGCTCATTCGGCCCTCCATTCCCAGCTACTTTTTCATCTGGACACCCAGCACACCTCACATCCACGCTTGACTTGACTGGTGCAGCTCAGTTTTCAAATCATTTTCCGGACCGTTTCCTTTGCATTTGTGCCCCCCTGACCCCACCCCACCCCATCCTGGTGCTTCTCTATCCAGCCCCGCTGGCAGAAGTCCATGCCCTCTGGAGAAGAGCACAGCTTTGAAGAGTCTGCAGTCAACCTTCATGCACCCTCCGGCTGTGTACCGAGACCTCAACTATCTCGTAACGCCATCTCCCCTTGCACGTTTCTCCTTGGCGCGTCTAACTTACGCCAGGACCACCCACACTGCCTAACCCAAGGCTTTGTTTGCTCTTCAACTTTTCGTTTTTTTTAGTCTCACTAACCAGATTGAGGTCCTCCAGGTGCTCCTTTTCTTGCTGCAGCGCGGTGAAGGCCTGGTCCCGTCGAGACAGCTCCTCCGACAGCTTCCGCACGTTGACTTCGGAGCACTGCAAGCACAAATGGAGAGCCGGAACAGCACATGAGAAAGGAGCACAAAGCCCACCAGAAGGAAAAAGGGGTCTTTGCTCTCGTACACATTTCACCAAAGCACAAACCAACAATCGGACACTTTCCCATAATGAAGTTGATTATCGGGGGGGATTTGGTAAACGCCAGGCGGCACTCAGTTCCCAGAAGGAATGCCTTCCATGTGAAATTGTACACAGGACATGAGCTAGACCCCTCAGGTGTAAATGGTCACAATTGTCACACGTCCCGCGGAACTTGTGACTCGACGCTTCGCCACCCTCGGGCGAGTAGAACAACCGGACCACACAGTGCCCCTCGTCATCGCCTGACAAACCTCACAAGCACACGGGTGTTTCCTCTGCTCTGATGGGCACCACTGGTTTTCTTAACGGAGTTCAAGCGCTTAGAGCTTCACGAGCCAAACGCAGCCACACTTTACTTCTTCAGCCTCAGCATCCATATTCGACTTTACATGTACGCATACAGCATGCAGAGTTTGAGGGGCCCTACTATGTTGACCCCTAAACCAGAGTTTGAGGGGCCCCACTATGTTGACACCCTAGAGTTTGAGGGGCCCCACTATGTTGACCCCTAGTGTCTGAGGGGCCCCACTATGTTGACCCCCTAGAGTTTGAGGGGCCCCACTATGTTGACCCATTAAACCAGAGCTGACCCCCTAGAGTTTTAGAAGCCCCACTATGTTGAACCCCTTAACCAGAACTTTAGGGACCCACTGACTCAGCGTTTCTCAACCTTTCTGGTGTCGTGGCCCACCTCTACCAATGCAACTCGCCAAGTGCTGAACTGAGCGCGGTCATCAGATCTGGGGGGGAGGATTCCAGCTCAAACATCAGAGTGCCAGGGAATCGAGTGAGATTGTCTTAACTTTGAGATATCGAGCATGATTGAGGGAACAGTGACATCTCACAACCCACCGCGACCCACCACCAAACACGAGCAAACGTGGGTCGAGAAACACAGCACTAAATGGCATATCTTTTTAAGATAGCCTACCCGTGCCAAGACACATAGCTTCACACCTCCAGTCACAGGTCCCAGGATGACATCTGTCACTAACGCAGGTGCGTCAGAGGACCGCCTCACAGGCTCACTCCATGGGACACTACTGACAACAAACACTACCATCTCCTTTTCCACAGTACTGTGAGGGCCCCTTGTGGTCGGGCCACCAAAAAAACCTGGGCATCATTACTGGCACGAGCGAGCGACCCACCGGATGGAGCTCCGCCAGCACTGTGACCTTAGCTAACCAGCCCAGCAAACGTCATTTGTTTAACCTGGATACCCCACGTAACGGGAGGCGCTCGCCGAAGAGCGTTTCTTGTTTTGTCCTTTACTGTCTTCAGATAATTAATGGGGTGACCCGATAAGTGCCCCAAATTTTCTTGCTTAGTGGAACGGTCATTCCTGCACCCACCCACACATCGCAGGGCCCTGCATTGGGGGTCCGCAACCACAGAGGGGTCTGGCACTGGAAGTCCACCAGCCAGACTCTATTGGGGTCTTTAACTCTACTATATGGCCAAAATGCATGCGGAACTATAAAAGACCGGCGCACGAAAGTGGGACTGAATGGGGACTGAAGAGGAGAAGACGGTCCAATGTGACCTTATTTAGGACGATCACAGAGACACCGGTGACAATACAGACAGGAATGGAGGAGATATGCGTAAAGCAAAAGCCCCCTTCTACTCAGGCCCACATCCCCTGCGCGCTTACTCGGTGTGATCAGATCACTGACCTTAACATTCGGGAAAGTAAAGCCCCCTGTTGTGCTGCACGCCCACTGGAGACGTCATTTTGGGGGCTTTGATTTAAAACAACTGCAGGTCCGCGACCCTTGGCAGCCATTGCAGTGCAGATGGGCTTTGAAAGGGTGCAGTGGGAGAGGTGGGCTGAGGAGTTTAGCCTCGCGTAGGGGGAGTTCTTTGCCTCTCTTCTGTTTCATGTCACGAACATCCCCCCTTAGAGCAGCCCACTTGCTACTATCAGGGTTTGGTGAAAAGCGGCGTTCACAAGCAAAGTTTAAAGGTCTCACATCTGCAGTATTTTCTGTATACTCGACAGCAGCCAACCTAAGGCGGGAATCTGCAACTTGTGATTTATAAGGTGATCCTGTTGGGAATCACAATCGAGCTTTTCACAGAGCTTCTCTTCTTCTAAATTTCGAACTACTATAGTAACTCTTGGGTTGTTACTGCACGTAACGGGCGATTCTCCAGTTACTGAATTCTGGTGACCCTTGGTCATCTGCTCTCCTTCGTTTTCCATTGAACCCTTTTCATGGGGCCTGTTAAATCTAGTCCTGTCTGTGCATTTGTAAAGCTCATAAATATTAAGGTAAAGGCATAGTGTACCCAGCCGTCCATCCATTAAGTTAACCCGCTTATCCAGGGCAGGGTTTCAGGGCAGCTGGCACCTTTGGGGGCAAAGCAGGAACAACATGTAGACAGGGTGCCAGTCCATCACACTTAGGGCCCAGATAGAAACTCCAGTTCACCTAACATGGAGGTCTTTGAGCTGTGGGGGGAAACCAAAGCATATATACAGCATATACACACCCATCTAAGATGGATTGAAATCTAACTTTACAGTGCACATCTATGTTGTAATAGAATGTATTGCATTTTTCATTCCAACAGTTTGCGTGTCATCTTATATGAAACTAGCCAACCCGCCGCGTAGCATACGCCACATAATTATCAACGTGAACAGTCAACGTGGCTCACAGATGCATGTGGACTGTAGCACAGACCAAAGCGAGTGAGGATGTGTTTGGTGACGTGTTGGGGGCGGGCCCATGAGCAAGCAGTGCGCATGACTCAAGAGTGACGGTGGACGCGGGAGGAGGGTTAGAGTTGGTGGGCGGGGCTCTGTCGTGCGTATCCCATGATGCGGGAGGAGGGTTAGAGTTGACGGGCGGGGCTCTGTCATGCGTATCCCATGATGCGGGAGGAGGGTTAGAGTTGACGGGCGGGGCTCTGTCATGCGTATCCCATGGTATTTCATGGTCTTACAGATGGCAGGCGGGACTCTGTTAGAGTTGGCGGGCGTGGCTCTCTGTCTTGCATGAGTCTTGCGTGCCCTTAGTGAATTATATATATAGACTAGCAAAATACCCACGCTTCGCAGCAGCGAAGTACTGCCTTAAAATTTTTATTAAGAAGAAAATTAAACCTTTTTAAACTGAGGGAAAATATCCCAATAATTATTTGTTAAGGATCTCTTTGTATACCACGTTGTGAGTTCGGCCCTCCGGTTGTAATCTGACCAAGCTGTGCGCTGAGCTTACTCTTGAGCATGTAACATACAGTCGGCCATGTGAACAGTAATCTTGTCTCAGATCTCACAGCTTGGATTGCTGCTGTCATAATCGGTTTGAGTTTCATGGTTTGTTTCAATGACGACAGTATTTGTAGGACTTGTATTGAAGTGACATTTGGCATCTGTCAAGCCTTGTAAGTATACAACCAGTTTCATCGATAATCCAGCTTTTGAGAGTTTAAACATTCATAAACATCAAAGTGTCCACTACTCAAATCGTCACCTGTGAATCTAAGATGTTTAAGAGGCATTGGCGGTTGTCCAAAGGTGTAAAATATTTGGCCATTTCGGTACACTTGAAAGCGACAACTGAACAATTCAGCAGCAGCAATCAACTCACATGCAGATCCACAGGTGAAGGGCTTAAGCATTTGACTCTTCTAGTGCTCCTGTGTAGTCTAATTATCTCCTGTACGTCATCAGTCCACACCTTGAACCTGTCCAGTCATTCAATACATAAGACACAATGGATATCAAGAGTGAGCCTGATATGGCCGTGCAATATGTAACACAGAGAATGGAAAAGGCAGGCGCCATCTCTGGGCATGGAAACCACTCGGTAAGTGACAGTTCTTTGATCGATGGTGATCACCTCGATAGACATGTTAATGGGGGCTGGAATGATAAAGGAAATGGGGACCTGAACAATAATCATAATAAACGAACAATAAAACAGCGGAGAAGCCGTGGATTAAATAAAAAGGCTGTAGTTATCAGCAAGGAGACGTGAATCCTGTGGTGAAGCAAGGAAGGGAATGTAGAGACCGGAGCGACAGACAGCCTTATATAGGCAGGCAGCCAACAACGTGGGAGGTGTTGAGATGGGGGACTCAACGCCGCCTCACACGGTGACCGAGCTGCAGGCTATGGACGTAAATATGTACGTAAGTAGGATTCAGTTAGCGTTGGGAACCTGCGTACCAAATTTCTTGAAGATGGGCCCATAAGTAACAAAGACCGTTGAAAAGTTCAATATGGCGGCCGAACTTACCACCACGTCTTACCACCGAAATAAGTACGTACATTGGTTTCGGTTAGCGCAGGGAAGCCGTCTACCAAATTTCGTGAAGAGGGGGCCATAAATAAGAAAGTTCAACATGGCGGACGTTGTCGACTGTTATGGACCGTTATGATTGTCATGTGTAGAAGTTTCGAAATGAAACCTGCCTAACTGTAAGTAATGTAAGGAAGCTGTAAGGAATAAGCCTGCCAAATTTCAGCCTTCTACCTACACGGGAAGTTGGAGAATTAGTGACGTGTGAGTGAGTGAGGGCTTTGCCTTTTATTAATATAGATGTCATATAAAACAGCCAAAACGACGAGATGGAAAATGCATTGCATTCTTCATTCCAACAGATGGCGCGTCACAAACCTCAGTACTGCACTTAGGAGCCTCCTATCAAATGTCATATAACAGAGCCATAGCAACGAGATGGAAAATGCACTGAAATGTATTATTATCATTATTTGTATTCCTACTACTACTACAACAAACAGCACAGTGTAAGTAGCAGGCAAAAAAGATCATTTTTGGATGGGATACGATTTCAGTTAATAAGATTAGGAGTAGGTCTAAAAGAAAAAAAAAATACAATAAAGCTTTCCAAAACACTTCAAGTAACTGATAGAAAGTGACAGGAGCCTGAAAGAAACACGGCGTCTGCACTGACATCAGACTTCCATTCCTGTAGCGGTCTGCGCGCGGCACAAAGACTAGTAATTTGAATCCAGACGGTGGCTTTTTTTATGTTTTTGTCCTCAAACAATTTGGCAGGGACTCCTCGACCGTATCTGCTTGCAGGTTTCAGCAAATCCAGCTCATAAAACTCAGATTTTCTGCTGACAAAACTGTTAAACGCGTGCAGACGAGTGACTGACTGAACCGCCGCCCGCTTGTCGTTTTGTTTCCTCGGCCCAATCAAACACCCGTCTGCCGTTTAGACTCGTCACCCGTTCACTCAACTCATTCATTAGCCGGTCACAGCGCGCTCCGACGTGGTGTGGACTGCAGGGGGCACACTTGAGCCACACTAACCCCAGGATGTATGACAAAGCCGGGTGATGCCCCATTAGCCTCCATTATAAAGTGCCACGGCTGCAGGCAAGCTATGCCAGAAAATGTACAGGAAACGCTTCACTATGGAACCCCGGGCTCTCTGACTCCGCTTGCCACTCTCACTCGGTTAACAGCGTGGGTGTGCGTGAGTGGACCCTGGAATACATGGCGCCCCCCCAACCCGGGTCAGTGAATCAGCCCACATGTGGTCTGGAGTATCACGTTTAGTCAAACACCCCACCTGCAATGCAGACACGGGGCAGCAGTGTCTTCTAATCCAGTGAAGCCTCCTGCCATTTTCTCCAATGCCAGTCCCGGTGGCGGCCCCTCCACACACCCCGCCCGGTACCCTAACGGCTGGACTCACCTGCTTCTCTTTCTCCACCGCAGTCAGGGTCGCCTCCAGCTCCTCGACGTCCTTCTCCAGGGTGCAGCACTCCTTCTCCAGCCGTCTTTTGTGAGCCGCCAGCTCGGCCGTGCAGCTCTCCTCCTCCTGCAGGCGACTGCTCAGGTCTGCCACCTGCGACTCCAGGTCCCGGTTCACCTTCGCCAGCTGTTTGCAGTGCTGCTCCGTCTCCAGGGGGCCTTCCTGCTCCTGCGGGGGCAAAGACAAGGACGACTGAGGACTTTGGTTCGGCTCCCCCAGGCTTTCCATGCCTTATCTGTCCACACTTAATTCGCCAATTTTGGATCCATTCCTGCCCTGTTTATCCGATGATCCTGATGCGCGTAAACAATAAAACATCAAGACGTGGGGTCTGCCAGAATGAAGGCAGGTCCTCCAAATCCTGAAAGAAAGCAGCGCAAAGGCAAAAGGCTCGCATTCACTCAGTGATCCAGTCAATTCACTAAAATGATAACTGTCTGCACTTCCAGTCTGACAGCCCACCCCATAATAACTGGAGCAGATCTTTAAAAGGCATTCAAAGACACTGGGATCATCTCCCAAGTATCCGAGTGCATACTTTTCCATAAATGTGCCTGGGTTGGCTTCACAGGCCCTGAAAGTGCGTTTCCAAACCGTCCAAACACTTTGTTGGTTCTTTCTTTTCTTTCTCTTTCATTTGCCTGGCTGGTGGCCACCAGACATGACTAAACCACCCGCCCTCAAACCCAAGTGACACACATGGCCTGACCATCTGGATTTGGGCAGGTACAGTCACAGGAAAAATAAAGACTTCTACCTGAGCCAAAAGAGAACAAAAAACTGTTAAAGACACAATGGAGGGGACGGGCTTTACGAACTGGGTGGGGGAGGGTAAACCATATCAGTAATGGCGGACCACACCCCAAAAAATCCCAGCAACCCCAATTCATTCTACGCTCATCAAAGACAACACACAGGGGCCTTTAGGTCTTTCCTGCAGAGAGCGGGCCGCCCACCCCAGATGGTCAAGTGCGCCCCCTGCACTGCGGGGTACTGATCAGGCTGACAGTTGGGGGCACAGAGGACGGTGAAGCGAAATTATTCATCTCTATGAAGATTAGACTTGACCTTGGAATGGCTCATACCCCCTAAGAAAACCCGCTGTGCACTGAAACAGCAGGAGCGGGCACAAGCACTTCAGGATCCAAGAGTGAAATTATAAAGGAATACGCAACCCCAAAATGAATCATTTTTGAATGAAGTTGCTCTACCCGGTGCAACAATGACTAAGAAAAAACAATAAAAAGAGTGTCACACACGGGGGCCATAGGAGACGGGCTCAAAAAATTAACGTTTGTCAGCTGAGCCAGGGGTTGGCACTGCCCAGTGATATTCCCTCTGCAGACCCCCGCCTCAGCCCACCATCCAATGATGTCACTTCTGCCTCATGCTGACATCATTTTCCCAGTTCCGCACCCTCACAAGATTCCCCGCCTCTTCCTGTCCATCACAATCTCAATCCGCCACCATCCTACTAGGGTTCAGCTCCGCTTTGCACTCGTGTCTGTAAAGACGTGTTTTTTTTTTCTTGCTTATTTTCAAGTATACGGGGGTGGCATTCCACACTCCTTTTATTACAGGGGACATTCGTCTATGGAGACCATCGCTCTCATCTTCCCCACCCGCTCATCTCCTGGGGTGGGTCGCAGGGGCAGCAGGTCAACCCAGAATCCTCAGCCCCAGTTACAGATTCCAACTCTTCCTGGGGAATTCCCAGACATTTCCAAGCCAGCCGAGAGATGTTAATCTCTTTGGCGTATCCGGAGTCTGCTGCAGGGTCTCCATCCAGAGGGATGTGCCCAGAGCACTTCTATGGGGGGCATCCTTAAGACCTGGCCAGACTACCTCAGCTGGCTCCTCTTCAGCTGCCGGACAGGCCACTCTACCCCGAGGTTCTCCCAAACAGCTGGGCTTCTAATCCTATCATGGAAAGTCAGCCCCGTGAAGAGACCTCATTGCTGCTCTTTGCACTTGCAATCCGACTCTTCAATTCATTCTGGCGGTGGATTTGTGAAGAGTCTCTCTTGTGATGGACTGACCTCTTGTCCAGGGTTGACTGGTGGCTTTGATGATGATGATGATGATGCTGGGCTACCCTCCAGCTCCATATGTCCCTTAAATTTGTCAAATGGCTGGATGGAGCTTCTTCTCCCTTAAAATGCCTAAGAGTGTCTCATTCGCACCTCATTCCTCACCTTCAATTAGTGACATCCTGCTTATTTTGGGGCTGGGCGCTTTATCTCCAAAATGGCCTCCTTTCTCTACTACAGTAAGGAAATGTGGTCAAGGAAATCTCCCATTTGTAATCCACTCATCCAGTTCTTAGGGTCGCATGTTAGCAACAAGAGGAGCACAGCAGAACTCAACCCTGGAGGGGGGCATCAAACAACTTACAAGGCACAGCCGAGCCCACCTTTACACCGATGTCACATTCTGCAGAGTCTAGAAGGAGAGGACATCACACTCGACGAATGCAGTTGTGGAGCTCGTCGCCCGAGGACGTCAGATTACGCTACGACGTCCCCGCAGAGTTTTACACTTCCAAACAGGACGTGGGCAAGAAACGAGGGCACGTCAAATGCCAAAAGTCAGGACGCTCGGTCACTGTCCTTTAAAATCGCTAACTGAAAATCAAATCTATTGAGCCAAACTGTAAGAGGACAGGGGCGCAGAAGTGGGGACAACGTAGTTAAGGTCCAAACCCCTGACTTTTGCCCAAACTAGAAACGCTGTCCAAAATCGAAAACCTGGAACTGAAGCAAAAGGAATTTTAAACCGGAAAGTCGAGGATAACATCTGGATATCCTGGAAATGGCCAAGCTGACCAGTCGCAGTGCAGTCTGGGGAATGATGGGTAATGTCATCATGGAGGCACTAGACGGCACCCATAGAGAAACAAAGGTGGCACAGCAGCAAAACACCGTAAAGACAATGGGCTTCAACTGCAAAACCTAACATTATATTCAAAGCCCCCTAATCAGACATACAGATTGCTGAAATCTAAACAGGGATGGTCAAAAAAAAAAAAAGTATAAAACACTACCCATCGTAACACCAGGAAGTATTTCACAAGCGTGATCCGCAATCTCGGATGGTCTAGAAATGCACACGCTGGACTTCATGCAGTCACTCCAGTGACGTCACACGTGTCCCCCTCCAATCACTTTGGATTTTATTGTCTGCCCGTGTCTTGCACTTTGTGTAATACACGTGTACAACGACAATAAAGTTGAATTGATTTGCCAGGGTGTGGTGACTACCAAAGTGGATGTTCAGAAATGACGACGCCTGTGACAAAACAGAGATGGCGTTGTGACATAACGCTAAAGCTGCAATGCTAAAGTTTGTCATCGTGATCAAGAGAAAAAACAAAAGTCGTATTCAAGACCCTTAAGTACAAAAACTTCCCAATGGACAGAATCATTAAAGGAAATAGGTAGACAGAACGACGAGTGCTATACGGGATGGGGGTCTCCAGCTTTCCCATTCACGTGCTGTGCTAATGTGGTAGAGCTGAAGTGTTTCAGACACACACTCTGGATGGTTGACTGGTCTCCTCCTGCGTATAAAATTTCAAAAGACGAAAAACTGACAACACACACAGCCTCAGGTAACTCATTGAGCACGCCGAGACCACCCCAGGGACCGCCACAGCACATTTGTTCAGACGTTTTACAGACGTCATCCTGATTGAGCATTCAGGATGTTTCTGTCACATGTCATATCAGAGAGATCCATCCATCCATCCATCTCCTAACCCAGGGCAGGGTCACGAGGAAGCTGGAGCCCACCCCAGCAAGTACTGGGTTCAAGGCGGGAACAAACCAGGACTCCCAGACCACCACTCCATCACACACACACACAGCGGGGCCAGTTCACCTGACCTACACGTCTTTGAACTGTGAACTCGTGTCACGAACACTTTATTAGACTCCATCACGGCCAGAAATCAAAAGAGACAGAAGATGGAAAGCCCCTGGGGGGATTCGTCGTCTCTCGTTTTACGAGTGATTTTCTCAGAACAAGTTTGGTGTATGAAGTGATGCCAATTGGGGGGGTTTCTCAGGATCCCTAAAGGACCATCCACACCGGGGCTTCAGGGAGAACCCTTGTGGTACCCGTTATGGATCCAAAGACATAAACAGCCATGAACAGATGAGATGAGATTTGTGAAACACCCCTGGGGTCTCCCTGCATACAGGAACGGCAATCGAGTTTGGGTGGTCCTGGCCTGCGATGCGTGACATATTCATGTTTGTCCTCATATCTGGAACCATAAAGCCCAAAGAACCGACTTCATAGGCAAAGAACTCTCCTCAGGATTTAGGGTCTTTCTGGGACCCTTTTTCTTTTTTTTCACAGCAGCTAGTAAAGTGCCGTTTCAGAACCTCTATTGCTGAGGGTGTAGTGGGTGTGCCCCATCTCTGGTTAAGGGGGGGCTCAAAGATGGATGGATGGACTAAGGGGTGATCACATCATGGAGAATGCCAGTTAGTGCCAGCTGCAAAGAAGGCTCAGTTCCTGTAGCGTCACATCGATTTTCATTCCTGCTAACTTCTTAATTAGGAGCCATTTATTAGAGCGTCAATCCATCCACATATTTCCAAAAGCCACTTTGGTCTGAGCTGGGGTAGACATGGCTTGAGCCCACCTGAGCAAGCACAGGGCACAAGGCAGGAAAAACACCCGGACAGGGTGCCAGTCGACCACGGGGCAGTTGATCATCTGCAGTCCACATAACCTGCATGTCTATGGAATGTGGGAAGAACCCCTGGTGGACACGGGGAGAACACGCAAACTCCATGTAGGGAGGTGAACCCTGATTTGCTTACTGCGAGGCAGCAGTGCCACCACACTGTGCTAACTCACTGACCCTGATGGAACACGCCATATCCTTTTCTAATCTATTACCAATAATTAATAAAATAACAGTGGGAGGTCGAACTTTTAGTTACAAGGCCCCTAAACTGTGGGGTGGTCTGCCTGCTACTATAAGTGATGCCCCTTCAGGCTCAGCTTTCAAACCCCGGCTGAAGACTCACCATTTCAGTTTAGCACACCCTGACTAGAGCTGCTGATTTACTGTACAGACTGCGTCTCCGTTGTCAGTCATCAGCACTAAAGCATAAGTAACATGATAGTTAGAATTTGATACTAACCCTCACCTATTCTGTTTCTCTTCTCTGTACTCAAATGTGGCACTCGTGCCAATGCCCACCCGCCAAGTTGTTGTGCCTACCTAAGGTTAAGTCATCCCTGATGGAGGATCACAAAAATCGTGGGGTAGAGGGGTCCTTTCATCAGATTGGCTGACTCAGCTGTGGAATGGCCAATTGTGTGAGGCAGCTTGATGGCTGAGGTCTCGATGACTCTGAACAAATCCAAATCATATTATGGGATATCATCTACTGTTAAATTCTGCTCCGTACTTGTAAATTTTTATTTTTATACTGTATTGAGGATTTGTTCTGTTCTGTGTATTGTATTGACCCCCTTTCTTTTTGACACCCACTGCACGCCCAACCTGCCTGGTCTTCCATTTTTTTTTCCCTATAAGGGTTTTTTGGGAGTTTTTTCTTGTCTTCTTTGAAAGTCAAGGCTGTGGGGCTGGCAAGAGGCACCTCCTGTGAAAGCCCATTGCGGCATTCCTTGTGTGATTTTGGGCTCTACAAAAATAAATTGTATTGTACTTAATCCAGCCTAGGGGCTGTGGGATGATTAGGGGACTCTGGAGCGTCAGGCTTAAGGCGTAACATCGCAGGGGCAACTCACACATACAGGCACACACATAGGGCCCAATTTAGCACCACCAAATCATGTAACACGCATGTGTTTGGGCTGTGGCAGGAACCCCATATGCACACGGAGAAAACTCGCAAACTCCACGCATGAAGATGAACCCCCCAAATCTCACCACTGCGCCACCTTGCTGCCCCTGTTGGAACATTTTTAGCAGAACTTCGCTCCACTTGCTTTTCGGGGTTCAGATTTCCCAATTGCTTAATTAAATTTCAAATAACTGCTATTTAAAATCTTGATTGCGTTTTGTTTTTCTTAACCCGCCACCAATTAACGGAGAAATTTAAAAACGGCCAACAGCGGGCTGAAGGCAACGCGCGCCTTCGCAGTTTAAACGGCACCTGTGGAAATAAGCAAAAGAGAAGAAAAAAAAAAAAAGGCGAAGAAATAAGAAGTACAAAGCGACCCTTCATGATGTCCTCTCCGCAAGCAAATGTTCTCGTGTGAATCTCGTAAATGACGTTTCCACGAAATTATCAGTAATGCCTTAAAAATAAACGGAACCAGTGAGTCTAACGCTCCTGCCCAACTCACGCGCTTCTTACCTCCGAGTCGTTCCTTCGGCAAGTCGATCGTGTTTTTACGCTCTCGAGTGCAGCGCGGCCGTTTTTAATTTCCACGACTAGACGTCGTTTTCCCTGCGGCGCATGCGCCTTGTCGAGGGGGACGACTTAACGCGGCTCTTCCATGCAGTCCACGCGCGGAACGGAAACCGACGAGCTTCACCTCGGGGCACCTGTGCCGGTGCCGCTGCTCACTGAGCGCACCGCCACGGCGTGACAAGCGCAGACTCGAGTCCTTGATGTCTGCCTGCTCATTCATTCCAGCACCATACATACACATGCGGACGGCAGGTATATATATATATAGGTATATATATACGTACTCCGTCGAGCCGCTCCTCGAGGGTCATGCTAAAGTTGTCCCAATCCAGCTCCTCGGGCTCCGGTTCAGGCTCCAGCAGACGCGGGTCCGCCTCCGAACCGTCCGACAGGGACCGCGATCTCCGTAAGCGCAGCATTTGTCGTGGCGCCACAGGCCGGTGGGGGCGCTCGTGAGCTCTGACGGCGACTCGGCCTCCTTCTTCTTCCTCCTCCTCTTCTGCGGAGCGCAGGTGTTCGCCGTCGTCTCAGGTGTGGTGTGACGGGAGCGCTGCGCTGCGCCTTTCTCTCCTTCAGACCCCACGCCTTGCTATGCACAGAATCGGGGACGAGCGTTGAGTTTGGGAATCGAAAACGACTTCTTAAATAAACGAATGAGCGCGTAGGGTTTCAAAGTCGGCGAATTCCTTAAAATGTTTCCGTGAAGAGGTTGGGAGCCCAAAAATCCATCTTTAGTGCGATGGCGTCCCTATGAATTGGGCAAAATGTGCAGAATTTATACCACGTGCACCTGTACTTAGGTGTTTTATACCCCAAGTCCCATCTGCTTTGACGAAGTGGAAAGAGTGAGAGCCACGCTCGGTGCTCCCCAGCAGTTTAAGGCTCCCACCTTAGTCCTCCTACTGTTGTTTTAGGTAATGGTTTAGCCCACACGCATTAACTAACTATTCCAGATGGTGGACACCGTCTTAATAGAAGGCAAGGTGTCCCACCTGTGTAAGGTCACTTTGTGTCCTCAAATCTGCTGAATCCAGCTCAGGACTGGGTGCCATCAGGCAGATGGACAGCACACTGGTCTGAGCAGGTGACATTTAATGTCAGTAAATGATACGGATTACATGTCAGGAGTGAAACTGGTGGTTCTGAATACACATTGGGTGGTCTGGAACTTGAAATGAACTCCTTATGAGGAGGACCGTGGAGTCTTAGTGAGTTCATCCAGGCAGTGGACAGAAGCAATTAGGAACTCTAATAGGTGGTTGGGTTATATAGCGCCTGACGTGCTCAAGTTATATACAACACTAGTCATGCCTCATCTGGACTGCTGTATTCAGTGATGGTCTCCATATTACAAAAGGGACAAAGTATCGCTGGAGGAAGTCCAGACAGGGGTGACTCAGCTGACTGAGGGGGTCTCAGCTATGAAGAGGGGACTGGGGGAGTTGACCCTTCTCAGGTTAAGCAAAGCGAGATTAAAAGGGGACGCAACTGAAGGGTTTAAAGTTGTTTAAGGAATTAGGACAGCAGATCCCAGATGGTACCTTAAAATAAATTCTTCAAGAAGAACATCGGGACAAAAGCAGCAAGAGGCCATGGAATTAGGAAACGGCAACTAATCGAGACACTGGCCGGAGCCAAACACCGAGTCTGATAGCCTGAGTGAGATGGTCATCTGTCCACTCATTGTTAGCGGACGGCCAGTAAAAAGCAGAGAAAGAAACCATTAAAAAAAAAAAAAAGAGTGCAAGTGAGTTAAAATTCAGGCAAAAGATGCCTGGGCCTTTAGTGGCCTTAACTGGTGACAAACTGAGTAAATGGGCTGAAAGGAGAATCTGGTCGGAAACCGGAGGTTGACAGAATATCATTGTATTTTATATCTTGACTAAGGATGGAGAACTCAGAGTCCGCCTTCTTTGAGTTGCACTGTTGCTTTACAGGTTTGTCACTCATGTGACACATTGGAGAGCACATTTGTCATTACTCAGCAGCACAGCACGTTACATGCCAAAGAGTCCTCTTCTCCAGAGCCCACCTACAAGTGCTGTTTCTGGGAACATCGGGGTAAATGAGTTATGATAAGAATCCTTTTATACCATTTAACAGACAGACTGCTAGATATTAAAGGCATTATATAATAGACAGATAAATAGATATAGGTATGAAAGGCACTATATAATAGACAGATGTGAAAGGTACTATATAATGGATGGATGGACAGATAGATATGAAAAGCATTCTATAATAAATAGATATATAGATATGAGAGGCACTACATAATGGATAGATATGAAAAACATTATACAGTATAATAGATGTGAAAGGTACTATATTATGGATGGATGGATGGACAGATGGATGAAAGGCACTACATAATAGATAGATAGATATGAAAGGCACTATACAATAGACAGATGTGAAAGGTACTATATGATGGATGGATAGATAGATATGAAAGGCGCTATATAATAAATAGATACAATCATGGCCAAAATTAATCGGCACCCCTGGAATTTTCCTAGAAAATGCACCATTTCTCCCAGAAAATTGTTGCAATTCCAAATGTTTTGGTATCCACACGTTTATTTCCTTTATGTGCATTGGAACAACACAAAAAAACAGAAAAAAAGCCAAATCTGACATCATGTCGCACAGAACTCAAAAACCGGGATGGACAAAATTATTGGCACCTTTTCCAAATTGTGGGTAAATCATTTTATTTCAAGCATATGACGCTCGTTTGAACTCACCTGTGGCAAGAAACTGGTGCCGGCAATATGGCAATCACACCTGAAGCCAGTTAAAATGGAGAAAAGTTGACTTAACCTTTGTGTTGTGTACCTGAGTGGGCCACACTAAGCATGAAGAACAGAAAGAAGAGCAGAGAGTTGTCTGAGAACTCGAGAACAAAAATTGTGGAAAAATATCACCAATCTCAAGGCTACAAGCCCATCTCCAGAGATCTTCATGTTCTTTTGTCCACTGTGCGCAACATAATCAGGAAGTCCACGACACATGGCACTGCAGATAATCTCCCTGGACGTGGACGGAAGAGAAAAATTAATAAAAGACGAAGGATAGTCCGAATATTCAAGCTGTTCTGCAGACTCGGGGTGCAACAGTGCCAGCTCGAACTATCCATCGACATCTGAACGAAATGAAATGCTATGGCAGGAGAACCAGGAGGACCCCACTGCTGACACAGAAACATAAAAAAGCCAGACTGGAGTTTGCCAAAATGTACTTGAGGAAGCCAAAATTCTTCTGGGCAAACGTCTTGTGGACAGATGAGACCAAGGTAGAGCTTTTTGGTAAAGCTCATCATTCTATTCTTTACAAAAAAACGAAATGAGACCTACGAAAAGAAGAAGAACACAGTGCCTACAGTCCAACATGGTGGCGGTTCTAAGATGTTTTGGGGATGCCTTGACTGTGTGCAAGGCATCATGAAATCTGAAGACTACCAACAGATATTGGGGCGCAATGCAGGGCCCAGTGTCAGAAAGCTGGGTCTGCGTCAGAGGTCGTGGGTATTCCAGCAGGACAAAGACCCCAAACATACCTCTGAAAGCACCCAGAAATGGTTGAAGACAAAGTGCTGGAGAGTTCCGAAGTGGCCAGCAGTGAGTCCGGATCTAAATCCGGTTGAACACTTATGGGGAGATCTCAAAATTGCTGTTGGGAGAAGGCGCCCTTCAAATCTCACAGACCTTGAGCAGTTTGCAAACGAAGAGGGGTCGGAAATTCCAGTTGAGAGGTCTAACAAGCTTGTTGATGGTTATAGCAAGCGCTTGATTTCAGTTATTTTTTCCAAAGGGCGTGCAACCAAATATTAAGTTGAGGGTGCCAATAATTTTGTCCATCCCGGTTTTTGATTTCTGTGTGACATGATGTCAGATTTAGCTTTTTTTCTCTGTTTTTTTGTGTTGTTCCAATGCACATAACTGCTGAAGGCCTGTGCGTTGGAGCTGGGGAGTCCTCTACAGCGCATCTTCAACCTGAGCCTGGAACAGGGGAGAGTCCCGAGGCTTTGGAAAACATCTTGTATCACCCCAGTCCCAAAGGTATCACGTCCTAGTGAGCTGAATGACTTCTGGCCTGTCGCTCTGACGTCACATGTGATGAAGACCATGGAGCGGCTGCTGCTTCACCACCTGAGGCCACAGGTCCGCCACGCCCTCGACCCTCTGCAGTTCGCATACCAGGAGAAGGTGGGAGCGGAGGATGCCATCATCTATATGCTACACCGATCCCTCTCCCATTTGGACAGAGGCAGTGGTGCTGTAAGAATTATGTTTTTGGACTTCTCTAGTGCCTTCAACACCATCCAACCTCTGCTCCTCAGGAACAAGCTGACTGAGATGGGAGTAGATTCACACCTGGTGGCATGGATCGTGGACTATCTTACAGACAGACCTCAGTATGTGCGTCTTGGGAACTGCAGGTCTGACATTGTGTGCAGCAATACAGGGGCACCTGAACTTTCTCCGGTCCTGTTCAATCTATATACATCAGACTTCCAATATGACTCGGAGTCCTGCCGCGTGCAAAAGTTCGCTGATGACACTGCTATGGTGGGCTGCATCAGGTGTGGGCAGGAGGAGGAGTACAGAAAGTTAATCAAAGACTTTGTTAAATGGTGCGACTCAAACCACTTACACCTTTAACACCAGCAAGACCAAGGAGCTGGTGGTGGATTTTAGGAGGCCCAGGCCCCTCATGGACTCCGTGATCATCAGAGGTGACTGTGCAGAGGGTGCAGACCTTTAAATATCTGGGAGTGCAGCTGGATGACAAATTGGACTGGACTGCCAATACTGATGCTCTATGTAAGAAAGGTCAAAGCTGACTATACTTTCTGAGAAGGTTGGCATCCTTCAACATCAGCAGTAAGATGCTGCAGATGTTCTACCAGACGGTTGTGGCGAGTGCCCTCTTCTACGCGCTGGTGTGGCAGCATAAAGATGAAAGACGCCTCACGCCTGGACAAACTTGTTAAGAAGGCAGGTTCTATTGTAGGATTAAAGTTGGACAGTTTAACATCTGTGGCAGAGCGACGGGCACTAAGCAAACTCCTGTCAATCATGAAGAATCCACTGCAGTCACTGAACAGGATCATCTCCAGGCAGAGGAGTAGCTTCAGTGAAAGACTTTTGTCACCGTCCTGCTCCACTGACAGACTGAGGAGATCGTTCCTCCCCCACACTATGCGACTCTTCAATTCCACCCGGGGGAGTAAATGTGAACATTAATTTTATTTTAATTCTTTTCATTTTTATTACTATTTAATTTAATATTGTTTTTTTGTATCAGTATACTGCTGCTGGATTATGTGAATTTCCCCTTGGGATTAATAAAGTATCTATCTATCTATCTATCTAAAGGAAATAAACATGTGTATACCAAAACATTTGGAATTGCAACAATTTTCTGGGAAAATTCCAGGGGTGCCGATAATTTCAGCCATGACTGTAGATAGATATGAAAGGCACTATATGATAGATGGATGAAAGGCACTACATAATGAATAGATATGAAAAGCACTATATAACAGACAGACAGATGTGAAAGGTACTATATGATGGATAGATAGATAGATAGATAGTAGATATGAAAGGCACTATATAATATATAGATATGAAATGGCCTAAATATTTGATAGATAGATAGATCATGCTGTACACTTACAGTCTGAGCACCTATGCTGTGGCATGTCAGTCAGATCGAACGTGCTTGAGCAGTCTGTCACGCATGTGCGCCTGGGGACCACCTTCCAGGCTCTGAGAAGGTAAGCAATACCACCTCGGGACAAGAGGGGGCACTGCTGTCTTCTCATCTCCGCCACAGTTCTTAGAAGACTTCCGAGGAGGGTCCCTCACCTCACCCTCAGCATCCATAGTAGGCTCCATCCCTCCTGTCCGAGACACCATACATATGGGCCGTCCCCAGAAAGAAGCATTCATTTTGGACGGTGAAGGAAGATCCCAGTGAAGTGGCTGCTGAGAGGCCCCCTGTAATTTAAGCACCGAGGGCACCAGCCGTTTTCATTTGTTATTCAATTAAACAGTTTTGCCGACTTGTCATGCCAGCCTTTCTTCTGACACCTTTGGTCTGATCCCCCCAGGTCACAGCACATATACGACTGGCCACTCAGTTGTGCAGTGCGAGTATTTGTGACCACGATTTCATAAAAGGCAACTTCTATGCATACCGTTAAGCCGCTCTTCTCCACCCGCTATGTTGGAATGCGTTTTGTATTTTTCTTCCAGGAAGGATAACCAATCATTGAATGACACATTGCAATGAGCAAGATCCAATCAGAGAACAGCCACAGAGTCAGCATAAGCTGACCAATCAGAGAGCGCCACTGTATTCAGAAATCTTCATTTTTAGCCGCCCACCCTGGGGCGCCACACTGGTTTTTTCAAAAGTGTTTGTTTTCATGGGTAGTGTGGATGAAAGGAGGAAACTTAGACAAATGTCATTGGTGTGTTGGGCCCGTAGACGGCCAGACAGATGAGTTAGCCATTGGATGAAGTAAAACAGCGGCTGTGTGACCTTCACCATCTTTAAACTGTAAGAGAGCGTTTGTGTTCAAAAGACGCCTTCAGGACGGGTCACAGTCATGGCACCTACAATACCCTGAAGAAAGAAGAGACCTCAGGGGGTCCGGGACAAAGGGCCGTCCATCGATGGGCAGAGTGCCCTGCTGAGCCCATTTCCTACTGCACGCCCCCAGTTTTCCACGTCAAGAGATTGTGCATCCATACGAGTTTTGCGGAGGATGGTCCATTATTGTAGATGTCGGGACCTGCACACGTGAAACAGCCCACCTCGGCCTGGATGGGCAGATCTCAATGCACCGAAGTGTTCAGGCCTGGACTTGAACATGAATTCTGACGCTGTTTCAGTTCCGACGTGACAGCCACCACTTTATCTACAGCTTTCATTCCTAAACATCGGCGCTAGTCAAAACACCAGGGGAGTGAAGGCAGCCCAGCGGACGGCGCGCATACGACTGCACGGCCAGATGCCTCCCCACATGGCACTCACCACAACTGACAACTTGCACCTCGATGATAGGAAGGAGGTAAGCAAAAGCCTCCATGGAGGTGAAGTCGGCAGTGCCAGCCTCCGCTTTGACCGAGGGTGCGGCCCTCAGAACTGGGGGGTTGAGGGGTGAGCAAAAAAAGTCCATAAGGAAGGGGAGGGAAGGAGCAAGCAGGAGAACAATCAAGGTAGGAAAGGGGGCCAGACCTGGGGGGGCTTGGGGGCTTACTACAGGTCCAGAGGTGTTGGATTAGTTTTTGTCACCGAGTATTTACCTGCTGCCTTCCATGTCTTCATTTTTCCATTTTATTGAAACCTCATTCTTCTGTACATTGGGGTCAGCACAAGAGCGCCCCCTCCAGTCACAGCACACTGCATTCATTGGCACCTTTTGGGCTTAAATAGGAAGGCATCAGACACGTCATCACTTCAAATGTGCACGACATACACTGTGATATGAAGAATCAGCATAGTGTGTCCAGTTCTGTTGCTTACTTGTTTATCTGTCATTTTTAACTGTTTGTTGTTTTATTGTTTTATGTATTCACTAAGACAGATTGAAATTTGACCAATCGACGTAGACTTCAGCGTTAACAAGTTATAACAGGCCATCTATTGGAATGCATTTTGCAATGCCTGTCGTAATAACATGTTGCATTGGTCATTCCAACAGATGGTACATCGCAAACGTTTGATGAAATGTATTGCTACAAATGATTGTGAGACACCATTTGTTAAAATGACAAATACAATGCAGATGTCTTTGTTATATGCCCTTTGGTATAGTATTCGTAAAAGCAATCTTAATGTTTGTGATGCGCCATCTGTTGGAATAAAAAATAGTGCATTTAATTACTTCAAATTTTTGTGAAGCACCACCTGTTGAAATGACAAATGCAATGCATGTCTCTATTATATGCCATTTGGTATGGGTTTTGAAAAAGCAGTGTTAATGTGTGTGATGCTCCACCTGTTGGAATGACATTATCACGACAAATGTTTGATGCACCATCTGTAGGAATGATATATGAAATGTATTTTATTACTATAAATGTTACTGATATGCCATCTGTTGGATTAACAAATGCAAGGCATGTTTCTGTTAAATGCCATTTGGCATAGGATTTGAAAAGGCAGTGTTATGTGTGTGATGCTAAAAACTACAAATGTTTGGGATGCACCATCTGTTGGAATGACATATGTAATGCATTTTATTACTATAAATGTCTGCAATGCACCATCTGTTAGAACAACATGCAATGCATTTTACTACTATAGATGTCAGTTATGCGCCATCTGTTGGAACGATATATGTAATGCTTTTTTATTACTATAAATGTTACTGATATGCCATCTGTTGGAAGAACAAATGCAATGCATGTTTCTGTTAAATGCCATTTGGCATAGGATTTGAAAAGGCAGTGTTATGTATGTGATGCTAAAAACAACAAATGCTTGTGATACGCCATTTGTTGGAATGACAAATGCAATGCATTTTTTTTACAGACTCACAGACAGACACAGGAACACTCATCCTTTTATTAATGTGGATTTAAGGACTTTCTCTTTTCTATTACTTACATGTATTATGTGGGTTTGTATTTATTTCATGAATTATTTTTTTTGTATTTCATTGTAATTAATTATTTACCCTTTGTCAGTCTTTCCATAACTACTACATGTTACAGAAATAAATGTCACTGTTGTTGTTATTTATGCTTTGTAATTCTTTTTTTTTTTTTACTTCTTAGTGTATAAAGTTTTCTGAGCTCCATGTTTTGCATGAAAATGTGCTTAGAAATACAAAATAACTGCTGTTGTTGACTCATCGGGACCTGCAGAGTTGATCACCTGTAGTGTCCCCGTGGTGTGGCCTGGCCTGTGAGTGAACGTCCTGTGCAGCTCACTGTCCCGGTGTCTGTGTGGACTTTGCTGTAATAAACTTCATTCCTCTGCACGATGTCTGGTCTTCTTGACATATTTTAGGTCTGGGGTCGACTCCACAGCGCCCCCCTCCAGTCACAACAGACTGCACTGATTGCCACCCTTTGGGCCTCAGATAAGGAGACCGCAGGCGCGTCAGCAGTTCCCGTGTGCGCACCGCTCTACACTGCGCAGGCCTCCATGATAAAGGAAGACTCGCCCCATGCTGTTTGAATCTCCTGTTCTCATGCAGATCACAGAATTTCTGACAGAACACAAGTTTATGATGACCAACGTTGGATAACAGCAAACAACATTGAAACATCCATGAACCAAAAAAAAACCAAATCTCATGTTCCTCGTGTTCCACACAATTCCGTGCTCTTAACGTCCCAAACTTGTGTCGTTTTACTAAACTATTGTTAAATAAATCACTTCCAGAAAACATGAGCTAAACCTTAATGCACTTTGATCTGAGGCCCAGCCTTTCCCCTCATTCATTGTTGGGGGGGTCCGGCATGGTAGCCGCTTTTTCATTGGCTAACATGCTGTGTTATGTGATATCGACATTGCGAGACAGCTACAACTTGTAAGTCTCACGAAGGACAGACACGTATCGTGGCCGGGTTGGAGGGTAACATCTGGGCACGCCAGGAGACCATAAAAGAAGGACAGCAGGAGCGGAGACATCGCCCTGCCAAAATGTCTTACAATCTTCATCCCTAATGGGGTCACCTCAGACATTCCACAGATGTGGAGAGTGACAGCCCAGGACAAGATGCCACTCCATCCCTGTGCCAACACACACACTCATGCGGAGCTCAGGATTCAAAGTCAGCATCCAGGAGGCTAATCACTGCACCACCCTGCCACCCTCAGATGGCTAAAATCCAAAGCGACTCAAAGGTAAAAGCACAGAAAAGAAAGGATAAAGAAGCCCCGTGACGGAGCCCTAAAGCAACGCATCAACTTCAATGAACAAAACAGATTGCAGGTCCCCAGCTAGAGGGGCTTTCAGGAGGCCACGACCAGCAGAGACGTTTGGTTTTGCTCCTTCACCCCGGGAGTTATTAGAAAATTAAATCTTTTGCCAGGTGAGCTTGTAGTAACCACTGGGATAATCATCTAGACGGGGGCACGAACAATGCGGAGGGTTTAGGAAGGGATTTATGAGGTCAAAGCTACACACATCTGGGCAGATTTTTATTATTCTTTTTTTTTTTTTTTTGCTTAATACAGAAATAAAACAAAAGTAACACAAGCGTCAACGAAACGGATCAGCAGTTAAAGCCTCACCTCCCCTTCTTTGTGTTACTTGGGAGAATTCCAAAGTGCTTCTCCATCATCCGCAGAGGACTTTATGAAACCAAGCCGGCGGCTTCGGACCCCCATCAGTGTTTTCATTAAAGTGGCACACACCACGTGGAAAAGGAGACGGCGCACTGAAATTATGGTACGTATGAGGACCTGCCAGGTGCTGGGGGGCATTCAGTGAGGGCACGTTGTGGGGTTTAGTGGCACCAAAAAAAAAAAAAAAACAGGGCACAACGTTGTGAGTGCGGGACGTCTCCACATCGCCACTACTCACACACTGGCTCTCTTTGTAGCGGCTCGCTCTCACTGCCCTCTCAAGTCCAAAGTTTCTTCTTCATCTTTGTAATTCTCGTCTGCCTGCTCTGCGGTGTTATGTCTGGAACTTCTCTAAAGGCGAAATAATCGACTTTCTCTCTATCAATCTATGATATAGTGCCTTTCATATCTATCCAACAATCCTTCTATCATTTATAAAGTGCCTTGCATACCTATATTATGCCTTTCACATCAATCTATCATTATATAGTGCCTTTCGTATCTATCTATTATATAGTGTCTTTCATGTCCATCATATATACTGTAATGCTTTTCATATGAATCTAGCATTTATATAGTGCCTTTCATATCAATTTATCATGTATATAGTGCCTTGAACATCTACTGTATATTATATTATGCCTTTCATATCTCTCTCTCTCCCTCTCCCTATCTATCAGGGTTTACATTTGCAGAAATCTGCTCTGGAAGAGCACCAGTCTGTCTCATCCTGCCTATTTGTTAATATATATGCCTCATGCTGCCTGTTGGTGCCATAAGGAGTGTTCTGCGAGACCCCCAAAAGGCACTGCGCCATTCACAGAGCTCCCGCAGCGTGACACTTAACCTCACACAAAGCCCTTCCTTTGTTCACACTGGCCTAATCTTTGTGATATTATAGCACCCCCTAAGCCAAGAACAATTCCCCATCTCACAATCTGGATAGCCTCTGAAATAATTAAAGTCATAAAACTCAGTCACTGTCACCATACCAATGTTGTTAAAGGGTTAGGGTCTCTCTCTCTCAGACCACCAGCACCGTCAGAACTGGTACTAAGCGCTCCAGCCATTTTATGTGCCAGGACTGCGATGGTTTCCTCACAGGGCACATCTTGGTCCCAGGTGGTAGTCCTACATTATTTCATAGAGATATTCTTTAATCTAGCATCCAGTCCAGGGATTGTTCCTGCCTTGTGTTCTGTGCTTGCCGGGTTAGGCTCTGGCTCCAGCCCTCCATCAGCGACCCTGCCCAGGTTAGACAATGACATGACATTTCCTACTGCAGTCACTGTCATCTTGCACAGGCATGCTCCGGTCATCTAGTGGCAACTATAGGCAAAGCCTTTAAACACATGCAATCAAGTGACAAGAACCGGACAGGCGTTGTGGGTCTCTACTGTACATTTAACCCTGCATGTGCTGAGGGACCCTCAATAGCACAAATGACGTGCTTTAACGGGCGTGCGCACTTTTACTTTTGGGGAGGGCAGCGCCCACTCTGAATCATCAGAGTTCGACTGTGATGGGGTCCCCCTCGGTGTCCTTAACTTTCATAAATGGCGCCCCTCAGATGACGACTCCCTAGGCGATTGCCAGTGTCGCCTAATGGATTGATCGGCTCTGTTTATGCGCATGCGCTTGTGACACCTGCTTGTCTATAGTAAAACACTCGGCTCGCCTTTGGACTTGTTGAGCAACAGTGCGGACCTGCGGCGCCGTGTTGTGCAGGATGAGCTGCGTCACGAATATGTGGGCTTAGGTCAAAACACACAGCCGATGCCGACCGCGCGCCGCAAGGTGGGTTCCTCTTAAAACATGGCCATCAACGGGGTCCAAAGTAACAGTCTCACCTGGCAGGTAGGAGGAGGAGGAGGAGGAGAAGGTGAGCGGCGAGCCGCTGTGACACGCGCGCACACGAGCACCATTTCAGCTCCATGCGCACGGCTCTCGTAAACGCGGATGCCTGACGTGCACGCTCTCTCTCTCTAGCTCACCCAATCGCACCTCAGTCACTTTCGCGTTCCGTTACAGACGGCGGGCGGGACACTCACCGCTCGTAATCGAACGCCCACTTGCTTTCGGTGCTGCTCGAGCACGGCGTTGTTCTCCTCAAACTCCGCGGTTCTCTGTCCGAGCTGCTCGTTCTGCTGCATGGCTTTTCGCGACTCTTCTTTCTCTCTCATGTCGGTTTCGAAGCAGTGCGGTAGAGGTTTAACCTGTGTGGGTGAAAGAAAAAAAAAAAAAAAGACCTCCGTCAGCCACACTCGTCTAGTCCGCTGCTGCCCCCCCGAATGAGGCCTCCCGGTGCTCCCAAAAACCAGAGCCCTGACGCAGCCCGGACTGCATAGGAGATGCTTCACAATGACAGACAAGTCCCTCGGCTTTGAGGAACATCCTGAATCAATTTCCATTTCAAGTTTGGGTGAACACTTTTCCGAGATTCTTTATCATACTTTTATATCAGGGGGTCTAAAAATTTGCAGTTGGATTATAGCAGCGGCGGCTAGGCTTCCTTTAAGGTGGCTTTAGAATGAAGAGTCCCGTAAAAGAGACCATTCATCTTTGAGGGTGGAGAGCCCTGTGGCTTTGGTTCTTGTCAACTTGACCAGGATCGTTTTCTCCATTTGGCGTCTTTGTCCTAAACAGTTGTGTGAAGAAATAGCATGGCATTCTATTAAGATGCCTCTCCTTGATTAGCGAGGGCTGCCATCATTTCTCCGCCTGCCATCCAAACGGGCAGGTAAGCGTCTCACTTCGCCACTCCCTTTATGTGTCTTTTACTTGGGGGTCTCGGATCATTTCTCACATCTCAAAGCCTTAGGAGAACTGGCAGCTCGCACTGGGATGAAAATGTAAATTCCACCATTAAAAAGTTCAACTACAGCACTTGTGGTGTTTCTCCACCAATTTAAAAAGTTGAAGCCCACTTTCCTATAGAAATTTCATGGAAAGAGTCCTCCCCAAGTGTCTGCATTCAGAGTGACCTCTAAAAGAAGGTGACATTATCATATACAGCATCAACACCAGGGGGATAGGGGGGCTATATGTTGAGGGGGTTTGACTGACTGGTTAATTAATTCAATGACACCCAAAATTCATTTCTTAAATGTCAAAATGTCTAAGAATTTGTTGAGTTGGTTGCCTAACAAACCATAAAAAACGAGAAAATGTCTGCTGAAGGTAGACATAAAGAAGCCAACTGTTGATAATGTTATCTATCCATCCATCCATCCATTTTGAAAGCGAGGCCACAGTAAGGTGAACATACCAATCCACCTAACCTGCACATCTATGGACACTTGGGGTTCTCACCTGGACACGGAGAACATAAAAACTCCACACAGGAAGCATCCAGGACTCAAACCCCAATCTCCTTAATGTAAGGCAGCAGTGTTATCAGCAATTTGGATTGGCATGGATGGATGGATAACAATATCAATAGCTGAGTCTATTGTCCACTATAATAAAAGCGTCCGAGTGGCTGGGTCTCTGTCATTCTAACAGATGGCACATTACAAACATTTGCAGTAATAAAATATATTGCATTTGTCATTCCAGCAGATGGCACAGCACAAACATTAACATTACTTCTCTGTACCCAAGTGTCACAGAACAGAGATCTATGCATTGCATTTGTCATTTCAACAGATGGTGCATCACAAACATCAACACTGCTTTCACGAATCCTAATGGCATATAACAGATACACGAATTGAGTTTGTCATTCCAGCAGATGGCGCATCACAAACATTAACACTGCTTTTACATACCTAAATGTCACAAAACAGAGATTTATGCATTGCATGTGTCATTCCAACAGATGGTGCATCATAAACTTCAGCACTGCTTTTACTAATCCAAATGTCAACAGCGACATAGGCATTGAATTTTCCATTCTAACAGATGGTGCATCACAAATATTCGTAGTAATAAAATCGATTGCACTTGTCATTCCAGCAGATGGCACATCATAAATATTAGCACTGTGTTTTTACTATCCAAATGGCACATAATAGAGATACTACATTTGCATTGCACTTACCAGTCCAACAGATTTCGTACCACAAACATGAACACTGCTTTTACAAATACAAATGGCATATAACAGAGATATACGAATTGCATTTGTCATTCCAACAGATGGCGCATCACAATCATTAACACTGCTTTTAAGTGCCTAAATGTCACAAAAAAAGAGATAAATACATTGCATTCTCCATTCCAACAGATGGTGCATCATAAATATTAGCACTGCGTTTACTAATCCAAATGGCACATAACAGAGATAAACACATTGCGTCTGTCATTCCAACAGATGGCGCATCACAAATATCTACATTACTACAAATGTTCATGATGCACCATCTGGTGGAATGGCAAATGCAGTGCATTTTATTACTATATGTGCTACAAAATACATTCCAGTAGAAGGTGCACTGCAAATGTGGACACCGAGGTCTATGTCAATTACTTGGATTTCAACCCATCTTAGACGGGTAGCACAGCTAGTTCTTAATATTATAATTGTACCATTATGGTGTGTTTGCAGAAATAAAATGAAGGCAAATAACAAAAGAAGTGAATAAACACACTCTAAAAGCTGTAACAGGTGGTCAAATCAGACACTTTGTGTCATTTCTGGCTGTAGCCAATGAGTCAGATAAGCAATGTGAACGAATGATCGACACCCAACAATATTTTTATATAGAGCCTTTCCATAATTACAGCTCTAATCGTTCCACGTTTTGACAGTGTGAGGGGTGCTGGCAGGTGAAGCGACACACTCATGTTCATCAGCTCTGTTCAGTGGCCGACTTTACAGGTACAGATGGCACCGTCATCTTCATACGAACGTAAAGGAAGTCACACCGGGATTCAAACAGCAGTCGTGAGTTTTCCAGTTCAGTCGGTGCCTTAAGCCCCAACTAGGGGGCATCACTGCCATAAAAGTCCGGAGCAGCATCCCCGGGGTCATTTTCCGGATCTCACAGTGTTTATGATGATTTCTTTATGTACTCAGACACTAAAGGTTTATTTTTTATTCCTTCCTGACAGCTCGGTGTAGAGACGGCTTTCTTTGCTTTAATTCAAATATTCAGCCTCAGAACTGACAGCTCAAGGGGCCGCTCATGACAGCCCTTCAATCAGGAGATAACAAGGCTCCCCCCCCCTTTTTTTTCCCCTTACAAAGGAGAAAATATTTGTACAAAAAAATCTGTTGGCCATCAATCAGCAATATTTAAAATGCCGAAAATTCTTTCCATATGATCCAAATAAAAAAAAGGAAAGGATCTCCTGCTGTCGAGAGTTGAATCCGAGCCAAAAGGTTTGAATGTCTCTATAGGTGGAATGGAAGTAATTTTCTGGAAATTTTATTATAAATCTGAAAACGCACTTAAAACGTCTCCTAGCATTTTTATTAGGGTCAGGAAGAGTGATGGGCTGTTGGGGTCCGCCGAGCAGGTGAAGTGGATGGATGCCGAGCCGCAGTGCGTGAGTACGCCTGCCGTCCGCCTCCTTGGGTTTGCTCTTCGGGAATATCGGCCTTTAAATGAGATGTCGGTTAAGAGAGGAGCCCAAATCGGGGGGGTGAGCGAGTGGCCGGCCGAAGGAGGAGAGCGCCTGATAAATGAACTTATTCCAGCCGTTGTCTAAAGCCCTATAATCCAATTTGGGGGTCTTTGGGGGACCAAGGTGGGTACTTTTAGGTTCACATTGGACTGAGACATGTCCAGACAGATTAGCAGGTGAATGGAACGGCAGAAAGTGGAATTGTAAAATAGCAGTCTGGAAAATCAACGTCATGAAGAACTCAAACCAAACTCCACGACCAGAAAACAAATTGCGGTCGAGAGCCAACGAAAATCATCTCTTTTGTTTTTCTGATGTGCTGGAGAAGAAGCCCAGTTTAGGATTTCCCAGAACATCAATGCCTTAAACCGAGAACACCGCCATCTTTTAAAGGAGCACACTGATGATGTCACACCCTGTGCTTCTTCGGCATGAAAGATACCATGAAAGATGAGAAGGAAATTGGGGCATCCACAAAGACCCCGAGAGGAAAGATGGTGAAAAGTCAAAAAACAAGCAAGGAGCAAAACCGGGTCACTAAAAAAAAAAAAACAAAAGAGGCAAAAAGTAGGAAAAATTCCTCATTCCCTAAACGGGGAAAAAAGGTAGATGACAAATTCCAGAAACTTGGAGAGCACCGTCATCAATTTGTGGCGAGCGATTCGTACATTTTGAACAACTTCTTTCATACAGGTGTGTGTCCCTCCTGCGCGATGTCACCAGCATCTTTCCTTTTGCTAATCGGCTTTTTCCAAAAGTTTTAATCTAACAAGATTTTTGGAAGGATTAAATGAGATGTAGGCGTTTTGAGCAAACGACAGGACAACGAACACGTCGAGAATTAGTTTCTTCTCCGCTTAACAGTACGTCACCGAGGGTGTCAAGCGCTTTGTCTGCAGAATCCCCGACCAGAATGAATGCCTCACTAGGAATAGGGGATATCATGGACCCCATCGTGCACTCATATGACGCTCTGTTCCGGTTTTTCTCCCTTTTGCAGTATATTAGGTGCTGCAGGCCAAATCTGAAATACCGTACCGTACAGGCCACGTGTTCAGTTGCCATCCTGCTGCCACCTACTGGTACCAGGCAGTAATTCATCTAAAAGTAACATTTACTTCTTCAGGTGACGTCTTACTCAGGGTGACTTACAACATTTCACTTCTTTGGCTTGTCCAACTGGAGCACACAGGCAGGTGAAGTGACTTGCTCAGGGTCACACGGTGGTGTCAGGAGTGGGATTGGGGCCGGGCCCACCCAGAACCTCAGGGTTTGATATCCAAAGCCTTAACCATCACACCTCACAGCCCCCAGCTGTAACCCTCAAGCTCTTAGCCCTCTTCATCCTGGCCTGCCTTGAGAATCCCAAGATGGTGTCGTCACCTTCATAACAAGCAGTCATTGTTACCACACGCTAATCACATTTAGAAACGGGGTCTACTGACACAGCTGTGAACAGACCTCCACCGCGCCCAGAAAAGGCGCTGGACGAAAAGACAAAGGTGGCTTCCAATTTCAGCTCCTATTAGCTGTTATAAGAGTGGGCACGGCTGACCGGTGGGTGTCGTGATAGCACCAGCAAGCAAGGCCTGTCTGCACTCTCAGACCCCAAAAAATGCATTTGGCAAACCGGTGTGAAGGAGAGGACTGCGGGCCGGGCCCGTCACTTTGAGCCGAGTCGCCACTCACAACATCGGCCGTGCGTAAACGTGCAAAGTAAATCGTTAACTTCTCAAGTTCAATGTCCCAGAGCTTCACATGTGCCAACCTGCCTGCATTAGAAATGGTGGTGGTGGTGGTATGGGGGTGGTAATCGAACTGAAACAAAAACTAAAAAAACAAAATCGACCAAATCTGGAAAGTTTCATTGAAAAAGTGGTTTTAAAAATTAAAAAAAAAAAAACAGGGGACATGGTAATGGGCCGAGAACGGGGCAGGAGGCCTTGGGATTGTGTGAATTAGACAACTGATTAGAAGAATATTGAGTAGACACAAACAGACGTGAAAGGCACTATATGATAGATAGATGCTGTGGACTATGGCCAATGCCCCCAGGCCGCCAGAGGGAGCCCTCCCTGCGACATGGAGATGCCCCGAATTCCAGCAGGGCATCATGGACTATGTAGTTTTAGTACACAGCCCTGCTGGACAACGTCGGGGCCGCCAGGAGACGCTGCAGGGAGGCTCAGAGATGATTATTTTCCCTATAACCCGGAAGTACATCTTAGGGACAGCGACAGAGGAAATGACGTACTTCCGGGATGAAAAAAGAGTTTTGATCTGACTCGGAACTGCTAGGAAGTCACGGACTGAGGGTTCAGAAGCACTTCCGGGTCAAGAACTATAAGAGACTGCGAGAGATCCCAGACGGGCGAGCTGAGTCGGGTGGTAGGGGACAACGTGCCCGGGAGAGTGGAGGATTGTTTATTGTATTGTGGATTTGTTATTATTTATGAATATAGTGGAGTGGAGGGTGCTTTGTGCACTCTATTGCTTTAATAAAGTCAAGAGCTGGACTTTTATCTAGTGTCTGATCTGAAGGTTCAAGGGGACGACAGCGTCCCCTGTCACGATAGATACCAACACTGATGCCATATCCAGTGTCCGTCCTCCTGGACCTGTCCCTTCCTTCACAAACCGGCAGACCAGTTACCTTCTTCAGTTCTGTTTCGACTCAAGTCTGTAAAGACATCCACACAACTAACTGCATGTTTGATTGGTTGGAAACTACCAGATTACTTTGGGGTTACCAAGGTGGTACCCCAACTCTTTATTGGTGTTCCTTCTGTCATTTTACAATACAGACACAGAAAGAGACTCAGAACCCTACAAAGCTCATTTCAGTCTGTGTTTTGGTACCCAGGAGTCTAAGAAATAAATAAAGTTGGACCTTTTCATTGTGACCTTTGCAACGTCACAAAAGTGACATCACAAATGAGCGCATGTGTGGAATTTTGGGAAATATCTCCATGGAGACGGCTAAAACAGAAACCCAACACAAAAATGTGCTGTGACAGGACGTGATTAAATAATGGACTTTGGGTTTTGAACTAAATGAACCCCCAGATTCAAATGCCTTGCTTACGGTCCACATGACAGGAACTGCACAGGACTTTACTCAAGACATTTATAAAAGCTGGAGACTACCCAGCACTTTCTCCCTGTCTCTTCTCACTGACATTTTGACTGATCCCCCCGCTCATTCATCACACGCCACCTCCTTCTGTTGCTCAAGGCTCAGACACTCCTGACAGCCATCAGACTTGAACTTCTTCTACGTGGGTCCCTTCTTGTTAACGTTCTGAGTGCCTTCCTCCAGCCGTATGGCCTACACAGCACCACCCAAGCTGCCCCCCCACCTTTCTCTAAACAAGAACGTAAGAGGAGGAAATGCGGTCCCCCATATCTCATCCTGACACTTGTAAAAGGGGGCCTGCTTCAAACCCATTACTCAAGTTTGCCGATCCCCCCCCCCAAACCCAGTTCTTCCTGACTTCCCATCTCTCTGTGGGACAGCAGGGTCTCCCCAGTTCCCATTCCCATTTGCTGTCACCTCCTGCTTTGGAGGAGCCCCACTTACAGTCCTTCATGGCCGCTCTCTTTCTAACTGGCTTGATCTAGCCCTGGTGGTCCCGGCCTACCTTCTACAGTCTTCAGCAGGTCCTAGTCTTGTCCAGTGCCAACATGGTGCAATATTGTCTACCATCCAGTCCCTCATATTAAGTAAACCCAAATCCCATCATGTCGAAGTAGACGAGTGGTCCAGCATCAGTAAAACCGCTCCGACACTGCCAACTGCAGGAGGCGCTACTCAGTGTGGCAGGCTTGCCCAATCCTAATAGAAGGGTCTGATGACCTCCCATAGGATGAGGTGACACCTGCCTAACATTATTGGGTGCTGGAGGACAACCCCCTGGCAGCTGGCGTTTGTTTATTTCAGACAAGTGTGAAGAAGACGAAGGCCCAGTGCAGTGACGGAGGACTGAGTGACAGCGAGGGGCTCGTGGAGGCTTCCTGTAAATTCAATCAGAGGCTTAATGGAGAAAGCAGGATGGCTATAAAAACAAAGAAGCAGAGTGCGTGTGTGCAGCCGTACAGGCCCGAGGAGCCGTCCCGAGAGCTTTAATCCTTACTACTACTTTACCCTCCTAGGTTAGGTGTGTGGATCGAGACCCCGACTCTATTCGGCGAGTCTGGTGACATTCTCAACCGACGATCCCACAAACTGAAATAAGCAACAAAATTAACAGCAGAAGGTCAAAAAAAGTCAAAGACCTCCCCAAGTCCCGACTGATGAGCGGTTACAACAGACCAGGAGTTTAAGGTTTGGTTGGCCATCTTCGTGGTCCTGATGAGAGCCGTCATTGGAATACCTGAGGCTGGAGGGATAAGGCCTTGCGGTTTGCTTTCTGCTCTTAGTCATTTTCTGGTCAAAAGCTTCAAAGATCTAACACTTGCTGGGGGACTTTTGAGGTCGTGGATTACGATTTTCATTTCCTCTTCTGCTATTTTCTATTTTGATGCATTTTATTTTGTTTTTCACAATCGTTGTTACCTGTACTGTTAGGGGCGTGTCCCCTGAGGTCGTGACCTTTGAATGCGACGTGACGGCGAAGATGTTTTCCACTTTGGGTTTGGTTGCAACGAGCGGCACGGTGGCGCAGTGGGTAGCGCTACTGCCTCGCAGTTAGGAGACACGGGTTCGCTTCCCGGGTCCTCCCTGCGTGGAGTTTGCGTGTTCTCCCCGGGTACTCTGGTTTCCTCCCACAGTCCAAAGACATGCAGGTTAGGTGCACTGGCAATTCTAAATTCTTCATAGTGGGTTTGGTTGCAACAAGCTTCACACGCCTGGATTTGGGGGATCTTCTGTGCAGACCCTCTGGAGGCCTTCAGTGGACAGAAGACGTTCAAGCCCCGGATGGGCCACTCCTGTATTGTCACCTTCGGCAGAGCAGGTTTTCACAAAGGACATCTCTGGACTTTGCCCCGTGTAGCTTTCCCTCACCTCTGTCTCGTCCCCCCGGTGTCCCTGATCCTTGCCACCTCCCAAGTTTCTTTGTTCTAAGTCAGACAAGGACGGGAGTTTTATCGAAATGTCTAAAATGTCAGCGTGCCCCGTTCACAATAGCACAGTCATCCTGACGTCAGGAGGCGACTTCGACGTTTTATGGGAACGCACCTCAAAACAACGCTGAGACCGAGTAGCGGATGACACGTTCCATCCCTTTTTCTGACCTCGCTTTCATTTTAGGGTCCAAGCTACCTGGTAAATCCCAGTAGGAGCGAGTTTAGTGGACGGTGCTGGCGCCTCACAGTCCCAGGAACTCTCTGGGTCAACTACTGTCATGGGTGCCGTCTGTGCTGCTGTGTGACGGGCTGGCTGGCTGCCCCTTTGTACCCAAGCCTGCAATGACAGGCCTCAGCTGTCCCTCAACTGCTGGCAAAGTCGATGGATGGATGTGAATGAACTTTCCCGCTCAGTGCATAAACCCACTCCGCTTCGCTTATAATTAGACGTGACGTAAAGCTTGGCACAAAAACGCTGCTACGCCTCGTTTGAAACTGATGTTCTGACTCGGGCCGTTCATCCAAAGTTCAGATGACAGTAAAGGAAAGCGGAGGTCACGCAGCTGCACCGTCAGGGACAGGCGTTTTATTTCTGGGCCTCCAGTCATCGGTGATCCGAGGTCCCCGGTGAGCAGGAGGAGCAGGAGGAGGAGGAGGTGACGACGCTGGAAACTTTCTGGCCGCTCTGTTTCGCTCCAGCTGACTGGCAGGCTTTACACCTGTGGAATTTTTGTCACGCCGTCGAGCTCCAAAATTCAATTAAAGTCTTAGTGCGTTGGCATTTCCCGTTAATGACTGAATTCTTCAGGCAAGATGTCATCGCAAAAAGTCTGCCCACCTACAGTACTCTTTAAAAAAAAAAAACAAAAAGAGGGTGAAATGCTTCACTTGCAAGGCCAGCTAGAAGTGTTCAGCCACACACACGGCATGGAGACCCTCACAGCGTGGGCTCCAGCCTGGCGCTTTGCAAATGGGCACACAAGGGTGACCCCCTCAAAGAACATCAGGGCGGGTGGCTGACCTGTGCCTCAGACTAGTCTGTTTAATGTAATTTGTCACAAGTAGAGGGTCCGATAGCAGCCCCTCCATAATCTACACTACCCAGAGTTATGAGCTGAAGACATTTCCCTTCATTTATTTGGCCAACGCGCGTATCTCAAAAGTCACTTTGGATAAAATTGGTAACATCTCTCTTTGGTTTGCCAATTGGAGCTCACGCGGGTGAAGTGACTTGCTCAGAGGGTCAGTGGTGGGATTTGAACCCCAAAGCCTTAAGGACTGCACCACACTACATGCCTGCAAAATGTGGTCTCCATCAGCGAGAGGGGTCTGCGGTTTGATTTAAAGTTACCCATAAACTGGTCAGCAATCCGAGCCGGAAAGGACCGGAGTCGGGCACGAGTTGGCACGCCACCCACCTCAAGGAAAGAGAGGGAGCTGGTGAGAGCTAAGGGAACATAATGGTGGGCTGAAAAAGACATTGATAATGGCAGTAAAAAAAAGTGGGCAGTCCCGATAAAGGGGGGCTTGTCAAGAGGGTGGGCATCTTTCATATTCACGCACAACCGTCGAGAACAAAATGAGGTAAAAAAGTATCGGCTAACATTGGCTGAGCATTGAATGAGTACAGGAAACACTCTCTTTCTTGTGCCTTGTTACGTTCAACGGGTCTAACGTACCAACGTCTCCGGCGACGTAATCCTTTCCATTGCCACGCGTGCGCTTTGGAGGCTCTGATGAGGGTATGTAATAACCTGCCGGGGTGGGAGGGTGCGCTGTCATTAACACGGTCATCACCTCCTTTCCCCACACAGTGCTGAGAAGCTGCCCAGTGAAGCCAACTGACTCCTCCCCTTTCGGTTCAGCCTGCCTAAAATCCTGAGGTGTCATTACTGGCACCAGCAACCCGCCGGATGAAGCTCTGCCACCTCGATGACCTCATTTCTGTAAGTGGGAACCCACATAATGAGCAGCATCCACGCCAATGGGCGTCACCTTTTGTTTCATTATTTTTTTTTTTTTTTTGTGCGTCTTCGAACAATAAACAGGACACCCCGGTTGGTGTCCAAAATTATTTTACTGTGTGGGGGGCTTTCATTTCAGCACCCGGCTCCACCAAAGATCATTTGCTGCTCGCAGTTGATTCATTGACACTCCACTAAGACTCGCTCACCACAATTTCTTCCCTATACAACGTACAACAGGAAATTAATGGATCATTTGCTTTTCTCAGGTGCCATGCACACCACCAAGCAGCATTTGGGCACATGCCTGCAGCGTGGCATGACGTAGAAGAGAAAAAAAGAAAGCTATAAATTGGCCTGGTCTGCACTGCTGGTGCCCACCCTCTGCCCAGTCCTGCCAGGATTGGCTCTCGTCATCTCTGAATTGTCGGGTAGAGGGGTCCTGTCATTGGATTGGCTGGCCCAGCGCTGACTCAGCTGTGGAATGGCCAATAGGAGGAGGCAGCTTGATGGCCGAGGTCTCCAAATTGTATTATGAGATGTCATCTCCTGTTGAACACTGCTCAGTACTTGTCATACTTCTATTGTATTGAGGATGACTTGTGTTCTGTGTATTTTATTGTATTGACCCGTTTTTCAAGGCTGGGGGGACTGTCAAAAGGCAGGGCCTGTTAAAGCCCATGGCGGCCCACCTTTATAAAAATAAATTGTATTGTATTGTCCCTATGACCCTGAAGGGGGATGAGCAGTATGGATGGATGAAGAAAGTTTCATTAAAAGTGTTGCCCATCCAGAGGCTGTCGGGCAGCTTAGCTGTTTTTCTGTCTTTCGTCCAAACCAGTCAATGGAGACGCACAGAAGCCCCTCAGCTCACAGGAGTGAAGCTCAACAGCAAGCAATTCAGATTTCGAGCAACATGCCAAAGCCTGTCGGCTCAGGTGTCCTTCACAAATGACAGTGTTTAGTGACAGCCTGTCACATACTTTCTTGCTGCTAAGTATAAGTTCACGGCGCATTCCAAAGAACAATTCCGCAAAACAAAAAGGCAGAGCTCTGCGAGTCCAAGAACTCGTCTTCATCGCGAAGGACTTCGAATCGACGGCATCCTACTGATGTCAACCTGAGTGTTTGAAGCTGCTTGTCTGTAAACCCAATAAGTGTGTGAATCTCAACTGGCGGGGCTCAACTGGTCTAACCTGAGGTGCACTGGGAAAGTGGTGAGCGCATCCATTATGAAGTCGTGTCACATTAGTCACTTGTCAGTCGTATTTTTACATAATCTCAGAGGTGCTCACCTGTGACAACTGTGTTTCTAAATAAAGAAAGAAAAAATGGATGGGGCGAAAGAGATAACGACCAGGCTGGGTTTGAACCCTGACCGCTGACCACCAGGCCACTTAAATAGCACTGGGCCACTGGAGTCCTGCGTGCACCTCTGGTCACCAAAAACAACAGAAGAAGAAGAGAACAACCCGAGTACATCATGGAAGCCAAGGGCAGGTCCTACTGTGACAGGCTCACAGAGGGAAAGCTGTGGGGTCTTGAGGTGAGGAGACTGTGTGGGGGTCTAATCCAGGACTCCCAAACCTGTCGATAAAGAAGATCGATCCAGCAGAAACGTGTGAGCTTACTGGTGAGTTGTGGACTCGAGGACACCTACTGGAGACTACAGAAAGCACATCTGGGACTCAAGCCAAGAAGCACTTCTTTACTCAAGGAGTTGTGGGAATCAACCAAGTGATGGAGTTGAGGCAGAAACCTTCACAACCTTAAGGAGGATCTGAGCAGCTCAGCTAGACACACGAGCCTGGTGGAATCGATGATCTCCTCTCGTTTGAGAAGTTTCTTACGTCCTAAGTGTTAAGTCTTCACATATCACACCATTTACCTGCCCGTCACCTCCTCCATTGTCCCTGACTGACAGACGTCAAAGAGCCCACAACAGAAAACAATCTCATTTCAAAGGAGACCTCCAATGCAGCTCTGCCGTTTTCTGTTTGTGCTTACACCTGTGATTTACTCAGCAGCCATTCACAAGGCTGACGCTTCAACGCCGAGCGCCAATCACGCTGACCTGCTCCAGGACGCCTCCTTCAAACTCTGACATTTCAAGGGAATCAGGTGGGCTTTGCGCACACCGCACAAATATTTTCTTTTCTGAATGGGATTTGGTAATCCCGGTTTAAACCCCCGTTGAGGTTGCGGATTAGTGTGTCAAGAGGCTCAGCCAGGAAAATCGCGGCGATCTGCAGGTTTGGACTTAGAAAAGCACTTTTTTTTCTGTCAAATCCTAAACCCGTTTTACACGAGTGGCTCCAACTCGGACCACTGCCAACATTTTATGCAGCCATGTTGTTGACCGAGTGGTGTGTGAAAAAGCTGAGTGACACTTGAAGGAAAACACAGAGTGAAATGAATGAGGATGGATAGATAGATAGATAGATAGATAGATAGATAGATAGATAGATAGATAGATAGATAGATGGATAGGATGGATAGATAGATAGGATGGATAGATAGATAGATAGGATTTAGCGTAGTTGGCAGGATAGATAGACAGACAGCTAGCATAGTTGGCAGGATGGATAGATAGATGGCTGGCACAGTTGTCAGGATGGAGAGATAGCATAGTTGGCAGAATAGATAGACAGCTAGCATATTTGGCAGGATACGTAGATAGACAGCATAGTTGGCAGGATGAATCGATAGATAGATAGTATAATTGGCAGGATAGGTAGGTAGATAGATAGATAGACAGACAGCATAGTTGGCAGGATGGATCGATAGATATATTTTGGTATAGTAGGCAGGATTAGATAGATAGATACGTTTACATAGGACTTTTAAAAACAACGTTCTTTATGTAGATATTGGGGAGTCACTTCAATAGTACTGACTGTGTAAAGTGCTATATACAAGATTGATTGGCTGTAAACCCCTCCCAAGATTATTCTGCACATACCAGGTACCCACACTGACACACGATGCCCCAGTCTGACAGGACGTCTTATGAGAAAGCCTATATATGCAGAAGGAGAACACAAAAACTCCACACAGAAGCCACTACAAGTGCCAACTGAACCAGGCATCAGACCTTTTTTCTCTATAAGATTAAATAACCAGCTGAAGGTCTCCAATTCAAAACCATTTTTTTAATGAACGTGTAACGCCCAACAACATTTGATTCAACATCCAAGCTCTAGAACATCCCATTTCGGGACTGAGGGCTCCAATTACCTCAAAAGCAATAAAAAAAACAGCCTTCTAACGAGAATGAGCATCTTCTGAAGGACACCACAAACTGAGCCCCTCGAGCCATACAGCACCCATCCATTAACCAGAGTGCCCAGGAGCTGCCATCCCCCCTTGCTCAGATTCAACAAGCCACCGGACAGCGAAACAGAAAGCAAAATGAGACATGGGAAAGGTGGCTTCAAGCCACCCTAATGAAGCAGGAGAAGTCATTAAAAAATCCAAAGGTGGCCGAGGGGTCAGGAGCCCGGCCCCAGGAGGCGCCACCTTCACCCCAGCGCTCCAGGTGTACCTGGATGATTACCACTCACATTCCAGAGCAGAGCACACAGCTGACAGCTCACGTGAACGGACCTCCCCATTTCTCCATTCAGTGAGCCTGCCAGTGTCCCAGTCGTCAACAAGCGCCACATGGAGGAGTGGGAATCGGCACACGGTTAAAAAAGAAAAAAAAAAAAAAACACAAAAAAGGCGGCTCTCTTACGTGTGCCAGGGGGCTACTTTGGATGCTGATGGCAGGACGGTACTGGTGAAAGTCTGTCTGGATCAAGCAAACCTTCTTCTCCATCCTTAGAGAAGCGCGACCCTCATCGTGCCAGGAGCGGCTCCCCTCAGGAGTGGCCCTGTTACCTGACCCTCTCCGTGAGAGAGAGAGAGCGAGCAAGAGAGCGAGCTGCGGGATAGGGGGTGGGACCTGACAATGAAAAAACGCAGGCACAAAAGAAAGAGAAAAGCCTCCCACCGTTGCGGCGCAGCTGCAAAGATTAACCCTCGACTGGTAAATAAACTACTGGCACGGCCCCTGCAAACAGCCCTGGGTGGCCTGCCAGAGAGGAGCGCAGCCCACCAGTTATAAGATAACTTCACGCTCCCTGGTCACGGCCGTTAGCCTGCTCATTCATTACCTGCCATGTCACGTAGCATGGCAACATCACTCTGGGGGTACACGGGGGGACGCAGAGTTTTTTTTACTGTCCAGTACCTAATGCTCTATTAAATAGACAGCAATGAGCACAAGACTGGAATCCATTCTGGAGTGGGATGCCAGTCCACAACAGGGCACATTCATTCCTTCACACTGGGTCTAATCAGAGATGCCAGTCAAACCTAATGAACAGACAATGTCACAAGGAGAACCTGCAGGTGTCACAAAAAAGACCTGCCGTATGGCTTAGGACTTACCATGATTGATTTGGACTGACTAGCTGGCAGAGCAGGTGATGCATCTGGGGTTCGGTCACATTCACTGTGGACTTTAGTGCATTGGAGAGCCTTTGCTTATGTGTCCTGTGAGCAGTGACGCCCCCTCTGGTGCCAGTGTTCATGTCCCTTCTGACACTTATGTCTAAATATGCGCCCCCTAGTGGAGCTGCCCAATAAATTCAACAACCGATGATGTTCTGCCAGCATCAGATACAAAAGTCCAGCATCCAGTCAAGGCTTTCCTGGCTGGGTGGCACAGTCATTAGTTCTGTTACTTGACAGCTGCAGAGTAAAAGGTTCAAATCCTACCCTTACGTGAAGTCTGCATATTCTCTCTCGGACGACATCGACATGCTCCTGGTGCTATGGAGTCCTCCGCCATCTTTGAGGTGTGGACATTGGCCCTCTAGACGTCATCATGTGATGGATCTGAACAGCAGCATGGTGCAGGTTAGTGGTGTGGGGGCCAACCTTGGTTTGATTCTCACCTCTGACTGCGTGTCCTTGTGCTTATAATAGGGCAGCATCTGCATTTAAAAATCTGAGTCCGAGTGCCAGTGTGAGGGAGAAGACTACTAGAGGATGCCATATTGCATGGGCACAGAGAGGTACCGGAAAAGTGAAATGGCAGTCAAGGGTTCCCCCTGGTGGTGAAGGAGTTCAACAACAAAGAGGTTATGCGGACATTGGCTGCTGGTTCAACACCTTCAGTTGACGGGAGCGTGTCACTTAACATGTGACGACTGTCCTTCACATTTGACATCCGCAGGTCTCTTTGGATGAGGCCCTTGGGTTCTAATGAGGAGTGCCATTGTGTTTTGGGGTATTGGGCACATGTCTGAGTTATTTCAGTCTGCGGGGTGCTGCCCTGTAGTGTCAGATCCACCAAGGTGTCTAACCCTTCAATTACAGCCATCTGGGAAAAAACGGGACTGTCACATGGAAGTCACCCTGAAGTGGGCTTCAAAAGCTGCTGTGTGTCAGTGGTCCATTGAGCTTGGAGTTGGGGGGAGTTGGCCAGAGACTAGGAAGTGGGAAGGAGAAGACCCCTTTGGAGCTTTTGGGGATGGTGGGCAAGTGGATGAGGCACGCCACCTTATAGTAAGGAAGCAGACCCCACTGGGGTTGGTGACTGTGTTACATCTGTGTGGTCATCCCACCCCTTTGCATTTCATATAAGTATTAGATTTTGATGCCCGTTGGGTGGCACATAGCAATGCCCATTGTCACAGTATGTCAACAGTTCTACTCTGGATCTGCACAGAAGAGGTGCCCTGTAAATAAAATGTGTTATGTTCATCTGCGAAGGGCTGGCATCACGTCCTACCCTAACATAGGCCCACCTCCTATGACTGGGAACAGATTAGCAGGTCCGAGGGTGTTTAATTATAGTAACAGCATATCAGAAAAGTCTGATTAAATGGCACTAATGGCACACTTTCTTACATGTGAAGGACCGCCAGATGATTTGCCCTGAATTAAATTATGGAGGTCTAGCATATGAACCTGCAACCTACTGTCTTCAAACTGCCCACCCTCAGTTCCTTCCTTCTAGCTCATCCATTTTTTTATCTTTACTTGCAGACCAACCCAATACTCTGGGGTCCTCAACAGAAAATGGACGTGACGTGATGCTTAGGTAGACCATTGGTGGTGTTGGTCCTACAATATATATAGCGCCATGTAAAATGCCACTCTGTTTTTACTCCATTCAGGCTTAGGGCTTTACTTCACGCTCCCCATGGGTTCTCTCGATTTTAGTGCCCCCTGTGCTTACTCCCACTCTGAAAGCATGCAAACACACTTATGTATTGTGCAACATCCACTTCCACACTCTTTAATCTTTGGACATCGCCAGTCTATGGGCACCACCTTTATTGACACAGAGAGCTTAAGAAGGATGCTTTCAGGAAAAATGTGCCTCATTAAACGACCACACCTCAACTTCAAAACGTCCAAAGTACTAAAACGAAGAAAACGGCGGACTGTGATGGTCAGAAATACGTCACTGCATCATAAGGCACTCGCTTCTTAAATAGAGCCCATGGACCTCATCCAAAGGGACCTGCAGATGTCAAGCGTGAAGGACAGTCGTCACGTTACGTGACACGCTCCAGTCAACTGAAGGCATTGAACCAGCAGCCAATGTCCGCATGACCTCTTTGTTGTTGAACTCCTTCACTACCAGGGGGCCACACTCCCCTCTTACACAGACACGCTGGTTTGATTCTCTGTATGATTTACGTGGGTAAGGGAAAATCAGACAGTTTGACTGAACACCCACAATCGCTTGTGCTTTACCAGCAGGAGGCAGCAACTCCTCCTTCTACTTTACACACTTCAGTTCTGCGTCTCGCACCTTAGCCTAAGATGACTACAACTCCTTGTCGTGGCTAAGGCTTTGGGTTCAAATCCTGAAACCGTGCGACCCCGAGCAGGTCACTTCACCTGCCTGTGCTTCAATTGGAAAAACAAAAGACAAGTGCACCGCAAACCTTCGATAAAGGCGTGAGTCAAGTAAGTAAATGTAAGATAGATGTGAAAGGCACTATATAATAGACAGATATGATAGGCACTATATAATATAGATAGATGTGAAAGGCACTATCTAACATAGATATGAACGGCATTATATACTCTAGATAGATGTGAAAGGCACTATATAATACACTCACCTAAAGGATTATTAGGACCACCATACTAATACGGTGTTTGACCCTATTTCGCCTTCAGAACTGCCTTAATTCTACGTGGCATTGATTCAACAAGGTGCTGAAAGCATTCTTTACAAATGTTGGCCCATATTGATAGGATAGCATCTTGCAGTTGATGGAGATTTGTGGGATGCACATCCAGGGCACGAAGCTCCCGTTCCACCACATCCCAAAGATGATCTATTGGGTTGAGATCTGGTGACTGTGGGGGCCATTTTAGTACAGTGAACTCATTGTCATGTTCAAGAAACCAATTTGAAATGATTCGAGCTTTGTGACATGGTGCATTATCCTGCTGGAAGTAGCCATCAGAGGATGGGTACATGGTGGTCATGAAGGGATGGACATGGTCAGAAACAATGCTCAGGTAGCCGATGCCCAATTGGCACTAAGGGGCCTAAAGTGTGCCAAGAAAACATCCCCCACACCATTACACCACCACCACCACCAGCCTGCACAGTGGTAACAAGGCATGATGGATCCATGTTCTCATTCTGTTTACGCCAAATTCTGACTCTACCATTTGAATGTCTCAAGAGAAATCGAGACTCATCAGACCAGGCATTTTTCCAGTCTTCAACTGTCCAATTTTGGTGAGCTCGTGCAAATTGTAGCCTCTTTTTCCTATTTGTAGTGGAGATGAGTGGTACCCGGTGGGGTCTTCTGCTGTTGTAGCCCATCCGCCTCAAGGTTGTGCGTGTTGTGGCTTCACAAATGCTTTGCTGCATACCTCAGTTGTAACGAGTGGTTATTTCAGTCAAAGTTGCTCTTCTATCAGCTTGAATCAGTCGGCCCATTCATTCTCCTCTGACCTCTAGCATCAACAAGGCATTTTCGCCCACAGGACTGTGGCATACTGGATGTTTTTCCCTTTTCACACCATTCTTTGTAAACCCTAGAAATGGTTGTGCGTGAAAATCCCAGTAACTGAGCAGATTGTGAAATACTCAGACCGGCCCGTCTGGCACCAACAACCATGCCACGCTCCAAATTGCTTAAATCCCCTTTCTTTGCCATTCTGACATTCAGCTTGGAGTTCAGGAGATTGTCTTGACCAGGACCACACCCCTAAATGCATTGAAGCAACTGCCATGTGATTGGTTGATCAGATAATTGCATTAATGAGAAATTGAACAGGTGTTCCTAATAATCCTTTAGGTGAGTGTATAGAAAGATGTGAAAGGCACTATATACTACAGATGTGAAAGGCACTATATAATATAGATGTAATAGGCACTATAAAATATAGATAGATATGAAAGGCACTATATAATATATATATATAAATGTGATAGGTACTATATACTATAGATAGATATGAAAGGCACTATATAATAGATAGATAGACACATAAATAGCGCAGTAAGTAGTAATATAACATAACATAGCATAACCAAACATTCTCAAAGCTGCACAATGCAATTCAGGGTGGCAGGGGTCCAGAACTCCCCTTCAGTGACACGTGGGCTGGAAGCAGGAGCCACTGTGCATGTGGACTTGCCGTTAATTTATTTTTGATACGTCCTCACATGGTGTCCACGAGTGTCGGCCCAGCTGACACTGTTACACTGTGTATCAGAATTCAACGTTTTAGGTTAGCTTTTCCTATTCTTAATATTTCAAAAATGGCACCCTATCAGAAAACAAGAGGCACACGTGGCATGAATCTCCCCTACGACATCTGTGCCACTGTTAGGATCCATCAGTGTGTCAGTACTTTATTTGTCAATAATTTCACTTTGAGGACTTTGGACCAGAGAGTCAGGGTACTGCTATTGCCCACTCACACAGTACCCACTGGAGGGCGCTGTCACGCATGTTACCCTGATTCTGCTCTCAGTATATTAAAGGGTCCATCTAACCTGAGATTCGCGTTTCTTGCTGATCTTCTTGAACATGGGCTGTGTGTTGCGGGGTCCTGCGAGTTCCTCGTCGCCTCATCTCGCCCACACTCAGAGCAAATGCTTTCTTCATTTTGACAAAACCTGAGAGCCAAGAGAATTGAGGATCAGAGTACAGTAAAGCTGCTGCACTTTCAAGCCTTTGCCAGTAAACATAAATCACTGTCCGTTTACAGATGTGCTGCATTCCACCTTTAAAGTCCCAGATAAGAACTCAGCTTATCGAGGAGTGGAGGTCGAGCGTCTCCCGACATTTCCCTTCAGCTTTCTCCTGCAAAACTTCTACACATACGTCACCTGCCCATCCATCCATTCAGTTTCTCACTTGGGGTTGCTGGAGCAGAACAATGTGGTAACCAACCCTGGAAGGGATGCCGAGACATCACCCACTGGCACTCACATTCTACCAGTTATACTGCCAGATGCCTGCTGCAATGGTGGCACCCAGGTAAACCCACACAAGCACAGGGAGAACATGCAAAGTCCACACAAACACTGACCTGCCTGGGAGTTGTGATCCTTTGTGGGATGAAATGTGGGGAGGAAGCCATGGATGGACTGGTGACCCAGCTGGGGCAGTTGGCAGCACGCTGACGTAATGGAGGGGCATTGGTGGACTGCCTGCTGCTGTTCCTCCTGTGCTCCGGGTAGCAGTGTGACCAAAATTTGGAATTGTAGTCAAAGTGTGCAGCCCTGTCGGGGACCACTAGAGGGAGCTCAATCATCCAAGCTGAAGATGCTTCCAGGATACACTGCTGACTGACCGGACCTGCTCACGGGCTCTAAAAGAAGACCATCAGCATCCTCGGTCGGGTGGAGGAAGATGAAGCTCACCTGGAAAAACAAAGACAGAAGGGGTTAGTGAACTGTACTGAACTTAACAATATTGGGGTAACAAAGCCTGTTTAAAGGGAGCAGAAGAATACAAAAGATTTATGTAAACTGTGCGGTTACAACTGGAATTTGGGGGAGGAGGCGGGGGTCTGAGACTCCCCCTACAGACCACCAATGGTATTACTGTGCCTTTTTTTCTGCCATTTCATTTTCCTGTGCAGTCCTCCTCTTTAGGCAGAAATATGTCCTCACAATTTGGGGCACATCATAACTAGAAAAGGTTGCCAGCTCATTACAGGGCACAACCCCTCAGACCATGCTGATGTGAAGTCATCGGGAGAGTACCCAAGTATAAACCCCCACACAGGACAAAGAATGGGCAGAATTTGAACCCATGTCTCTTGGGCTGGGAGGCAGTATCATTAACCACCGTGCCACTCTACCTATTTATTCTGCGAGTCTTCCTCCATTTTCTGTGTTGGCTGGAGACACTGCCAGCTAACATCTACACTGGCAACTGTGGGCACCACAAGGTGCACCAGACTAATGCAGAGTTGCCCCTTAACCTCACTGGGATGGGATAAACTGCCCCAATAACACACTCGCGTCTCTCCACATCTTTCCCATCACTCTCCCACTGAGCCACACTTGTTTTCTGTGTTGGCATGGACAGGAGATCTATGCTGATAACAGTTGGTGCTAGGCAGAAAGGTTCACCAGTCTGCCTCAGGTCACACACACCAACTGGTGCCAAGCCAGTTTAGAGGCATCATGACACAGAGTCATTGGAAATGACAAGGAAGCAGCTGACCGGCCGCCTCAATCTGTCAGTCCTCTCCTCAACTCACACGTTCGTCTGTTTGTTTGCCTTACACAGTTTGCTTGAACCACACAGGCACTGGGAGAACATGCAAACTTCACACAGTCAAGAAATTGGCAAAATGTGAGCCCAAGTCACTGCACATCCCCAGCTACCGAGAAGCTCTGCCCATTTAGGTAAAACTCCATACAAATTCACAGAGTGCTGCCCCTTGTGGCTGAGGCACTGAACTAACATAACATCCTATTCCATTCTCAACCTTCTTTAATTGAGTTCTGGGGCAGGAGGCTACACCGACAGCATCAGGTGCCAGGCAGGAGCCAGCCCATCACAACTTCAAACAGTCTGACCAACAAGACAAAACCATTCAGTCCCTCAAGCCCCATTCACACACACACACACTGATGTGGGGGCCACTTTAGCTTCACCCTGGGACCCTAATGCGCTCATCTTTAGAATGTCTTTCCATTGATGCCAGGTGTGACCCCGAACGAGCCACCCGACCTGCCGGTACTCCTGACTAACAAATGGAGGCCTTCACAGGGCGCCTGTCACGCACCGGAAGGGCCGCTCTTCACGGTATAAAAACCCAAACCTTTCATGCAGTGCTGCTCCCCCAGGTGGCCACCGCGTGGAACTGCAAATGGAGTGTCCCATATTGAGTCTCCAGCATCGACTCCCTGCGAGTAACTGGGAAAGTTAAATTGCAGGGTTTATGAAAGCCACCACCATAGACCTTTCTTGGGATGGGTTTCATTACGGGAAGGCGCTATATGCAAAGAAAAAAAAAAATCTCAAAGTCGCCAGTTTATTCCCAACCAACACTAACCCATTTGTATGACCTTTGATCGGTCACTTTACCCAGAAATACAGAGGCGAGGTCTCTCTGTGCGTTTAACATGTTATAGGATAAGCACCTTGAGAATGGGAAAGGTGCTATATAATTAAAATGTATTATCATTGTTATTAATGTTGACGGTGTAAAGGCGCTATATAAAACATGACAAGATTTACTAAAACATCACCATGTCCTTGTGTCACCCTGTGTGGGTCGCTCCATCTGGCAGCATGTCTGTTCTGGAAATACAGAAACAACAATGAGCCTTCACTAAGGAAAGGCACTATAAAAAGCCAACACTAACCCCCTCCCTGTATGACCTCTGGTTGGTCACTTCACCCTGCACTAAGTGCAATACAAAAACACAAAATCAACGCTAGAGCGTGTAAACAGCACAGGACCATTTCGCATCTGTCTGTCTGTTATATAGTGCCTTTCCTGTCTACCATATCTACCTACCCCATAGTTCAGAGATGGGCCTGGCCTGCTGCTTGCATCCAGGTGTATCGTGACCGCTTTAACCAATTGGAGTCGAGGTCAGCTTTGGAATGTTCCGGATGTCCAGCACTATATAAATTGACAAGACATGGCATGAACTCCTAGTGTGACCCCGAGTGGGCTGCTCCACCTGACAGTAGTTAGATTACAGAAATACAAAAATCAATAGTATTGTGTCTGCAAAGTGCCTTAGGCTACTGTTCACTAAGGAAAGGCCCTATAAACTCACCACTTAACCCCCTAGTGAGACATCCAGTCGATCACTTTACTCAGAAATACCTCCAGTACACAAATACGTGTAACATGCCACTGGATAAGTGCCTTCAGCTTGGGAGAGGCACTATAATATAGTTAAAATGTATTATCATTGTTATTAATATTGACTGTGTAAAGGCACTATATAACATGACCAAGATTTACTACACATCATCAAGTCCTTGTGTCATCCTGAGTGGCTCACTCCACCCGGAAGTGGTTTCATTATGGAAATACAGAAAACAATCATTTTGGGCCTATACTTTCTTAGAAGGTTGGCGTCCTTCAACATCGGCAGTAAGATGCTGCAGATGTTCTACCAGACGGTTGTGGCGAGTGCCCTCTTCTACGCGGTGGTGTGCTGGGGAGGCAGCATAAAGATGAAAGACGCCTCACGCCTGGACAAACTTGTTAAGAAGGCAGGCTCCATTGTAGGAGTAAAGTTGGACAGTTTAACATCTGTGGCAGAGCGACGGGCACTAAGCAAACTCCTGTCAATCATGAAGAATCAACTGCATCCACTTAACAGTGTCATCTCCAGGCAGAGGAGTAGCTTCAGTGACAGACTTTTGTCACCGTCCTGCTCCACTGACAGACTGAGGAGATCGTTCCTCCCCCACACTATGTGACTCTTCAATTCCACCCGGGGGAGTAAATGCTAACATGACTCCAAGTTATTGTCTGCTTTTACATGCATTGTTATCACTCTTTAATTTAATATTGTTTTTTGTATCAGTATACTGCTGCTGGAGTGTTTGAATTTCCCCTTGGGATTAATAAAGTATCTGTCTATCTATCTATCTGTCTAAAGTGCTGACCTTAGAATAAGGAAAGGCGCTATATAGAGCACTGCTAACCTCCTGTACGACCGCTGCTGGCAGAGCTGACAGGTCCTTAAAAAGGTGAGGTTATTCATCATCCGCTGACACGCAGGAATTTAAATGGGGGGCCGAGGTGGGGGCCCGGACTTAAAGACTCCATTCATGGCTTTTAGGGAAGCATTACATTATAAAAACAAGAGGTGACGAGTGAAGCCTTTACTCTACGGATGAGACGGGGATAATGCCAACAAATCCACTTGCTGTCACAGTTGGTCTGGAGAGCAGGACGGATTTGACAAAAGAGCGAAAAACGCATTTAGATAGAGAAAGAACACAAAATGGCCAAGGATGGTGGCAATAAGAAGTGAGGAGCCCACCTCTGGTCAGCCGGCCTCACTTTGCCAGTGTGACGATACAATGACAGGCTGGTCACCTCTGTGGACCTCTGGGCTGACATAGACCACCCAGAATCCATTTTACAAACCCTCGAAATGCCAAGTTCAAGGCTGGAGCCCACCCTGGCAGCACCGGACGCAAATCAAGATGCAGTCCAGGATGGCACGCCACTCCTTTGTCAGACACAAAGCTCCAAGCTCATACCTACAGCGCCAATGAAGAGGCGTCACCCCCTCGAAGGTTTTCATGTTTGAGTATCACATGACACTCCATCTCCACTGTGAAGCTCGCTTGGCTTTCCTGACGATGATCAACAGAAAAAGACTTGCAAACGTCAAAACAGTGAAGAGAGAACATACATCACAAACAGAAAAGACAAAGTTAACGGGACGCCTCTGGTGCAGCCAACTGATTTGGGAAGTTCCCCAGACACCCCCTATCGGGAAGCTCCACCTGCTGGGCAGTCAGGATGGTGGCCTGACCCACACAATGAAGCACCTCTGTGGGCGATTCAAGCTAAATCTCTGCCAGGTTGTGGTTTGTGCTCTTTGTTGGTATTAACAGACCCCCGGTTTTGATTGCGGATTTGACATCAGACAGAATGGACCCTCAATTACAATCTTTTAGTATCTATGGATGCTTCTTCTATTGCTCACCACCGTCACTCAAAGATTTATGGCAAACATAACAAGAGGCAAAATGCAATGCTGTAGCAGCCATTGTAATGGCCGTCGATTCTTAGATAGTCCTGATGTGAGCACAGTGGCCCCGCCCCTTCAAGTTCTCTTTTTAAATAACACTAATATGTATACTAAGAAAACAATACAAAAAGGGAACAGAACAATGAACACACAAATACCATATTAACAAAAGACATAATCCACCTTAATAAAAGGTGAAGTGTCTGTTTGTCTGCCCAGTACCCATGATGTCTCTGTCATTCCAACAGCAGGCGCATAACAAACACTAGCGCTGCTGTTACAACTCTTAAATCAAATGGCATATAACAGAGATGTGTGCACTGCATTTGTCATTCCAACAGATGGTACATCCCAGATATGCATATCACAAATATTAGGACTGCTTTTAAAAATACCATTCCAAAAAGGATATTAACAGAAACAGGTGTATTACATACAATTCCAACAGATGGCACATCACAAATATTACAAATCTTATATCAAATGCCATACAACAGAGACCTATGCATTGCATGTCATTCCAACAAATGGCACATCACAAACATCTGTAATAATAAAATGCATTGTGTTTGTCACTCCAACAGATGGCATATCACAAATATTAGCACTGCTTTAGCCAATTTTATACCAAATGCCATATAACTGAGACATGCGCCATCTGTTGGAATGACATGTGCAATGCATATCACAAACATTTGTAGTAATAACATGCCTTGTGTTTATCATTCCAACAGATGGCACATCACAAATATTACCACTTCTTTTGCCAATCTTATACCAAACTAGGCTGACCCGCCTTTTAAGGCAACCGACTTTTAAGTTGGCCACTTCTTAAGGCAATTCAATATGTACATCAATTTGATATTTTATACAAACTCATTAAATTTGGTTATATTGCATTTGAGCGGTATTACTTTAATACTCGTAGTTTGTTATTTTTGGGATGAAATTTCAACTTTTTTTCTATATTGAGGTCGCCCTTTTGAACCCCCCTGATATTTACTACGCGGTGAGGCATTTGTACTCCATCAACATGAATTATTTCCAGAGACATCATTTTGTCTATTTTTCCAGCGCATCGCGCACAAAAGCAAGGTAACGACGGGAGCACCAGAACTCTGCTCACATCATGTCGCTTCGTACCGCAAGCTGCAAGTAGTAAGTCTGTGATAAGCGGAATACCGCTACGCTCTCCACTCCCGGGACGGAAGGACAATCCCGACCGCTTTTATATAGTAAGAAAGAAGAAGAAGATATCGCACAGTCTGGAGTAGAAAATCATCTTTTACCTGGAAAAACGAAACTACAAATCCCATCGTGCATTGCAAAATGGACGGGGCGTGTGTGAAACTCCAAAAGACGGCGCATCTCAAATATTTCTAATATGCATTGCATTTGTTATTTCAACAGAGGACACATCACAAATATTAGCGCTGCTTTTACCAATTTCATACCAAATGCCATAAAACAGAGACATATGCATTGCATTTGTCATTTCAACAGATGGCAGAATTTCCACAGGGCATAGAACTTAGCAACAGGCTGGCACCACCTATGATTAACATTTTGAGGTCAATTAACCCAAAGTCGACTCCATGGGCAGACATTCTAGTCTAGGAGTTTGTCCTGTTCTCGTTGGCTGACCCCGGACGATGACGATTATTTCTCATCTCCCTCAAGCCCCTGTCCCTCGATCTCTTCTCTGAACCGTGTTGATCTAGCACAGTAAACCAGAGCATTTGATACACTTGCATGTTCTTTCCATATCCTCTCACATCTCTTAAAGACATGCAGGTCCACATGTGTCCTGTATGGGTGGGTGTGGGTGTGTAGGTACCATGGTGTATTGGCACCTCATCCAGGGGGTCCCTGCCTTGTGCCCCACACCACCAAAATTAGTTTGGCCTTGCGAGTCTCCATGGATTGGCCCCAAGAGCTGCTCTGCACCGCACACTCGTGACCTGCGGGCTACGAAACAACGGCCAGCTAGTACCTCAATAAGTCTTCTCATTTATGTAGCACCTGTCATATGCCCAACGTACTCCAGGAAGCACAAAGGGGGTGACTCAGAGGAGGACAATCCAGCGGGGCAGCAGGTGCCACCTGGCACGTAAAACATTAGGCAAGTGATTGCTAACTGATGCAACACAAAAAAACAAATTGACGCAGAGAAGACAGAGGAGCAAAGCAGCAGCGGCTCGGCTGGCGCCTTGATGACTACCCATGACAGCTTCCACGCACGGCGGCAGGTTTGTCAGGGTGGGTTTCTGGCATCCGGCCATATTTCGGTGTGAATGGTTCCTTTGTGTGTGCGCGTCTGTGGGTAATGACAGGCACCATGTTTCCAACACCCTGCCAGGGGGATGGCATTACAATTAGCGCCGTGAAATGATAAGCAACAGGACTTGTTAACCCTTGCATAGCGACGAAAAAGCTCCATCCTTCTAGAACTTTCTTGCCCCTTCTAAGCTTTGGTCCAAACACCAACTGAACTACTTGGCCACATCTCTGTGGGCATCATGGTGTGAACTCGGAGAAGGGGCAAACCTGCAGTGTCCCGTATTCCTCACATTCATCTCACACGTGCGTTATTAAACCTCAAGCAACTCGCCGTATTGATAAACCAAGCGGCACAGGCCACACATATGGCACCACCGTCCACAGCAGGAGACTCCCAAGTCAGAGGGGCGCCAGGAAATCACGCTAGCGGGGAGACGGCATCAGATGTTTTGCTCAAAGATGTTTGGCTGCACCGTCACCCCGTGTCGACTTCCCTAAACATTTCATTCATTTCAGCCCAGTGACGGCTCCTGCTGGAATTTGATCCTTTCTAAGATTTATGCTCGTGTTAGATTGTGCGTCAGAAGATCCCAGCAATAAATTAACACCTCTCTGCCAAGGACGACACCTGTTTTGAGCCTGTGCATTTAAAGAGCACACCTATTCATATGGGGGGGGGGTGTTCAGGATGTGAAGGGTGGGCACATCGGCACAGAACACAGCCACATTATCAAAAAGGCCAAGGCGGTGGCAGATCAGCTTGATAAGTGACAGGAAGGTGGTTTGTTAAATAAAGGGGACACTTGGGAGCTTGTCATTGAAGAACAGGAAAGGACAGCACAGCACATGGGGGCCACCGAGCTGAAGTGGAATGAAGCACAATGGAGGTCAAGCCACCACCGCTCACTTCACAATTGTAAGTGCAGACCCCGGCGGGGGAAGGGGGGCCTGTGTGTACATGTACCCCCAAACACACACAAGTCCTGACAATAAGGCAGAGCAGCTTTGAGCCCCATTTACCACTGTCACCCCAAAGTCAGACTTAATAGCGACTCTAAATGTACTCAGTATGGCAAAGAGTGGGCATGTGGGCAAACATGCCAGGCAGTGGAGTGACCCAGTGTGCCCTTTAATGGATATGTGTGTGTGTGTCACCTACCAGCCAAAGCATTAAAACTACCCGTCTAAAGGTGTCAAGGCATGGACTGCTCTCGAGGTGTCCTGCGGTACCTTCATCCTTGAAGTGCTGTAAGTTGCGAGGTGAGGCCTCCATGGATCAGACTTGTTGTTTTTACCAGCACATCCATCATCCAACCCGCTATATCCTAACTGCAGGGTCACAGGGGTCTGCTGGAGTCAATCCCAGCCAGCACAGGGTGCAAGGCAGGAAACAAACCCCAGGCAGGGCGTCAGCCCACCGCAGGGCACACCCACACACCAAGCACACACTAGAGACAATTTAGGACCACCAATGCACCTAACCTGCATGTCTTTGGACTGTGGGAGGAAACCCACGCAGACACGGGGAGAACATGCAAACTCCACGCAGGGAGGACCCGGGAAGCGAATCCATTTGACATCAAAATTTCCCAGATCTCAATCCAACACCTTGAACTCCTGGTCACATTCCTCAAACCATTCTGGCCGTAGAAGGCCACTGCCATCCGGGAACACCACGGTTGTCATGAAGAGATGTAGGTGGTCCGCAGGAATCTTCCGGTAGGTGATGCATGAATGCCCACGGCTGCCCAGCAGCACACTGTCCAGAGCACCACGTGACCTCCACCATCTTGCCTTCTCCCCATCCTACTGCCAATCTCAATCTCACAAGCACCCGGCCAGCCACATAATCTAACAGAAAATGTGATTCATCAGACCAGGCCACCTTCTTCTACTGGTCCATGGTCCAGCTCTGACGCTCTTGTGCCCATTGCAGATGCTTTTGGCAGTGGCCAGGTGTCAGCATGAGCACTCTGACCGGTCTGCGATGGACTGCGAGTTCTGACACCTTTCCCTCAGGGTCAGCATTAAGTTGTGGGATCGGACCAGACGGCTAACTTTCACCCCCCTTTGGACACCCATGACCCTGTCACCAGTTCACTGGCTGTCCTTCCTTGGACCAATTTTGGTTAAGTACTAATCACTGCATAAAATCTGACAATCTTCTTTGGAGAAGCTCTGACCCAATCATCACGCCATCACAATCTTGCCCTGGTCAACGTCACACTCATCCTTAGGCTTTCTCATTTTTCATGCTACTGAAACAACACCTTCAAGAACTGATTGTCCACTTGTTGCTTAAATAATGGCACCCTTCGACAAGAGCCATTGGAATGAGACAAATGGCGCTATTTACTTCATCTGTCAGTGCTTTTAATGCTGAGACTGACAGGTGTAGTTAAATACCGTCATCTGAATCCCTTAAGCTGCCTCCCATGCGCACGCATGTGACTATGAATATGTATGTGTGTGATAAATGGTGGACTATTCAGATAGCATCTAAGAGCAGAAGCATCAGCTTAACTGCCTTCAACTGCAGAAAAACTACTTTGACCTGTTAAACTGCCAAAACACAAAAACGAAAACTGAGTTGAGGCAAAGGAGTGAGAATCAAAGCCAGAATACCCGATACTGAACTGTCCACAAGCACTGGTTCACTACTTGAATCTGACAGAGACACAGAGAGAGTAAGATTTTAGCATAGTTGGCAGGATTAAACAGATAGATAGACAGACAGACAGCACATACTGTTCACACGGGACAATGGCAGCCTGAACAGGATACATGGGCCAGTAAGGTTGGGCTAAGAATCAACCCTAAATCTCCACTGGGAGAAGCACCAAGCAGATGATGGTCTGGGGCGATGACGGCGAGAAGCGACCCTGACACCCTAATATAAAGAGGTGCACTGTCTGTTTATGAAGTGACAAATGGATGTCAACATTCAACTTGTATTTAGTCAAAAAGCATAACAACTTATAACATCATAAAATACAAATGTACAATGATTTAGCTGTGGCAAGTAGTGGGCTTCTCAGACCTCAAAACCCCAGACAGAATTTCATGTTTTAATACCTTGTAATGGTGCTGTTGGTTTTTCCTCCACTCCTTCCCAGACGAGCATTATCCTTCTCCTTTTCCTAAGTTCCAACTTGTCTGGGAGAGACAGATGAGGGTGCTTCATTTCCTGGACCCGGGAGTACTTCTGGTGACACTACACTGCACCCAGGAAGCACTTCTTTGTCAGACAGAACAATCCTCCCCTGTTGCTCAACCTGGTGGCTCTTGGGAAATTCACCAGGGCTGCCAATCAGGACTACAACTCCCATGCTGCCCTGCAGGTTTGCACATGGGAGATTCAACAGAGGGACCATGCCACCTGTTGTGATGGGGTAACACCTGGCCCTGGGAGGCAGTCTCCTTCCATTATAAAAAGTCTTACAGGCAAAGTAAGGAACCATATATCCCAGTGCGGACGCAAGCCTACCTGTGTAATCTATGTATGACAATATACAGCATATAATAAAGAATAAATAATAATAATAATTTATTACATTTATATAGTGCTTTTCTCAGTACTCAAAGCGCTATCCACACAGGGAGGAACCAGGAAGCGAACCCACAATCTTATATTTATAATTATTTATAATCATAATTATTAATATGATATTTTAAAAGGTTAATCATAACTTTATCCTAGAAGCAATCGAAAGGATAGATAGAGTAGGCACTATATAATTGATTGCTAGATATGAAAGGCACTATATGAGAGATAGAACAGAAGCTATGCAGTAGGCAGACAGACAGAGATAGGGAACAGCACTAAATCCTGTAAGAGATTAATAGCAAATAAAGGCAGTACAGTATATAAAGCACAAAAGACAGATAACTAAGGTAATAAATGAACAGAAACATAACCAGCTATAAATACTTGCACATAAACAAATGTTGATTATAGTTATGCTTCGAATAATAATATTAACAACAAGGGCTGAGCCTTGGGTCTATTAATTCATTCACAGACTGACGGTTTTTAATCACCGTAATTCTCTCTAATGCCATAAAGTGTAAACTGTTTGTGAAACGAGGCAAAACAGCAGAGTGTGTGCCCGAGACTCTAATCACCGCTTAAGAGACATAAACTTGACAAAACATACAATATGAAGTGCACTGTTGGATACTCGTAGCCCACCCAGCACAGTCTGGTCACATCAGCACTCGTCGTGCTCTCCCATTACACAGATGCATAGCAGATCAAGGAGCCGCGGTGATCAAACCAAATTCCAAATGCTAAAGAGCCAATCCTCCAGGCACAGCATTCTTAAATGGCGTCCCATCAACCTATTTTATCAGGTGTAAGCCGGGAACTAAACATGAACAGTAAACTCCGTTCTTATCATGACGTTCTACAGAAACCAGCTCACGGGTGTGGGGGTCAGGGCCTGTCCTGATAGTATGGGGGATAAGGCAGGAACGATGTCTGGATGAGGTGCCTGGTCATTACCATGGACTCTTTTAGCACCTCTCTAGAAGAGTATCATCAAAATGCATGGAGTAAAGTAAACGTGAATAAAGTAGAATGATAAATTACAAAGTATAAACTGTGTCACACACACACACACAGTCTAAGGCCTTAACTGGGGGTAAGATGCAGAGTCGAGGGTGTCAATGAACTGCACGAACGCCTTTTCTCCAGAAGGGAATGCCAACTGAAGCTCCACCCACTTCCTTTGCCAGACCACACCCCCTGTAGACCTCACTTCCGCCAAATCCCGCCTCTTCTATGAAGCCAGAGCTTCATACTTCATACCAAGTCAGTCTTCGATGAACACTCACTTTATTTTTGTGATTGTGACAATATACAGGGTGGATCCTCCCACCCCCAAACCTTCTCCTTTGTCTTTTTATCTCCGTACAACTTATATGGATAAGTACTGTCCCATGTACAGGCTACAGTGAAATTCTTATTTGCCTCTGCTAAACCACACACAATATGTCACCCCTCTCGTGTCACAATGAGTGAACAGAACAACCTGACCTTGAAACATCAGCTGTTAGCTAAACAAAGGTGGCTCGACGGACCGAATGGTATCCTCTCGTTTGTCAAATTTCTCATGGGAAATGCTCTTCATAAATAAAATGTATTATTATTACTATGGCAAGCTATGTAAGCACAGGATACCGGCACTTCAATCAATCAATCGCATCGGTTGTGTATCAGCGGCTAAGCCAATTTTTCTTTTCTCGGCAGTTTCACTTTGGAGACAGAGTTGCTTTCTTTGAGCGTCATGCTGTAGCTTTTGCACTTCCAGGCCGGACAGACAGACACACACACACACACACACTTCCACGCGTAGACATTTATATTTAAGACTAGCTGTGTAAGCTCTTGCTATAAAATGCCCGGGACCTAGAAACTTGAAATCGTCAGAAAAAAAATTGAAATGTAGAGATGTCACGTAACTGAAAGGAACAACTCTGGGTGTCTCTCTCCTAGGAGGATTAGTTTTGCCGATGTGCTCGCCTCACTTCTGTATCAGCAGCTAAGCGAGTGACTTTCTTCGAAGGTTTCGTTTTGCCAATGTGCTGACATCGTTTGTGTATTAGTGGTGGGAGGAAAAGTAAAAGGAATACCATTGTGTAAATCTTTGCTGCTAAGCGACTTTGTCTTTCTTCTAAGGATTCGTTTTGCTGACGTGCTCCCCTTGCTTGTGTAATGGGGCGGGAGGAAAAATAAAAGGGATACCGTTTTGTCGATGTGTTCGCCTCACTTCTGTATTAGCAGCTAAGCACATTTGTTTCCTCGGAGGCGGAGCCCTTATCCCGACTTCACCTCTCACTTGCAGGCCCAGAGAGACAGACGGACACACACACACACACACACACACGTAGACATTTATATATAAGATTAGCATTCTGTTTGGTGCTCCTTACCCGAATGAACTTTTATTTTAAAACTTCCGACTTCATTATGTGAATTACCTCATAACAATATCAGTGGAGAGAATTTCAAAATAGTTTTGAATTGGGGGAGACAAAGGAAAATGCAATTTAGATGGAACTGATGACTTAGAATTTTGAGTAAAGTTATATTCAATTTCATTACATATTTCATTTCAATTATTGCTTACTAGTCATTCATGACAGTCTGAGGAGTGTGTAACTGTACAAGTGAACATCTACATATTGTGTATAATTACATTTCTCACTAATATCATAATTAATAACAGCGGTACACAACAACAGCCGTCACAGAACAGCTCTTCCCAACGTGCACTTAATAATTGCCTTGTAATGGATGTGCTGTCCCATTCAGGTTCCTGCCATGTGCCTCATGCTGCCTGGATAGGCTTTTGTTTCCCACGGCCTTGAACGAGACTTAAGCAAGTTCAGTAAACGAGTGAATGGATGTCGCTCATAATTGCTTTCATTTAAGCAAAGCACACAAAATGTTCCCTTTGAACTGAATACAATCAAAAAGCCAACAGTTGAATTTAAAAGGCTGAGTGACAAAGGAAGGCATTTAGCCTCAAGGCTAAAGTGGCACACAAGTGGGGGTCCTGGAACTTCCAAACAGTGCCTGCTGAATTGCTCTGGAGTGGCGCCATCCAAATTGCCCATATTCATGTAGCCCTGTGACCGTGCGCTTAGCTGTTCCCTTAGCATAATCAGCCTTAATTATAAAGCACTAAAGTTGACGTGAAAATGCCAAATCAATTATCCGAAGAAACAATGCCACAAAATAAAAGAGGTCGTCAAACAATGGGGCTTTAATAAGACAGGAGACGGCAAAGGGCAACGTCTGAAAGAGTCCAGAGGAGCCCTTCAGCGTGACTTGGAGGAGACCGTTGGCCAGGAGGGGCTTTCAGACAGCCAGAAGTCACCACTCGTTACTCAATACCCCCGAGTGACTGCTCTGCTGTTTTATTGCAGGCTAATTCAGGTTTCCTCTCACAAGCCCCTCTCTTCTTTATTTTTTGTGTAATAGTTTTGGCTCATTTTGTGGTATTTTTTTTTTATGGCAAGACCTCCAGCATCTAAATTACAGTCCTGAATCTAAAAGACCACAAAGGTGCTTTTTACCCTTTTCAGCTACACACATTAGTGTTCATGTACATAAATTAACTGAGCTAAAGTGGAATTGCTGATGCAGTGGTAAGCACTGCAGTCTAATGGCCCCCAAACACTGGCCTAAAATCCCACCCTAGTTGTGTCCGAGTGTAGTTTATATATTCTCTCTGTGTCTAACTGGTTTGTCTCGGGGGACTCCCAGATGAAACCACAGAGATGAGAGAAAATATCCAGAAATATACCGGCACTACAATGCAGAGTCTTTGGCTCCTTCTACCCCACACTAAATTAAGCAGATTTGAAAATAGATGGACATCATTTCATTATCATTCTGTCAATTTTTCTTTACTGTTTACAATTTTCCAAAATACAAAACAACAATTTGTCCTTTAATTCCTTTTCCAAACCCACTTATTTAAATTCTGTTCTGTATGAATGGGACACAAGATGGGCGCCGAAAATTTGCCTTCAGCCTCTCTAAACTGACATTACCAATCAGCCTAACATCTCACAGGGAAAACATGCAAAGTCCAGTGGCCTCGCCAGGGTTTGAACACGGCATACCACCCCACACTGCACAGAGATTTACTTTGTATTTCAATCATAAGAAATTTGTAAATGTGTGCAGTGCTCTAGGCCAGTGAATAATGCATGTGAATAAAATGGCCGTAGCTCATGGTGATATGCTGCTGCAGCAGATAGTGCACATGGCCCTCATGAGGTATGAAGTTGAGGAGGGAGACAAAGAAAAGAGAAAGCTGCACTACTTACAGTCAGGATAAACTAACAACATGTATCGGGAGGATTTTCTGTTGTTATGCATTCCCTTACAGTAGATGGTACTTCTGCAGAGACGCAGCTACAGTTTACTAACCCCCTGGCTGCCATGTTCACCCACTTTCTGCAAGAGCTTTCCTTGCTCCCCTTTCCTGATTGGCCAAAGCTCCACAAATGAAAGAAAAAGAAAACGGATTAATTAAAAAAAAAAAAAGATTAAAAAAACGCAAATCTTCTATCAATATTGAGTAGTAAGCTTTATCTGGTGTATAGAAGGGGAATAAACAGTTTATTGTGAAAACAGCACATTAATTCTCTAGTGACTTATATGTAACCATAAAAATACTAAACATCAATTAATATATTCAAATGAGTTTTAATGTGAAGCATTATCTATATCTATATCTATATATATATATCTATATCTATATATATATATCTAGATCTATATATATATCTATATATATATATATATATAATATCTGTCTGTCCACTTTTCATGAAAGAACCACTTAACGCAGGGGTGCCCAATGCGTCGATCGCGATCGACCGGTAGATAGCAAAGGGAGTGCAGGTACATCGCGTGTTGCATTCAAAACAAAATAATTTAAATGTTAGTCTATCATATATCCTCCCTGTGGCATTTGCCACTTGATTAACATACAGGAGGCCAGTCTGAGATCTCTTTTCTTCTGATACACTGGTCATCCCGCATGCACGATCAAACACGCGAGCTACTGCAAAACTCCGGCTGTGATCTAGTTAGCCTTCCAATTTATATCGACTAAAGAAAGGATTATAAAAAAAAAAATGGTTTGGGGAGGGTATGGGCTGGATGTGGAACTGGAAGAGGATTTTTTTTCTCACAATGTCACAATCGAAATGCTTTTATCTGACGTCCGAGGTTCAATCCCCGATGAGGGGTGCAATGGAGTGTGTACGCCTGATGAGCCCAAAATAGGGCAAAACACGTGTAGTGTACTCTTTACATTATTTGACAGTTAACTATGTAACATTCTATGATCTGCTTCTCGCCACCCATACAATCAGATTGTGATTCAGACTTCGAATGTTATGTGTGTGTGTGTGTGTATATATATATATATATATATATATATATATATATATATATATATATAGCATTTTTAATGTAGGTAGATCATTTCGACCTGGTCATTTTAAAAGTAGCTTGCAAGCCAAAAAAGTGTGGGCACCACTGACTTCAGATTGTGTTTTTCTCTAAAATTTGCTTGAACATTCCTGTTGATTTTGCGACTTTTCTCATCTTGCTAAGAATCATAGTTCGCTTGCGGGAGCGACATAGTCACACTAATCCACGGAGCGAGGGGAGGGTGAAGCATGACATCAGGAGTGGGGAGTCGGGTGGTACCCTTCTCACTGTTCTGTTTCACTACTACATGGACAGAGCCGCGGGGGACAGCTAGTAATTAATATATGGCTTATTTCAGAGAATATGACGAATTATGACGTGCCGTGCTGAAGTGCGCATTGTGTACCTTAACTCAGGGGCTTTCATGTCTAGTGCTGGGGTCCTCCACTGGTTGCAGGTTGTCATCCCAACTGATATCAAAACCAGTGACTTTTTTTTTTTTTTTACCTTTAATGAATCCTATTGTTTAATTACCTGGCCGTTTTTTCCTTTTCTCATTTTGCATCCAGAAAAAGGCAGCAGTGTGAGGTTTACTTTTATTAATACATTCTCAGCCATAACTTTAAATGTTTAACTCTGCTTTATTTTCTTTCAATTTGCCTTTTTCTGTGGTGTTTGCTCTCCTAACTGTAGCCAAATACTGCCAGTTCATGATCAGTGGAGCGGACACAGGAGCAAATATCACGGAATGCTAAAGGATGGAAGCTACTTCAGTGTTACCTTCTTGTTTACTTATAGACAGATATGTAAGGCACTATATAATAGACAGACAGAACTTTATTTATCCCCAGAGGAAAATTTGGCATTATTAGACAATTACGACTTGCACAACATGAACAACAAAGAAGAAAAAAATTAAACGGCTAAATTCATCCCTGTCTAACACGCATAAAGGATTTCTTCATCCAGTAATGACTTAGCTTAGGAATTTCGTAATTAATGGAGTGACGACATAGAAACTGGAAAGGGCAGCTTGATTAATTAATGGTGGGGCCCGGTAAAAAGAAGAGATTGGTTTGGATGAAAACCTGTAGCCACAACTGGGCTAGGACTAGGCCTGAAGACCCCTTCCTTTACTGAGCAAACCGTGCAGATACTTCATTTTAATAAATACTAATTTTTAAGTAGGATGGATTTATGTTTCTTACTGGGTTTAATGGACTGACACATTTTGCCTATTGAAAAATTAAGTCAACCTTAACCCCATTCTAATATAAAAAAATGGATATTGCAGAACTTTAAGCAAAACTGCAATATTCGCATACCAGTAATGGCGCAAACACTTGACTTGAGCATTCATAGTTTTCCTCGTCTTTCTGTCTCTGTACGTTTACCATTTGTTTGCTCATAGGTTGAGGCGCTTGCTGATTTCTGAGCAGCATCTCTTTTCTCCACCCTAGTGGCCCGCTTCTTCTCTTCTTTCGTCGGCATCTTTTTGCGTTAAAACTGATTAAGTCGTTTGTGTTGCAATTACTTAAGTGAAAAATAAAAGAAAACTCACTACGTGCCCTTCAATCTGCCTCAAGAATGATTTAAGAAATGAAGAGGTAGGGGAAGTGACAGAAGAGGGAAGGGAATGAAAATGGTGCCCATACGCATGCGCCGCATGGCCGCCCTGCTGGCCACTGCCAAGTGTTGATTCTACAATAAAATTAAATAAAAAGAGGAATAACCTTGGAGGTCAATCATCACCCTGAAAGTGGACAGTAGACGTCACATAGTAAGTTGTGTAAAACAACAAAATAGAGAGAAGGACTTAAAACGATGGCACAATATTTGAAAGTTTCTTAAGATTATGAAGCACACAGTACTGCTCTTTCTTAAACGCAGAATAAGAAAAAAAAAAGCAGCTAATTACACAATGAAATGAATTAGAGAGAAATAGGAGTGGCCTGCAGCTACTGGGGGTCCCCTAGGACAGAGACTGGATACACCTCTACAGACTGGCGCAGATCATCACACTCGGTCACCCTGATTGTCTTGACAGGACACACTTTACCACCGCTCTATTATGCTGCTTGTCCTCGTCTGCTGGTGTACTTCCACAGCCCTTCAGCACAAATGTTTCCTGGTGTTCAGGAAACTGCAAAGAACTGAAAATGTTTTCCGCCAAAACAATGGTGCGTAAAACGGTGGGATAATTAAGAATGTTGTTAAGAGGATCGGCAGCTTGACCACCGCAAGATACCCATTGTAATCTGCAGTTGTATGCCGAGTGCCAAGAAGCGACACTGATAATATTGTGCAGCTCAGCTTAAGCTAACACTTTAATTAGCTCATCTTGTATCCTGGACCGTGTCTGACGACTGGCAGCACACGTCACTTTAAATGTTGGGTGACAAGAGCAGAATCTGAATGGCTAATCTCTGCCTGCTTTAATGCAGAATTTACAAGCCAGATGAAATGACTCACTTAAGGCACAACACGCCCGATCATATTTAACAACAAAAAGTTTAATCTTTCAGTCTAATCTTTGTGTGATGTCCAGATTTGTGGCATATAGGACAGCTGTGGATTACTGGATTCTCTTGGTGAGCAGAGTAGCACAGGAGTATTGTCAAACATGCATTTCAACATGGTGGTTTGTTGAAAATCCCCCTGTTCTTTTCCTCGCTTCGGCAGGTCTTGTGTTCTTTTACCTCCTTGCAGTGTGCCAGCAGGCACTGGTGTAGCGCAGGACTTTTGTGTTTCAGTCCTCTCCGTTTACATTTTATGACAGTGCCAACTGACTAATCAGAAACAAAATTATAATTGACGTACTTTCTCATCCCCTCTGAAATTAATGTCTGCCTGCATCTACGGCTGTGGGTCTCGCGTGTGGGTGAGAGGTGGAGACCTGGGTGCATTGGGGCATATCTAAGAGTGGGTTACAATATTCAGCAAGTGGATGGGTGAATATTTTAACAGATGTATCAAGCATTTACTAAATCATTTTTAGGAAAGCTTGTTTCTGTTATGATTCATCTGTTTTTAAAATTCTTTGCCATCATTTAGATATTTGCACTTTTTAATGTTTGTTCTTTACACATTTGGTTGTCCACTTTTTCCCCAATCAATAACAGAATTGTTACAACAAAATAAAATAATAAAAACTAAACATAAAACTGTTACTCCAGTATTATGAAAACATTACATAGTAGTGCGTATTCAGACAGCACTGTGCACAAAGCAGCTACCCAGTGCTAGACGGCACCCTAACAACAAGGCACCAGACCACCTAACGGTCACATCTTAAGGGATGTGGGAGGAATACGAGAGCACCCGGCCATGACAGAGTTCATGGTGGTACCTCACACCGAGCGATGCACCTCTCCACCACTTGGATGAAGGGACAAATGTATCGGTCTTGGAAATCGGCACTCACATTGCTGATGGTTAAGCGGCAGAAATGGTGTCACACCAATTGAACCTCCTACACCGCGCTTCTTACTCTTCACGTTAATACACTGGTGTATAACTTGTGTAAACCCTGCGATGGCCTTGTGCCCTGTGCTAGCTGGGATAGGCTCTGCCACCCCCCATGACCCTGTCCAGGACTAAGCGGGTTAGACAATGACTGACCGACTTACAGTATGTAAATACACTTCAGGTGCTGCCGTGCAAATCCAGAGCCACTTGCATCATACGGCTAACTACGTGCTAAACGGTCATTTTTTTTTGGTGTCTCATCCCACACATTTATTTTTTTAAATACGTATAATTATTTTTTTCCTGTCTGCAAAAGCTTTCAGAAAAACTGAGCATAAATAATGCCAAACCTAAATCACCCGACACTTTTTAAATACGGAAGTACCAAAATGAAGAGAATTGCTCATAATTTGGAAATACTTTTTTTTTAATCAATAAATATACTGTAGGTAAACCTTTATACAGCCATTTAAAATTCAACCACATGGTCCACTAATCATACCAATGCCACTTTAGCAAACAATACCTTTTTTTAATATCACCGCTTAAAATTAGGAGTCATGGAGCAGAGGCAGGAATCAGCCCTAAATGAGGTGTCAGGGCCAACTCACTCACAGACACACACAAGACAAATTTGGAATCACCTCACACAGCCACAAGGAGGAGACACAAACACTAATGCAGGTACAAACCAGCTGCAGAATTCAAACCCAGATGGCAGTGCTAGTCACAGCGCCATCATGTCAATTCCAGTTCGGTTATAACTGGTTCCATTAATTTAAAATGGGAAGGAATGGACCCTTCTGAATTTCCCCCTGCACTCAAATGACACCAAGGAGGTCAAAATACATACAGAGGTGTATTGGTCAGGACACACAAAGAAAAGGCTGAACAGAAAGTGAGTGGCAGAATGAAAACACCTGCTGCTTTGGATGGGTTGTCGGACCCCGGGTGGTCTTGTACTGTTCACCCCCCAGTTCTCTCACTTGGTCACAAACAACTTCCCCACTAGCATGCGATTATCGCTGGTTGTACCAATTGTGCGTTGGATGGTGTTTTGATTATATTCATGACAGAGCAGCATTTTTCATCTGCAATTTCCACCTTATCCCCTATAGGCTATTACTTACACACCGTGTTTCAAAGTACACTTGAACGTCTGTTCATGCAAGTTGTTGAATTAACGATTTGATCTGTAATCACTGTTTACTTTTTAAATAGCCCACCGATGTGACAGAAACACACAAGTCAGAATTCCAGCACATTGCACACGCGTCTCTTGAAGTTAAAAAATCTCAACCACTGCTCCGCAACTGACTGGTTTATTTCATTAAGGTGAGCTGTCACTTATGCAGCCAATTTGCTTTTTCTTGCCATTTTATTTTTAAATTAAATAGATTTTTTACCATTGCCCCGTTTCACTTTGGAGAAACCCGTGAGACTTGCTGAATGTGTGTATGATCACAGAGCTCTGTAACTGCCATCTTAAAACTGGCCATCAACTCCAAGCCAAAACATTCTTTGCAACAATACACATATTGTAGTTTTTAAAGGAAAAAAATGATTAATATATTTAAAACACCCATTCACTTATAGTATATAAGCCTAAAGAGAATGCAAATACCAATTAGACAAATGCAGTGGTTTCAGGGTCTTAATCTGACAAACAATTGAGCATCTACTAAACATTTACCATCTAGCTTTGGCTTGGTTTAGTGTCTTATTTCTCTGTCAACATTTTATTATTTTATTTGTTCAGAATAAACGCTACCCAATATCCCATTCAAGAAAGAACAGATCCTGAGAAAATAAAGAATGAGGAGGTTTAAAAAAAGGCCAATTTCAGCTCCATGCCTACATCTACAGTTGACATGACAGGAATTGCGTGAGCGTACAAGTTATGTTTACCATGTTGCCTCACTCTCCTCTGTAAAAGGCAATGTTTTTATCAGTTTCAAAGACCTTCACTTCATACAGCAGATTTGGTTCCATCAACTTCTGTAAGCTATCCCAGATGAACACGGCTATATTTTCAGCTGTGCTGTTAAAAAAGCAAAATAAATTCATTACAGTCAGAAAAAAATGAATACCGCACTCACCACACGACAAACCAACTCAGGATCCAGATTAGGACCCGAGTGTAGCCATGCAACAGGTTGACACCTCAGCACCACACAAGTTCAGATGGAGTGGAACACTGGGAGGTGAGATATCCAGTTCTATACTCGCAAACTGCCAAACACAAGCGTTTTTTTACTAAAATATTGTCAAACAGTTACTTCCAGCACAGTCTGCACACATCCCAAATAGTAAACTAAAAGCCCAACGGGAACACTTTTTATTAAAGTGAGGACAGGACTCTCCACAAACGAATGAGAGGGAGAGGCAGGGAGATCTTCAGTTCAAAGTCAGTCCCATGAGGCTTTAGTTCACGTTTCGTGAGGAGTGTTCCAGAAGTAACTACTTAACAATAGTTTAGAAAAAAAAAAAGCAGGTGTTTTTCATGCTTTGAGCATACAACTGGATAACTAACGAGAGGAATAGGCAATGCTACATTTTTCACATCCTTTCCCATTATACAGCACTGGTGAACTCATAAAGCATTGTATACGCTTGTATCACAGTTTTATTATCTCAGGTAGCATGGTTTCTGTTCAAAGATGGTTTCTGGCTTCCATTTTGTTTAATCCCTAATTTGCTAAACTTACTTTTAAAGTACAAAAAGTGCACATACCTTACAACATTTGCAAAATACGGGACATCCTTATCAAGGTTTTTATGATCTAGTGGTTTCATTACAGCCATCTTACAAAAAAATAAAAACAAAAAAATAACAGTAAATCAGCAAGTTCAAAGGTAGGCTTGGTACAATCCCTACAGTAGAATTTGCAGCAACACCCATTTTTAAGTCGATATTTTCCACAGCACACTAAGGCTTGGATAGGATTTAAACCTACAAGATTTGTAGTTTTTTATAGACATTAGTCTATAATCCCTGCACACACACATTTTATATACAGTATATATGTATGTATGTATGTATGAAGATCAGCCTGACCCAGACAGGCACACAAGTCCAAGAACACACACGTTTATTATTAATTTTTCCTGCACAGCACACATGGTGCCCAAATCCCCAACAAAGCCGAGTCCTTCACCCTGCTTTTCTTTTGTCTTTTCCTGCTGCCCCCACTCCTCTCCTGCAGGCTCTGTCCTCTGCCTCCCGACAGGAGTGAGGCGGCCTCTTTTATACTGCACCCGGAAGAGCTCCAGGTACTCCCCGATCAACTTCCGGCAGCACTTCCGGGTGTGGCGGAAATGCTGCATGCCAAGGGTCCGAAGCTGTCCAGGAGCCTCTGGTCAGCGGCTATTGGCCGCAGCAGAGTTGAGCTTCTAACCTCCAAGCCCTGATGCAACCCGGGGGGGGACGTGTCCCAGGGGAGGTACTGCTGTTGACATGTCCTCTCCCCCAATGGGCGTTTCGACCGTCATAATATAAATATATATATACCTACACACACGTCATATAATGTAACACAGGCTGTTATCCATTTTGTTTAAAACATCAGCTTAATTCCTTACAATAGGAGTGAACAAAGACAGTAAGTAATGTCATCCTGTAGACCTTCCCAGTGGCCATTGTGCACCAGATATTGTGGAAAACATCTTTTTAACGCTGACTTGAGTAAAATCATGGTGACACATTAATTACTAGAATGAGCTTTGGCTCTCATACTATGACATAATTTACTACAAATGACCCCATAAGCATTAGCACCCCAGAAATGTACCTGACCATTGCAGGGTGCACATAAAACACAAACACAAAAAACATAACACACAACTGAAGTCAATATATGTTTTTGGACAGATGAGGGAAAGTAAAATGCTTATGAACTAAGAGGAACTAGAAAACTCCGCATTACAAGCTCTAAACCCTAGAACTGGATATGCCCCCCCAAGCTCTGTGAGGTGATAATATTAGTACTTATTACCCTGCCATGCACTGTTGGCTCCTTTTTTTTTTTTTTCGTCAAGTACGGCTCAAACTTTCCAGGTTTTCATTAATGTGAATATGAACTTAGATTTTTCTCACTCAGATGTAATATTTAACACAAAAAAAAAAACCAAAAACACAGCAACAAGACACTTAATGGGAGTGTACCATTACACGAGAAAAAAAAAAACGGAAAGGTGTTCATTTATAAAGAGGACTGCTGCATTCTTACACTTCGCTAACCTGAAACATGCAATAAAGTGATTGAGAGACTCCACTTAAGTAAAGAGGCGTCATTTTACACTGGCCGAAAGTATCTGTAAGGATCGATTTTTTTTCGGTTCTGCTGCCGTGTTCTCTTAGTGCTACTGAATACATTATTGTTCAGAACTCAATTAAAGCAGTTTACCTCAATGCACTTCTTGAGATCTGTTATGTTCATTATCATTCCAGTTACTGGATCAATCTGAAAGGAAATTAAAAAAGTAAAATATATACAGTACATATGCATACATACATACAAAGGTGTCATGTACTGTATATCATGACCATGGAAAAATAAATAAACACGTGATTTCAAAGAGACCCAATTTTCAAATAATGTGTTCCTTTTGCCCTTATCGTACTGTGATGTTGGGCAGACATGAACATTAGAACAATCTAGACGAGAACAGGCCATTCAGCCCAACAAAGCTCGCCAGTCCTATCCACTTGTTTCCTCCAAGAAAACATCAAGTCGAGTTTTGAAAGTCCCTCACATCTTACTGTCCACCACACTACTTGGTAGCTTATTACAAGTGTCTATCGTTCTTTGTGTAAAGAAAAACTTTAAAAATATTTGTGTGAAATTTACCCTTAACAAGTTTCCAACTGTGTCCCCGTGTTCTTGATGAACTCATTTTAAAATACAAGTCTTGATCCACTGTACTAATTCCATTCAGAATTTTAAGCACTTCAATCATGTCACCTCTTAATCTTCTTTTGCTTAAACTGTAAAGGCTCAGCTCTTTTAATCTTTCCTCATAATTCAACCCCTGTAGACCTGGAATCAGCCTCGTCGCTCTTCTCTGGACCTTTTCTACTGCTGCTATGTCCTTTTTGTAGCCTGGAGACCAAAACTGCACACAGGACTCCAGATGAGGCCTCACCAGTGCATTATAAAGGTTGAGCAGAACCTCCTGTGACTTGTACTCCACACGTCAAGGCGCTATATAACCTGACATTCTGTTTGCCTTCTTAATGGCTTCTGAACACTGTTGGGAAGTTGACAGTGTAGAGTCCACTATGACTCCTAAATCTTTCTCATAAGGTGGACTCTCGATTTTCCGACCGCCCATTGTGTATTCAAACCTAATATTTTTACTTTCTATGTGTAATTCTTTACATTTACTGACATTAAATTTCATCTGCCACAAATCTGCCCAAGCCTGTATGCTATCCAAGTCCTTCTGTAATGATATAATGGATTCCAAATTATCTGCTAATCCACCTATCGGTATCATCGGCAAACTTAACTAGCTTGTTACTTATATTCCTATCTAAATCATTTATATATATTAAAAATAGCAGCGGCCCTAGCACTGCCCCCTGCTGGTCACCACTCTTAACACCGGCCAGTTCTGATGAGGTTCCTCGCACCATCACCCTCTGCTTCCTGTGTCTGGGCCAATTCTGCACCCATCTAAAAACATCACCCTGAACTCCCACTTCTTTTAACTTGATGCCCAACCTCTCATGTGGCACCTTATCAAATGCTTTCTGAAAGTCCAGATAAATAATCTCATAAGCTCCACTTTGATCATATGCTTTTGTTGCCTCCTGATAGAAATCCAGCATGTTAGTAAAACACGACCTCCTTCTTCTGAACCCATGCTGACTGTTCTGAATAACTTCTGTCCTTGTCATGTCTTGCTCAATCTTATCCTTAATAATTCCTTCCATTAATTTTCCTGTGATGCATGTTAAGCTGACTGGCCTATAGTTGCTTGGATCTGCCGTGTCACCCTTTTTAAGAAGAAAATGAGTATTATTTTCAACTGAATGAGAAGAGAGAGAGAGGGGTTGGAGAGTATACGCTGAATACAGCGCGTTGCCGCACTCACCACACGGTGAACCACCTGGACTGAGATCCAAGTGCAGCGGGTGACACCTCAGCACCACACTGAACACTGTTTTGTTTTTTTTTTAAAACAGTGGCACCAACCCCCAGGTTTTCCCTGCACGTTGGAGGACCTGCTGGCAGGGCTGGATGCAGATTAACGTCATACCCAGGACGATGCAATTGCAGGTTAAGGGCCTTGCTCAGGTGCCCAACAGAGTAGAGTCTCTTCTGACGTTCATGGGATTCGAACCACACAGATCCTTAGCCTCAGAGCCACCACTCTGTCCCCGAATGAGAAGCAACACCTGCAAATCTCACACCATGGCACACTCTCAGGAAAGACTGATTTCCTCTCTGCAGGTGAAAGGGAGCACGCTAAGTATCTTAGGGTTTTACTCACGAGTTGGGGTTGAAGAAAAAAAAAAACAACACAGTACGGTACAGAATCAGACAGCAGTGGTGAAATTGGTCCAAAAGCCTGTGTTTACCAATCAATCAATGTTTCCTTCCTCACCTAAATATAAATGAAAGAAAAGCTGCAGTGGGATGGGTTCCCCTACAAAGCTGTTGGATGACACAGGGAAGAGCCTAAAAACTCTTCTGAGGTGCCCAAATTACACCCAGTGTCGTTTTAGACTGGCATCTGCCGAGAATGACTCCTGTGAGCTTTTCAAATAAGGCATACCAGGCACAGACTTTTGGAGAGCTTGAGGCAGACCCATGACATGCTGGAAGGATTATACACACTCCCCTAGCTGGCCTGCTACACAGAGTCATCCAGAATATAAAGGATATTTGTTGATTTGGTTTGGTTTTCTCTGTTCAGCTATTTATCACAGAACAAACTGATAAAAGACAATGAGGTGAAAGTAGAAAAAGAAATGTTTACCTCACCACGGACTGTAACCTCCACTAAAACAGAAAAGGAGAGATAGAAGAACATTATTTAATACATCCAAGCGTAACAAATAAAACTCTGAATTGCATTGAGAGTCATGAATATGCAGTACATAAGGAAATTTCTTAAAAAAATTAAAATGAATCAGATAAAGTAGAATGCAATGTCAGACAGGCGAGATTGCATTGGTTTGGACAAGTGCAGAGGATAGATAGATAGATAGATACTTTATTAATCCCAAGGGGAAATTCACTGGGTATATTGGGAAAAGGATGTTAAGGATAGAGCTGCCAGGAAAGAGGAAGGCCTAAGAGGAGGTTTATGGATGTGGTGAGCAAGGACACGCAGGTGATGGGCATGACACAGCAAGATGACGAGGACAGAAAGATATGGAACAAGATGATCTGCTGTGGCAACCTCTAACGGGAGCAACCGAAAGAAGAAGATTAAGTAGAATGCAATGCTAAAACAGTTATCTGAAAATTTACCGGTTAACATACTCCATCTAGTACTATGTATAAATCCATCTATTAAGTAAACTGACTTTTTAAGGGGTCCATCTTTAAAACATCAGTCACATCTCTGGACGAGAGACCAGCATTTTCATGGACGCACATCCTAACTCGCTCACACTGGTTCAAACTTGAGCCATCGATTTGCCGAAAAGCGAAGTCATCAGATCGCTCACCTTTATAGTTGTGGCCATGCCCATTAGGATTATTGCACTTCCCAAATATCCGTTCATTCTCTTCATCACTTAAAGATTTACTAGAAAAAGAGACAATAAAAGATGTTTTAGAACAATACCGGGTAAGACAAGAATATTTTCTCACATATAAGCAAATCTCATTTTCATTTTTTTGGGTTTTTTTTTCCCCCTTTATCATTTACTTTTGTATTGCCTAATGTTAAACAGCAAACAGACTACTTTCAAAGACTTCAAAAATTAGAATTGTTGAGCCTGGCAGCAGGAATCAGCTGGTGCCGTATAGCACAAACAATGTCCTTTTTACTTTAAGAATCCTCCTTCGAAAAACAGTTACAAATATAACTTTAACTAAAGTCATAAAAGGCAATGGTTCAAGCTGGAGCCCCACGGATCCTACATGGAATCTGCACAATCAAACTCTGTCGGTCCAGAAGGTTTTTCTTGAATAGCTCCTGTGTTCCTTCCATATAGCCAAAAAAAAAAAAAAATCAGGTTAGGATAACTGGTGACTCTAAAATGTGCCCATGTGGGTGCGAGTGGTCCCCTCAAATGCATTAGCATGCTGTCTAAGGCAGTCAATGCTGCCTATAAGAGCTTCAGCTCCTCACGAGCCTAAGCTGGTCGGAATATATTACAAGATAAGATATAAATTTTGCTTGTGCCTCTCTTCATTTCTCAAAGTTTCCACTTCCTCTTCATTTCTTCTCATGGGGGTCAATGTGCCTGACCAACCCCCTCCCCAGTCAGACCCTTTTCATTTATCCATCCTCCTCCATTTTGGCCTCTTTGGCTTTCTCTATCCCATCACTCTTCTGCCCCCATATTTATTGTGTCTCCTCATCACAAATCCATAGCACTTCAACCTACACTCTTGTTCTTTCTCAGTTCTCTCTCCCACTTTTGTTACACCTCTGATTGTATTATTTCTTATAACTCCATATCCATCTCAAAATTCTCATTTCTGCCACTTCTAACTCTCCCTGCGGTGCTCGTCTTACTGCCCATCCACACGTCATTGCTGGCCTTACTTACCTTACTCACCTTAGTTCTTCCATAGCACAATACTCCTCATACCTTCTTCCAATTGTCACATCCACTTCTCAATAAAAAGAGCAAAGCACTGAACAATTATGACAGACTTTATTTCAGTACTAACGACAATGATGGTGCAGAATCATTTTCAGAAGCCACATATTTCATTACTAGGATGTGAAGACCCTTTTCCAAACTACAAGACACGAGGCAGGAATGAGCCCTCGATGGAATGCCAGCCAGTATGACAGACACAAGGCTTACTCGGTTTACAATCACCGGTTAACTCAACACTTACATCTCTTAAAAGTGAGTCATGCTGGAGTGACCGTTGAAAGAATTATTGGGAAGAGCGTGCACCGGGCGCAAGTCCATTCCCTCTACGCGGAACACAGTGACGCGTCCTTAAAGATATAAAATACAATTCCCATAATCCACCAGCACAGCCTGTCTGAAGCGGCAACTCGGATGCTTACTTTTCTACCGAATGTGAAGCGACACCTGCAAATTAAATTAAGTATATCGCTTCTTGTTGTTTACAGATGAATAATATTATGTAACTATTATAATACTTTCAGTTTTTTACTCCGCGTCTTCAAAATTTCAAAGTTTTGTCTGAAGTTGACGCGTGTCACGCTTACCCTCCGTCCAATTAACCGCCGCTTCTTACCCACGAAATCGTGAACTCTACGCAGCCTGCGCTCGCTTACCTGTGCAGGCGGTGGCTTGCGCTGAAGGTCTCCGAACGACTGATGTAGCCGAGCCGGCGGTCCGCTTTCACGCCTGTCCCCTGCATTTATTCGGCCTCTTGATGTTTGAGGCAGCGCGCGCGTTCCAGTTTGTGTACATTCGGTACCCAATCCGCGCGCGCATGCGCACAGTTCCGTACTAGGGCTAGGCGGCTGAGTCGAATCATGTGATTGAGATCACGTGACGGAGATCATGCGTTGCCCCGCCCACACGCTGAACCACTGTGACTGCTTTGTTTTCAAACGGTCAGATGGCAAATATTGTATAAGGCGGACTTACGTATCAAGCAGCTTATTCTTGTCCATTAATGAAATTCTCCACCGACATTTAGGGTGACAGCGTGAAGGCACGTGGTGTGGAAACAGAAAACGCATTGCGCTGAGAAACTTCGAATTGTCTTTTAGTTTGCAACAGATTGAAAGTTAAAATCACACAAGTGCAGCTCTGTATCTTCCGATGAGGACGCTCGATCTGATATTCAGTTTATTTTTGTGTGGCGCTCCTCATAGCATAAAGAATCAGAGCGCAGCAACAATTTCATGGCTTAAAAAATACATAATGCACAGGTGTAAAATAACAGATTTGATTAAACACACAGTAATTCATATCCACCTTAATAAAGTGTCTGTAGCTGTGTGTCCATCCATTTACATCTCAGTCATTCCAACAGATGGTGCATCACAGACATTATCACTGCTTTTATGAATCCCATACCAAATGGCGCATAATCGAAATATGCATGAGTTTGTCATTCCAACAGATGGCATTTGTAGTAAGAAGTCAAGCAAAATTACATCTTTTATTGGCAAACTAGAAAGATTACAATAAGCAGCTTTTGAGGCAACTCTGGCCCCTTCTTCAGGCACGATTTTGCTTGACTTCTCACTACATCCATAATGACTAACATGGCATAACATCCTAGTACTAAAAACATTTGATAGATAGATAGATAGATAGATACTTTATTAATCCAAAGGGAAATTCACATAATCCAGCAGCAGTATACTGATACAAAGAAACAATATTAAATTAAATAGTAATAAAAATGAAAAAAAATTAAAATAAAATTAATGTTAGCATTTACTCCCCCAGGTGGAATTGAAGAGTCGCATAGTGTGGGGAGGAACGATCTCCTCAGTCTGTCAGTGGAGCAGGACGGTGACAAAAGTCTGTCACTGAAGCTACTCCTCTGCCTGGAGATGACACTGTTAAGTGGATGCAGTGGATTCTTCATGATTGACAGGAGTTTGCTTAGTGCCCGTCGCTCTGCCACAGATGTTAAACTGTCCAACTTTAATCCTACAATAGAGCCTGCCTTCTTAACAAGTTTGTCCAGGCGTGAGGCGTCTTTCATCTTTATGCTGCCACCCCAGCACACCACCGCGTAGAAGAGGGCACTCGCCACAACCGTCTGGTAGAACATCTGCAGCATCTTACTGCAGATGTTGAAGGATGCCAACCTTCTCAGAAAGTATAGTCTGCTCTGACCTTTCTTACATAGAGCATCAGTATTGGCAGTCCAGTCCAATTTGTCATCCAGCTGCACTCCCAGATATTTAAGGTCTGCACCCTCTGCACAGTCACCTCTGATGATCACAGGGTCCATGAGGGGCCTGGGCCTCCTAAAATCCACCACCAGCTCCTTGGTCTTGCTGGTGTTAAGGTGTAAGTGGTTTGAGTCGCACCATTTAACAAAGTCTTTGATTAACTTTCTGTACTCCTCCTCCTGCCCACTCCTGATGCAGCCCACCATAGCAGTGTCATCAGCGAACGTTTGCACGTGGCAGGACTCCGAGTCATATTGGAAGTCTGATGTATGTTGATTGAACAGGACCGGAGAAAGTCCAGTCCCCTGCGGCGCCCTGTATTGTATCACAATGTCAGACCTGCAGTTCCCGAGACGCACATATTGAGGTCTGTCTGTAAGATAGTCCACGATCCATGCCACCAGGTGTGAGTCTACTCCCATCTCTGTCAGCTTGTCCCTAAGGAGCAGAGGTTGGATGGTGTTGAAGGCGCTAGAGAAGTCCAGAAACAGAATTCTTACAGCACCACTGCCTCTGTCCAGGTGGGAGAGGGATCGGTGTAGCATATAGATGATGGCATCCTCCGCTCCCACCTTCTCCTGGTATGCGAACTGCAGAGGGTCGAGGGCGTGGCGGACCTGTGGCCTCAGGTGGTGAAGCAGCAGCCGCTCCATGGTCTTCATCAGATGTGACGTCAGAGCGACAGGCCGGAAGTCATTCAGCTCACTAGGACGTGATACCTTTGGGACAGGGGTGATACAAGATGTTTTCCAAAGCCTTGGGACTCTCCCCTGTTCCAGGCTCAGGTTGAAGATGCGCTGTAGAGGACTCCCCAGTTCCAACGCACAGGCCTTCAGCAATCGTGGCGATACACCATCTGGACCCGCTGCTTTGCTGGCACAAAGTCTTTTCAGCTCTCTGCTCACCTGGGCTGCTGTAATTGTGGGTGGGGATGTCTCACCTATGCTGGTATCAGCAGAAGGATGGTTGGAGGATTTACATGTATCGCTGTTATATGCTACTTGGTATGGCATTGGTAAAAGCAGTGTTAATGTCTGTGATGCGCCATCTGTTGGAATGACAAATGCAATGCATTTTATTACTGCATACGTTTGTGGTGCGCCATTTAATTACTACAGATGTCTGTGACGTGTCATCTATTAGAATGTCAGACACGCAACAACCTGGTGGACACACAGGCACTTCTCATTTTGCTAGCTGTACTACCCTTCAAAGACAGGCTGAAATCCACGTAATCGGTGCAGACCACCTGTTTGAATGTATGTATTGTATGCATTAACACTGCTTTTACAAATCCCATACCAAATGACAATTAAAACATACTTCTGTTTTTTGCATTATTTTCCTACGCTTACCTGTGTCATTTTCCTTTTCATTCACTTTTTTGGTGGAGGTTGCTCTCTTAATAATATCACAATACTGACAATTAATGACACGCATAGCAGATGCAGTGCAAGTTATAAAATGCACTTGTAGAATTAAAATACATGTATCGCTGTTATATGCTACTTGGTATGGCATTGGTAAAAGCAGTGTTAATGTTTGTGGTGCGCCATCTGTTGGAATGACAAGTGCAGTGGATTTTATTACTGCATACGTTTGTGGTGCGCCATCTGTTGGAATGACAAGTGCAGTGGATTTTATTACTACAGGCACTACAATGCAAAGTCAAGCAAAATGACCCCTTTGACTGGCTAACTGAACAGATTACAATATGCAGGCTTTTAAGGCAGCTAAGGCCCCTTCTTCAGGCGCTCTAAGAAAAATATCTGAAGCCTTTACGCTTAAGTGAAATGCAGTTTTGTTTGGGTAATTGTTAACTTGTAATAAGTGGTCAACGGTTTAGAAAGAAAGAATGAGCAGGACGCGCTAATAGCACCTTGCTGCACCCACCAGAAGATGAACCCCCTGGTTTGGGACCCGAGTGAATATGGTGGCGGGTTGCAAGGAAAAAATGTCAAGCTTACTCCACGCAGATCTTCATAAATCTGAAAGGGCCACCTTCGTAGTCCAAAGTCATTGCACTCGACTCGTTCACCAAGGATACTCACACAGCGACATGTACTGTACACAAGCCGATCGCATTGGGCTTTCTTTGCAGACACTCACGAATAAGAAGTGCTTGTTGTCACCTTTATACCCACAGATCTGCAATGTCACCAACTGCGCACTTCCGAGTTGACAGCCTGGCAATGCAGCAAACCGTTGTTCAACAAAATGACGACGCCAGTGAGGGCATCGAAAAGAGGTTAAAATAGTTCAACTAAGTTAAATCTATTTTTAATGTAAAAAAAAAAAAAAGAATATAAAAGTCCACCAAAAACGGTAAGAAAAAACACCAGAAAAGCCACAAGATGACAATAGGCTATATGATAGCAGACTGTTCTGATTTATTATTTCATGATCTCTGTGCCCTGTGCTCTGTTATTCTTTGTATACACTTTGACTTCCTTGACTTTACTTTGGGTTCATTGGTGGCCCACATATCTCATTTAGTGGCTCGATTCCTTTTTTCGTCGGCCTCCCCCTGCAGAGCCCCCCAACTCGACAGATGGCTCAGTAAGTCCTGCTCACATTATTACATCTCCAGAAGTGGAATTAGCATCAGAGTGTGAACATAAGCTGATTAGCGTCCTCTTCTTATGCTTGCGGATCGTTCACGCCGTACCCTTACAGCACACGGTGTGTGAATTTTTCGGGCAAATTCACAAAATGTCCTTTACGTCGCGAGCCTGTCACCTTCCGCCAGGCTCACACGACAGTGCACTGCAGTAAATCAGCATGCCAGGACCGTCCCAGGCTCCCTGCAACCTTCTAATCCGATTAGAGATCAGAATAAGGGATGCGTTAGTAAAGAAAATCATTTCAAGTTCCTTCATTTATCGATGAGGGGCTGGTTGGACGTGGAGAGTCTGGGAGTCGCTCAGCCTTGGAACAAACAGCTTCAAAGAGTCAAGGGAGGTGGTTACCCCCAAAACACCCCTCCACCTTCTAGCCCTGCTTGTCCTGAGCCTATCCCAGCAGGCACTGGGCACAAGGCAGGAACAATACCTAGGCAAGGTGACAGTCCATCTTCGGGTGAACGCTCTCAGTTGTTCATTTATTTATGTGTCGTGTATTCCAAGGCCATTTCTCGTAGCGTCCCCTCTTGTCTCCCGTCTTTCTCACTCCCTCCTGATCAATGAGCTGTCACCCGTGTCACCTTTCAACTCTGGGCTCCAGACGGTTACCGCATCACCACGTCCTAATATAACACCAAGCCAATTCTGTACAATTGATTAATAAATGTAAAATCATTCATTTAGGTGTTTCTGTGAGGCAGACTTCGGTAGCCTCGGTCACAAAAAAGCAGACGCAAGAGTCATAAAGAGGTTTGGGGCGGCCACCTATATGATATTCCCTGGCTGCAAAATCGGTAAATTGCTAGCACAACTACACTGATTAGGTTAGTCAAATATGGTGTCTTTAAAGGCCAGAAAAGGAAGTGAAGGGGAAGGGTCCTCCTCTTCCATGTGGTTGGACCCGGACGTGATGTCATCAAAAGGGCCAGAACAGGAAGTGACGTCATTACAGCCAGGCAGAATTTTCCATGAACGGTCTTGCAGGAAAGTGAGAAAAAAAAGGTGCGTGCACTCTGCCACCCCCTGGTCTGGTATGGAATTACTCTCATTTAGACCCTCTGGCTGCCTCCCATGCGCGTGTGTGTGTGACACCTCTTTATCGGATGACTGTGCTTCTCTTTTCAGGACTGTCTGAATGACACAGGAACAGATAAAGCGCCGTATCTGAAAGGCTGCCCATTCAAACCCCATCACTGCCAGAAGGGATCCTACTCTGTTGGGCCCATAACACTAGAATTACCAGAGCCTACGAAAAAACTCATAGATCCAGCCCACCTTAAACCCATTCACACCTCTCCGCCAGTGTCCTTTGTCCTGTAAATGTGCCGATAAAGACAAGCAGCAAGCAGCTGGCTATTCCTTCCCCCCCACCGACTTAGAACGTGCACGAACTTCTCCCCGCTCCTGCCTTGATTGATTATCTGGGAGTGAAGTGGAGTTTTAGAGTGGAAATAATAGATCCTTATTTGGAACACACGCATTTCATGTGTGTTCCGTTTCTAATAATCTGTGTAAACACATTTTTAAAACAGAAATGTTTTTCATATTTTAGTAATAAATGACAAAATGTAGGCATTAAATGAATAATGTATGAAGCCTGAAGTCCAAAGATCAAATAAACACAGATTATTGTAGAAATGGAACACACATGAAATGCGTGTGTTCCAAATAAGGAGAGACCACTCACAAAATAGTCTTTATAAATAAAAAATATTTATGAACAAGAAAGGAAAAATAACAAAAATGCTCAAAAAGGGTAAAAAGGAGTTGCCGTAAAGGAATCGCAAATGAACGAGTCCCAATATCCATCCATTATCCTACCTACTATATCCTAACTACAGGGTCATGGGGGTAAGTTGCAGCCAATCCCAGCCAGCACAGGGCGCAAGGCAGGAAAACAAACCCCGGGCAGGGCGCCAGCCCACTGCAGACAAGTCCCAATAGTTGATCCAAAATAAATAACCCCCCCCAAAAAAAAAAACGCAGAAGAAAAGTCAACAAAACCAGTAAATCCAGTAAGAAACCCCCACACTCACTTTGAGTAATTCCTCTGCTCTTACATAAATAGTTGGGGGGGGTCACCCACAATCATAAAGGACAGGCAGAAACCTCCCTCATCAGATGTCCTGTGCGGTTCATCTTGGAATTCTACATGGCGTCACGCACGTGCACTTAGGGGGCAGCCAAACGGTCCAATTGACAGGAAAAGTACAACAGACAGAGGGCTGGGGACGAGTACTAACGCCTTTTTCTCTTTCCCAACAGACCTACAGAAGAATAACGATTCTTTTTCATCCCGATGATGGAAACTTCACCACCCAGTTGACAAGATCACTTCCGGCCCCGAGCAGTAACGTCACTTCTGCTCCCCATATGATGACGTAAATTCTGGTCCTCGGCTGATGACGTCACCTCCACTCCCCGTGTGATGACGTCACTTCCGGGCCTCTGCTGATGACGTCACCTCCACTCCCCGTATGATGACGTCACTTCCGGGCCTCTGCTGATGACGTCACTTCCGGGCCTCTGCTGATGACGTCACTTCTGGGCCTCTGCTGATGACGTCACTCATCTAAGAACGTCAATTCCGTCACCTCTTGAAGACATCACTTTCTGTTTCCGTTTTGCTTTGTCATTTCCTCTTCCTCTGCCTTGTTGTAATGTCCTCCATGATGGTGTAAGAGAACTCTGTCCACTGTGTGCTTGTGTCGACTGTGTCTCATACATACGATCAGAAATGTCAGCCTCTATTGACTATTCTGCAGTCAAGCGATTATACAGGGAATTCCCCCAACACTTTATGCTTGCCTCTGTCTTTTATATTTTGACAATAGCAACACACTAATACATACAGTAAATGGAGCAAGTCACGTAACATACGTAATTACAGTAAGTACAGGAATGGGGGCGAGGAGGTGATGGGTAGGTATGGTGTCAAGGAGAGGAATGAAGAAGGTCAGAGGAGAGTGGATTTTGCCAAAAGGATGGACATGTCTGTGGTGAATACGTATTTTAAGAAGATGGAGGAGCATAGGGAGATGTACAAGAGTGGAGGAAGATGCACACAGGTAGATGACATCCTGTGCAGAAGAGTCGATCTGAAGGAGACTGGGGACTGCAAAGTGGTGGCAGGGGAAAGTGTAGTTAAGCAGCGTAGGATGACGTTGGAGATCAAGAAGAGTAAGAGAGTGAGGGCAGAGCCAAGGATCAAATGGTGGAAGTTGAAAAAAGAAGACTGCAAGGTTGAGTTTAGGGAGGAGGTGAGACTGGCACTGGGTGGCAGTGAAGAGTTACCAGACAGCTGGGAAACTACAGCAGATGAGGTAAGGGTGACATCAGGACAGAGGAAGGAGGAAAAGGAAACCTGGTGGTGGAATGTGGAAGTACAGGAGAGTATACAGAGGAAGAGGATGGCGAAGAAGAAGTGGGATAGTCAGAGAGATGCAGAAAGTAGACAAGAGTACAAGGAGATAAGGCGCAAGGTGAAGAGAGAGGTGGCGAAGGCTAAAGAAAAGGCGTATGATGAGTTGTATGAGAGGTTGGACACAAAGGAGGGAGAAAAGGACCGGTGGGCTACAGAGAGGGACTAAGCTGGGAAAGATGAGCAGCAGGTTAGGGAGACAAAGGATAAAGATGGAAACGTACTCACAAGAGAGGAGAGTGTGATGAGCAGATGGAAAGAGGACTTTGAGAGGCTGATGAATGAAGTGAATGAGAGAGAGAAGAGGTTGGATGATGTGGAGATAGTGAATCAGGAAGTGCAACGGATTAGCAAGGAGGAAGTGAGGACAGCAATGAAGAGGATGAAGAATGGAAAGGCCGCTGGTCCAGATGACATACCTGTGGAAGCATGGAGGTGTCTAGGAGAGATGGCAGTGGAGTTTTTAACCAGATTGTTTAATGGAATCTTGGAAAGTGAGAAGATGATGAAGAGTAGAGAAGAAGTGTACTGGTTGGCCGATATTTAAGGATAGATAGATAGATAGATAGATAGATAGATAGATAGATAGATAGATAGATAGATAGATAGATAGATAGATACTTTATTAATAGGGGAAATTCACAAATAAGGGGGATGTGTAGGACTGCAGTAACTACACAGGGATAAAACTGATGAGCCACAGCATGAAGTTATGAGAAAGAGTAGTGGAAGGTCAGTTAAGAAGTGCGGTGATGATTAGTGAGCAGCAGGATGGTTTCATGCCCAGAAAGAGCACCACAGATGTGATGTTTGCTCTGATGATGTTGGAGAAGTAGAGAGAAGGCCAGAAGGAGTTACATTGTGCCTTTGTGGACCTGGAGAAAGCAAATGGCAGGGTGACGGAGAGGAGCTGTGGTATTGTATGAGGAAGTCGGGAGTGGCAGAGAAGTACGTAAGAGTGGTACAGGATATGAACGAGGGAAGTGTGACCATAGTGAGGTCTGCGGTAGGAGTGATGGAGGTGAGATTACATCAGGGATCGGCTCTGAGCCCTTCTCTCCAATGGTGATGGACAGGCTGACAGACAAGATTAGACAGGAGTCCCCATGGACTGTGATGTTTGCTGATGACATTGTGATCTGTAGTGATAGTAGGGAGCAGGTTGAGGAGACCCTGGAGAGGTGGAGATATGAGAGGAGAGGAGTGAAGGTCAGTAGGACCACCAAGACAGAATTCATGTGCGTAAAGGAGAGGGAGGTCAGTGGAATGGTGAGGATGAGGGGAGTAGAGCTGGTGAAGGTGGAGGAGTTTAAATACTTGGGATCAACAGTACAGAGTAACGGGGATTGTGGAAGAGAGGTGAAGAAGAGAGTGCAGGCAGGGTGGACTGGGTGGAGAAGAGTGTCAGGAGTAATTGGTGACAGACGGGTATCAGCAAGAGTGACAGGGAGGCTCTACAGGACAGTAGAGAGACCAGCTATGTTATATGGGTTGGAGACGGTGGCACTGACCAGAAATCAGTAGACAGAGCTGGAGGTGGCAGAGTTAAAGATGCTAAGATTGGCATTGGGTGTGACGAGGATGGACAGGATTAGAAATGAGGACATTAGAGGGTCCGCTCAGGTGGGACAGTTGGGAGACAAAGTCAGAGAGGCGAGATTGTGTTGGTTTGGACGTGCAGAGGAGAGATGAGGGGTATACTGGGAGAAGGAGAAGGTTTATGGATGTGGTGAGAGAGGACATGCAGGTGATGGGGGTGACAGAACAAGATGCAGAGTTCAGCAAGATGTGGAAGAAGATGATCTGCTGTGGCGACCCCTAATGGGAGAAGAAGAAGATGAGGTGAGCTCCAACTGTGAGCTTCTTTTTTAAGTATTTTGGGTTAATTTATAACCCTCTACTGTAAAAAGTCTTTTACCCCCACACACTATCCTGATAACTGAGTGATTCACGACTCCAGTTGATTTCTCCAGTGGGCTCCAAGCTGTATTGCCGGAATAGCCTTCTGCTCCTCACCGACCTTAACCGGGTACGCAGGATAAGAAAATCAACGAATGGCAGGAGCCATCGACCGAGGGAACACAACGTCCACAAAGGAAATGTTGGGACGTCAACCGGATCACCCCTTTTAATCACTGCAGAGTCCCAGGAATGAACAGGCACTCAATGGTGCGAATATTTACAGCAAAACCAAAAGCAAATCAGCCAGGGAAGGCTGAGGGTGCTTCGAGGCGCTGTAGAGCGGTCAGTTTTCACATAGGAGCTCCGTCCCGTGGTCTGCTCTCTCCGAAATGAGACAACTCCTGCCGGGAGCGCCTCGGCTTTGTATTGGCTGCACCAGAAAGGGCGGAGTCAGTTGCCCTCCTTGGGTTGTGGGTGAAAGAAGAGCTAATACAGTCGGTGACAGCACCCCCTGGTGTCCTGGAGTGGTAGTGCTTACTTCCGATGCGCCCGGCAGGCGAGCCTTATTTAATAATGAAACAAATCTAGTGACAGATCCCACCCCACTGATAATTTAGATGTGTTCAAATTTTCTACACAGTGTCACACACATGCGCATGGGAGGCAGCTAAAGGGCTTGAATGAGAGCAGTTCCACGCCAGACCAGGTGATGCCGGAGTGCGCCGACTCTCTCTCTCACTTCTCTGCAGACCAGTTATTGGAAATTTTGCCACTTCCGGTTCCTATGGGACAATGGGTGGGGGTTATGGGTTTGTGGGGATGGCGTGATGTCGTCATTTCCGTTTTCGGCCCTCGACAATGTCACTTCCGGTTTTGGGTTCTGGCCTCGACGAAATCACTTCCAGATCCAGGGACCAATGACGACATTTCATTTTTTAATTGTTAGCGTTTTTTTTTGGCCCCCCACGATGAGGATGCCACTCCCGGTCCCGGTCTCTATGACATCACTTCCAGTTCCGGCCCCTACGATGACGTCATTTCCTCAACTCCCCTTGAAAGCCGCCATCTTTGTGCCAGAGAATCAGTTTGGTCTTGGACTCGAACCCGTGCACATCGTTCTTGCTTAAAAACCCAATTTGCCGCCAGGGAGTAATACAGTGGTGCCTTGGTTTGCAAGCATAATTTGTTTCAGAAACGTACGTGTAATCCAAAGCCCTCGAATAGCAAAGTGAATTCCCCCGTAAGAAATAATGGACACTCAGATGATTCGTTCCGCAACCCAAAACTATTCACATAAAAATGATTAATAGAAAATATAAAGTAACAATACATCAAACAAGTCAATCTACACTTTACCTTAGAAAAGAATCGTTACACACACACACGTGGTCGCGATACTTCAGTATACGGTATACGCTCGTACGGATGTTGACTATACAAGTGAGGCACACCCATGGGAGACGATTACCCACAATCCCGCAGAAAGAGAGAACAACCATTGGCTCAGTGGCGGCCTTTTGAATGTTTGAAGCCCCCCCACGAGATGCAGATCGTGCGGCCCGGCAGCAAGCTGGAGGCTAGCAGCTGATCCCCCATGACTGTTTAAGAGGGGGTTTCAGAGGAGCATCCACGTCCCCTGGGGGGCCGCGTTCCCAATACGTACTACTCGTATTGCAAGACCTCGCTCGTTTATCAAGTTCAAATTATATGGGCGGCTGCCCCAAACCTCTTTGGCGTCTCCGGTCATGTCTTGCGCTCCATTGAAGGTGCATCTCTGGAGGTCTCAGACTGGGACAGAACCCCCACGTTTGTTACAAGATGGCGGTGCGGGAGGAATGGCGTTTAACCCTTAAAAAACGACAGGTGTCCGCATCTCCTTCAGCTCTTGTTGTTGGGAGTTAAGATTTTCACGCTCTTCGTATTTCAAATGTGGACTAATTATCATTCCCTAGCATGCGTCTGTGCCTATCGTATATCGAAGTGGCTCTCCCAGGCGAGTTTCCCCGTAGCTGAAGCTGTGCCGTGATGGATGAATTCCTGCTTATCTCCACGCCCCTCGGGATTACGAAAGCCGATTGCGCCTTCCGCTCCGTTCCCGTTTCATTCAACCTGCTGCCTTATCGCTCGATGTCTGCCTCTTCTTAGTGTCCCGTGATTGTTCGGCATGCCCAGAATTAATAATGACACCTTCCCACAAGTCAGACATTATATTATTAGGAACGCTGAAGCCCCTATTGCCAGCCTACACAACCCAACACTTGGCATTTTGAGAATCAGACGGGCGACGTTTCTGCTCCACTGCTTTGCTAATCTGGTGGATGCCCACTTACTAAATTACATCTGAACTGTCCTCTCTTGACCTGGGTCGCTCTCCGTGTTGTGGGAGTCTTAGCGCTCCTTAAAAAGCTTTGGCTTTTCCTGCCATTCAAAAAATAAATAAATAAATAAACGATGGGCTACTGCATGACTGACGTCCTTATCCCTCTAATCCACTAAAAGCCAATCTGGATTTAAAAGGCGGTCACCCGAGCCTCCCCGAGATGTAAACAAGCCGCCCGTGTCCCCGCCGAGGTCGTCTCCCACCGCCGTGCGCGTCCAGAATGGGAAACGGCAAGAGCAGCGCCCTTTCCAAAGGAATATTGGAAGACCTGAAGCTCAACACCAAGTACAGTGAAGAGGAGCTCTGCACCTGGTACCAGTCCTTCCTCAAGGAGTGCCCATCCGGGAGGATCAGCAAGGAGCAGTTTGAAAACATCTACGCCAGCTTCTTCCCCGACGCCGACCCAAAAACGTACGCGCAGCACGTCTTCAGAAGCTTCGACACCAACGGGGATGGCACTTTGGACTTTAAGGAGTACATCATCGCTTTGCACCTGACCTCCTCCGGAAAAACGACCGAGAAGCTGGAGTGGGCGTTCGCGCTCTACGACGTCGACGGCAACGGGACCATCAACAAAAAGGAGGTCCTGGAGATCGTCACGGTAACGTCTCCACCTTGAGATATGTGAAGTGTGCTGTAAAACAAGAGGGAGGTGTTGTGTAAATGTAAAGGCTTGTCGTGTGCGTAGCCGGCTGCCTCGTCTCCTTTGACGTTTGTCCTTCTCGTTTGTGTCCCTTTCAGGCCATTTTTAAAATGATCAGCCCTGACGACCAAGACGAGTTACCAGAGGATGAAGACACGCCGGAGAAGAGAACCGATAAAATCTGGCAATTCTTTGGCAAGAAGGAAAACGGTAAGCTTGAACAGAAGGACGAGGTATGGCGGGATGGGGGGGCACGGGGGGACTGAAGGGTGACACTTCTGTTTGTGTTTATTATAAACGGCCACTCCCTGTCCTCAGGAAGCTCATGGAAAGAAAGTGGGCTTAACTGGAATGATGTTAATCCGCAACTACTCAAGTCGGCTGCTTTAAATTAATTACATGAGCCTCTGAATGACGACCATGGATCTCATGTGCAGCAACACACGGGAAATGAAAACCACCGATCTACAGGAGACGAGGAAATAAAAGAGTTGGAAAAAACGACCGCATGTGAAAGGGGGCTTTAGACGACATTCGGACTAAAAGAGCAACTGATGTACAGTATCTGTTATATGGTGCGTTCCCTCTCTGTCCTCACCCTGTTGTACTCGTTAATCCACTTTATACATTGCTTAGCCAATCTGCCACACGGCACCTTCAGCCCTTCAGTTAGGCCTCACTGCTGCTGCTTGGCAGGCACCTTTACCCAAAGCGACTGGCAGCATTTCAGATACCCTTCATTACATTGATTAGAGCACGGAAGTGACTTGATCAGGGTCACACAGTGTCACTTGTGGGATTTGAGCCCATAGCCTCAGGGCTTGAGGTCCAGAGCCTTAACCATGGTGGCATGCTGCCCATCTATCTATGTATTATATAGTGCCTTTCACATTGGCTATCTGTCATATAGTGTCATATCTATCTATCTAATCCTGCCTACTCTACCAAATTCTATCTGTCTAATTTTGTGATCCTGCCGACTACACTAAAATGAATATCTATCTATTATATAGTGCCTTTCATGTCTATCTATCTATCTCATGACAGTCTGAGGCCTGGTCAGGACTGAGACTGCAGGCAGTTTAATGCGACTCGCTCAGGGCTTCACGTTTCAGCTGCTTTGTCAGATTCAAGTAGTGAACCAGTGCTTGTGGACAGTTCAGTATCGGGTATTCTGGCTTTGATTCTCACTCCTTTGCCTCGACTCAGTTTTCATTTTTGTGTTTTGGCAGTTTAACAGGTCAAAGTAGTTTTTCTGCAGTTGAAGGCAGTTAAGCTGATGCTTCTGCTCTTAGACTCACATGCTAGATGAATAGTCCGCCATTTATCATGGACACACACACACACACGTATATATATTTATAGTCACATGTGTGCACGTGGGAGACAGCTTACGGAATTGAATGACGGTAGTTAACTACGCCTATCAGTCTCAGCATTAAAAGCACTGACAGGTGAAGTGAATAACGCAGTGTCACTAGTGGGACTTGAACCCACAACCTTACGGTTTGAGGTCCAGAGCCTAAACCACGATGGCATGCTGCCTATCCATCTATGTATTATGTCATGCCTTTCACATCAGCTATCTATCTCATTTAATATATATATCCCTTGATTGATGAAATGTTTTGTATTTGTTGCTTTATTTTTCATGTATTGTGCCTTTTACTCCTTATCTTATAAAGTACCTTACATATCACTCTATCAAATGTATAAAGCTGACTGTGTGTTGTGTCTTGTGTTTGTCTCCTATGCACATCCACACCGTTCAGTTTCTCTCTGCCAAACTGTGCACAGATTCTCCCTTGGTACAGGACCACAGGCTCTGCTTCATTCCAGAATTTAGCTGATGCCTCCTTCCCGGGCAGCACTGGGTACCCCCACGTGTGTTGGACTGGTATACAGAACCGCATTGTTGGACCTCACTGCTCAATTTTGTACAGATGTTCAGTTCAGGGCACATTTTGTTCTGAATGTTAGTTGGTGGCCTGTTGTGGATTTGTTTGTTTTGAAGTCACTCTACTAAGGGTTCATTGTATATATATATATATATATATATATACACACACACACACACACATCATACCATTGTCAAACCATGCATGATGTCTTAAGTGCTTTGTATATGCAGCCTTTAACATCTATCTACCTGTCTGTCATATACCAAATTATATCTATCTATGTAATCCTGCCTACTATACCAAATTCTATCTATCTATATATCTATTTATTTAATCCTGCCTACTATACCAAATTCTATCTATCTATTTATCTACCTAATCCTGCCTACTATACCAAATTATTTCTATCTATCTATCTATTTATCAATCGCTGTCCTCTCCCATTTGTAGTTTATCTGAATCTCTGGGTACAAACAATGCAAGTTGCACACGTCTCATTTCCTTCCATCTCTTGTCCGTCTTTAAATTCCCAGAATTCTGTCCTGGAATTCCATCTTTGTATCTACCGGAATTGCCAGTTATATGACAAATGATGTTAAATAATAAAGAAGTTACCTGCTTACTAATCTTCAATCGATCGACAGGGTTCAAGATGGCAATGCCCCAGCGCTGCGCCCGTCTATGCCCGGTGACGTCGGCCCGTTTGTCCATTTGCTATTTCTGTCCTGTGTGTCCGTATGTCTTTTAGCCATTTTGAGAATTAGTGGAGTCTGAAACTCCCCGGTTTAGGATTAGGATTTGCAGGATTTGTGTGACAAGGCCAGCAGCGTGTAAATCCTAAAACTGCTGATAATGATTAAATTGTCTTTGCCGCTCAGTTCAGTGTTAACCCCACATTACGGTAAACAATAGTATGCCCTTTGTTTTATTTGTGGTTTTTTTTTTTGGACAGTAGCAGGTATACCGATGCTGTTTTTTATTTGCAGGATTTGCCGCACATTCGTAGTTGTCACTTGTGTTCAAACTCAAACTTGACCTCGGCTCTCGCTCTGCCAGCTTTTAAATTCTCGCTCGTTTCTTTTCATTCCAGATAAACTCTCAGAGGGAGAATTCATTCAGGGAATCACGGAAAACAAGGAAATTCTCCGGCTGATACAGTATGAACCGCAGAAGGTGAAGGAGAGGATAAAGGAGAAGAAGCACTAGATGCAGAACACGTCCCCTCACAGCAAAGACTCTCTGCTTCAGTATGGGGGGTGCCGGGGGGGTCTGGTGCCCCACGATGGCAAGTCAACTTCTCGATGCCCATTTCTTTTTATAGTGCACCGCACTTAGTACCTTACTAGAAACTGAAAACCCTCCGGATTCCCCATTGGGAGACGATGGATGCCCATGTGATCCTCCCCATCCAATGAGAAAGGCAGAATTCTCAAGCCCTTCTTTATTTTTATTTTTTTTTAAAGAGGCTTATGCAGTGTTTCATCCATTCTAACCTTAATTTTGCATGACAGACTTATTATAAAATCCATGTAATAAGGTTCTTTACAAATCCCTGGCTGACCAATAAATCCTCTTAAAGCGTGAAGGTCATTTCTCTTCATTCCTCGTCGTCTTTGGGTTGCAGGCGGGCAGCATTGACTTGTATCCATGCGCACAAATCATTTGGGGCCAAAGGCAGTGCCAAGGTGTGCGTCTGAGAATCTGGTGGACGGAGAGGGGCACACTGGCGCAGTGCTCGGGGGGGCAGCCTCTACTCCTTTGGCTGGCGCCGTTTGACCCGTTGGCTCGGTTTCTTCTGTCTTTCCAATGGGAGCACAGGCAGGTCAGGTGACTTGCTGAGGGTCACACAGGTGTCAGTGGTGGGATTAGCGAACCCACAGCCTCAACCACTATGCCACTTTACTGCCCCCCATTTGCACAAGCGTTTAGCTCAGCTCCGCTCTGTACAAAGGCTTCACGTTCTCTTTGTGCCCACCTGGCACCTCCCGTGATGTCCCTAAACTGCGGGTGTTTATGACTGAGTGAGCGAGTGAGTGTGCCCGGTGCCTGATCGAAACACCCCAAGGTGTCCAGCTCAGTAAATGGAGGAAAAGGGTTTGACTTTAGTGGCAGCCCACCTTCTCGTTCAGACTGCTGTGGTGGTGATGGAAGTTTGAGGAGGAACGGCGGAATGTTCTCGGATTCCTTCCCGAGCAGGGGTGTCAAACTCGGACACTCGAGGGCTGCCCACTTTCTTAATGAGTTACCACTGCTAAAAGATTTTATTTGACTTGCTTTTAAGACTCGGACCCCTGAAGTGTTTTGGGTTTTTTTTCACTTAAGCAGCAGTCAAACGATAACGAGAGTCAAAGTGAGCCACCGGGCGAGCAGCTAACCTGAGCCTACGGGCACCTCTGTGTTCCCCTCACAATGCACAATCGGAAGATAACTTTATTCAATACACGAACATATTTAGATTAGATATTCTATATTATCTCTGTATTATAAAAAAAAATCCTGGAGAGAAACAGTAAGGCGACGAGACGTGATCTTCATGTTAAGATCACGGAAGACACTTAAAAGACCCGCGAGACTAGAGAGACTGGCACAGAGCACAGAGACTTTGTGCCAAGAGATTGACCAGGGCCGTCTCACGATGACGTAGAACATGACATTCTCACAAGACGCGCCCGACTTACAAATAAATAAGAGCCCGGGCAGCAACGCACTCAGTCGTGTAAAGGCGTTGAGCACACGCAGACCCAGGGCTCTCAGCGCATATAAAGTGTATAAGGACAAGACGTTATCGATAAAACCTTCTATTCTTACAATTATTAATAGTAGTTTAACCTCAAGTGTGGTGCCTACATGCTGTTGTGCAACCACTGCTGAAAAAAACGAGTCTGGACCACTCTGTCATGTCTAACTTTAGGCCGATTTCAAAGCTACCTTTTTTGTCCAAACTCCTGCCTACTACGCCAAATTTTATCTATCTATCTATCTATCTATCTAATCTATCTAATCCTCTATCGTCTATACCCGACTGAAGTCCTTCCTGGACGAACATGCAATTCTGGACGTGTTCTAGTCGGTTTAAAACTCTGTTAAGGTTTTTAATGATATTATTCTTTTAACACTGGACTCTGGTGACCGTCCACTACTTATGCTTCTGGATTGAACAGCTGCCTTTGACCCGATAGACCATGAGATCCTCTTATATGTTAAGCCACAAACTTGGAGATCCAAAGCTCGCAAATCCCAAACAGCACTTCCCGTAATGCCCACTAGAGGGGGTGAAACCATAACACCTGGCTAGTAACGGGACAAATACGGGATCGTCATCAATAACGTATTTAACGGTCCAAAATCAAATTCTGAAACAGTGACACCTGCTTTTATAACGTCTCTCTCACTCTCGTCTAGATTACTGCAATGCGCTTCTTTGTGGATTTAGCCAGGCCTCCATTACTCACCTACAGCTGGTGCAAAATGCCACTGCTCGATTTTTAACTGGCACAAGCAAGCATGAGCACGTTACCCCGATTGTGGCTTCCCTTCACTGGCTTCCAGTTCATTTTCGAATCCATTTTAAGATCCTTGTATTTGTTTTTAAATCCTGTAATGGTTGTGCCCCATTTTATTTGTCGTAAACTGCTGCCCCCTTATGTACCGTCTCGCCCTCTCCGGTCAGCAGACCAGATGCTTTTAAGTGTTCCTAAGACACGATGCAAACTCCGAGGTGATCAGGCTTTTTTAGTGGCCGCTCCAAAACTCGGGAACGATTTGCCGTTGCACGTTAGGCGAGCTCCTTCACTTGCGGTCTTTAACTTTATTTCACTCCCTGGCCTTTATATAACCCAGTATGATACGCGGACTATCTGTGTACTTTTTATTATGAATCTCTTCAGCTCGTATGCGTTTCTGTTTCTTTACCCTTTGGTTATTGTGTGTCTGATATGTTGGGTTTTTATAGAACAGCACTTGGTCAGCCTTGATGTTGTTTTTAAAGTGCTTTAGAAATAAAGACACTAAATAAAACGTCGACGACCAAGCGAAGAAGAAAGCAGCGTGGAGATAAGAGACTCAAAAGTGAAAAAAGGGCAAAAAAGAAAAAGAATAATCGAGGTGCAAATTCAGAAAATAAGGAAAGTAATTATCAGCCCGGAACAAGTGGAACTGGAAAGAAAAAGCAGGTCCAATCGGGCTCAGAATTAAGAGACAAAGTAGAACTTCGTGAAGGTGTTCACAAATGTTGGCGCTATACACGTACAGAGCAGGTCAGAGGTTATGAAAGCAGCGGAATTCGAAAGGCGCGATACACAAGTGGAGAAAGTTAAAGAATATGAAAGTAGGAAGATTAGAAAGTATAAAAAAAAAGAAAGGAGCGCAAACAAATGGAAATTATTAGTTGAAAAAGGGAAAATAATCACCACGGACCAGTCGTCATTGAAAGAAAAGCAGGATAAAGCGAGGTCAGAAATAAAACACAAAGAGCAGAAAACAAACAAAGTAAAACGTCATAAAAAGGTTAAAAAACAAGGAGGCCAAACACATGCAGAGCAGGTTAGAGAAAATGAAAACAGTGGAATTCAAAAGACTTGCAGAAACACAAGCAGAGCGAGACACAGAATATGAAAGCAGAAAAAAACGACAGGGTCAAAACAAAGAAAGTAAAGATCGCATTAGCGCAAAGAAAGAGAAATGATTACTGGGAGAAATACCGAAAAGGCGAATAGAGATCGAATATATGGACACAGGTGATATGTCAGAAGGATGTAAATATTGTAAGGCTTTGAAGTTTAAGTCAAGAGAATTTCAAAAACGGAGGTTTGGTTACTTTGCAAAAAAAAAATATGAACTGCTGATGATGAAGATCGTTTTGTCTTCTGTGCTGAAATTCCAAACGCAGACACTTATCCTGAATTAGGGTACAAAGTCCATCCATCCATCCATTTTCCAACCCGCTGAATCCGAACACAGGGTCACGGGGGTCTGCCGGAGCCAATCCCAGCCAGCACAGGGCACAAGGCAGGAACCAATCCTGGGCAGGGTGCCAACCCACCGCAGGACACACACAAACACACCCACACACCAAGCACACACCAGGGCCAATTTAGAATCGCCAATCCACCTAACCTGCATGTCTTTGGATTGTGGGAGGAAACCCACGCAGACACGGAGAGAACATGCAAACTCCACGCAGGGAGGACCCGGGAAGTGAACCCTTAAGGGTCCCCTAACTGCGAGGCAGCAGCGCTACCACTGCGCCACCGTGCCGCCCGGGTACAAAGTCATTACACATTTAAAAGATTCATCACGCGGGGACTCCAAAGATTCCAAATATTGTTTTTTTACAGAAGTTCTGAAATAAAAGATCAGATAAGATAAAAAAAATCTTAAAAGTGTGCAAAAACAAAAACGGGGGGCTGGCGAGCAAAGCGAGCAGGGAGTGAAGCCCCCTAGCATTAATTATTAATAATTACTAGCTGATTACCCAGTGGCTTTGCTCACTGAGTGCAAGGGAACAAAATAAAATGTAGTCTATAAATTATTAAACAGTAAAACATTAGCATGTAAGAAGTAAAGACACACCGAGCAGTACTGGAGTGCATTTTAAAGGCGCTATAACACAGCAGGTAAGCAGCACTACCGGCGGTTTAAACGTATTTGGGTCATCTCTCGGCGGGAGATCCCTTGTGAAAGGCGCCACACGAGCGCTGTGGTACAGAAATGACATTTTCTATGCAATCCTGTGAATGTCTGCCTGACAACCTTGCACTACGTGCCTGTGATTTAAAAGAGAAATGTGGACGCTGCCCTTCCGTGCGTAACGGGCAGAAGGTCCAAACAATTCCCAAGTCCAAAGCCTAACATGAAGAGGTCGGTACGTCTTCTTAGATGTAAACCCTTCCGTCTCCTTAAAAGAATTCACCACAAAAGCAACCTTGAATGTTGCGGAGTTTTAGTGACCCAAACTCACCTCGAGGGACTGTAAGTAGCTGTGCAGCTCAGTTTACAAAGAGAGTTTTGCTTCGATGGCGCCGATCGCACTCATTAGCAAAGATTTCCACTCGAGGTGTCACAAGCAGTGTGAGAAGCGAGGACGCCGCGCGAAACTCTCGACCCGGAGGAGCAGCCCGACATTCCGCGCCTCCCAGGGTCCACTTTGTTGTCACGACCCCTCGCCGCTGAAGGCGGTCTCGTCTTCACATTGTTTACAGCTCGGCGCAGTTAAAAAGTAGAAAGACGCAAAGCTGTCTTCCTCATCTCTTCTACTATCCAGTACTGGCAATTTAAAATAAAGTTACAATGTGGCAGTTTCCGCGACAGTCACGTGGACGAATAAGTAAAACTCCTCCGTCAGAACGCGCCTGGCAGCGGACGGCTCAGCGCTGGAGTCGAGAGGGGAGGGCGACGCGGGGCGCACTTCTATGGGATTGATCGGCGTGTTGGTGTTTACTTCTTTTCAATATCAGTAAAGTAACTCTCACACAAATAATGACAATTCGTAAAGACGATATAAAAATGGCGTCCACAAACAAAGCGATTAGTTCCTGTATCATGTTCTGTGGTCATACGTAATTTCCGTTTCAAACGCGAAAAGAATTTTATATATATAGATGAATCTGCTGTGCTCCACAAAACATAGGGATGGTGCAATCAGAGGAAAGCAAATGAGGCGCCGTCACCAAATTAACGACATCTAATTACGAAGTGGGGTGGCGGGGACCCCCCAAGTTAGCAGCGCTTTATTGTTGAGATTCAAAAAAAAACGGACAATTCAGGGCTCTCAATCTTACACAGCAATTCAGTTAAAATGAAAAGCGCCGGTAACGACGGGAGACCAGTTAAGAAAATGGCTGAAGTGAAGAGGTGCGGGCGGCCAGAGCGGAGGTCCGAGTCCGAGACCCCCCGATGGACAGCGCTGGCTCATCTCCTTCGTTTTCTAGTTGATTGCTGCCCTTGCTCTTCCGTTCTGAAGCTGACTTGTTTTCCGTGTCTTTTCAGACTCCTGGGGCGGATTGAGTGTTGTTGTCGCGCTGAAGCACGAGTCGATGTGCGAAGCTCACGTGTTGCACGCGTGACAGACAAAGACGGTTCGGGTCATTTGGCTTGTGGGGGCTCGTCACTCAGACTCTTTAGTGGTGGCTCTGATCCGGATGCTTTGGAGCACGTGACCCTTTTTCAAGGCCTTAATCCTCCCCGGTGGGCCGTTATGCCATACTGCAGCAGCGGTCCTCAAGGTCCCGGCCCAGTGGCCCCCCAGTGGCTGTAGGGTTTTGTTTAACTGGAAAGACGGTTCTAAAGCACGCGTAACCAAAATGTGTAAGCGTCACAATAAATCCAGCAGGACATGTCTGCCCACCGCTGTACTGATGCCGATTTAGCACACGTCTGTCATGTGATTTGTTCTAAGACCGTCACCAGCGCACAGCCTGGCATCACAATCGTCTCTTTGCGCGCTTTTCTTATATTTTCTTTTCTGCTTTGAGAGGGTAGAAGGTCGGGGCCTGACCCTCACAATCGACACGGCAACTTCCACATTTTCTCCCACATGAGCGACGGTTGCCGCACTGTGAGCCGTGCTCAGGGGGCTGACGTCTTTCTTGTCGTAATCATTTTACCCTTTTTTTTTTTTTTTTTTGCCAAGCAACGTACCTGCACCACAGGCGACCAAATTCCCCTACAAAACATCACAGCGGTCATACGGTGCCACAGTTTCACTCTGACAACCAATTCACGTCGTCATCACCGTCACTTGATTCAACCAGTGGCTCAGTCTCCCTCAGTGACCCGCCATGGTGATTTGGGTGAAGGCCCCGCCCCACTCATGAATATTCATGAATATTGAATATATCTAGAGAGGAGAGGAATAAAGGTCAGTAGGACCACCAGGACAGAATCCGTGTGTGTGAATGAGAAGGAGGTCAGTGGAGTGGTGAGGATGAGGGGCATGGAGTTTAAATACTTGGGATCAACAGTAACAGGGAGTGTGGAAGAGAAGTGAAGAAGAGAGTGCAGGCAGGGTGGAGTGACTGGAGAAGAGTGTCAGGAGTGATTGGTGACAGCAGGAGTGACAGGGAAGGTCTACAGAACGCTAGTGAGACCAGCTATGTTATATGGGCTGAAGGTGGCAGAGTTAAAGATGTGAAGGTTGGCATTGGGGGTGACGAGGATAGACAGGATGAGACATGAGGACATAAGAGGGTCCACTCAGGTGGGACGGTTGGGAGACAAAGTCAGAGAGGCGAGATGGCGTTGGTTTGGACAGATGCTGGGTATAATGAGTGAAGGGTACTAAGGATAGAGCTGCCAGGCAAGAGGGGACATGCAGGTGACGGGTGTGACAGAGCAAGATGACAAGGACAGGAAGATATGGAAGAAGATGATTTCTCCTAACGGCAGCAGCCAAAAGAAGAAGAAGAAGACCTCAGACTGGCAAAACACATAGAGATGTTCCCGAGTTTTTTTTGGCAGTGTGGTGTTGTTTTATCCACTAGATGGCAGCAGAAGAAAGTGCGGCAGGCCAATAAAGTAAAAGAAGATCTGAAAGAGGAGGTGCAGGGCCTAGCTGGAGGGAGAAGGATCATCAAGCACGTCAACTGGATAAAGGTGAAGAGGAAGATGGCAGGAGAATGCTGTCCCCAGAGTTATTCAGGCTTTGCACCGTAAAGTCAAGTTTGGGGTAAATGCCAAGAAGGCAGGAAACCGGAGAGCTTGGAGGAAATCCACACAGACACGGGGAGAACATGCAAAGGCCACACAAGGGTGCAAACCTCGTCACCCGACTGCAAGGCAGTAACGCTACCACTGCGCCACCCGTCCCAAGAGCTATTCGGGCTTAACACAAAATGTCACCCCAGGTCTGACTTAACCGTATTTACACAGAAATCCCAGCCGGAGTCACGCCATTTAACTGATCTCATCGTTTAATTTCCTGATCGTTTGAAAAGTTCAGTAGCGTCAGTCAGATTTACACGTAAAGGAAATTAAGCCATTTGTCGTTGTTCTTCATCTTTAAATGCTTACTTTTCTTTATCCACTTTTTCCGTGCAGTTTGCTCTCTCAGTGGTACCGGAATGGCGACAAGCGGAGCAGAAGGCAGCAGAAACGAGCTGCCCACTTTAGCGTTACAAATCCCTGCCTGACCCATAAATCCTCTGCTTATCAGTAAATGGCCGTCTAAATACCCAGAACATCCGAACAGAAAGAAAAATATCTGAAAGCAAAGAACTCAAAAATCAAGGAAACTGCACGCTAGTGGCCGACATGCAGGGCAGGCCAACAGGACAGCTTCTGTCTCCGATTCTGCACGCCATCAGCTGGGGGGTCACATGGACGCCTGGTGACAACAGGACAGGCCGAGCCCCGGGGTGTAAGTCTGGCACAAGTGTGAGATTTCAAGTAGCCGCCATGTTATCTTCTCATCCATTTTTCTTACAGGATTTCAGGAGATTTTCCCAGTCTATGCTACTTGCCGTGTGACATTATGTTCTGAAGTGAACCAAGCGTTAAAAACGACCAGGCCTCTTCTAATGGGGTCTACAGGACCTTAAAGTCTTATCGTTTCCAAGCTAAGCTTGTTCCCCCATTGTCAGGCTGCCCGTACACATCGTAAATCATCGCCATCGATATCGTGGCACTGTGTGCTGCTCGCCGGCACGGACCCTGTGGATTTGTGCTCATTCCATCGCTTTTCAGAATGGAGATCAAGTGACGGTGGCTCCTCTGTGGCTGGCACTGAAACTGCCCGTTTCATTATGCCATCCCTGCCTGAGAGATCCCAAGCACGGAAGTCCCCATCAATGACTCGAGATATCTAAAATGGGGGTTGATTTACTGTCAAACGCCAGCTAGTGGCACAAAAAGGGAAACCAAAGAGAGTTTATTCTCATAAAAATGTTCTGTGGCACACAGCAAAAAAGGCACAGAAGTCCCGATCCAAAATCCAGGAGGGAGAGTCACAAAAACAGAACATGGGTTCAAAACAATCCAGTAAAATCGCAAAATACAAAAAAATAATGGCGCAGACATGATGAGACTTCACAAGGGCCTCCTCCGGCCCGAATTTCTTCAACGCAAACTGGACTTGCTTTGACGTGATAGGAGGGCGCCACCAGACGGGCGAACAACTGTGCCGCGCATCAAGGAGTAAGACAAGAGCGGAGGGCAGCATTTGGAGTTATCCGTTATTTGCTTGTGAACGGGTATTGAGGTACTGAAAGCTGGCACTGACACCAAAGTCAAAACCTTCACATCAACCCAACACACTCACACGAGTCCCAAATTACTGCTTCTATCCCTCACCAGGACGCGGTCGCTGGGCACAGGGAAGAGGGATTTGCACACCGCCGGGCATCACGACTCCTCCACGGTGTATTTGTGTTTGGTCCCAAGCATATAAGGCGCTCCATTATTTTCAGACCGGGATAAACAACTGCAGGAGCTCAGACGAGATTTCATCAGACAAGGTTATACCCCCAAAACAACAGGCACTCAAATAAGAAGAGCGACTGCCATACCCAGAGACAACCTTCTGGAATATAAAAACAAAGACAACAAGAACCGCATCCCCCTTGTTGTCACCTACAACCCACATCTTGAAGTACTTTGAAAAATCATAAAAGAACTTCAGCCAATGCTAAACAAGGACCAAACACTAAAATACGGATTTCCTGAACCTCCCATCCTGGCATAAAGACCACCACCAAACCTGCAGCAACTAATTGTCCGAAGCTCCCTAAGTGAACCAACAAAAAATGGCACATCTCTTTGCGTACAGAAAAGATGTGCCCACATTTCTAATACAGCCCGTGTAGCTATACCACCCTGCCGACCAGAACATCGCATAAAGGGGTCATTTTCCTGCAGATCATCCAATGTGGTCCACCTCATTCCCTGCATGAAATGTCCTGACACTGCACTCTGTGTGGGAGAAACTGAGAATGAATGTCCACAGGTGCCACATTAAACGTGGCAACACAGATGTTCCTGCAGCGGCCCACTTCAACAGCCATGGACACTGTGAGAGGGACTTTAAAGTCACAGGGCTTATGGGCAACTTCAGAACACAGCAAGAGAGAAAAGAATGGGAAGTCAAACTCAGGCTAAAATGTAACACATTACAACATGGTGTGAGTAGAGACGTGGGTCTTATGGCCAGCGATGAGGATTGTTTGCATCCCTCAGACTGACAGACAACCTGACTACAGACCCACATTGTATGGAAATTCAAAAGACTTTATTGGACAGATCTCTTATCCAAAGATCTTGACCATACGTTGTTCTTTTCTCTTGTTAAATGACCCTTAGCCTGAAGGGGTCTATTAATTTTTTACATTTAAGAAGTCTCACTTAAAGATTTACCAATGTTGTTACTTGTTCTAAAAAGTTGATTCTATTCATCTGGACACTCATCATCACTCATCCAAGTGACTTCCTCGGTCTCAGTTGACTGCAGATTTCTTCAACCTTATAAACAGTACCTTGGCCTAATGACCGAACCAGCATCATTGACTAACAATGGGCCGTGTGATCAATGATATGCAAATTGTCCATGAGTACCATTGACAGAGAGTTGGGGGCATGGCTGCAATCACCGCATTGCAAGATGGTGAGAGATGTACCATTAGGCCCCCTCCTTGGTTCAGAGAGGGTCGTTCCTTTTTCACATAAATGGCCTCTTTGACTTCTCGCTCAAACCAGTGTTCCTCCCCATCCAGGATGTGCACATCTTCGTCACTGAAGGAGTGACCACTGTCCCGTAGATGTAAATAGACTGCGTAGTCCTGGCCTGACGAGGTCGCTCTTCTGTGTTGTGCCATCTGCTTCGCCGGTGGTTGTTTCGTTTCCCCGATGTATGATTCACGCCAATCCTCTTGGCACTTCACTGCATAAACTATATTACTCTGTGTGTCCTTGGGGTGAACCAATTTTTGCCATATCGTGTTTTGGGGTTCGAAAGCCATCGAGACCTGGGGCCTCATGCATAACGCCATGTGTAGAATTCACACTCTAACATGGCGTGAGCACAAAAGCGGAAATGTGCTTATGCACAAAAAAATCCAGATGCATAAATCGGTGCGTACGCCAACTTCCTCATTCTTCCGCTACATAAATCCCGGTCAGCATGAAAAGTAACGCTCGTGCACGTGCCTGCTGTCCCACCACGTCTCCTCCCAGAATTACGCCTCTTTGAATATGCAAATCAATTTAAATAGCCCTCTGTGAAAAAGACAATGGCAAAAGCACGAGGAGGAATAGAAGAATTTCAGCGAATACCAAGTGGAAGCAAAGAAAAAACGTACTGTTTGTTGGTGTAAACAGTGGGATAAATAACAAAAGGAAGCTGATCAAGTGACAGAGTGTCGGAGAAACTTGAAAGCTCAAGTTCACAAAGTCGCACAGTGCCTGAAATAAAAAACCAAAGTCGCCATGAAAAGGCAAGTCATAGCCCACCGTCTGAGTGTCATATGAAAGCTTATTAGGGTACAGAGGAAAAAAAATAGGCACACAGTGGGAAAAAAGCACGAAATGTCAACTTTAATCTCGAAATTTCCACTTTAATCACGTAGTTTATTTTGTCATTAAAGTAGAACATCATAAACTTCATCTTAAAATCGTTTAATTAACCAGTTTCTCAAATCCCATCGTAACTAAAGTAGCACGTTAAATGCTTTGTTTTGTGTTTGATCGTCTATGTGCTGTATGTGTGTGAATCACTACGCGCTTCTTAAACGGGCTTTCTCTTCCTCCGACAGGACACAGAATCCATTACATTCGTGATATTACAGCTCTCGTAATAACTAAAAAAAAATAAAGTGGCTCAGGTTGTGTAATATTATAACTGTAGTGCCAGTTTCCAGTGAGGTGACTGTACTCATAAGTCCAGACAGGTCTACGAGGAGCACTTGGCGGACTGACTGAGTGTGTTTAGAGCTCTTGGGATGAAACTGTTTGTGAACTGCGAGGTCCGTACAGGAAAGGCTCTGAAGTGTTTGTCGTATGAGAGCAGTTCAAATAGACTGTGTTCATGGCTGAAGCAGCGTGTGCTTGATGCTGTATCCCGCTGATTCTCTTTCTGATCAGCTGCTGTGATTCCCACTCAGACACAGTGATATAAATACTCCGAGTGGTGCAGTGAGAGTAATATGGAAAAGGATGATCCGCTGTGGGATCCAAGGTGCAGTGAGAGTAACAACGCTAAAGCAGCTATGGTATTTAGAATAGTTTGACCATTCTGTGGTCCATTATATTGTTACATGTTAATTACAATCAGATACCTTAAACTAATAAACAATACACGGTTCATTTCAGTGTATTTTTAAAGCCACGTCAGGGATGTTGATCTAAAAAAGAATGGATAACCACACAGGAACAGTGGCACTGCTTTGACGCTGGGTGCCGCCAGTCTGCAAAACCGAGCGGAGAACTTGCGTATGACGGGATATGAGCTACCGTGGAAATGTGAGCTGCTTTATGCCAAGTTTAGGTTTTATACATCGTGATTTGAACGTGGAAATGTTCTTACGCAACATTTCTGTGCATACGCACCATTCAAACATGAGGCCCCAGGCGTTTTGAAAACATGCGTCTCAGCTGTTCCGATACTCCTGACACATAAGGGATCACCAGAGGTTTTTGCTTAGTCAGCGGTTGTCCTTCCTCTCTCCTGGATTGCTTGGAGGATTCTGTAGGTGTCTTCCCTGGTTTGACAAAAGTCCAGCTGGGATGACCACATTTTCTCAGGGCCTTTTTGATAGGACGTTCTTCTGCTTCCCTCTGGGTGGGGTGTTGTAGAGTCCTGATGACACCTAGCGGATGGTGAGAGTCAAACTTTAAATACTGATCTGTATGCGCCGGTTTACGGTACACGTCAACTTTTAAATGTCCCCCCCATTGCTGATGGAAATTTCACAATCCTGTCCCGTTTCATGTCCACCCTAGTGAACTGGACGTGTTTGTCCACTGAGTTGATGTGGTCAGTGAATTGTGGTACCTCCTGAGATTTGATTTTCACCCAGGTGTTACTTGTCCTAGAGTGTATCGTGGCAGACGACCAGGGACCTTGCCCCACCGGGACGCCTGGATCAGGGAAGAACCAGGAAAGGGGCAATATCTTCCCTGGATACAAGAGGGCAGCCTCCGGCCACAGACACAGAGCTGGGAAGCTCAACCCTGTGGGGGTCCTTGGCCCAACCAAGGGGCTGCCAGGATGGTTCCCGAGCCCTGGAGGACAGCACTTCTGCCACACCAGTAGGTGCTGCGGCTTCAGGAACTGTGTACGCCCAGAGTGCCTGCGGGTGCAAGGGCAGCACTTCCGCCACACCAGGAAGTACCACCAGAAGACCATCACCAAGCACCGGGATGAAAGGAGGGCCGCCCCCCCCTCAAATCGAAGAGCCGAAGTTGGGAGGAGGAGTGGAGGTGGCCGAAGAGAGGAAAAGACTGAGGAGGAGTGTGTGAGTGGGGGAGCCGTGTGTTTTGGACATCGGTGACGTGTCTGTCTGTCTGTCTGTGGCCGGGCATATAAACACAGGGAACTCCAGCTTCTGTATGACATCTCGCCTGAAGAAGGGGCCTGAGTTGCCTCGAAAGCTGGCATATTGTTGTCTGTTCAGTTAGCCAATAGAAGGGGTCATTCTGCTTGATGTCTCACTACGTTCATAATGGCTAACACGGCACGACACCTTACTGTCCAGGATTGAAACGCGTACCTTCTCATCAGATTTAGAGAATACTTTAATAACAATAATAATAACACAGTACACCTGTCATCCATAGTCGACGTTGAAGCGTTGCACGAAGCTCTAATTTTGTATTATATTACGTTACCACACACTTGAAACCTCTAGAAATGAACCTGCAGTTTTACGCTTTGATTACATTTAAGCACGTTTGCGGCCTTCACGTGTTTTTAAATGTTGCCATATCTTACAAACGTTGAAACGGCATTACTGCAAATCGTCATTCAGTGTCGGAAATCCCTATAAATTACAGTCTTTAATAAATTGTCCGTTCTCCTCCTCCTCCTCCTCCTCACATGCCACTCTCGTCTAGTATCTCCTCCACGGTCTCGCCCAGCGTCCCGTCCCACTCGCTGCTCGACAGGCTGCCCCCTCTGGTATAACACTGGCCCTCGTTGAGGCCGGCCGGGCAGAGGTTGCCGGTGGGGTTTGTGGTGACCTGCAGGAGTTGGACGTTTGAGGGCCTCTTCACGTCCCCGTAACACTCGTTCTGATTGAAGTAGTGGTTGGTGCGCCGCCCGCTGGAATATTTCCCCAGGTACTTGAAAGGTTTCTCCAGGAAGCAGCTGGCTTGTTCGTTCTGGTGGGTGAAAAGGAAGAGCCTCCAGCGCTTCTTGAGCTCGGCTTGCACCTGGGAACGGAGGACAAGACGCGCGGTTAACAAGCTCAGTTGGCGACGCAACAATCCTAACACTGACGACCCATCCGCCAGTCCAAAATGAGGCCTGTGCTAAAGCCACTGGGCACCACAGAGGAAGCTGTGAAGCTGATGTTGTATTAGCGTTATTCTTATGAAGGAGACTCACTGTTAGAAAAATGTTTAATACGCAAAAATGCGATAACTGAGCCTTTGAGGCGAGTAAAGAAAAAACGGAAAAGCACCAAATCTTCAAATCACGTGACTTAATTACCGAATGTGGCGCCATGCAGTCCTTTCCTAACGTGTCACTTCTGCCACATTACAGCGCCCCGTGTTCTCTCACTGCATGACAATGAAGAAGCACAGGGTGGGAGGAGGTGTGCTCCGTCCTCACAGATGCTACTATTTATTTATTTTATCACATTTTGTCAGAATTCCTTCTAATGCTTTGAAATCGCTTTGGCTTTTTTAAACATGGCGTCTCCCGACTCACCGGCATGAGAAAACCCCGCCAACAGAGGGCATACCACTCGACTCGTCCTGATGTGTAGTTACAGTTATACAAGACGTCAAGCTTTTTGGGAGCCCCCCCATTATTGGTGCTCTGCACCCAGGGAAGCCCTCGTTTTTAGGACCCTATTTTGTGCAGGAGATTCCACCCTGACAGTTAAACATTAAACCAGTAGGTGAATTCAGCAACGGTGATCAGGTGGGCGGGGCCACATTAACTGACACCCCCCCAAACAGATTAGAGGGGTTCACAAAACTTTGAAATCCAGACACGTGGAGTGTCGCTTTATGCAATTTTCAGGTCGCCGATGACAAATACGCTCAGATTTTTGATTTCCGATTTCTTAGTGCTGGTCCGCAAGGTCAGGAACGCTCCTCAGTCTTACGCTATGACTTTAGAGTTTAGTTTGAGGCCGGATACTTTGATTCTGTGCTCGCTGTGCCAGTCCTCTGCTGGCTCTTTGCCCATCTCTGTGGTGCTCCATTAACTCAAAGCAGGCATCTGACGGACCCTCATCACAGTGAATGAAACAAGCGGCACAAAACACAAGGCCTGCTAATGCGGACATTCACTGGTCATGCCATGCGTTCACCAGAGGAGGGCGACGGCGGGCAGGCTGTGACTCACCTCCCAGCTGGCAAAGCAGTAGAGCAGAGAGACGATGAAGCCCTGCAAGAAAACAAGCAGAAGTGACCAGCCGCCCATTTACTGCCACCTGCAGTCCCCTCTGCGAAAAACTGGCCTCCGAAAATGAATGAAAAAGGAAATGAGGGAGTGAATGAATGAATGAATACGTTAGGAATTAACTGAGTAATAAATGAGTGACAGAATCAATAAACGAATGACTGAATGAAAAAGTGAATTAATGAACAGTGTGAACAAATGAATGATTAAGTACATGAATGAAGGAGTGAGTGAGAAAATGAGCACATGATTGAACAGGGAAATGAGAGAGGGAATGACTGAGTGACTGAGCAATTCGAGGAGTGAACGTGTGAGCGTTGAGCGAGTATCATCTGACCCAACGGCCACCGACCTGAAAGGAGCTTATGGGCAGCTGGACGAAGAGCCTGATGTGCAGCCGGCCGGAGACCTGCTCGTCCGTCACAAACATGAAGACAAACTCCTGGGTGCCCAACAAGGGAATTAACACAAGGGTCGCTCGTGCCAGTCTGTTGATAATAAAAGAAGAAGAAGAAGAACTCATCAGACTTTGGGGTTCCTATACAGCCTCATCGTTTCAGATTTTTATATTAAACCCCTCGCCCCCCTCAGTTTCATTAATAAAAATGGTGCTCTGAACGCACTGTAATAAAACCCAACAAATGGGTGTGCCTGCCAAGCTTACAGTGGCAGAGTCCTGGGTTCAGATCCTAGCCGGTCGCTGCCCGTTTACTCTACGGTGTGGCATCTCATCCAGACCTGGTGTCCTATTGTGCCATCAGCTTCTCTGAAGTGTGGCTTGTGATGTCCTGCCTGATGTCCAGTTCCTTCAGTGTCCACCTTCAGACCTCAAGAGACACATCTCTTTAAAGCTGTCAGACTGCTACCAACGGGCCCGACTAATGATTTAAGGGGCACTGCAGGTGGTGCCAGTACAATGGGTACAATCCAGCCAAGTGCAGACTTACAGTTGGAACACGACACGTGATGAAGAGGGCAGCAGGGGATGGGCACAGCAGAACGCTATGACGGGGTATGGTGGCTGACAGTCCAGCTGATCAAAGGTGGGCATCTGAAGTGAGATGCTGAAGATAAAAACTGGGCACCAGTTGTGCGATGAATCCTGTTCCCTATTGAAAACCGAACCAGGCAATGGAGATGATCCTTTCAGTCCAAAACACGGGCCACTGGTGAGAAAAGCAAGATTAGAAGGCCCCAGGATGCCCATCGTCCGTCATATGCAGGCCACTGCTGACTGTAGTGGTGACGCTGAGCAGGGGGCTGACAGAGCAGAGAGGGGGCTCAGCTGACGTGACCAGAGAGCTGGCAGTACTGTGGGCGCTCTCGGCGTGGCTCACTAGTGAAGTTCTCCTATTGGCTCACACTGTGAGGAGACCACTTCGGAGCCAGACGCTGAGGACTCACCACGCTGCACACCTCTGAACTGAGAGGAGACCACAGCAATACAGTGACAAACCGTGTGTTCAGATATTACTCTTTACTGTGGTCAGCTGTTAGGTGGCATACCCATGATGCCATCAGTGGGCATCTGCTCTATGATAAAACATTAGTAATGTTCTGGAAGACTTCAATGGACTCTGTGGTCGCTACAGTAGCATCAGACAGATTAAGCGATCCACCACAGTTGGCGAGATGACACACTGCAGTCGACATGGGCACCGTCAGCTCCTCGTGGAGTCCATGAATCAACAAGTTCAGGTTGTAGTGGGCAAATGTTAGGGAGGTGGATCTCAAGAAGTGACCACTCTGTCCAGATGTGCCAGCAGTGACAGAGCGAATTGAGCCAGCGCTCCGCACCTACCTGTACTTGTAGTCGTTAAATGGAGTCTGATGAGCCTTCAGCTTTGACAGCAATAGCCGCAGGATTTTGATAAATATTATGAAATTCACCTGCAAAAGAAAATGAAATGAAGGAGATTTGAGTATGAAAGCAAAGCTGGAAATGGTGAAGCACTTAGACAGTTTAGATGGAGTCACTCCAACCATACATCAAATTCATGGTTAGAGGCCAAAATACAAAGAAACAACACTGGGTGCAAGGTGGGAATGCACCCCAAATATGGATGGGGTGCCAGCCTACCACACACATGCCCACCCACAACTCCACATACGGTGCCTGTTTAGATCTTCTTCAGTTACTTTCCATGCTGGATGAACCCCCCATAAGATGTTTTGTCAAAGACCAGCAAGGCTCAATCATCTGACCGTGAAGCAGTTCTTACTGCAAAAGGAAGCATCATGGGTCCTCTGATGATCCACCAGATCCTCATGTCAATGTTTGTTCCCCAGCACCTAGAAATGAAAGAAAAGACTTCACTTGGTGAGATGAAAGATGAATGCTGTTCTGCAGCTTGGCCAGTAGGTGGTGCTCTTGTGTCAGGCCAGACGAAGCACCAGAGGCAGAGTTAAGTATTCAAATTGAGAGCAAAGCCCCGCCTACTCTGGACTGCTTTTAAAATGTGACCGCCTCCTCCACCAATCACAGCCTTGCCGTTTAGGGGCTTCTTTACATGCGTGGCAGGGGCTCATTCCAATCTGCGTGACATTCAGTCCACTCTCGGCTCTGCATTGTAACAGGATTTACTAGGAAAGCGGCTGTAAAAAAAACATGAACTGTGAGTGGGGCTGCATACCGTAGCCTAATTCAGTGGTCCTCAAGGTCAGTCCTGGGGGGCCCCCTTGTGGCTGCAGTTTATGTTCCAACCAGCTTACCTTCAATTGATCTCATTATTTAATTAGCTTTCCTTTCATTTATTTTGCTTTCAGAAAACTGCATTTGTGATATACTGTACAGTATATGCATTTATACACAATTAAAACATTCTCCTATTTTCTGCATTATTTTTCAATGCTTACCTCTGTCATTTACCTTTTAATTCACTTTTTCTGTGAAAGATGCTCTCTTAATAATATCAGAATACTGACAATTAATGACAAGCTTTGCAGATGCCAGTGCAGGTAATAAAATTACCTGCAAATAAAATTTGTAGAAATAAAAGCATATGTCACTGTTATATGCAATTTGGTATGGCATTGGTAAAAGCAGTGTTATTGTTTGCAGTGTGCCATCTGTTGGAATGACATATGCAATGCACTTTATTACGACCAATGATTGTGAAGTGCCATCTGTTGGAATGACAAATGCAATGCATATGGCTCTGTTATGTGGCATTTGGTATGGGATTGGTAAAAGCAGTGTTAATGTTTGTGATGCACCATCTGTTGGAATGAGAAGTGCAATGCATTTTATTACTACCAATGTTTGTGATGTTCCATCTGTTGGAATGACAAATGTAATGCATATAATTCTGTTACATGGCATTTGTTATGGGATTTGTAAAAGCAGTGTTAATGTTTGTGATGTTCCATCTGTTGAAATGACAAATATAATGCATTTTTTTATTACTACAAATGTTTGTGATGCACCATCTGTTGGAATGGCAAATGTAATGCATATGGCTATGTTATGTGGCATTTGGTATGGGATTGGTAAAAGCAGTGTTAATGTTTGTGATGCGCCATCTGTTGGAATGAGAATTGTAATGCATTTTTTTATTACTACAAATGTTTGTGATGCGCCATCTGTTAGAAGACAAATGCAATGCATATAATTCTGTTACATGGCATTTGTTATGGGATTTGTCAAAGCAGTGTTAATGTTTGTGATGCACCATCTGTTGGAATGACAACTGCAGTGCATTTTATTACTACAAATGTTTGTGATGCGCCATCTGTTGGAATGACAAATGTAATGCATATGGCTCTGTTATGTGGCATTTTGTGTGGGATTGGTAAAAGCAGTGTTAATGTTTGTGATGCGCCATCTGTTGGAATGAGAATTGTAATGCATTATTTTATTACTACAAATGTTTGGGATATGCTATCTGTTAGAATGACAAATGTAATGCATTTTATTACTACAAACCTCTGCAATGTAGCATCTGTTGGAATGACAAATGCAATGGATTTTTTACTACAAATACTTGTGATGTGCCATCTGTTGAAATGACAAATGCAATGCATATAGCTTTGTTACGTGGCATTTCTTATGGGATTTGTAAAAGCAGTGTTAATGTTTGTGATGCGCCATCTGTTGGAATGACAAATGTAATGCACTTTATTACGACCAATGATTGTGAAGTGCCATCTGTTGGAATGACAAATGTAATGCATATAATTCTGTTACATGGCATTTGTTATGGGATTTGTAAAAGCAGTGTTAATGTTTGTGACACACCTGTTAGAATGAGAACTGCTGTGCATTTTATTCC